>NC_139383.1:160285000-161485000 GCF_054392235.1 Sus scrofa | reverse complement strand
CTGCAATGTAGGACGCAGACTAGTGTTATGTGACTGTGGCATAGGCTGGCAGCTGCAGCTCCAATTAAACCCCTAGCCTGGAGACTTCCATAAGCCACAGATGCAGCCCTAAAAAAAAATTTAGGGAAAAAAAAAAAAGAAAAAAAACAAACTCACCAGCTGATATGCAAGGAATATGTAGATAACGAAGCAGTTAATAACAACTAGACATGTATAAAATCATTACAATGTGGAGTAGGTTTGGAGCAATCATTTTAGTACTTGGTACATTTATCCTGAAAATGCGATTATAGAGACAAATTACAAATAACGTATTTTTTTGTTATTTTACAATATATTTCATCTCTCAATCACACAATAGTCGAAGGTCAAATTTGTAGATTATAGTTAAATAAGGCCTAAAAACATGCCATAGCATTTGACAAAGTAGAAATTTTTTTTTTTCCTTTTTAGGGCTATACCCACAGCATATGGAGGTTCCCAGGCTAAGGGTTGAATCAGAGCTACAGCTTCTGGCCTACACCACAGCCACAGCAACTTGGGATCTGAGCCATGTCTTCAACCTACACCAGAGCTCATGGCAACGCCAGATCCCTGACTCACTGAGTGAGGCCAGGGATCGAACCCAAATCCTCATGGATACTAGTCGGATTTGTTTCCACTGCACCACAATGGGAACTCCAGTAATTCTTTTGATTTAAAGGAACTTTTAGTATAGTTAGTAAGTTGATTGTGGAACATGTTATGTAAGAGGTGGAGTGGGCAAAATAAAAGCCCAGAAATTGGATGCATACTTGAAGATATTTTGAAAATGGATCATAAATTGGTCCATGAGCTTATGTTATTTTAAAATTTTTTTCAGTAGAGTAATTGCTTGTAGAATTATAAAACAACAAATCGCTGTATGAAATTGGACATTTATGCTTCTTTTTAAAAACAGATTTCTCAGCTGTGCCCAAGCCATGATTTTCATCCATTGTTTTGTATGTATCCTACTTTTTGAGAAATCACATTAATGGTTTTATTTTTCTGTAGAAATGTCATTTCCTATTAACAGAGCTTTCATCTATTTCCAACTGAGCAAGTACCCAGGAACTAACCTGGAGGCGCTACCTATGAAAAGGGGCTCATACAGAAAGGTATCTGCAAACAAATGGATAATTTTAGTAATTTTTGTTACTGTATCAGGAGTCCTCAAGCCCACCCCCACATTTGATGATCCCTTGGGCTCAGCATATGGTCGTACTCAGAGTGTATTTGAGTGAAGGGGCACAAAGCAACATGAACAAATGGAAAAGACATGGGGGGAACTGGGGGTATCTGGGAGCAAGGAAGGAAGAGTGAGGTCATGCAGGATGCCCTTGATCCTGCAGCAAGATGGGACAACACATGTGAAAATCTACTGGGAAACTCATTAGAGATGCAGCACCCATGGTTTTTCACTGGGGGCTGGTTGCCCAGGCACCTTCTGTCCAGCACATACCTAGATTCCAGACTCTCAGAAGGGAAGATGTTTCAGCATAAACCATATTACCTACATGGAAAATTTAGGCACACTGAACTATTCTTAGCAAAGAGTGCTGAGAACTATCCCAAAATACAAGTTCCCAGACACCATCCAAAGACCAACCTTACAAGCAGGACTTTCTGAGGATCCAGTCTCAGGCCTTCTGCGTTAACTTTTTCTACACAGTCCCTTTGATTTTGTGTTCTTGTTTTACTTGTGATTTAAGGTCCAGTCACATGGAATACTCATATTTAGGGATTGCAGAAATATCGATTATCATATTGGTGAAGAAACAATAGTAATTCTTTATATCATTTTAAAGAGTTTTTTTAATATACCTCAGGGAACAGAGTTTTTTTGTTTTTTATTTTTTTTTGGTAAATCACAAAATATATTGTTATTAAAACTTTCCTTCACATGTCACTAATCACTAGGTTTTGCTCAAAATCAAGTCTTACTCAAAAGTAATTCATTTGCATTGGTAATGCTCTTCAGGTTTAAGAAATAATTCTTTCTCTATATATATTTGCAAGAACTATTTAAAGGATCCAATTCAAACGTCATGATTCTATTGAAGAGCTTTTTAAAAAAAAAGTGGTGATATATATTTATATCAATAAGAATACTTTGAGCATCCACAGAATAAATTAACTATATTTGCTGCATAGATGAATTTTTGAAGCACTGATTTATTTGTTATTTATGTATGTGACATATCGTTATGGAGTATTAGAAGGTCAAGATCTCAAATTATCTGTATGATATTGGCTGTATGATCTTCATGTAAATGTCTCCTCAGATGAGATGTTTATTTGTTATCTTGACCTTTAAATTCAGAATGACTTTGATTATAATTATTCTCTCCTTGCAAATTGAAGTTGAGGTGGTACTTAAAAATTCAGTATTAATTTCTCTAGCAATATTAAATGTTAGCTAACCTTTCTTTGGCCCCTAAACAAGACTAACCATTCTTAAGAAGGAAGCATGAGCCACAAGCATTAAACTAGTTAGGAACATATGTATTTGCAACTGAATCATTAATGTTAGTGGCTATAACACCAAATCACAAAATCTTACTGGTTAAACAAAACAATGTTCATTTCTCACTCATGTAGTGCCTCAAGTGGGGCAGAAGCTTCCACAGATATTTGGTTACTTTCATCTTGAGTTTCATCATCACCTCACCCAAAGACCTCTCATAGGCATTTTCTACAGAAAAAAGAGGAACAGTGCAAGCACACTGGATGTTTAATCTCTCAACCCCCAAACGACAGCATCGCCATGTACAACCCATTGCTCAAATTGGCCCCACGGCTAAAACCCAACCTCAAGGAAGGATGGGGAAATATGCCAGAGAAAATGGAACATTTGATAAGCACAGTCTTTCCTACACCTGTTCTTAATGTCCCTTTTCTGCTTTTCAGATCTTAAGCAAAAATTTTCTTCTTTTCCAACCACTTAATATTTTGTGATTTTTTTCTATTATTATTCACTAGACACCTAGGAAGAAACACAGACAAGGAAAAAGATATCACTCTATCCATTGAGGTAACTCTCATGATAGATGTTCCAACAGCATGTACAAAAGTAGAGGCAATGGGGTTGCCAACAAATAAAGAAGTTTGCCCAGAAAAAAATGTCATTTAGACTAAATGACTCTGAGACGCTGACCTGAGAGATCATTGGCCTACAGCTTAGCCCGGCCAAGCTTCTATTGCTATTCTGTGCACCAGTAGTACTGCTACTTATGAAGAAATAAGGGAACAGGAGAGGCTGAGGGGTTGAGAGACCAGGGGCTGTCATTTCAGCCTCCAGAATAACCTCGAAATTATTCAGAGAATAAGCGGTATGGTATGCTTCCAGGAAAACATCCCTATAATTAAAAGTAACAGTATATAACATAACTTTCCAGGATCCTTTCTCTCTACTCTCCTAAGTGAATTTGTCTTCTAGCCAAACACATTTTCCAGATGTGCCAGACAGGGCTATGCTCTTTTTTATAGCCATATGTTGCTCAAACTGCTTCACTGCCCTGAAATTTTATTTTTCTTCCTCTATCCAAATTTTAGTTTTCTTTAAGATGCAATTCAAATTCTACATTCTCGCATATGGTTTCCTTACTGTGAAATTTTTCCATGACTTCTAAATATCACCTTTAAAATTTTCTTTTCAGCCTAAACTCTTATCTCCATGTTATATCATATGCTTTTTAGGCTAGAGTATCAAAACAAAATATATGATAGCCCCTCAATTATTTATTTATTGAATAAATACTCAGTTTCTAAAATCCAACTATATATTTCAAACTGTCTAATTTAGATAAAGTTTGGATTTTAGTTTGATATTTATATTATACTTTTATCTGTCTCTGTATAGACAACCTTAAAATAATCTTAGTATTAATATCTTGATACAAAAAGTATCGAGAAAGAAATATAATCAACATTTCTAGTGAAGTAAGAGATTATGTAGTACAAAAATTTATAATTGGCAAAATTCAAGAAAATGTGATTGAACTATAAAGAAAGCTGATGTTTCAGTTTATAGACAGAGTTTTCAGCACTGGTGGATTATTAACTAGTGAACAAAGATGCATTAATTTATATACTTTCAAATGATTTGGTAGCCATTTTTAAACTCCTTTTCATTCATGCTTTCAAGGTCCAGAGTTATGTTTAACAGGTTGTGTAATTCAGAATGGGAATGAGGATAGAAAATAGGGAAGAAAAGAAGACCGTGTTTTCATTCTTGCTTCATTTCTGCAGAATATTTGCAATTTTTGATGCATTAGTAATAAATTTCCTCCATCGATAGCACTATTTTATTGGGGTTCTGAAGGACCCATCCTAAATTGTGACATGAGGGCATATTGATTATTTTTGTTTTTAAGGAATGGCCAGTGCAAAAGGGACACTCTGACCCTCTGTACTGTCTCCCTGAAAGTAGGAAATAAATCTCTCACGTGAAATGTGCTCTCCCTGCGTCAAGAAGTGGGACACCCAGATTGCCAGAGAAGCCTGTGTAAACAAACCTTGTAACTCCTTTAATTCACTACCCAAGCCCAAACACCATGTAGATTCTTCACACACTGAGCACCCCAAATCCAAGTTTTCTTGTCCTGTCACTTCCTCACAAATGTAGGGTTTCTTTGTCCTAAAGTATAAAGCTGACCGCTTTGACCACTTCTTACATCCCATTTCCATGAGACCTCTGTGCACACAAATTAAAATGTGTTTCTTTTTCTCTTATTCATCTGTCTTGGGTCAGTTTTAGAATTAGTCCAGCCACAAAAACTCATGAGGTAGAGGGGGGAAATCCCCCTCTCCCCAACAGTATCATGCTTTAAATGTCCTAATCCTTATTATTTTTATTAAATGTATTTGACGAAGAATATCCTTTCCATCTCTGTATCAGTTAAGAATGTATTTGGATCCATTCTTCTCATAACCTATTTCAGGAGAGCATGCCAGTATCCACATGGAGTGAGTAGAAATTGTCAGCCTTCTGCTTAGTTTATATAGGGCTGAGACAAGGTGGGCAACAATGATAACTTCCTAGGCATGGATGGATCTCCTTCCTGTTTCCTAATTCCTCTCCCATTCTGAGTTGCAATACAAGTTAAATCCTTTGCTTGGGCTTGAAAAAAAAATATGAACAAAACGGAGTTTAAAATGACTATCAATTCATTTAAATATATGAAGACAGACAGTTTATTTGCTCTTGAGTTAATAGTTCACTATCACCTAAATCCTATCGATAGACTAAAGTGCCAATTTGCTGTGCATTTCATCTAGTTCAGATGGAGACATGCACATGAGGATGTATCTAAAGCTGCCTCTTTTCCCTTGTTAGGGATTAGGAACTGAGGGATGAGGTGAAAGTTTTTATGGAACTTGACACATGGGTGGGAATCATTCAAATGGTTCAACTGTTGGAAATCTTCTCAGTAGAGACCAGATAAGGTCATCTCCAGAAGCATAGAGACTTATGTGAGCTGGGGAGATGGGCCATTTGAACAATGTGTCAATTATGCTATTGAGCAACTTCCTGTGAGTTACGGTCCCTTCATTCGTTCTGCTATAGCATATTTTATGCTTGGTCAGAGCTGACTCTGGACCATAAATAGAAGCTTCTTGAGAACAGTGATTCCTGCATGTAAGGTGCCTTCTATTCTTCTAAATTTTGATTTCTCCTCTTTCTCACTTTTTTTTTTTTTAGCCAAAAGTAAAGACAAAATGCTGAGAATATAGGGTTCCAATAATGCTAATTGAATTAGATTGTCAGGAATCCAGATGTTCTCTGTACAAGGAACTGGTGCTGGTGTTGACTGAACATGCTAATGGGCTGTTTTCTAGGATGTAGGTCCTCAAGGATGGAGAGATTCCACCCAGCATTTGGTCCACTCGCTCCCTGGAGAGATCAACCAATCAGTCAACCCATGAGTCCATCATAAAAGAAAAATACAATTGACAATGGTTTTTGAAAAATTAAGTGAAATAAAAAGAATCTTCAAATACTTTATACCAATGAAATTTTCTTCTATTAGAAAACTTTTCAGTTAAAGTGTAAAATGTATTTATTGAATGCCTAATCAATCTATTAGGCATCAGGATGCAGAGAGATAAGTTCTGGCTCTCTCCTTTAGTCTACAGAGTTTGTTAAGGTCAGTGGGGTCCTATGTGTGGCCTCTGGAAAAGATGACTTGAGTAGAGTTCCCATTAGGATACCCCATGTTCAGCTTTGGGATCTTGGGCAAAAATCACTTAAAATTTAATACCTCATAATACTCATCTATAATAAAGATACCTACCTTTGGAGTTGTCTGGAGTGGATTGTTATGGTTGTAACATGCCTCCAGCAGTGCTGATTTGCAATTGAGTGCTTTGCTTGTACTATGGTTTCAGATAAGGTCTGAAATTACTCACAGCTGGGGCAGCTGTGTGAGTCAACTACTGTTGCCTTAGCTGCCCACTTAGATGCTCTTTATTCAGAACTTCTTTTAAAATTGGTTGTCAGGGAATTCCCATTGTGGCTCAGCGGCTTAGTATCCATGAGCATGCAGGTTCAATCCCTGGCCTCGCACAGTGTATTAAGAATCCAGCATTGCTACAAGCTGCAGTGTATGTCACAGATACGGCTCAGATCTGGTGTTGCCATGGCTGTGGCATAGGCCAGCAGCTGCAGCTCTGATTCGACCTATGTCCCAGGAAATTCCATATGCTCAGGTGCAACCATAAAAAAAGAAAAAAGAAAATAAAATTGGTTGTCAATTCAATGAGGTCCTACTATATAACACAGGGTAATATATTCAATCTCTTGGGATAGACCACGATGGAAAATAATACTTTAAAAAGGGATCTATAGGGAGTTCCTGTCATGGCTCAGTGGAAATGAATCTGACTAGCAACATATGGATGCAGGTTCAATCTCTGGCCTTGCTCAGTGGGTTAAGAATCTGGCATTGCTGTGAGCTGTAGTGTAGGTCGCAGACACAGGTTCGATTTGGCATTGCTGTGGCTGTGGTCAGCAGCTATAGATCCGATTTGACCCCTAGCCTGGGAATCTCCATATGCCACAGGTGCAGCCCTAAAAAGCCAAAAAAACAAAAACAAAAACAAAAAAAAAACAGGAGATATACATATATATATATATATATATATATATATATATATATCTGAGTCACTTTGCTATACAGCAGAAATGGGTACAACATTGTAAGTCAGCTGTACTTTTAAAAGTTAATAACTAGAAAAAGCCAAAAAAAGGTCATCAGTTTGTAAGAAATTCTGATTTCACAGACTAGTGGGTTTTTTTTTAATAGTTATATAACTTCTGTGGTCACCTGAAAATAATTTAAAAATAAACAAGGGTGACTAACAGAATTATTTAAATAAGAGAAGGGGAAAATCTCATTCTAATACAGTCACACAATGTTGATCAGACTTAGCTATTATGATGTATAATTGAATTGTTTTGATCATGATTCAGCTGCTATAACCAAGGGGCCCTAAACAATACTGCCATAAAAAAGAAAGAAATGTATCTATGCTTAAGAAATGAAAAACCTATGTCCACACAGAGACTTGTAGTAAAAAGATGATAGCAGTTTTGTTCATAATAGCCTCAAACTAAAAACAACACAGATGTCCATCAATACTTGAATATCCAAATAATCCATACAACTGAGTGACATTTAGCAAGAAAAAAGAACCAACTAATGATATGTGAAACATAATAGGTAAAACTCAAAATCATTAAGCTGCATGAAAGAAGCCATTCCTCAAGCAGTGTATATTTAATGTACATGTATTACGCATTCCATATGACTCCATTTATACAAAATGCAAACTGATCTATACTTACAGAGAGAACAACAGTAGTTGCCTGTAGCTGGTGGTAGAGGAAGAGGTGGACCACAGGGGCATGAGAATCTTTTGGGGGTAATGGATCTATTCTGCATCTTGATCAAAGTGGTGGTCTGCTGGGTGCAACAATTGTCAGAACTCATTGAAATTAATACTCTAAATAGCCGTTCTCTTTGCCTAGTGAACATTCCTTCTTTCTTGGGTGCAGGTGGTGGTTTTGCCATTATGTGTAGCACACAATACTTTGCACTGACATACCTCTCTTCCTGGTGAGACTCTGAGGCAGAATGGGAGTTATTGACCTTTCCATACTAATATTTAATCCACGTCCTTATAGCAGACTGTTTGACTAATGCTTATTAAAGCAAACTAGATATTCAGGCAAAAATAAGGCAAAGCCCCTGCCTGGAGGAACTCAGAGACTCATGGGGAGGCAGCTAAAAGGCAGAGGGGAGGCGGTTAGGTGCTGATCAAGTGTTGGGCACAGGTGGTGAATGAGAGCAGAGAGCAATGATTCCTCAAGGTCGAGCTCAGATTCTACTTCATTTTTGAAAGCTCCACTGTATCTCATAAGGAATTTCTTTCTCTCCTTTCAATTTTTATAGCACTTATAGATTGTAGCATATATTCGGTTCTGATGAGGTACAGTTAGCAATGTAGTTTTCCCCTGTGCTTGACTTATCATCTTCACTTCATGAAGCCCTGAGAACTTTGTTTCAGATCTTTGTGTCTCCAGAAGCTCATTACACATTTAGGTGGAGTCCAGTAGCCATTTCTTACTGAAGTCTATGTGTTCTTGCCGACAGTAATAATGACTCCTTTTACTAAATAGGCTCCTATACATTTGAAAGGCTAATCTGCCAAAATACATTATAAATAGCATGATGTATAAAAAGATATATGTGGCTGAAGGTCAGAGTAATTACACTGTGATTAACCCTCCTGTCTAGACTTAAGACAACTGTGAAAATCTAATGGAGCCTGGCATTTGAATAAGCCTTTGTGGTATAATTATGCTTAAGTAAATATTTTATGTAAGTTTGGAGGAGAGGAACTATATTTAGTCATGGATCTATGATAAAAATACCAACACTCCTGCACTAATTTCAAAATGCAAATTAAAATTAACTGTCATTTTATAAATAAAAACTTAACATGCATTATAGATCACATCAACTAAGTTCTGAATTCTTTTTGGTATTCTGGCATTTTGAGAACAAAATACTTAATAGCAGCTCCTGATATTAATTTCAATAATGGTGGCAACTCATGAATTGTACCTATGAGAAGAATTTCTACGAATTCCAAAAAGTACCTCTGGGTTTCTGGAAATGCAGGCTTGATGATGATGATGGTTCTTAAACTACTGTCTCCCAGATTCAAATTCACCCTGGTATATTTTGCTTTGTTAGACGAGTTGGAGCTGACAAACCACATTACACCTTTGACAGATATATGGGGTCCCCTTTTTGAGATCCTGAGTGAGGGTCCTGGAGAGATAGGACTGTTTTTAGACATCTGCATCCCAACTCAAAGACCCATCTTTCAGGCAATTAAATACTAATCATCTCAACCCCTGCTCTTTCTTCTTTCAGTCTTTTCAGAAGTAACTGCTTCCAGCACTGTCACATGATGATACCTCAGAGTTGCTTTTTGCCTTCTCCAATCTCAAAACCTAGCTAACGATTATATATATATATGCTAAATTCTCCCCAAATTCTGTTAATACAACTGGTATACCTGCAATAGTCTAACTAGACCCTGATTGATACATCCAAACTTCCTGTAGATGGACTTATAGTATGTTACCTGGGCAATGTTGAGTAGCTTTGGTTGTTGCCAAGAATGTGGTTCAGTGACAAGGAAGTCAACAGCAGGATCACTCAGACATGGTGAATTCAAATCCTTTTTCTTCCTGTCATCTGATCTTGGGAAAGTTATTTTACTTCTTGTTTGTTTCCTTTATAACAACTGTGTTTAATGATAACCAGACAGCAGATTAGCGTCTTAAGACTGTGCATGAAAGCTCTGTTCACAGAATGCTTGCAAACAGCAGGCTGTCCAACTATCTCTTCTGCAACTAGGAGTTACTACTTCCTGAATATCTCTGTGTTGTCCTTGGTTATTTCTATAAGTAATTATGATCCCAAAATTCTAAAATTTACAGATTTATGTTTGAGCTCAGGCAGAAGCCCAGGCACTTCTCAGGTGACCATCCACTTTGGCAAACCCTTTAGGAATGTCTCCATAATCTTACTGTATTGTGAACGTTTAATGTATTTTTTTACCAACTGTAGGGTCCTTGAGGGCAGAGCTATGCGTCCTTGGTGTGTCTGCCATTTGTAATCAGACTTTTTTACATTGGTTAACACCCACTCTAAATTAGCTGATGCCTCAAGGCCTTAAATAAAAGTAGACACTTGGCTGTGAGGTGCCAGTTTAATTTGGTGCCACACTTTCTGTTTGAAATGACAGTATGGTGAATTTGAGCTCCAGGATTGTAGTTCAGATTCATTTCTGCTTTGGGCCCCGTCCCTGTCTTCACTAGGCTGGCAAAATTCATAGCCTTCTATAGTCTCTTGGGCCAAGGACATTCCTCCAATTTGTCCAGCAAGTTTAGGGGAATAAAAAGTAACATTAAATCTGGATTTCATGGTGTTCATATTTTAATAGTCACTATACACACCTGGCACTTAAGGAGTGAGGAGTTATGCTCCACCTCCAGGAGGTAGAGTATCTATGTGCATACTTGGGAATTCTCCTGAAGTTCAAAGGTTGTTAAGCGTGAGAGATTCTCAAGTTGTTCTTTACCTTTACTCAATTTCCAGAACACTGAGTTGTTGACATCAATCAGCATATAAGTAGGCAAGAGCATGTGGGATTTTTTTTCATGCCAATGCCCACGAGAGAGCACCCACCACAGAGGAGACACTAAGCAACCGAGCCAGTAGGATACTGCTTTGAAGGGATGTCAGCCAACTTCCAAACTTACCCACGTCTGTACTTTCACAAGCTGCTCATCATCAGAGCAGCCCTGGTGCCAGGGCCCAGATATGAGCTCAGCAATATGGTCACCTGCTTGTCAAGGTGCCCTAGGCTATTGCCACCACTGAACACCTGAGCTCAACATCAAAGACTGCAGGTAACCCCTAGATAAGGTATAAAACTTTGAGAAGATGAACCAGCCATGCATATCAGACAGCTTCCACTTTGTCTTCCCTCAAAAAGGTGCTTGCTGGGACACTTCAGCTTCAGTGTCTCAGCAAGCACCCAGCACAGGTGCTCACAGACTGTTTATTGCCATGGGATCCCCCCCAGCATCATCTCAAACAAAGTAACCTGCTTTAAGAGGAAGGTAGGGCTTCAAGAGCAACGTCTTACTGAATGCAATATACATAGCAATCTACCAGCCAGTAGGAGGCGGTAGAAATTCCTTGGGATATTTTGTGCATTCTGTCCTCTCCAAGTTACCCTCTGCTTAACCAACTTCCCAGAGAAGACATGCTGGTACCAGGGGACATAGTAAGTTATCACAAAATTCAAAGTTATGGTTGACATCTGGTCAGGTTTGTTTCCTCATTCTGATAGGCCGTTAGGCAGAGAAAAGAGTGAATATATTGCTGGAGTAATTGACTATTCTGGATAGCCTACACTAATTTGACTTTTTAAAACAAATAATCTTTAATTGAGAACTCGGCAAATTATTTTCTATGATGACTTTTCTGAAATCAAAATCCAGCTACTTCTGGCATGTGATTCATATTCTGCTTTGTAAGACTGACTCTTCATGCTAGCTCATCCTAGAGCAAACATTAGAAAATCTAATACCTTTCTATGTCTGTAAACATCAATCAAACAACTGAAACAATTTATGTATCATCAAATATGCCTTTGGCTAAAAGTGCATATGTATTACTGGAGAGATAAGATAAAGTTGAGCAACATAAAAGAGAGGAACAGCATAAAAATGAGTCCTCTGAGTGACAAGGCAATGCAGGGAAGGCTCATGGCAGGCTGGGAAGTGAGTTAAACATTTCTTTTATTAAGGAGTGGGACTCGCCTAATGGTGGGTAAGAGGTATGTGAGAGAGTATGGAAGGAAACACTAGGTGTGAAGAGGGAACACAAGAATCATTTTGCAGGTGACAAGGCACTAATAAGATAGCCATTCATTCATCTCATGTGTATTGAACATGTTCTGTGGAGGTAATAGTGGGTGAGTTGGGCAAATTATTATGGATGAGTTCAGCTAGTTTGGTGCCTATTTGCAGAGGTCCTGAGAGTCTGAATTTCTCCTTGTAGGTCTTAAAATGTGGTTACAGATAGCAGTTAATCAACAAAACTACACCAAAATTTACTGCTGCTATTACCTCCATTAAAAAAAAAAAGACCTTGGGTTATGCTTTGAAATTGTGAAAGCTGAGCCTTACATTTGGTCCAACTCTCTTGATTAATTTGACAAGAAAAATCAGTTAAACATTGTCAAATTCAAGGAATCATTTTCAATAGTTGTATATGTACGTTTTATTTTAAAAAGAGGTTTTTTGGGGGGAAGAAGGATCAAGATGGCAGAGGAGTAAGATAGAGCACTCATCTTTTCCCACAAACACATAAAAATAGGTTTTTATGGATAATTCTTTCAATTCTTTGTGTATTTAGAAATTTTCATAATAGAATATTTAAAACTGTTGCCTGTTATCTTAAAAAATGTAAATTGAGAGTTCCTGTTGTGGCTCAGCAACTTATGAACCCAACTAGTATCCATGAGGATGCGGGTTCAATCCCTGGCTTCCATCAGTGGGTTGGGGATCAGGCACTGCTGTGAGCTGTGGTGTAGATCACAAACACAGCTCAGATCCCATGCTGCTGTGGCTGTGGTGTAGGCTGATGGCTGCAGCTCCAATTTGACCCTTAGCCTGGGAACTTCCATGTGCTGCGGGTGCGGCCATAAAAAGCAGTAAATAAATAAATAATAAATAAATAATATAAACTATTACTGAGACTGAGAACAAACAAGGATATGCACCATTATCAATTTTATTTATCATTTAGAGGTCAGAATCAGAACAATAAAGACCAAAAAAAACAGCCTCCCAAAAAGTCAATTCATTCTAAATTATTGTTGAGATGACTCACTCCTCAGTCATCCAGTGCCTACTCCATGGGTCCATGGACACGGTGGCCATGGTGTCAGGGATAGTAGGTGTTCATGGACCTCCCCTACCAAGACTGACCTGGTTACTGCTGAGTGCCTTACCTGCCATTGCCAGAGACCAACACAGAGTCCCCTCCACAAAACAATTTACAATGTAGACTGGCCTAACACCTGGTGATAGGTAGAATACATTGGCCATCTTTCACCAGGGGGAGGACCACAGTTTTCTTCAGTGGAGTAGACACATATTCTGGTTATAGATTTGCTGCCTCTCTGCGTGATGTTTCGGCTGGCACCACAATCTGTGGGCTTACAAAAACTAGGTTCACCACCGTGGCATTCCATACAATGCTGTGTTGACTCATGTAACCTATTTCACCATGAGAGAAATGTATCTTCGAAGCTGAACTGTTTCAGTTTGAATCTCAGTGGAGACCTGAATAAAATAAGAAAAAGAATAAACACCTGCAAAGGTCCAGGAGAAAACCTTTCCAGACAGAGATGAACAAGTACAGAGAATGAATTCCCATCATGGCTCAGCAGAAATGAATGTGACTAGTATCCATGAGGACACAGGTTTGACCCCTGGCCTAGCTCAGTAGGTTAAGGATCTCGCCTTGCAGTGAGCTGTGGTGTAGGTCGCAGATGCAGCTCGGATCTGGGAGTGGCTGTGCCTGAGCAGCTACACCTCCGATTCAACCCCTAGCCTGGGAACCTCCATGTGCCACAGGTGCAGCCTTAAAAAAAAAAAAAAAAAAAAAAAAGGAATGGGAGCCATTGGTTCTGGAGTGGACTGACGGAGTACAAATGGCTGACCAGCAAGTTTAGAATGAAAGATAGGAGCTAAATCTTTTTTTTTTTTTTTTGACCACTCCGAGGCATATGGAATTCCTAGACCAGGGATCAAATCTGAGCCATACTTGTAACCTATGCTGTATCCTTAATCCACTGTTCTGGGCTGGGGATTGAACCTATGTTCCAGCACTGCAGAGATGCCACTGATCCCATTGCACCATAGTGGAAACTCCGTCAAGTAGAGATCTTTATATAATGGTAAGGAGTGTAGATATCATTATTCTAAGCCATTACATGTTTTTGTTTTGTTCTGTTTTGTTTAGGTTAATCCCACACTCTTTAATCACATAAAACTTAATTGTTTCACCTAAAACCAAGATAATAGCAGATTGCCCTCCAGGGAGATCCTATTCTAGTAGCCAGTATTCCACACATAGAGTTCTTCTCTGCTCTATTTATGAGAATACACTCTGCCCTTGTGTTCCGTAAAGAAAACACAATTTAAAATAGCAAAATGCACACTAAGCTGGAGGCACATGCTCAAAAGAGAAAAAGAGAGTAAAAATTTCTTAAATCTCTAGTCTTAAAGTTCCAAGTCGAAGGGATGTATGGGGTTTTCTAGTATTTCACATAGTTTTATATTTCTTTTGAGACAATAAAGTGTTTGGTAAATTATTTAAAGGAATATATCTACACTATGCATGGAAACAGATTCCATGGTTCAGTTAACATCAAATAAGGGTTGGAATTTGCAGCATTACTCAAAAATCTTCCAAATATCTGCATTCTGAATAACAGTGGGAGCAGCCTAACTCCTATAAACATAATTTCCCATATCTCTCCATACTTGTTTGTTGATGCCAAGTAGCAGGTGACATTTACAAGGAGCATTTCTGTGGTGGTTTCTATGTGGATGGTCTTCTCTGAGTGTGTTATCTTTATTATTATTGATGTCTCACAACAAACTAATGTGGCCATTGTAATTACGAACTTCTCAGAGATGGGAGAGCGGAGGCACAGAGACGTTAGGTAACTTGCCCAGGACCACACAGGTTACAAGTGGATGGGTGAACCATGATTCAGATTTCCTTGATTTCTCCAGATCCAGCAAGGTGAATGAAGACTTACTCTTGCTTGTTTTCAAGTATAGCTTTGATGTTTAAAAAATAATAATAAACATGAGTAGTGACAAGTGGCATTAGAATTTTAATGCCTTGGAGACTATTGAAAATGTAATTCAGATTGACAAAGGTGTGAGAAGCAGCACAGTTGAAAGAGAATTGGTCAGAGAAACTCATTCAAGAGAATTTACTATGAAAAATACCACTATTTTTTTTTTTTTTTTTTTTACCAAAAAGCTGCTGTTTATTTTCAGGAAATTATTACTCCTCATTTTCTTCTCAGAAAATAAAGTGCACTCCCCACTTGCAAAGCAACAATCATCTTTTGTGGCGTTTTCTTTTGCATTTTTGTCATTTGAGTGGTATTTGCTTCCCTAGTTTTTCCTCAGGTTGACATTTAAGCTTTAGGATAAAGATAACAGACATGTAATGTTAATCTACACGTTCATGAGATTTAAACTTGGAGAAGGTTATAAACGTTAACTGTTAATTCATCAACTAATTTCAATCAATTTACTGATAGTGGCCTGTCTGGATATTCCTATGAGGATGAACTCAGCTGGAGTGGGCTGTAATATAAAGGACTGGCTAGTCCTCTTGGTCAGCAAGCCCAGGCATTAGGCTTCCTTGGACACTTCTACTTCCCTTCTGTGCTCCTCCCCTTAGAATGTTAATGTCCTTTTGCTGCTTCGAGCTGCCCACATGCAATTGCTCTAACATCACGAGCTACCCTTCCAATAA
Organism: Sus scrofa; assembly: GCF_054392235.1. Lineage (NCBI taxonomy): Eukaryota > Metazoa > Chordata > Mammalia > Artiodactyla > Suidae > Sus > Sus scrofa. The sequence continues at coordinate 161,469,317 of NC_139383.1, read as the reverse complement.
CACAGACCTTGTCATCTTACTCTCCACCTCCTCTTCTTGCGAATGCCCCAGACAACGTACTTCCTCCAGAGGGTATAATTCAGTGACAACAGGAAATGACAATGAGATGGGCAATACTGAATTTCAGACAAAACTCCTTGGGGAAATAACATGAGGACACCATTTTTATAACTATCCTTCACCTACGGCATGTAAGTAGACATCAGTACACATAACTAAACATCCTGGAAATGGATAAGAGCCTAGACCAGTTAGACCAAATGAGTAATTCACCACTAACCAAGGAATCCACAGGCTTGAATGTCTTCCCAGCCCCACCTCTTGTGTGTATGATCTTGGACCAGCCATGTAAGTCCTCTGAGAACCATTTTCTTTATTTACAAAAACTATCATCTTCCCTACTAATTTCACCACTTTCTTTTAAAGGGGAAAATACATTTTAAACTATTTTAAAAGCAAGAGAGCACTAGAACATGTGCATTAAAAACAAATAAAAATCTCTTTCCTGCTCTAATATAAAACAATTATTTGCATCAGTGATATAAATAGCTAGAGACTTAACACAAATCAAATTTTGCAAAGTCAACAAAAGTTTAATCAAGTAATTCCTAGGGCAGGAACCTGTCAGATTAAGTATGCTTGCTGGAATAATACTGAATTAGAATTCGTAAATCACTTAAATAAAATGAATATTTTTTAAAATGTTAGATCAATTAATTACATCCCTTTCTAGCCCTGCTATAACAGCAAGCTCTTCTTATACCGCCCTAAACACCCTCACACACATTTACCCCACCACTACATAATGTTTTAACCCATTGATGACAATGTATTAAATATGCAAGCGGATACACATGCAAACACAAATATATTTTGAAGTCTTCATGGCATTTTAGACACAAGTAGCCTGAAATATTAGAAAACAAAAAGATCTTGAAGATAAATGGGAAGAAGTAATTCTGACTTTTACCAAAAAAAAAAAAAAAAAAAAAAAAAAAAGCAAAAAACACAAGGTCATCAGCACTCTTCCAAGTTTCATTAAGTCCCTCTGAAGTAGGTCAGTCTAGTGCTTATTCGTAAAACCTTAGAAGGTGAAGGTAGAAGAAAGAGCTTGGGGCTCTGGCACACATTAATCTTGCCTGAAGCCTAGGAAAGACATGAACCCAATGTTTTCTTTCTAAAAATAATAACATATTTAATACAGCAGTGAGGACAGAAATTTGAACTCTTTCATGGATAGAGACTTAGCATAAAAACTTGTACAACAGAAAATTATATTTAACCATAATTTAATAATTCCATAACAACCACATGGTGTTTTATTTATCAAACTGTGGCTCTCCAATCCCCCGCCCCAGGATGACTACCTGAGTTGTGTTTTCGCACTATCAGGTCCTGAGCCCAACCCTCAGAACTTCTGATCCAGCGACAGTGGAGTGTAGTCCTGGAAATCTGCATTTTGATGATACTCTTTGTACCTTTCATGTAATGAAATTTAAGAATTACTGACTGCTCTGCTATCTTTAGACATGGACTCGAACAACAAAATTCAAATATCAACTCTGCCATACAAATTGCAAAACCTTAGGAAAAATACCTGACCTCCTTAGATTTAAGTTTATTCATTTGGAAAATGAGAAAGGATATCTTATTCATAAAATTGTAGTGATGTTTACATGTATAATGCCGGGAAAACCTTGGTCTTATTGCCTGCTGCCTATTGTGTACTGAATAAGTATGGCCATTATTATTAGTAATCCTATTTCAGTATTTTCAATTAAAGTAAGTATTAAATAAAATCAAATTAGTCTTTGGGAAAACAATTAAAATATAATGAAATAGCTTCTGGTGTAAAACTCTTTGGAAAATACCCAAGGAAAGCTGACATTGTTTCTAAAGCAATTTTGCAAAGTTCTATTAATGACACAATATATGCACAATTGGGTGCTAATGTGCAGAAAATTTCTATTGAATATTCATTTTTTAATTTTCAAAAAAAATTGTCCTTTAAAATCTTTTTTTTTTGTCTTTTTGTCTTTTTTAGGGCTGCATCTGCAGCATATGGAAGTTCCCAAGCAAGGCGTCGAATCCAAGCTGTAGCCGCCAGCCTACACCACAGCCACAGCAACGCCAGATCTAAGCCATATCTGCAACCTACACCACAGCTCACAGCAATGCCAGATCCTTAACCCACTGAGCAAAGCCAGGGATCAAACCCTCAACCTCATGGTTCCTAGTTGGATTTGTTTCCGCTGCACCACGATGGGAACGCCTCCCTTAAAATATTGTTATAGAAATTGTGTATGCTTCTTTTAAATATCTTCATATGCATTTTATTGACCTTTGGCAGAATAATAATTATTTCAACCCTGATTGCTTATCATAACAGCCAAATAAAATTTCATCCACAGTATCCAGACTAAGTTTGACTATACAGACAGATACATCCCCATACTTAAGTGAGGATAAAAAAATCCATGTAACTTTTTTCTGGTTTCCACTGAAATTAAAAGCACAATTATCTACACAGGTTATCCGTAGCATAATAAGGAAGTAATGTATGAAAGTTCTTTAAAATGTTAAGTGAGTCAAATCAGCGTAAGGTATTATTATCACTTCTACCGTTATTACCACTTGTACTGTGAACAGTCATGGCAGCCACAAAGTGCCCTTTGAGTGGGAGACAGTAATAATAACACTGTCATTTTAAGAGCTCACTTGGAACCTGGTGCATACTGAATACTTTATATGCATTATGACATTTAATGTTCTCAACAACAGAATAAGGTTAGTCAAATGCCTATTTTTAATCGAGGAACCTGAAACCTAGAGTGTTTAAGTCCTATTTCCCAAGTGCAGAGCAGGGGCAAAGTCAGACAGGGAATCTCACTTTCTCCTTTCCTCCTGCTGCATCCCCAGGGGCCTAACCAAGTTCTGACGCGAAGTAGAGCTTAATAATAAAGGAACACACTTCAGGTTAAGGTTTTCACTGTCCCCATCTCCCCAGGTGCCTCTTATCTGCAGTGTACCAAGACCTTGTATTAGTTAGGGTTCTCCAGAGAAACACAGCCAACAGGACATAATTATGCAGTTGACCCTTGAACAACACAGGCTAGAACTGCATGGGCCACTTACATGATGAATTTTTTCATTGCTAAATACTGTGGTGTTATGCCATCCATGGCTGGGTGGATCAAAAATGTGGACCTTTGATACCTAGAGCCAAAGAGTGTCGTATGTGGATTTTTGACCCTGTGGAGGGTTTGCGCCCTTAACCCCTGAGTTGATCAAGATCAACTGTACACACAAAGAGAGAGATTTGTTTCAAGGAATTGGTTCACATGATTGTAGAGGCTGGCAAGTCCAAAATCTTCAGGGCATGCCAGCAGTCTGGCAACCTGGAGCAGCTGCAGTTCAATTCTGAGGGCTTCCGCTGGAAGAACACCCCCTTCTTTTAGAGAAGTCTACTGATTGGATAAAGCTCACTACATTTTAGAGAGTTATCAACTTTACACAAAGCTTAACCAATATTGATTTCAACTGAAAAAGGACTTCACTGAAATATCTAGAATGTTTGGCAATGTTTGACATAATTCTGAGCGAAACTGATACACGACTTTAACCATCACAAACTGGTGACAAACCCAGCAGATCAAAGCAATGCCATTCAGTTCCAACCTTAACTCCAATAAGCCACTTGCATTTTGCTTGCGTTTTATGTAGCAATGCTGCATTTTCCAAAATCTAACCAATTTGTGCACCTCAACTTCTACCTTCATTGTCTCATCCCCCCCAAACCTCTTCTTCTACTATTGCTCCTGTAAATACAAAGTCAATTATGATGTTTCTATATTGAAAAGTCCTGCTTTGGTTTCCCATTGTACTCAGTGAAAATCCAAAATCCTTACAAAGTCTCCAAGGCCCTATATGATCTGCCCCCCATTCTACATTTTCTCTTACCTCCCCTACATTTCCCCCCTTTTTCACTTTGTTCCAGCCTCCTGTCTGCCCCCCCCCCCCGCCCCACAGTCCCCAGCTCCCAGGATTTCACCCCATGTACATGCACTGGTTGACCTTCTGCCTAAAACACTCTTACCCCCAATATTCACATGCCTGATTTCTTCACCTTTACAAATCCTTTTTCTCATGGCACCCTCTTCATGAGCGCTACCCCAAACTTGTCTTGAAAAACTGCAATGCCTTCCAATCTCTTTTAGTTTCTTGTGGCTGTTTAACAAATTACTACAAATTTAGACTTTTAAACAATATCTGCTTACTATATCTCGGTTTTGTAGGTCAGAGGTCCGAATGGGTTCAGCTGGGTTCTCCCTCAGAGTCTCAGAAGGTGGAGACCTATAAGGACAAAAGACCAAAAAAAAAAAAAGAATGGTGAAGCCACTCTTGGACTTTCTGCAGGTGGGAGCCAAGAGAGTGGTAATGGGAAAAGAATTTAGGGGTCAAAGAGATTTTGTTTTATTTTATTTTACTATCTTTTAGGGCTGCACCTGCTGCATATGGAGGTTCCCAGGCTAGGGGTCAAATCCAAGCTGTAGCTGTAGACCTACGCCACAGCCACAGCAATGCCAGATCTGAGCTGTGTCTAAGATCTACGCTGGATCCTTAATGCACTGAGCAAGGCAGGGGATGGAACCTACGTCCTCATGGATACTAGTCAGATTCATTTCCTCTGAGCTGAGACAGGAACTCCCCAAGAGATAATTATCATTTTTTTTTTTTAGGGTTGCACCTGGGACAAACGGAAGTTCCCAGGCTAGGGGTTGAATTGAGCTGTACCTGCCTGTCTACACCACAGCCACAGCAACACCAGATCCGAGCCACATCTGTGACCTACACTACAGCTCATGGCAACACCAGATCCTTAACCCACTGAGCGAGGCCAGGATGGAAACTGCGTCCTCATGGATGCTAGTCTCCAGATTTTATTTATTTATTTATTTATTTATTTATTTTGTCTTTTGTTGTTGTTGCTATTTCTTGGGCCGCGGCTCCCGAGGCATATGGAGGTTCCCAGGCTAGGGGTTGAATCGGAGCTGTAGCCACCGGCCTACGCCAGAGCCACAGCAACACGGGATCCGAGCCGCGTCTGCAACCTACACCACAGCTCACGGCAACGCCGGATTCTTAACCCACTGAGCAAGGGCAGGGACCGAACCCGCAACCTCATGGTTCCTAGTCGGATTCGTTAACCACTGCGCCACGACGGGACCTCCCAGATTTTATTTTTAATGGCATGATGATCATATTTTTCTGTTGATCAAAATAACACACAAAAAAGAAAATTTCCACTGATGCTTCAGAAGAGAAAGGATACTTACAGGAGCAAAGTCACTGAGCAATCAGGAGTGGGTAGGGTCTAGTGTGAGAAAGGGCACCTCCCTCCCCCACCCCAGTGGCAGTCAGGGGAGGTGAGACAGATCACGTGGCCACAGGTGGAGGGTGGTGTTGGGATCGCCAGAGAGAACACTTGGAAATTCTCTTTGGATTTCTTCTTTTTATCTCACCTGATACTGAAGGCAGTTAGACTATTGTAGAGAGAAGAGATGTGAAATATTCTTCCAGTTGAATAAGGAATAAGGTAAGCTCTAAGATTGTCAGACAGTAATGAGGGTCATTTGAAGCTGGTGGCTGTGAATTGAAAGTGAAACCATATAGTCATAGGGTTTTCTCTACCCATAGTTGGGGGGTACAGGTGAGGAAAGCTAGTTTTAAAAGTGCCATGGATAATTAAAGGAGCTTTCACTGGAAAAAGAAGTGGAAATCACTCAGAACTAGCCTAAACAACCAACCAACCAACCAAATGTTATCCCTAATATATACATATGTGGCAGCAAAGGAATATTCATATGTATATATTCACCTGACCCCATTTCTCAACCCTCACTTTATAAGCTGACCCTTATAAAACCCACAGTTCGCCTACTATCAGCAATATTACCTATTTGCTCTTTAGGAGGAAAGTTGTTCTTGTGATCAACCATGCAGAATCAGAAGGGAATGCTTTTAAACAGAATTTCTTACATTCTTTACTATATTTATATACTGTGATTCTCCAAGTAGTCTGCATATTATACAGAATTACACCAATTTGAGCAAATATTTTTCCCCCTCACAGACATTAAGGAATGCCCATATTCCAGACCTCTAACCCTTTGGAAAGCATTAATCTTTGTTTCTCAAAGGTTAATGTCAGATCACTGCTCCTCTGCATCTTCCAGGATCAAATATCCCTACCCTTTTTTGGGTGGGGCCTTGCTCATAGCTTGGGGGATTTCCCCAGCCAGGGATCAAACCTTCACGGCAGTTGCAACCTGCGTGCCACAGCTTCGGCAACAGGGGATCCTTAACCTGCTGAGCCACGCTAGAACTTCCTCACCCTTTTTCTAAAAATGGTAATACTGCTCCTTCTTCAGTCTTCTATCATATTAATAGTTTCCAAAGTTTTCTCAAAAGTTTATCTCCCTATGATGATGACTGAATTTTTTTTCCAATAATTTGGAACTAAATTACATTTCTTTTTATTTTATTTTGTCTTTTTTTTTTTTAGCTATTTCTTGGGCCGCTCCCACGGCATATGGAGGTTCCCAGGCTAGGGGTTGAATCGGAGCTGTAGCCACCGGCCTACGCCAGAGCCACAGCAACGCGGGATCCGAGCCTCGTCTGCAACCTACACCACAGCTCACAGCAACGCCAGATCGTTAACCCACTGAGCAAGGGAAGGGACCAAACCCACAACCTCATAGTTCCTAGTCGGCTTCGTTAACCACTGCGCCACGACGGGAACTCCTTTTTTTTTTTTTTTTTTTTTTTAAATTACATTTCTTTAAAAGAGCAAAGAATTATCTTGATAGTTTCCTTTTGTGTTAACTCAGGATACTCTAACCTGAGTGGTAGACTGGTGGCTTAATCAACAAATATTTATTTCTCACAGTTCTGGAGAATGAGATGGAGCAAGATTCCAGCAGATTCATTGTCTGGTGAATCTTGTTTCCCCTTTGCAGCACAACACCTTTCCAGCTGGTGGAGAGGGCTCTGGTCTCTTCTGCTGCTTGTAATCCTATCATGGGGGCTCCACCCTGGTGACATAATCTAAACCTAATTATCTCCCAAGGAACATCAAATATCTTCAGGCCAGCAATTACAGACATTCGGTCAGTAGCACACACGTACTTCAACAAAATGCTTATTCTGCCCTTTCTAAGTGTAAATCAACATTCTTTAATACTTTTTTTTTTTTTGGTCTTTTTGCCTTTTCTAGGGCTGCTCCCAGGGCATATGGAGGTTCCCAGGCTAGGGGTCCAATTGGAGCTGTAGCCGCCGTCCTACGCCACAGCAACACGGGATCCAAGCCACGTCTGCAACCCACACCACAGCTCAGATTCGTTAACAACTGAGCCACGATAGGAACTCCAACATTATTGAAAGGAAATTGAAATGTTTATTCACTCATTCATTTCTCTGCTTATTATGTAGTTTTTTCTGGGTAAAATTAAATGAAACTTTCAAATAAGATCCTCTAAGTCATGAATATGATAATATCCTTTTAGTTTGAAAGGAGTTACTTCCAAACCAGTTGTTCTAATTCTCTTTGAAAAGTGAGCTCACTGTTTATTTGTATATGTCATCGTTTATTGCATAATCATGTTTTTTTTAATAACATGAATGTTTCTAAATAAACATCAAAGCCTCTGTAATATTAAATATACATTTTGTATTTTTGGCGTTTTTAAACTACCAACTTTTATTTCTTTTATGTAGTCAAAAGAACTTTGCTTTTGGAAATTTTATACATAAGGTATCTTCTCACAGTTTTTATGAGACCATTAAAGAAATTTAAAATAAAAAGTAGAGTTTTATAGCAAGAATGCAAACAGATACCTGGCTATAAAGATCAAGCACAGGCACAAATCAGAAAATTTGGGGTCTGGTCATGGTTTTTCCCCGTAATTAAGAAGGAATTTTAGACAATCCAGATTATGTTGGGTCAATTTGCTTTTACGTCTTGATGAACTTTGTAAATTGATGAGAGAGTAATACTGAACACCATTGCCTCCATTATTTTTTAGGCTCTAAAAAACTCGGATTCTAAAATTTTATTACAAATTTAAAACAAGTCAGAATTCTACAGAAAATCTACTTAAGTTTATATTATGATAATACCTTGAATTTATAAAGTACGAAATTTACAAAGAATTGTAGACAAACTTTTCCCTTGACTTACCCTGACAGCCCCTGTTTTGTAATGATTAAAGTGAGGAAATCAACGTGTGTGTGTGTGTGTGTGTGTGTGTGTATCACTAAGCACATCTCCAGGCACAAAGTGGTTATTCAATATTAATGGCTGGTACTGTTACTGTTACTGAGGTAATTTTCAAGCAATGCTTCTCAGCCCACCGAAGTCATATTTTCTGCTACTAGAGCCTAACTCTCAAAGAACTCATGTACAATGTATGTCTTATTTTTTAAAAAAAGCTTTATTGAAGTACTGTTGATTCACAATGTTGTGGTAATTTCTGTTGTGCAACAAAGTGATTCAGTTTTGCATGTTCGTATATCCATTCTTTTTCAGATTCTTTTCCCATACAGATCATCACAGAATATTGGATAGACTTCTCTGTGCTATACAGCAGGTTCTCATTGGCCAATTATTCCATATACCTCGTGTGCACATGCCAATCCCAACTCCCAATCCATCCCTTCCCCTCCTGTTCCTATTGGTAACCATAAGTTGTTTTCAAAGTCTATGAGTCTGTTTCTATTCTTCAAGTAAGTTCATTTGTATCCTTTTTTAAGACTCCATATATATGTGATATCATACGATACTTGTCTTTATCTGACTTAATTCACTTAGCATGATAATCTCTATGTCCTTCCATGTCACTGCAAATAGCATTATTTCATTCTTTTTTATGGATGACTAATATTCCATTATATACAAGGTATGTTTTTAAATGAAGAAAAATAAACCCAGTATATGCAAAAACTTTGGCTTTTCTCTGTTTTAAATTTAATAGCACCTTCTTTTACTTTAGCTTTTGGAGTCATGAGTGTATTTTTCATATTTTGTTAGGGTTAATTATTCTAAAACGTTGCTAGAAATAGGGTGATGTTTTAGATATAGGAATTATTTTTATGGTCTTACTTATATCATGTTATGGGCAATTTCTTAGAATTTTTCATTGGAAATTATCTTTGAATATTTTGTAACAAGAATCTCTAGGTATAGAATAACAAAAGACCCAGAATTGCCAAAGCAATCCTGAGAAACAAAAACCAAGCAGGAGGCATAACTCTCCCAGACTTCAAGAAATACTACAAAGCCACAGTCATCAAAACAATGTGGTACTGGTATCAAAACAGACAGACAGACCAATGGAACAGAATAGAGAACCCAGAAATAAACCCTGACACCTATGGTCAATTAATCTTTGACAAGGGAGGCAAGAACATAAATTGGGAAAAAGAAAGTCTATTCAGCAAGCATTTCTGGGAAACCTGGACAGCTGCATGCAAATAAATGAAACTAGAACACACCCTCACACCATGCACAAAAATAAACTCAAAATGGCTGAAAGACTTAAATATAAGACAGGACACCATCAAACTCCTAGAAGAGAACATAGGCAAAACACTCTCTGACATCAACATCATGAATATTTTCTCAGGTCAGTCTCCCAAAGCAATAGAAATTAGAGCAAAAATAAACCCATGGGACCTCATCAAACTGAAAAGCTTTTGCACAGCAAAGGAAACCAAAAAGAAAACAAAAAGACAACTTACAGAATGGGAGAAAATAGTTTCAAATGATGCAACCGACAAGGGCTTAATGTCTAGAATATATAAGCAACTTATACAACCCAACAGCAAAAAAGCCAATCAACCAATGGAAAAATGGGCAAAAGACCTGAATAGACTGTATATCTATACAGGTGGCCCACAAGCACATGAAAAAATACTCAACATCCCTGATTATAAGAGAAATGCAAATCAAAACAACCATGAGATATCACCTCACACCAGTCAGAATGGCCCTCATTAATAAGTCCACAAATAACAAGTGCTAGAGGGGGTGTGGAGAAAAGGGAACCCTCCTGCACTGTTGGTGGGAATGTAAACTGGTACAGCCACTATGGAGAACAGTTTGGAGATACCTTAGAAATCCATACATAGAACTTCCATATGACCCTGCAATCCCACTCTTGGGCATCTATCCGGACAAAACTCTACTTAAAAGAGACACATGCACCCGCATGTTCATTGCAGCCCTATTCACAATAGCCAGGACATGGAAACAACCCAAATGTCCATCAACAGAGGATTGGATTTGGAAGAGGTGGTATACATACACAATGGAATACTACTCAGCCATAAAAAAGAATGACATAATGCCATTTGCAGCAACATGGATGGAACTAGAGAATCTCATACTGAGTGAAATAAGCCAGAAAGACAAAGACAAATACCATATGATATCACTTATAACTGGAATCTAATATCCAGCACAAATGAAACTTTCCACATAAAAGAAAATCATGGACTTGGAAAATAGACTTGTGGCTGCCTGATGGGAGAGGGAGGGAGTGGGAGGGATCAGGAGCTTGGGCTTATCTGACGCAACTTAGAATAGATTTACAAGGAGATCCTGCTGAATAGCATTGAGAACTATGTCTAGATATTCATATTGCAACAGAACAAAGGGTGTGGGAAAAAAATGTATACATGTAAGGATAACTTGATCCCTTTGCTGTACAGTGGGGAAAAAATAAATTTAAAAAAAAGTATCTCTAGGTAATAAAAGTTTGGTAAAATATAGTTTACATTACATCGAGTCATTGGTCTTTTAGGTATATAGGTAAAATTTGATGTGTATAGAATTCATAAAAGCAAATAGCTTATTTTTAGAGTTTTGCCCTAACTGCAACTTAGTGTAAAATATATGTTGAAATGAGTGAGATTATGAAATGCCTTACTATTTGGGAGAAGTTACAATGATTCAAAGTCAAGGTTTTAATTATCTAATTTTCACTACTGTATTAGTCAGGGTGGGTTAGTCTATGTGGCAGGAACATAATGATTCCAACCTCTTAGTGTCTCACAGGAAGGTCTCATTTCTCACTCCAGGGGCCGAATCCTCGTGGAAAGCAGAGAGAGCTCAGCATTGTGTGAGGACATCAGCTTACTGTAGTCTCCAGGGTCCCCAGGGCACAGGAACCCAGAGCGGGGTAGTGGGGGGAGTGTCAGAGGGGGCCTTTGTGGCCAAGCCTGGATGTGGCAATTACCTTTCCTGCCTATATTTCTGTGGCCAGAACTTAAGGAGGCTGTGAACTGTTACTTTACTATATGCTTAGAAAAGAAAAATGGAATTTAGTAGACTTTCAGCCTTCACTGTACAACTGTCTTGCTTTTATTTTTTATTTTTTATTTTTTTGCTTTTTAGGGCTGCACCTGCGGCATATGGAAGTTCCCAGGCTAGGGGTTGAATAGGCGCTGTAGCCACCAGCCTACCCCACAGCTACAGCAATGCAGGATCTAAGCTATGTCTGTGACCTACACCACAGCTCATGGCAATGCCAGATCCTTAACCCACTGAGCGAGGCCAGGGAAGGAAGCTGCATCCTCATGGATACTAGTCGGATTTATAACCTGCTGGTCCACAATGGCAACTCCCTGATAGTCCTGCTTTTAAAACCACTGCATGAAAAGTTTTCCATTGTTCATAAATTACATGGAGAAGAGATATTTCATAGCTTCACTTTTTTCCCCCATTTATATACCTCAATCCATTGAGCTATTTTCACTCTACAATAAAATTTATTATTTCTTTTCAAGTTACATATAGAGTACTTTTTTAGTCTCTCCATGTTAGACCACAAAAATGTATGTGACCTATGTTTGGCCTGTGCTCTCCTTTCCTTCCTCTTTGACTATGATCAAATCCCCAATTAGTATGATTTCCTACTAATTGGGTTTATTTAGATCATGGCATTTTAGCAAGAGTTATAACATATGTGAGTTTTTAAAACTGAGGGCTGAAGTTGTAAAGGACGTTTAAGACAATGTATAACGTACATACTTTCGAAGTTCTGGAAAATAACATGGGAGTTGAGTTCCAGTCGTGGTGCAGTGGTTAACGATCCGATTAGGAACCATGAGGTTGCCCTTGCTCAGTGGGTTAAGGATCCGGCGTTGCCTGAGCTGTGGTGTATAGGTTGCAGACTCGGCTCAGATCCTGCGTTGCTGTGGCTCTGGTGTAGGCCACCGGCTACAGATGCGATTTGACCCCTAGTCTGGGAACCTCCATATGCCATGGGAGCAGCCCTAGAAATGGCAAAAAAAAATCAAAAAATAAAATAAAATAAAATAACATGGGAGAGAATCTAGGTGATATTGAATTTAGTTGTATCATTTAGACAAAATACTTAAAGCGTGACCTTTGAAAAAAGAATTGATAAACTGGACTTCCTTAAAATTAAAAAATTTCTGTTTTATGAAAGGTATTGTCCAGAGAATAAGAAGACAAGCCCACAGACTGGGAGAAAACATTTGCAAAAGATGCTTGTGATAAAGAACTCATCCAAAATAGACAAAAGATTCTTAAAACTCAACAGTAGGAAAGCAAAATTAAAAAGTGGGCCAAAGACCTGGATTGACATCTCACTGAAGAGGATATAACAGATGAAAAATAAGCATTTGAAAAGATGCTCCACATCAGAGTCTTTAGGAAAATGCAAATTAAAATAAGAATTGTTGGTAGGAATGCCAACAATACAGCCACTTTGAAAGATGATTTGGTGGTTTCTTACAAAACTAAACATACTTTCTCCACATAAGCTAGCAATCATACTCCTTGGTATTTACTTAAAGGAGTTGAAAAATATATGTTCACACAAAAACCCACACATAGATATTTACATCAGCTGTATTCACAATTGCTAAAACTTAGATGCAGGTACAATGTCTTTCAGTAGGTGAATCATAAAAAAGCTTTGGTACATCCAGGCAATGAAATATTATTCATCATTCATAAAAAGAAATTTGCTAGCAAGCCATGAAAAGACATGAAGTAACCTTAAATGCATATGACTAAGTGAAAGAAACCAATCTGAAAAGGCTATGTATTGTATGATTTCAACACTATGACATTCTGGGAAAGGCGGAACCATGGAGACAGTGAAATGACTGGTGGTTGCTAGGGTCTCGGAAGAAAGAAGGCTGAGTAGATGGAGCAGAGAGAATTCTTAATGCAATGAAACTACTCTGGATAATACAATAACTACTCTGATGATATACGTTTGTCTAAATCCTGGAATGTACAACACCAAGAGTGCAACCTCGTGCAAACTCTGGACTTTGAAGGATTAAGGTGTGATTAAATTAAGAAGGATTAAGATATAGGTTCTTAAGTTTTAAAGACAGATCACTCTGGCGGGGAATCTAAATGATGGGAAAGGCTATGCATGTGTAGGGGCAAGAGGCAGATGGAAAAGTCTATTCACTTTCTGCTTAGTTTTGCTATGAACCTGGCATTGCTGTACATAATAAGTTCTTTTTTTTTTTTTTTTTTTTTTTTTAAAGATGCCTCTGAATGGAATCTCATGTTAGCATTAGCTGCAATTCGGGTTGAAAGAGTGACGTTTTTCTCTGGTTTGTGTTGTATCTCCTACAGTGGAAAAACACTTAGCTGTAAGGAATAGAAATTCAGTCTTATTAAATGACTTCCTGGGGCTCACACTCGCTGATGAAGGCACGCACATTTTATGGTTCAGCGATGTGAAAACCTGCATTCTGCTTTTCCTGAAGTCACATTTGACATTGTTTAAAGAGGAAGTTTTCTACCATGTAATTTTATTTTACAGATTCGGTGAAAATGGGCAGACGTAATGTCTGGCATTTGATAAAACCACTCAATTTTTCTTCTTCCTGAATATAAAATATGTTCAAATGTTATGCTATATCATGTTGCATAAAATATGCATTATATGCTATAGTGACGTGCAAACGATCATGTCCCATTAACAACATATTTTCCTTTTATACACTGAGAGGTTCTAACAGCTGTGCATTTATGTTTCGACCCTTTTTTTTTTTTCTTAATGGTCACACCCATAGCATACGGAAGTGCCCCAGGCAGGAACTGAATTCAAGCTACAGCTATGACCTATACCACAGCTACCAGAGCTGCAGCAACACCCAATCCTTTAACCCACTGTGCGGGGCCAGGCATTGAACCCTTGCCTCTAAAGCAACTTGAGCCATGGCTGTCAGATTCTTAACCCACTGCACCACAGCAGGAAGTCCCATGTTATTGACGCTTACAGTGATAATTTTATTATCCCAGCAGTAGCATTGCATAATCTCCTTTTATATTCTGTTGGATTTTATATAGACGCTGAGAAACTCCCACAGGCATACCATCTACTCCAAATGGTTTGAACAAACCAGTCTTTGACAATCTTGATGCTTCTTAAAGTAGCATTGAGTTATCTTTGGAGATTTACTTTTGATAGTCTGCTTGCTTAGCTAGGTCTTATTGGACCACATTATTGTACCTCTCTTTTGTGGGGATTTTATATACATAAATATATATAATTTAAAAATTTTATATATAAATTGTATATATACTTTGCATGTTTACACAATTACCAGAAATGATAGTCAAAATATTTTTAACATACATTCTGAAATAACACAGAATTTGAAATGCCTTCTCAATCATGAAGGGCAAATTAAATTATAAGCACTATAGGGAAAATAGCCTATTTAATTGATAAAACATATGGCATAAAATTAGCCCTTCTCTAATCATGCTGAGTGACAAAGTTTATATTTGGTATTTATGCACAGTTCAGCACCATCAAAGCAACACCACTTAAATAACTAAGAGAAAAGCAAACTTTTCTTCAAAATAAATTTCTTAACTAAACAGTGAGATGACATAAAATTTAGGAGATAATTAAGGTGTTTATGGCTCAAGCAGGAAAACAATCTCTATTTAAAATGGCCATGGCTGTTTGCGATGTTCATTCATCACTGCACTGAAGCTCAGGGCTCTAGGTTCCATTCCATTGAGTTAGCAGGTTTGTAAACCTTCTCTGCCCAAATCAACTATTTTTCTTTGGAACCTAGCTACTAAACAGAAAAATTGATTATGAATATGGAAATAAGCAAAGTCTACCACAATGATATCAAGCAGAGGCCATTTATTCAGAGTTCGTGGCAGCAAGGGAATCGGCCATCCTCACGATTGGTGAAGAGGCAAAGGCAGGCAGGGCTGTGGGAAAGCTTCACAGTGAAGACAAAAGGGGAGGCTGATTGGAGGTTGCCAGCAAGGGGAAGCTGGAAGCAGGCTCACTAGAAGCAGGGCTTCTCAGTCTAGTTTATGAGAGCAGAGCTGGCTTTCCTGACTTGAAAGCTGGCATTGACCAAACCTGACCATCTTTGACTGATTACTGCAGAAGTTGTGGTTTGGCTTTCTGGACTAACTGCTGCTGATCATGGGTCAGCCTTCTACTGTCTTGAAGAGTCTGACCAATGTCCAATTCTATGTTTATTCTCTAGTGGATGCCATAAATATTCAACCAATATTTGTTTTATAGCAAATATGTACAATGCTTTTCTCCTCAAAATAATTTATCTCATTTCTTTTTAAATGAATTTATTATGTTTATAGTTGTACAACAATCATCACAACCCAGTTGTATAGCATTTCCATCCCAAACCCTCAGCCTATCTCCCTACCCCAACCTGTCTCCTTTGGAAACCATAAGTCTTTCAAAGTCTGTGAGTCAGTATTTGTTCTGCAAAGAAGTTCATTGTGTCCTTTTTTTAGGTTCCACATGTAAGTGATAGCATATGGTGTTGGTGTCTCACTGTCTGACTAACTTCACTTATCATGATAATTTCTAGGTCCATCCATGTTGCTGCAAATGCTGTTATTTCTTTCCTTTTGATGGGTGAGTAATATTCCATTGTGTATATGTACCACATCTTCTTTATCCACTCCTCTGTCAATGGACATTTAAGTTGTTTCCATGTCTTGGCTATTGTACAGAGTGCTGCAATGAACAATGGGGTACATGTACCTTTTCAAGTCATGGTTTTCTCTGGGTAGATGGCCAGAAATGGGATTGCTGGATCAAATGGTAATTCTATTTTTCGTTTTCTGAGGAATCTCCATACTGTTTTCCACAGTGGTTACACCAATTAACATTCCTACCAACAGGGAATTGGGTTCCCTTTTCTCCACACCCTCTACAGCATTTATTGTACTCAACATAATAAGGGCCATATATGACAAACCCAGAACTAACATCATTCTCAATGGTGAAAAGCTGACAGAATTCTCACTGAGATCAGGAACAAGACAAGGATGTCCATTCTAATCTCTTTCTTTTTCTTTTTCTTTTTTCCGGGTATGCTGTGCCCATGGCCTATGGAAGCTCCTGGACCAGAGATTGAATCTGAGCTGCAGCTGGGGCAACTCCAGATTCTTTAAACTGTGCACCAGACTGGAAGTGTAACCTATGTCTAAACAGTGACCAGAGCTACTGCAGTCAGATTCTTGACCACTGTGCCACAGTGGGAACTCCCTCTCCTTTCTTTTTTTAAGATAGCATACATTGAATTATTCTTGACATCTATTCTCCATAGTCTGAGTATAATTGAGTTTGTTTGGTTTGTTGGTTGGTTCTTTTGGCTATGCCAGCAGTATGCAGAAATTCTTGGGCCAAGGCTCTAAACTGCACCATACAGTGACAACACTGTATCCTTAACCCATTATGCTACAAGAGAACTCCACAGTCTGGGTGTATAAGATCTACCACCACCAGTGATTTGTAAATAATAAGTTGTTCTTCCTACTTATAAATGGATAAATTTATTCTCTGGTTTAGATACCTTTTTCTAATAATACTTGAAAATGTTCTTTAAGCTCTAAGTGTATAATGTATATTGAGAAGTTTGATTTTAAGTTTTTAGCTGATCTTAACTGCAAACCTTAAAAAAAAATATGTCCTCATCCAAAGAAAAATATATATTTTTTAAAACATCACTTGAGGTGTTCCTGCAGTAGCACAGTGGTTAGGGATCCAGCTTTGTTTGTGTGGTGGCTCAGGTCACAGCTGCAGCTCAGATTTAGTCCCTGGCCTCCGAACTTCCATATGCTGTGGGTGCAGCCAAAAGAAAAAAAATCACTTGGAATTTATTCAACAAAATTTTATTTTCCCAAAAATGGGAACTAATGTCTGTGAGAGGAAGGAAAGTCAAAGACACATTAGGTACATTAATATAGCAAAAGTGATAACTTGTTTTTCTATAACTTATTATTCAAACGTGGTTGGTTAACCACAAAACTTAGAATTGAATTTCGGATTGAGCTTGAATTTCGGATTGACTTTACCACTTGTGATTTCCTTGTTCTCATTACCTGCCCTGTTTTGAGAGTAAGTTCTGTCACAGCCTATCAGCCTACAGCAATCAAATGGAAAAAGAGGATGTGACCAAGACATAAAGCTCCAGTTTCTTTAAAGAAGAATTTGAAGCAAAACTACAGAGTTTTGTGGTGGTTTTGGTCATTTCTTAATCTCTGTTTCACTTAGGAAAGTGGTTTTTCTGTATGCACAGGGAACATTTTATTAAGATGATACAATAGTTGATTACAATGAAGCTAAGTAGAATTATGCTTCGGGTTATTTTTTGAGTCAATAGTTGAATTAAGGAAACAACCATTCAGATTAATTTTCACTTAGTCTTGCATCAAGGCAACTCATAGCAAACTGAGTTTACATCAGAGTACAGACTCTAACCTATAGTTAGTCAGCAGAATGACTAACGTGCCTTGCGACCCATGAACAAGAAACAAGCTAATTATAGAATGAACAGAAGACTGGGGTGTGCATTTATTACTGGACAGTATAAAACTTTCTAAATTTCTGAAGCTCTGTAAACAACAACAAAAAAAACTGATTGGTTTTCTAAAAGTAAGTATTGAATTCAAATTAAAATCTAGAGCAATTTAGTGAAAAAGGGTAACATTTTTCTCTCCTTTACTAGTCAATTAGAATATCAGTTTCATGGGCAAGATCTTACATTTCCAAATGAAAAAATAAATGCATACTTTTTGACATCTTTTCAATTGCATATTAATGTCTCATTAAAATGCAGTGAATTTACATATTATTGTTAATCTCAGGCAGGAGTAAAATTTTCATTTTTTTCTTTTTAAACAAAACTTTGAATGCATTGTATATTTTTCTATTAAAATTATACATAGTAAAATTTTTCTAGGTTTTTATTTCTTGTGTATAAATACAGCTCATATAGTTTTATCCAAGATAATAGTAATGGCCCAGATAATTAACAATATTAGGTAATTAAAATCCTTTTGTATTTGGATCTGCAAAACATGTTTTTATAGAACTGAAGAAGAATTCTGATGCATTTTCAAATAGATTCACATGTTATCGGGTTTTTTTGGTTTTTTTTTCCCCAATTAGAAAAAGGCAAGTTCAGAAGTTCTTGTCATGCCTCAACGGTTAACAAATCTGACTAGCATCCATGAGGACACAGGTTTGATGCCTGGCCTTTCTCAGTGGGTTAAGGATCCGGCATTGCCAGGAGCTATGGTATAGGTAACAGACGTGGCTCGGATCCTGTGTTGCTGTACGCCAGCAGCTACAGCTCCAATTTGACCCCTAGCCTGGGAACCTCCATATGCCTTGGGTGCGGGCCTAAAAAAATTTTTTTTTAAATCAATTCATGCTCAAACTTTGATAAACTAATTTTTTTTTCTTTTTCTCTGTCTCTCTCTGTCTTTTCCTTTTGTCATGCTACTAATAAGTCATTAAAATACCCCCAACATACTGATTGTACAAAATCAATGAAACAAGGTACAGTTCAGTCACTAATTTGCCTGAGGGAAATGTTATATAGAACAGTTCATGTGCTAATATCCTAATTGGTTGTATTTTTATCTAATGAACTTAAAGTAGATATCAGTATATTTGAGTCCTTATTTATCAGTGTTTCACTAGGAAAAAACTTTAACATAGATGTGCTTAACATCACAAAAATTGTTTCTTATCAGACTATTGCAAAATATTAATTGGGGAAAAAAAAAACTCTAAATAATGTCCTTAAAGTTTCCCCACAGGCTTGAGCATATAAGAATAAAACAGCAAAATGGTGTACACACACACACACACACACACATATTTGTAAAACAAAAGTAAAATTAAATGATTACTGAAGACGTAATCAACAGAGGGGTCTCCTCTATGTCTGCTCATTGCAACCTCTATTCCCGTCTCTAATGAGTCTCAGTAGAACAAATTATAAACTATGGATGTCATCAAAACTGTATGTTTTACAGTAAAATAGAAAAAGACTGGATTTGGATCTTCAGTCTGCCACTCACTAAGATTTCCCAGAGAGATAACTTATTCTTTGAACATAAACTTTTCCATTTGTAAAGTATTAATACTGGAATTGCTGCATAATTAAAATGTAAGCTCTTGTGATATGCCTGGCACATAGAAAACCAATTCTAAGAACAAGTGTCCAGCTGGAATTCCAGAGGATTTGTCTTTGGTCAAGTCTTACTTTATATTTTCTTAGATCAAGGTATAGGATTTTCCGAATTTTAGAACTTAGACTATCAATATTATATAGAAGATTGGATTATAAAAAATTTTCATGGTACAAAGCTTGAGTGAAAGACTGATATAATAGATGAGCAGCAGATTCAAGATTTGGGAAGGAAATCCTGGGAAGACAAACTTTAGAGAATAAAATCATAGGCTCCAAAGAAAATCTCAGAGTTTGAACGTCTTAAACCCTAAAGATTTTCTATTTATTCTAAAATCTCTTCTTCTACTGCTGAGAAATGGAGATTAAGGGAGAAATGACTAAGAATTCATATGAATTACAATGTGGAAGAACCTTTACTTCTGTACTTATGCTGGGAGCATGGGCTACTGAGCCATTGCACAGGGAAGTGGTATTGGGTGGCTGAAAGATCTTTGGCAAGATCCACTCTTTCATGTGATTCATGAAACACTGGATAGAAAATTCTCTCTTTCTAAAAATGCATATATGTCTATATATCTATATATCTATACATCATCCCTACAGAGATGAAACGCAAGATTCAATAGGTAAGGATTACTTGAGTTTTTAAAAACATGGCTAACAATACATATGTATATTTCCACTACTAGGCTAATACAGTAATCTATCAACTGTTAACCTTATTTTGTCAAAGAGTACAAGCCATAAGCATAGTTAAGAACAAGAAACTTTAAAAAAATGAAATACATACCAAGTAAATTTTGATATTGGGAATAAAGACAGAAAAATTTTAATGCATCAAAGAGTGATAGACATTCTGCTCAGACCAGGCTACAGAAGAGATATGAGTTCAGCTCCTTTACCTTTTTTTTTTTTTTTTTTTTCCATTCCTCTATGGGAGCTGGAGAAAAATCTCATTTGGGGGCTAGTATTAAGATTGTAAGATGAGGGAGTTCCCGTCGTGGCGCAGTGGTTAACGAATCCGACTAGGAACCATGAGGTTGCGGGTTCGGTCCCTGCCCTTGCTCAGTGGGTTAACGATCCGGCGTTGCCTTGAGCTGTGGTGTAGGTTGCAGACGCGGCTCGGATCCCACGTTGCTGTGGCTCTGGCGTAGGCCGGTGGCTATGGCTCCGATTCAACCCCTAGCCTGGGAACCTCCATATGCCGCGGGAGCAGCCCAAGAAATAGCAACAACAACAACAACAACAAAAGACAAAAAAAAAAAAAAACAAAAAAACTTCTATGTGTTATTCCGTAAGTAGCAGGGAAGAATCACAGAGTTTCGCACAAAGAAAAGACAGTCTAGGCATTCCCATTGTGGTTTAGTGGAATCAAATCCTACTAGTGTCCATGGGGATGTGGGTTTGATCCCTGGCCTCTCTCAGTGGGTTAAAGATCCAGCCTTGCCGTGAGCTGTGGTGTAGGTTGCAGGTGTGGCTTGGATCTGGTGTTGTTGTGGCTGTGGTGTAGGCCGGCAGCTGTATCTCTGATTCGACCCCTATCCTAGGAACTTCCATGTGCCACAGGGATGGCCCCTATAAAAGCAAAAAAAAAGCAAAAAAAAAAAAAAAAAAGATTGTAAGATGACATCTATACCTCTGTGCCTTTGTGGGACACACATTTATTATTCAATAAATATATGCAGATGTGATCACTGAGAAGGAATGTAGAAACTCCAACACTTGAAGAATTCCAAACTCCTAAGAAGAAAAGTACAAATCTCCATCCATTACTTCCCTGTGGATCTCCCATGGATCCTGATGTTGATCTTGGCAGTCTCTTCGTTGCAGCTTCTAAGGCAACTGGGCAAAATTGTCCAGATATAGTTATCAGATTAATTTATATCTCCCATCTCAAGATTCTATACCATATCTTTTAAAATAATAGAGTAGACTACATCATTTTCTACACGTTCTTTGAACATTTTCATAACATACCACTTTAAACAGTCTCTTTGGGAATTTGAACAGATAATTTCAAATGAGTGGAAAGTGCCTGTTTATTGTCAAGATTCTATTTCACGAAGTGAGTAAGGTGAAGGAAACCACCCCTAGAGAATGTCATTTTTAGATACCTTAGTAATGGGTATGCTATGGTTTTTAACAGCAGTAACACAGAAGCCTTGTGTTATGCTCTTGGGCTATGCTTAGGGCAGATCTAAAGATAAAAATTCCAGAATGAGCTATATTGATTATTTCAGTTATTAAAGTTTCTAGAATTTCAAATCTGTAGGAAGTCTTCAAGTAAGAAACTACTAGAGAATGGCATCCTTTCCAGAGCCTAGCTGCTCTACATGTTAATTCTCTCTTGAATTATTATTTTGTTTTCTGAAAATGCAGAGTAATTCGTTAACTCCCTGGATAGCAGCAATTTTGTGAAGGTATTTATTACCCCTTGACCCTCTTTTACTTTCTAGCATCAGACACACTTTAGGACTGCAAACTAGGAAATAAAAGCAAGCTTTTCACTTGATTAAAATGAATAGGTTTTATTTACTCATTTCTTCAAAAAATATTTGTGTTTCGAGCAAAATACTTCTCTTTAGATGTAACAGCAAAAAAGATCTTTGAAATTTTCCTCTAGATTATATTGTATTGAATAAAGCAGACAAAGGAAAACATGCATAATATTTAGAGATAAATAGTTTCACATCATGCAACTTTTTTATTTAAAATAAATGGCTTCAAACGTGACAACGCTCTAACTAATTTGAAGTAGGCTTGTTGTAAGAATGGTGTCCCCTCAGTAAATGACGAGTGTGCTGTGGTAACTATAATCTTGTTTCCTGAATAGAATGGTTAGATCACACATTTTACAGTCATTTCTTCTCTGACTCTATAGCCATTGAATAAATATGAGCTGGATCATGAACACCTACGGTTGTAATAAATCCAGCTAGTAATTCCCTTGTCGAACATGCTTTCCAACAGTGGATAGATGGGGTGAGGTGGAGATTATTGCCAGAGACTTTTCACTTGCTTGCAGGAGATGTCATTGGTTATAATCAGCCAAAGGAAAGGACAGAAATGATTATGCTTCTCAAAGCATTCATTGACTGTCTACTATACTCAAGGCATTTTTAAGAAATTGTGCCATAACTCTCTTTAAAAATGCCAAAATGCAGATAATTATTTCTTTTGAAAGACTGGGTGGCCACTATATATCTCTTACACTCTTGGAAATTTACTTTCATCTCTACTATAGAATAGCAGTAATGTTTATGAAATTTCATTGACAGAGAGCATTATATGTGCCTCAGGAAATAAACTATACAATTAAAACTGACATAGAGTGTGCTTTGTAGTTGATTTTATTTTGGCTGTAAATGATTCTTATCCAGAGAAAGTACATTTATAGCCTATAAAGACAAAGTAAAGATAAAGTAAATTGTGAAAAGGCCAAGCCATTAAGCTCTGTACCCAATGCATCAATCTTTTTAAAATTTCCTTTCTTTCTTTTTAGGCTGCTTCCCCTAAATGCGTAGGTGCCCAGGGCCAGAGATGGAACCTGTGCCACAGGGGTGACAAGGCCAGATTTCTAACCCACTAAGGCAGCAAGGAACTCCACCATCCAATGTAAAATATGTTGAAGCCTACACTCGTTGTGTACTTGTAACAGTGAATGATCAATTTTAGGAGAGAAATAATGAATTTCTTCAAAGTTTCCCAGTACAACTTCTGAACAAAAGAGGTAACAAACAATGGTATATTTCTTATGTTTAACATAAATGAAAAACCCTAGAAATGTAACTTAATTATGTATTTCTGTATATTTTCAAATATCCCTGCAAATAAGTAAGCGTGCGTGATAGGAGTAAAAAGTGCTGTCAGAAAGGGTCATGGGTCCTCCTTAGCAATGCAGAACTTCCCTCAGTGAAGTGCAGTTCAGCCTGTGATTTAAACAGGGGTGCCCTTTTGCTTCTTCACAGCTTCCACCGCAGATCCAAGTTCAGGTCTGATTATAGACTACACATCCAATAACCGCTAGGACATCTTCATGGACTTCAAATGAGATTTCCTTACCCATGAGCCACTTTCACCTTTTTTGTCCTTTTTGGAATTACCTTCAGAATTCTGCATTCCTTCTTCCCCAAAATTCAGTTATCAAACCATTTCCCAGAATGCAGGTATTTCTCAATCTAGTGATTACCCAGATTCTAAATTAAAAACTGCTCTTAGGCTTGTTTCTATTCACTGAATGTACCTCTATCAGAGTTTCTCAGAGGATATACTCCCGCAAAATTGCCTGTTTGAAGAAGTACTTGATTCTTAATTCTAAAACATCACTTAACTGGATTTTTTTTTTCTTGAGAAAATAATATAGTATAGGTTTTGAAATCCCCTAAGATAGTTGTGGCAAACTAACAACAAAAGAATAATAAATTAACAAACAAAAGAAACAATCCTGCCTGAAACAAAACAAATTAAAATTTGCAACAGTTGTCCCTGAATCCAGCAGTTAACTTATAATGCAATGTGTTTTGTTTTCAATTGATGTGTAAAAAGTCTCCCAAACTTGCTGCTTTGAATAACAACAATGTTTCTCAAAACTTAAGATCCACCAGGCATTTCTTCAGCTTTCCTTGCTCTTGACTGTGGCACAGGAATGGCTTAGAAGGACCAAATTACCTCCTCAGATGGCTGAACACTGGTGCTGGCTGCTGGCTGGGAATCTGCAGGAACCTTTCTATTTAGCTGCTCTATTCTTCTTCACAGCAAGGTGATTGGGTTCCAAGAAGGAGTTTTCCAAGGGTAAAGAACTATATCTTGGCAATCATCACGAGCCTTGGGCTCAGGAATCTTTGAAAGCCACTTCTGAGGTGCTCTTTTTGTCAAAGCAAACACAGGACCAGCACACAGGCGGGAGGAGATTCCATCCTTTGAAGAAGGAACAGCCTGTATGTGCAGGAGGAAGCAAGAGGTGACCACCCTGTAGGAGACGATCTATCTACCCTGTGGCCTGAGAAACAATTTTCTACACAACCCCTCTAAGATGTATTTTATAGTCTACGTTATCCCACAGTTTCCTTCAGAATCTGAAATAATCTTTCCTCCAAGGAACTCTGACTCACACAATGTGGTTAATTCCTCTCACACCAAAGAAACGCCTCTCCTTTTGGTTTCAATAAGTAAAGCCTATCCAAAAAATACATTCCCCTGGGCCATTAAAATATTATCCTGCTATGGAATACAAAGCATATAAGAGCATGTGCTGATTATCCTGTCATCAGAATGCCTCATGTTCCTTTCTTTTAATGAGGACCTTATTTATGAGATTGCTAAGCTGTGAAATACGTTCTAATTAATTTTGGAATATTAATCGATTCTAAATATTCTATACTATAACAAGAAGAATACAGTCCTTTATTTGGCATAATCAATTCTATGTCGTGATTTATAGTAATATGTTGGCTGACCATACCTATAAATATGGCGGCATTCAAAATTAAAACACAGATATGTGAGAAACTTGATTTTATACCAAGTTGATTTTCAATTGGAATCAATTATTTTCAAAATAAAAATGTATCTGCATACATATAGTAAAACCATTTAGAATAAATTTCTACTAAAATTTGTTTTAAAAAGTCATGCATGTTTACATATTTTGCAATATTAGTTTGAATATCCTAGCTCTCTCTCAATCTTTCTCTCTCACTTTTTTTTCTTTCTTTCTTTCTTTTTTTTTTTTTTTTTTGGTCTTTTCTAGGGCCACACTTGTGGCATACGGAGGCTCCCAGGCTAGGGGTCCAATCAGAGCTGTTGCTGCTGGCCTTCACCACAGCCACAGCAACTCAAGATTTGAGCCACAACTTCAACCTATGCTGCAGCTTACAGTAACACTGGATCCTTAACCCACTAATCAAGGCCAGGGATCTAACCTGTGTCCTCATGGATACTAATCTGGTTTTTAACCTGCTGAGCCACAAAGGGAACTCCCACATCTCTTTTTAATACTCAAATAATGTTTCATGTCTTCCGTATGCACAGAGTAAGCAGGACATTCACATTTTCTTCCTCACTGTCTTTCCTAACAGCGGCACTGAATTGTCTAAAAATGTGGCATTTGCTTAGTCCAAAGGGACAAGACATAATGTAAAGCAAGAGTAATGTAGCAGCTTAAGTCATCGCTGTGGCACGGGTTCAATCCCTGGTTGGGAACTTCCACACGGTTAAGTATCTGACACTAGAACACTTTTATTGCGTTTCTTTTAAATTTCCAAGTTTAATCACTATTTTTTAAAAAAAGTAACTATGTTACTCTCCATATAAAGTCAAACTGATTCAGGGCCAATTAATTTTCTTGCATAGATAATCTTGCAAAATAAAAAGAATATATAGCAAAAATAAAGAATTTTTCTTGGAGTTCCTGTCATGGCTCAGCAGAAAAGAATCCGACTAGGAATCATGAGGTTGCGGGTTCGATCCCTGGCATTGCTCAGTGGGTTGAGGATCTGGTGTTGTGTGAACTGTGGTGTGGGTCACAGACATGGCTCGGATCCCACATTTCTGTGGCTCTGGTGTAGGCTGGCGGCTATGGCTCCTATTTGACCCCTAGCCTGGGAACCTCCATATGCCGGAAGTGCAGCCCTAAAAAGCAAAAAAAAAAAAAAAAAAAAAATTTCTTTTTCCACGTGATTTTTCAAAGTTCTCTTTAACTTAAGACTTTGCCACCTGTGTCTATGAAGCTATCATGGTAAGAGTATCAATTGCCGTGCCTATCATATCTTAAATGTGTGTTATCAAGACATTTAGATTAAAGGTTTTGATTATTTCAGAGCTCGGTTGTGAGAAAGGAATGACTCATTGAGTATCAAACATTTCTGCCTCATAGCAAAAGATAAAGAAGGCAGAATTAGGAAGTCGGAGCATTAATTGTAGACAATATTTAATGGAAATTTCCTCCTAAGTTAGTCTGGAGTCTCCGAGTATTTTGAGTACTTGAAATTTCAGCGGTTAAATCATGAAGCTTTTTTTGCTTGGTAGATTTTTGCTTTACATTAATCTATGAAAAAGGGACAGTTCTGAAAAATTATAAGGCTGCGAGTGTGATGTGAGATGAAAAACTTTGCCAGCATTTAAAATTAGAAATCAGATAAAATATTTCTAATATTAAAAAAAGGATATTAGGCTTACCCAGAAGAAAAACTACCTCAAAAATATATCTTGATATAAAATAGAAAGGATATATTTATCAACCAAAATTTGTTATATTTCCTAAAGTATTTTAAGGCATCATTATTAATAATTGAAAATTAAGGAAAGAAATAAATGCCATGATATATATCAATATATGTCTAAACCTGTTTATAATGGAAAAGAGCCATATAAAATATTCTATCTCATCATTTCAGAAATAAAGTAGAAAATTAAAAATTATATTTAGGATGATTTTGACCAATGAGAGTTTAGATAGAAAAATAAAGTATATAACCATCATTTCTTTCTAGGTCTATCCTTATAAATCCTGCCAAGGAAAAAATAGCATAAATGAACAGACTCTCCTACATTTCCATCAACTTCTTCAATATTCCATTAAGGAAAATCTCTAACAGTAATATCCCCTGTTCATCCTCTTCTATGCTCTGAAGTTTCAATAAACTGCATACATAAAACCATGAAGATTGTCATCAGTATTTTAGGAGTAACAAACATTATTATTTTTCTTTTATTTTAGTTTTACTACAACTACTGTTTTTTGGGATATAATATATGGAAGTTTGAGTTAATTAATTACACTGCACCTGTCATGATCCAGATCAGCTCAAAGATTAACACTATTAGTTATCTGGATTCAACGCCATAATCAAATATGAGGAGAAACATTTTCTTACCTCTAACTAAAAACTTTGCTTCTCTCTCCCTCCAAATTAGCAGAGAATGTTAAAATGCAAATAAAAAGTTCATATTAGGAGTTTTCAGTATTTCAACCAGGGTAAAAGGAAGGATTTCTGGGATCTAATGTTCTCTAATATTCTTGGCAATAAATGATAACAGAATAAGCTGAAGTTCCTGTTGTAGCTCAGGGGGTTAAGAATCCAACTACTATCCATGAGGATGCAGGTTCGATCCCTGGCCTTGCTCAGTGAGTTACGGATCTGGCATTGCCACAAGCTGCGGCATAGGTTGCAGATGCGCCTAGGCTCTGGCATTTCTATGGCTGTGGTGTAGGCTAGCAGCTTCAAGTCTGATTTGACCCCTGGTCTGGCAATTTACATATGTCACAGGTGCAGCCTTAAACAAACAAACAAACAAACCCCCCAAAAAAACAGATAAGTCATATGCAACAATGCATACTTGCAAACAGAAACCCAATGATAATCTAAATAAGACTATGCAGTTTTTTAAAACTCTGTGTAGTAATCAGCCAAAATTAACTGAAAAGAATCACTGTTTCTGCATACACACACCCTCTTAGATGGCATATCAACTACTATTTTTATCCTAACATCAGTAGCTAAGTTCCCTTTATGTTAGATGTAACAAAACAATAAAGACAAAGAATAGATTTCTCAGGAAAATACATGTTTTCTCAGATGGCTTCAATGAATATTCAACATTAATCATACGCATGTTTATGTGTAATGTTTCATGTAACAACAATCTTGCTCTTACCTGGCAAATATTCCATGTAGTCTTCATCACTATTTGGAAAAATATATTTATCCTGGGGTTGGAAAATATGTTATTCTTCAATAACTCCAAGGGGTATGCTTCCACATCATAGCTAAACTGATTTAACCAAACCTTCAAGTACAGTTGGATAAAATAACCATGTCTGAGATTAAGCAACAGCTGCCTGAGAAATGAATGAGAAATGACAGTAACATCAAAGATCCTGTTTCAGTAAATGAGTCAATAACAACTATTTGAAAACTCTAGGGTACTTTTTTCTTTCTTCCTTTTTTTTTTTTTTTTTTTTTTTTTTTTGTCTTTTTTAGGGCCACACCTGCGACATATGGAAGTTCCCAGGCTAGGGGTTGAATTGGAGCTGTAGCTGCCAGCCTGCACCACAGCCACCACAGCCACAGCAATGTGGGATCCGATGCGAGTCTGTGACCTACGCCACTGAGGGAGGCCAGGGATTGGACCTGCATCCTCATGGATACTGGTCAGGTTCATTACCGCTGAGTCACGACAGGAACTCCCACTAGGATATTTTTATCCGTGTATAAGAAAGAACACATATTGCAAATACTTTAATGTAACCATTTTCTGGATTTCCAGTAAGAAATTTTGTTGCCAGTCCATATGGTAGAGCTGTAATATTATTTCATACAAGCTTACTCTAGCTTATTTAGTGGCCTCAGCAAAATACTTTTCTTTGGAAGGCTTTTTAAAAAAAATATATTTAAGAAAGTAATACATAGGGATTTTTTGGCAGTCTATATTCTCCAAACATTTTAAGGCTGCTTTAGTTGGTCATTAGAACAGATAAACGCCATCATTTTTGTCAATTCTTTCAAATGCTCCTTTCTCAAATTATATTACAACAAATCTATTTGTTTGCTTGGTTTCACAGCATCTCAAACTGCTAATGTTGCTATTTTTACTTGCTCAAATGACCATTAAAATGTGAAGAATGACTAAGCATATATTTAATAACTGCCAACAAATTCTAATCTTGTAATATAAAAGCTATCCTAAACCCTGCAAAGTCCTTGGTATATTGGAAGACAACTTTCTTAGCCTGGATCCCTATCAAAACAGACTGAGGCAAGACTTTTACTGATAATTTACTGGGATGCGAAACCCCAGGGTAGCCAGAGTGACAGATATGAGGCAAGGAAGGATGGGAAACAAATACAGGTCATTTGTCACCATGTTGGTCATTACTTCATAAGAAACCTCACAGCAACCTGCTGTGCGCCGAGAAAGTACACCTGTGCTGCTTTCAGCTGCACCTTGAGAATGGAGACACCACCCTCTAAGGTGGGCCTTAATTCAATGAAGATGTGGGAAGATGAGCTAGGGACTTGGCAAAGAAGTGGACAGCCTCAGGTAGTGGGGCTATCTGGGATGAGTAAAGTTGGGAGTTTTAGCATCAGTGAATGTTGAGCAATGAGGCAAGGGTCAGAGAGACAGGTCTGGCCAAAAGAAGCTCTAGTGGTACCCAAGATACATCTGGTACAGACCACAGTAGATTTGCACCTTCATAATCCTCACATTCCAAGTCCTTATGCTGAATGTCGAGGGCCCTCCAGGGCTATATTTCACTTCTACTGTGGGTTTGCTCTGTGATCTACACCCGAATGTATCTCCAGCAGGGTTTCTCAACCTGACCTTGGGCTGGATAATCCTCTGCTGCAAGGATTGTGCTATGCATTTCAGGATGTCCAGCAGCATCCTTGGCCTCTACCCATTATCCACTGGAAACTCCCTTGCTCTAGTGTGACAATCAAAAATGTCTTCAGGCATTGCCGAGTATTGCATGAGTGGCGAAATTGCCCTAACTGAAAAAGCTGTAATGTATACAACCCACACACACATCAGAATCTATGTCCCCTCTCCCAATTCCCTATGTATACCTTTACTTTTCAAAGAGCTGATGTATGTGTTCATCAGTGAGCTTACACATAAGTAGGCTCTAATTATCCTAAAGACCTTGTGGTTCTCATTGTATTCCCCTGGTTTTCCTTCCTCTTCTCTGATTACCCCTTCTTTAATTTTTGATTTTTCCTCTTCTAGGAATCTATTTACAGTTCTGCAACAAACTCTTTTAACCATCACTTATTTTGCATGGAGAGACATATGTGTATGCTCTGAATCAGACTAGCCAATTTATGAATCCTGAGTTCATTACTCAGGGTTGTTGTGAACTCAGGAGGGAGGGTGCTGATAAATAATACCTACCCCATAGAGTTATAGGAGAACTACATGAGATTATTAATATAATATTGTTATGTTACTTAGCTTATCTGAGATGATGAATATTAGCTCTTACTGACATCTATATTATATTGTGACCTCTTCTTTCAACCTCACCCTTTAAAACATCTTCACATGAGATTTAAATAATCCAGGAATACACTCCTCATTGTTATTCTAAAAAAAAAAATTCCTGGACTTTCCTCATGGCTCAGTGGGTTAAGGATCTGGCGTTGTCACTGCTGTAGCACAGGTTGGATCCCTGGCCCAGGAACTTCCACATGTCATGCGTGTAAACAACAACAAAAAAAAGTTGTTTTAAATTTAAAAAAGAAAAATTTAAAAAGTCTTCTTTGTACTACTTTGCAAGGACATGTGTTTTTTCTACTTCCAGTTATAAAATCTTAGAGGTGCTTTTAACATTATCTTCCACATCTGGTCTTCTCATCCATCTTTTAATATAACACCTCATATTTGGATTGTGCTTTCTAGTTGGAAAGCATTTTCAAATGGCTTCTTGAAAAATTCCAGTGAGTCAGGAAGCACAGTGTATTCAGCATTAATTCAAAAGAAAAAAAGTGTACTTAGGAAGCTATTACGAAGCAGACACTATTTTAGTTTCTGAACAATAAAAATAAGCATCAGGCCCATGGGTTACAGTAAGGCACCTCACTTGTTGCCTTGACTGCGGGACACGGCCTCTTCCCTCTCTTTCTTCATGTCCCAGCTAGACAGTCTTGACAAAACATGATGGCTCAAAGATCTAAAATCATGCTCGGTGTCTAGGCAAATGTTCTCCAGCATCGACTTGGAATATGACTTGACCCTCTCAATGTTTTAACATCAAGTTTAACTCCTAAACTCCATTTTTCTCAGGTGGACATGCACACTTAGTTTCATCTAATCTGTGTTCATTTCATTATTTTTCTCTCATTGATGTTTTTTTCTTTTCCTTAGAATTGTGTAAATCCTTCACATTATTTAAAGTGCAGCCCTCTCTGCCTACCCTAAGCGAAATGACATTTCATGCTCTTTACATGAGGGAATTGCACACAGTTTAACATTCAATTTTTCTCCAATCATCTCAGGTGTCTTAGCTCTGCTGCACTAGATTGTAAACCTGATAAAGAATGAGGCCACATGAATGAGTGCTTTTGTGTTTACCAGATACTTAGCATAAGATTTCCAGTCTATAAATATTTCCAGGATAAGCATTTGCTCTTTCCAGACACTACGGATAATGACTTTGTCCGAAGAGAATGTATCATAGAGGAAATGTCATGTATGTTAGTAAGCCGAGGATTTCAGCATCTCTAGAGACATATCATGTGCTTTTTAACTCTTCTATTTAATAGTCTTCAGATCATGCTCACATTAGACATGTATTTTTGCCCTTCAACATGGCTAACACAGCAAAAACACACCTAGGAAGTGCTCTCACTATGGCCTTGGCGGCAACTCATCTTCCTCCCAGCAAGCTAGGAGTTATATCAGCATTCCAGAACTGTGTGACTCATTCATATACAGTGTTTGGTGCTGTTGCAGTATGTTTTCAAAAGTAACAAATGAAAGTTTCATTAGGACACATACCTATGTCTAGGGCATTCTTTTAACCTCATTTGAATGGTTTTTGGTTTGGGTTTTGTGGGGTTTTTTTTGAGAGCTGGAAATGAAATAGACTTTCAATCCTGTAAAACTGGTCCTAACATAAACCAACAGGTATATTTGTATTTCTCCTGTCAGTAACAATCACTGCTAGTTGTACCTGTTATTCTCAGAAGATTAGAAATGACAGTGGCAGTTAAAAGTCAGTGTTAGTGTAATTTCAGTTTTCACTTAGAGTATTCTTTCATACCAATCTCAAGCATTTTGACTTCCTGATCAGTTTGCTATTACCTGCATGTCATTGAAATATACAAAAAGAACATCAGTGGTGATAGGGTTTATAAAGATAAAGATGTCTTTTTTTTGTCTTTGATAAAGAATTTGTAATATTTCTCTGCTCTTAAAACCCATGTCTTTTATCTAATAAAAATTCATGGTTTTTTTAGGGTAAGTTTGAGAGTTATGAAAATCAATTGCTCACATTTAGATATTTTTCCAGGATGCTTTAAAAATAAAATTATATTGGAGTTCCTGTTGTGGCACAGCAGAAACAAAACCAACTAGTATCCCTGAGGATGCAAGTTCGATCCCCGGCCTGGCTCAGTGGGTTGGGGATCTGGCATTGCCATGAGCTGCATTGTAGGGTGCAAATGCCTGGGATCCCGAGTTGCTGTGGCTGGGGCATAGGCCAGCAGCTGTAGCTCCGATTTGACCCCCTAGCCTGGGAACCTCCATATGCCTCAGATGTGTCCCTATACAGGAAAAAATAAAAATAAATAAAAAAAATTAAAAAAAAAACAGATTATATTTATACTATGAATAGTTTAAGAGTATGCTATTTCTTCCAAGGTGTGTTACTGGGATATTCTCCTGAATTGTCACCAAGATGTTATTGTCACCAAGAATTGTCATTACAGATTTTTGGTAAAAGTGATGTCAGTTTCCATGGCCATTTTATTTTATTTTATTTTATTTGCATTTTAGGGCCACACTGGTGGCATATGGAAGTTCCCAGGCCAGGGGTCAAATCAGAGCTACAGCTGCCGGCCTATACCACAGTCACAGCAATGCTTCATCTGAGCCGTTGTGACTTATACACCGCAGCTCACAGCAATTTGGGATCCTTAACCCACTGAGTGAGGCCAGGGGTTGAACCTACATACTCATGGACACTAGTCGGATTTGTTTTTGCTGAGCCATGACAGGAACTCCTCCATGGCCATTTTATATGGTTCTTCAGAAAACCAAAGTCAACTTTCTTGATGATTTCCTCTTTTTAATTTTAATGTAAATATCAAACATTCGATCTTAGATTTAAAAAAAAAAAATGAGTGGATGTGGAAAAAGGGGAAAGAGCTCTTCTCTTAGGTCTGGGAGGCAGAAGTTAGCCTAACTGAGTCAAGAGCAAAGGGAAGCTGGAGCTGCAGGAGGATTAATATAAGGCCTGTCCTCACTGGGCAGCTCTTAAAATTGAAAGTGTTCTCAGGTCACCGTGGTTAATGAGTCTTATTTACAGGAAGTAATTTAAGTACCAACTTAACTTCCACATCATGCAGAACTGTGCCTTGACCTACAAAGGTAATAAATAAGGGTTGTCTAGATCTATAATAGAAACTGGGGTTACAATGTATGTCCTGTGAACTCATGGAAGGAACTGGTAGATGAGTAATTATTTCCTCCCCAGTGAACAAGGGGCTGCCAGCCAGAAGAGCCTATTCAAAAAGAAAAATAACATTTTTGAGTATGTTCCTGCTGGTTCCCAAAGATATGTGAATCCAGCCAAAAATGCAGCCAGGTGAATATGACACCTGAACAACTGGTTGAAAAGTGAAAAATATATTAACCACCTAAATGTTTTCTCTGTAGGTAATCAGTTTGATTTTACTGTCTGATTACTGAGAGGGTTTCCCACTTTGGGATGCTGATGAGTAGTGGTGACTCTGGCTGGTGACTGCTAAGGAAAAGAAGAAGAAAAAATAGTAAGTCTGATAGTGATGCATCTCCAGGATCCAGCTTTTAACTTCCCTTTGGGTATGATTCATGTGCTTCTACCAACTACTCCATAACTTGAGATCTCACTGGCAGCAGGAAGGGGCCATACCAAAGGCATATGGAGGTCCCCAGGCTAGAGGACAAATCCAGGCTGAAGACGCTGGCCTACACCCCAGCCACAGCAATGCCAGATCCAAGCCATGTCTGCAACCTACACCACAGCTCACAGCAACACTGGATCCTTAAACCACTGAGTGAGGCCAGGAATAAGGAATCAAACCTGCATCCTCATGTATACTAGTTGGTTTCATTAACCACTGAGCCAGGGTGGGAACTCCTCAATAAATTATTTTTTAATAAATGAGCCAAATTTCTTGTTTTGCATATAATGTAACTTAGAATAAAATTTCTCGCTTGTCCAATAAGTGATCCTCACTCACTGTTAAAGTTTCAAAACTCTTCAACCATCATCTCTGCAAAATCTTATCTAACTCTCACTTCCTTCACTTTCTCTACAGATTAAGACAGTTCTTCCTCATCCTCTCTCTCCTGTCTATTCACAAAATGTATCACAATATAATGAAATGAATTTACTTATTTGTAATTTTGGGCAAGGACTTTTCCTTGCAAGCTTGCTGCACAAGTGCTGTTGGGATAAAACTTGGTCCTTAGCAGAATGAATGATTTACTAAATTGATGAACATAAAGTTATTATTCCTGAAGAAAATTTAATTATTTCCTTTTAATTCCACATTTTCTCCACATCTTGAGTTTAAACTTCCTAGCTCTTGTTTTCAACTTTATCAGAAGTCACACTCCTGGGAGTGTGGCAGTTACTGTATGTATATGTACTCGCACGTGCATGTGGATACACATCCAAAGACCAAAGTAACTCTTTCCTGTGCCCAGCACTGGGAGTCTAGGAAATCTGTCCAGCTGGTAGTTTTGAGTGCACAGCACCTCTGATGTGTAGGTTAAAAGTCTGTTGGACTTGAATGGTTAGTTGGGTAGATATATCCCAGCTTTTGCATTTACTAGGTATATAACCCTGGGAAGCTGCGTAATTGCTCTAGATGTTCATTCCTTCATCTGTAAACAGTGATGAAAGCAATGTCCAGCCCCAAAGAGTCACCGTAATCTTAAGATAATTTTTGTGGAAGTTCTTTGCAAAATGAATCAAAATACTAAGATGAGAATGTTTCTGTCCGTTGACAGAAGAGTGAAATATGCCGTTTGCGTCAGCCTGGAAGGACCTAGAGATTATCATACTAAATGAAGTCAGCCAGACAGAAAAAGACAAATAACATATGATATCACTTACAGATAGAATCTTAAAAAGTGATACAAATGGACCTATTTACAAAACAAACAGACTCACAGATTGGAAAACAAGCTTATGGTTACCAAAGGGGACAGCTGGTGGTGGGGAGGGATGGACTGGGAATTTGAGATTGGCACATGCACATTTTTATATGGAATGGATGGTCAACAATGAGGACCTTCTGTATAGCACAGGGAACTCAATATTCTGTGATAACCTTTATGGAAAAAGGATCTGACAAAGAATGGAGAAGTGTTTATGTATGACTGACTCCCTTTGCTGTACAGTAGAAATGAACACAACATTGTAAATCAACTATACTTCAATAAAATTTTTAAAAATGGAGATAATTTTTTTAACAAAATAAAATGAGAATTTTTTTAGGCATGCTCCTTTAGACTTACTCTCTTATCAGTATAATCACTACATCTTATTTATTGTTTCATTGATGTATCACCATCATATTGAGAACTTTTCAAAGGCAAAAATTTTGTTTCTCTAACATTGGAATGGTATGTGACACAGAGTAGATAATAAACATTTGTTGGTTAACAGATGTCTCCAGGATTATATGGAAAGAAAATTAAAGCAGAATGTTGTATTTTAAACTAGATCATGTTGCTAGAGCTATGTAGTAGCACTAGCTTCACTTGGAGTGACTGAAAAGACTCTTGGAAATGGAAGACGTCATTTGAACACACAGATGCCTATTGCTTGCACCTATGAAAGCATAGCCCTGTGACCCCTGTCAAGTGGGAAGTAACATCTATTTAACTTCCAATCTACTCAATTTAATTATATTAACCATATTACTTGTTGCTCATTAAAATACATTTAATTAGTTCCATAACTTAATTAGTATAGTACTTTTAGTTACCCCCTTCCAATTTGCAGTGCCCTTTGTTATATTTTGTGTGAATTTTGGAAACAACTTTGAGGATGGTTACACTAGATAATTCAAGGGGGGAAGAAAAACCTTCGCAAAATAAACCACACAGATCGAACTGTTTGGTGACAGCTGGGGAAACAGTTGTAATGAGGACCCAAAGTGAGAGCTGACTAGAAAGAGGTGTTACAAGAAAACAGAAGTAACAGAAGCCTGGGCTTATAAGGAATGATTAGAAAAGTAGGTCGTCTACAGTATGTGGATCAAAGACTCTTTCTATAGTTTAAGGCAAAGAATATTGCTAAAGGAAGAAGGAGATAAAGCTTGAAATTGATGAAAATCTGTGGATTAAGTAAACACTTATAAATTCATCCCCAGATATTTGAGACTACGCTGTACATTCTACTTAAATATTTGAGAATGTGAGCTCCAACTGCTGTTTCTAAACTGAGTTAAGTGCATTGTAGCCACAGTTTTATCTTATTAAGTACATACTTATTTAACATACACCATATTAGGCGACTGTGCTTTCAATGTGTTAGGAATAAAATAATAGATAAGAATATTCTGTTCTAGCCTTAAGGAAACTTACAAAAGTATCAGAAAGAGGTAACAACAACAACAAAATTACCTTCATACATGTGTTTATATGTGATATTTGGACTCTAAGGCAATGTGGAGGCATTGAAGACTTGGGGACAGTGAGTGCCTGGGACAGGACTGTGTCTCAGCAAAGCCATAGTAATTACAGCATCAGCAATGGGCAGGAGGATGGGAAAGCTGTGAAAACTAGCATGACAATTCAGTGGTTCAGATCAAACTGCCAGAGCTGGAATTTGTTAAAGGCACTGCAGGTACTCCAGAAGAGATTCACAAGAAACATCAGAATGGTTGATGGGATGAAGGGTAGGAAATAGTTTGTAATTTTAACTTTCTAGCTTGCAACATGGATTATTGCATTAAATCCACTAAGACATGGGTGTGGATGATAAATTCAGGTTGGAGTATTTCATGTGTTGAATATACACATGATATCCACATAGAGGGTGTACAGCAAAAAGCAGCATTGGTCAGATGCTCAAGAGAGGTGAAGACTGGACATCATGTATACTAAGATACTAGATGAAGTAATGGGGGGAAATGAACTAAGTGGTACAGATAGGGAAGAAGATCAGAGGAGAGAGAAACTTAGAGGAAAACTGAGTCAGAAGGAGAATAAGAAGTCCTGTCAGAAGTATATCTTTGCATTCACAATGAAGTGAAAAGCACTATGAAAAATGTTAAAGAAATGAAGAATAAGAAGCCATAGCAGGGAGTTCCTGCTGTGGCGCAGTGGAAACAAATCCGACTGGTACCCATGAGGATGTGGGTTTGATCCTTGGCCTTGCTCAGTGGGTCAATGATCCAGCGTTGGGTGAGTTGCAGTGTAAGTCACAGACTCGGCTTGGATATCCCATTGCTGTGGCTGTGGCATAGGCTGGCGGCTATAGCTCCGATTCGACCCCTAGCCTGAGAACTTCCATATGTCTTGGATGTGACCCTAAAAAGTTAAAAAAAAAAAAAAAAAAAAAAAAAAAGGAAGCCAGAGCATTCGATAGTATTATTTTTTCAGCCTTATTGAGACATATTTGACAATAATATAGTATGTCTAAGATCTAACAGGGTGATTTGATACATGTATACATTGGGAAATGTTTACCATGATGAGATTAACTAACACATCATTCATTGTTATAATTACCACTTTGCTCTGGTTGTTATGGTGAGAACATTTATACTCTATTCTCATAGCGACTGTCAAGTATACAATACAGTCTTGTTAACTATGGTCCAATGCTGTATACGAGATCCCCAGATCTTATTCATCCTATAACTGGAAGTTTCTACCCTTGACTTACATGTTCCCATTTTCCCCACTTCCCAGTCCCAAGTAATCTCCATTCTGCTTTATGCTTCGATGAGTTTGGCTTTTCCAGTTTCCACATGTAGTATTAGTGAAATCATATAGCATTTGTCTTTCTCTGTCTGACTTATTTCATTTGAAGTGAATAATGACAAATATTGTTGTTGTGATAAATGCTGATGTTTTGCTTACTCAGAATCCAACCCTCTTTCTTCAGGGACTGTCTTGCTGATGTGCCTTTGTATAGTTAACCTTTCTTCATTCTAACTGCTGATAGTACCAGGTATGGAGGTGTTAGATGCTGAACAGGGACTTAAACTTGACCAATCAGAATCTCTCTGAAATGTGCTTCTTGGGTCAAAGGGATTAAAATGATTGGAGAAGATTCACCCTTGAAAAAGGAAAGTTCCTCTTCATTGTCACTGCTTAGCGCCAAAAGCCATCTCTTTTCTGAGGCTTCTTTCATATGTTCAGCTAACTCATTTTATTCCAGTAACTTCCTCTTTCACTTAAACTTGTTAGTTTAGTTTCTGTTGCTTACCACAATTATAAAACAAAAATAAATTTACAGATTTCAAAAACAATCTTACAGTTACCATAGTTAGAAACTGTTATGGGAAGGGAAGAATGGAGAAGGCGGAAATAACATATAACACTGCTGTGTAAAATAGATGATTAACAAGTACCTACTATAGAGCAAAGGAAAGTCTACTCAATAGTTTGTAATAATCTATAAGGGAAAATGGAATGGGTATATTTTTATGACTGATTCACTTTGCTGTACACTTGGAACTAATACAACATTGTATGTCAACTATATTCCAATAAAATTAAATTTAAATAAAATAAAATACATTACAGTATGAAAAAAAAAAGTGTGTTTGTTATTCTAGTGCCTCTTCTAAAAAAGGTGGGGAGGATTCTTGATTTAAAAGCATTGAATTTAGCCCCCTTTATGTAGCAATTTTTGCTTCACTGCCTGCTGTCTGCTCTGTGTAAGCCACGTAGGGTTGAGGGCCATACTCAGTGGGGTTGGGGAATGGCTTGAGGTCCATGCACTAATAAATACAGAGCCTCCTTGCCATATGACATGGTCCTATATCTCACCCAGACCTGGGGAAATGAAAAACTTCCAAGAAGAAATGTCTGAGGTAAGGTATAAAGTATGCATTGAAATGATTCAGGGAAGGAGTCTGGGAGAAGAAGAGGCAAAAGGCAGAAGAAAGGCATGCTGAGACCAGCTCAGCAGGTGAGGGCTGAAGAACCAGTGCTGTGAAACTTAAAGTTAACACAAAATAAGACACAGAGACATTTATCTTAATTAAACATGGGAACTGGGGGACTCAAGGTCTCAGGGACCAAGGCCACCGCCTCAAGAAACCACACTGCTTTTATTGTGCTCTTTAAGATTATAACAAGTGAGGAGGGAGTTGTAGGTGCAGGATATAGGGTTTTTTATTATTATTTTAAAAGTTCTTTTATTATTTTAAAATGCACATAGCTGGTAGATGATTAAGCTTTTATTCTGACCTTTAGAGATTTAACAATCATTAGCATTTGAGGAAGCTTGGCTCAGCTGTCTCTGCATAGCATCTAGAAAATCATCATTGCTACCGCAAACAACATGCCTATCTGTGACAACCCAAAGTGCCTAGGTTTGCACCTCCTTCTCCTTGCTGATGTATATTCTGCTAACGACCGCTCATAAACCACTTGGGGCCATGAGGTTCCTCTTTCTCTTATTTTAACAGGACATATCATGCTGTGCAAACAGTGTGCCAATCTGCACAGGTCCGCATGCCTAGACCAACACATTGTGTCCTCATTCAGCTGACCACATGAATAACTTATGCCTTTAGGTCTTTGTTCTAAAGCTTAAGTTATTTACCAGCACTACGACTTTTTTTCAAGCAAGAATATGAGGCAAAGTAAAGCAGGACAAGATGGAGTTTTCAGCATAAAAAATAAAAAAAAAAAAGGCTAAGAAAATATTGTAAAAATATGTCTCCCGACAATGGCAAATATGAAAGAAAATAGAAAAGCCACTCTGAGAAAATAAGAACAAATCTATACAAAGTAATAATGTGTAATTTTAATGACAAATTTAAAAAATCTGTTTTTCTGAGTAGAGCAAGTTCATATAAAAAGAATAAATAATTTTAAAAATATAATCAGTTACAATAGTTAAGCTGGAAAGTTCATCTTATTAGGAAATGTTAAATTAAATTTTCTCTGCATAATGAAATAAATTATGTTCACCCTACAAGAATGTTATCTAGGAAGTTCCCATTGGTACAGCGGAAACGAATCCAACTAGTAACCATGAGGTTGCAGGTTCAATCCCTGGCCTCACTCAGTGGATTAACGATCCAGTGTTGCCATGAGCTATGGTGCAGATAGCAGATGTAGCTTGGATTTGACATTGCTGTGGCTGTGGTGTAGGCCAGTGGCCACAGCTCTGATGGAGCCCCTAGCCAAGGAACCTCCATATGCCATGGATGCGGCTCTAAAAAGACAAAAAAAAAAAAAAAGCAAAACAAAAATTTGTGCATCCAGTTGAGAAATGTAACTGTGGAGAAGAGAACCTGTAGAAATAAAAGCACCAAGAGCTCATAAGTATGTGCAAATACGTTTGCTTCCAAATCTTTCAAAGAACAAGAAATGGAAAAATATTTACTATAGTGAAATGACTGAAAAATAAATTTCATAATTATGATTAATCAAAGACCATAGGCTGTAAAAGCAATTGGTTAGACTTACAGTTATTGACATGCAGTGCATTATATAAGCATTATATATTGAGTGAAAATAGTAAAAGGAAGCCACCATCAAATAGTTATTCATTGAAATAGCGTAAGAAATTAATGTGTGGGGAGTTCCCGTCGTGGCGCAGTGGTTAACGAATCCGACTAAGAACCATGAGGTTGCGGGTTCGGTCCCTGCCCTTGCTCAGTGGGTTAACGATCCGGCGTTGCCGTGAGCTGTGGTGTAGGTTGCAGACGCGGCTCGGATCCCGCGTTGCTGTGGCTCTGGCGTAGGCCGGTGGCTACAGCTCCGATTCAACCCCTA
Organism: Sus scrofa; assembly: GCF_054392235.1. Classification (NCBI taxonomy): domain Eukaryota; kingdom Metazoa; phylum Chordata; class Mammalia; order Artiodactyla; family Suidae; genus Sus; species Sus scrofa. Next base: position 161,428,088 of record NC_139383.1, on the reverse strand, counting down.
GCCTGGGAACCTCCATATGCCGCGGGAGCGGCCCAAGAAATAGCAACAACAACAACAAAAAAAAAAAAAAAAAAAAAAAAAAAAAAAAAAAAAAAAAAAAAAGAAATTAATGTGTGGGTGGATTGAGTCTTGTGCACTGATGTTAGGAACACAGCCTCCAGAGCAGACCCAGGAGGGGTCCCAGGGTCACCATGCCACAGGGTTGAGGCCATCATTCTCAGGCTTGTGGGGGTGCAGTTTCCCAGGTTTGGGGGGCACAGAGGAAATGCAAACTTCATTGCCCTGGCACAGTGAGTCCTGAGTGTACAGTAGGCACATTCAAGATAATTTAAACAAATATTGGGTATCATCACAAAATTTTCATTTTATGTTTAATTTCACCAATGATAATTTCAAAAACCACCCTGCATCCTACTGTTATATCACAGCCCAAAATAAATGATATTTTGCTTCAAAATTAGTAAACTTCATGGACCACATGGTGGTCCTACAAATGGTATAAATGTATTTTATGAAAATGTTACCCTTTTGTTCTAATTTTCATCTTTTGGACTCAGACTGGTGAATACATTGTCATAACCCCAAGCCAGTCCTGAGGCATGAGTCTAGAAGGTCCTGTCATCATATGACAATTACAGATCTGAAGAATGGGCTCAGGTAGAAAATGAAACAAGGCCTAAAAGGACAAAAAATCAACATAAACCAGCCAAATCCAGACTTGCAGACTCCTTCTTATTGAACAGGCCCATGTGACGGATGAGTTCCCAAAAACAAAGATTGCCCCAAGGCCACAGACTACATGACTCAACAAAATGACAACTATCTATAAAAAACCAAGCACACCCCTGTTGGGCAGTGAGGGGAGGTGCTGAGTCTTGCTTGCACAGAGCTCCCGACCACTCTTGGTTAATATACCCTTAATATACCCGGCTTGCAATTTCATTGCTCCACCTTCTGCCTCCTTTCTCCAGGTTCCAACATGGACAGAAATAGAGGATAAGAATTAAGTGGGTGACTTATTTTGTTACTTTTAATAGTTTACTTGATCCAAAGGATTTAAAAGGAAGAGTCTGGAAAATAAGCCGAGTTTCTGGAATCAAACTAAAACCACCATCAATGCTATAGATTCTTACCTGATCAATTAAAGGTTGTATGTTCTTTATGTTAATCCAACCTAAACAAAGACTCAGGGTGTGAAGATGGTATCTGATGAACTTAAAGGTAATAGAAAATTGCCTCAGCTGTGAAGATAACAGATCCAGAGGGAAGACTATAAGGTGGTTACTATATTGGAGCATTAAACAAAACAATGCTTACAACCCCCACCACAGCAACAGAGTGAAGGGAACACAAAGCAAATGTCCTTGCCTAAGAGCACAATGCACACATGAATACATCATGTGGAAATACATGGCAGTGGACACATGACACTTGTTAAACATAACCAAAAGTGAGGGAATTTTTTTAATGTAATTTTAAGCTGAATACTTCAGAGAGAATCACATTCCCCACAAACACTGCTGCCTCTCTGCTTATGCTTTCAGAAGTATCGTTAATAGTCTTTACTTTTTAATTAATTTTTGATTTGGTAGTTGAAAACCAAATATAATACACCGGTTTTTCAGAATCTCAGGTCAGACTTGTTTTGATCCTATCTTGATCAATTTATTTCATTTGTTGATTTCCCCAGAGGGTTGACACACTTGCTTCTAGAATATCAACTCTCCTGGGAAGTAAGAAAGAATAGCCTCTTCCCCTTTTCATAATTCAAGAGTATTACTGACTGTTATTATAGTCTGTTTGGGCTGCCATTGCAAAATAATATAGACCGGGATGGCTTAAATGACAGAAATTTATTTTTCACAGTTCAGAGGCTGAAGTCTAAGATGAAGGTAGCAACCCATTTGATTTCTTTTTCTTTCTTTCTTTCTTTCTTTCTTTCTTTCTTTCTTTCTTTCTTTCTTTCTTTCTTTCCTTCTTTCTTTCTTTTTTCCTTTTTTAGGGCCACATCCATGGCATATGAAAGGTCCCAGGCTAGGGATTGAATCAGAGCTGCCACTGCGGGCCTACAGCACAGCCACACGGGATCCGATCCCCGTTTGCGACCTACACCACAGCTCACGGCAAAGCCAGATCTCTGACCCACTGAACAAGGCCAGGGATTGAACCTGAATCCTCATGGATACTACTCGGATTCATGAGCCACAGTGGGAACTCCTGCAACTCATTTGATTTCTGATGAGGCTTCTTGCTAGCTTGCAGATGGCTTCTGGCTCCCCGTGTTCTCACATGGCTTTTCCCCTGAGCTCAAATAGGGAGCTGTGGTGTCTCTTCCTCTTATAAGAAGACAAATTCTAGAGTTTCCTGGAGACCTGATGGTTAAGGATTCTGCATTGTCCCTGCTATGGCTTAGTTTCAATCTCTGGTCCAGGGACTTCCATATTGGTGCAGATGCAGTCAGAAAAAAATAAACATAAATTCTATGGGATTAGGGACCTACCCTTATTAATTACCTCCATAAAGGCCCAACTCCAAATGAAGTCCTGTTGGGGGCTGGAGCTTAAACATATGTATTTGAGGAAGATTCAGTTCCTTCTTTTAACAGCTCTATGATGAGATATTTATATTATTTATTATTTCGTATGTTCAAACTTTTTTTTACTATTGTTTCATGTATCTAAACTTTTTAAAAAAATTCAAACTTCTAAAATTTCAATAAAAGTTTGTGAGATCTCTGGTTTGGGTAAATAGTTTGAAAATTCCTAAGACTTGAGCTTTGGACCCCAAATCCCTTGAAACCAATCTTTTATAACCAGTTTGTGATACATTGTGTATTTGGTGGTATTAAAATATTTAGAAGAGGATTTCCCATTGTGGCTCAGCACTAATGAAGCCAACTAGTATTCATGAGAACATAGGTTGGATCCTTGGCCCTGCTCAGTATTCATTAAGGATCTGGTGCTGCCATGAGCAGTACAGGTCAAGGAGTATACTCTAGGCCTATAAAAATGAGAAAGTTCTTTGTGTGGACTTTTCTGGACTGTTCTTTGCTGCTAATTTCTGCTTAGTCTATCTGGAACAACATTATAGGGCTATTCTTGGGTATATTTATAGTTATAATCATGAATAGAACACCTATTATTTGCCTATAATTAAAGACATTTTACACCTGTCAAGTTATGGGCATCAGTCCATCATTTACTGTGAAATCCAGCTATCTTCTTATACACAGTGTCAGGTTCAAATAAACCTGCATTCCGAATGGGTCCTTCTAGGTTTTAACATACTTGCTGCAATTTTTCCCTTAGATTCATGTCTATTTCTAGCATGTAGTATCCCCAAAACATGGGTTAAGGGAATTTTTTTTTTTTTTAATATCTCTTGAGAGACAACAAAGTGAATTTTATCTATATTGCCAAGACTGTGTGTTTTGTCTGTGTTTTCTGAGTCCTAGAACCTGGTCAGAGACCACCCCATGAAATGGAAATAGGAATGGAAACAGCAGCAAAGGAACCAGCTTCTCAAATCCTCTACCAGCCTCTTGGTGGGACCCTTCTTCCTGATGACTATGTAAACATATGGCAAAAATGTAATTGTAATATATACATGTAAGGATAACTTGATCCCCTTGCTGTACAGTGGGAAAAAAAAAAAAATTTTCAATTTTGACCTCCAGCACACTGGATCCCCAAAACAATATGCACAGCTGTTCCCTAATCCTTTACCTCCTGCTCTGTTGAAGGCCATGATCCTTGGAGGAAAAACTTAAAAACTAACAAGAAGAAAACAAACAATCCAATTACCAAATAAGCAAGTGGCTTAAATAGATACTTCACCAAAGAAGATGTACAAATGGGAAATGTACAAATGGGAAATATGAATATGAAAAGATGTTCAATATTGTGTGTCATTATGGAACTCCAAAATTAAATTAGCAATGAGATATCACTACACAAGTATTACAAGTAGGACAATAGCCAAAACGCAGAACACTGACAACACCAAATGCTGGTAGGGACATGGAGCAACGGAAATGAATTCATTGTGGTGGGATTGCAAAATAATACAGACACTTTGGAAGACAGCCTGGTGGCTTCTTACAAAACTAAACACATTCTTACCATAAGATCCAGTAATCATCACATTCTTTAGTATTTATACAAAATTATCATTTTGGGGTTTTTTGTTTTGTTTTGTTTTTAAGGGCCACACCTTAATTTCACAGGCTAAGGGTCAAATCTGTGCTGCAGCAGCTGGCCTGCATCTCAGCCACAGCAACACCCAGCCACATCTGTGACCTAAGCAGCAATTCATGACAATGCCTGATCCTTAACTCACTGAACAAGGCCAGGGAGTAAAAACCGAGTCCTCATGGATACAAGTTGGATTCTTAACCCACTGAGCACAACAGGAAGTTTCAAAGTTAAAAACTTATGGGAGTTCCCTTCATGGTGCAGCAGAAATCTGACTGGGAACCATGAGGCTGTGGCCTCACTCAGTGGGTTAAGGATCTGGCATTGCCCTGAGCTGTGGTGTAGGTCACAGAGGAGGCTGGGATTCCGAGTAGTTGTTGCTGTGGCTGAGGTGTAGGCTGGCAGCTACAGCTCCTATTCAACCCCTAGCCTGGGAACTCCATATGCCATGGAGGCGGCCCTATAAAAGGAAAAAAGACAAAAAAAAAAAAAAAAAAAAAAAAAGCGAGCTATAGGAGTTCCTATCGTGCCTCAGCCGAAATGAGTCTGACTAGTATCCATGAGGACTCAGGTTCGATCCCTGGCCCCACGCAGTAAGTTAAGGATCTGACATTGCCATGAGCTGTGGTGTGGGTCGCAGATGCAGCTCGGATCTGGCCTTGCTATGGCTATGGCGCAGGCCAGTGGCTACAGCTCTGATTTGACCTCTAGCCTGGGAACCTCCATATGCCACAGGTGTAGCCCTAAAAAGACAAAAAAAAAAAAAAGTCAACTATTAAGCCAGGAAAAGACATGGAGGAATCTCAACTGCTTATTGCTTAGTGAATGAAGCCAATCTGAAAAGCCTACACACTGTATGAATACAAAGATATGACATTTGAGAAAAGGCATAACCATCATTCACATTTTGTGATTATTTACCCCCTAGTTTATTAAAGATGCTATCAGTTGCTGTGTGGTTTTTCACTATTTTTTTTATCATTATTATTTTTTAATAGTTATTTCCCCAATACAATTTTCTTTCTACTGTACAGTATGGTGACTGTTTTTTCACTATTTTAATTCCTTTTTTTTTTTACCATGTCTGAAGCATAGAGAAGTTCCAGAGCTGGGCCAGGGATTGAACCCAAGCCACAGCAGTAACAATGTCCAATCCTTAACCATTAGGCCACCAACGAACTCCACTTTCTGTCATGAGTGGAAAAGAAGACAATGAAACAATATATATGTCACTGTTAAGATGTTGCTGTTTGACCACTGAAGATTTCATCTTTTTTTCTATCAACTCAGAGGCTGACAGGATGGCACCGCTTGGAAGGTGACTGAGAGAGCCATGTTTCCCTCAGCTTGAGTGAATTTTACACAAGCTTCTTCCTAATTTTAGCCCTTGACCTCCCTTTTCTTAGAGCATTTTCTTCAGAAAACTTGCAGTTGTAAATTATTCCTTTGATCTTTTGAGATGCAAATCTTCTTCCAGCCTCGTACCAGTTTTATAATCCAGGAATGTCATTCTCAAGAATTCAGGAACAATCTTTTGAAATATAATCACCTAGAGAGATAAGACCCTTAACTCACAGTCTCTGTGGGAGGGCAGGAGAATAACTTTGATAAGTGTCAATTAGCAAAAAGGGCTGGTGAAGAACACCAACCGGCCTCCCTATAAGTCCTACAGAATTTTTCCACTAGCTCACTCTTGCACTTTTACTCTTCCCATCTTTAGTTTCAGCAAATTGAGTTCAATCTCTCGCCTCTGTTGCAATAGTCTGGAATAAAGTTTTCTTTGCCCATTTGTTTAAATTCTCTGGGATAATTTCTCTTTGACCAAGATGATCCTTCTCTGGTTTAAAAAAAGCATAAAGGACTTTTACCTCTGCCTAACCTTAGAGGAAAGTTTTTTGCTTTCATGAATTTGGGATTCATAAGATTAAAGAAAAGTTTCTCTTAAATTTGAGAGCTTTTATTTCTCTTGGATAAAGACCACACCGAAGACCTTTAGTCTTCTCAGACTCTTAAATGCATAGAAACTGACGCTAAATCATGTGTCCAAATAACTGAGAAATACACTAGGTGGATCAAAACTTCATTTATTTTTTGAGATGAAAATATCTTAAAGAGATTGAGCTGAACTATGGAGCAGGAAATAAAATGATTCGATTCTCTAAATTGAGGTACCCATACCAAAGCAATTCCTTTCATGTATGTCTTGTATTTTTCCTGTGTTAAATCAGGCAACAATATTAAAAACAGTAAACACACATTCTGAAATTAAAGAAAAAGTGAACTTAAAGGGTTTCTATCTTTTAGAAATCTTTCATGAGAGCCAAATCACTGGATCATACCTGACAGGTAGTTTTATACAAATTAGCTTTTCCGGTTCATCTCAACAAGGGTAACTACTTTTGTAGCTTTAGAAAAAGGTATATTGTAGTTGCTATTTTAATGTAAAAAAAGAAATAAATAAAGGAAGCTCCTTTTGAGAGGCAGCTGTTAGGTAAAGTAGGAAGGATCCATTCCCCCCCCTCCACCCCCTGCTTCTTTTCAGAACTGTCTCAGCATAGCTATTTCACTCCCAATTTAAACAAGTGTGTGCTCTCAAATTACGCATGAGTGTTTGTGACTCCAGGGCCAATTTTGGGCAATAGGCAGGATTTCCTTAAATCTATTTACGACATGGTCAGATTGTTTTCTTTCTAATGGGAAGGAATCACTGTAATATAGCTAGCAGCCACTTTCATTTGGGGAATGTAATAAAAGAGACTCTGTAGAAGGGCTTTTGCATCTCATTATCAGACATTCTGCTAAAGTAGTTCTTTATAATGGAAAAAAAAAAGGGAGTCTTTCTCCTGAGACTATCTAAAATTCCTGCTGTTCATTAAAAGGGCTGAACAGAGAGGTCTCGCATCTTTATTCAAAACCAACATTGGACAAGTCTTTAAAGAAATTATTAGAGCCCTCTTTGTTACCAAGGCCACCTCGTTTCTTTAACCTCATCCTCTGGCTGTGCACAGATCACTCCAAAGAGGGCACATTCAATTCCCTTTACTGCAAATGAAGATGGACTTGCTACTGTGCCACATGAATATTAACCAGTCAGTGGGCACCAGCAGTCTGGAAGTGTATGCTGAGTTTATTTCTTTCATTTCTACAAGAAGTAAATGAATTAAAAAAACAAAACAAAAAAGAAACAAAAAAACTCGGCTAGGGCATCTGGGCCCTGGAACTCAAACTATGAGAGATGTAAAGAGAAAATTAATATGAGGTGATGAAACTAAAGATATTTTAATCTTACCCAGCTGTGATGAGAAAAAGGTGTTAGGTGACAGGATGGGTCAGGCCAAACTCATCGTCCAAAACAAAGCAATGCCCTTCTTTTTCAGTTCCTAAAATGAAATCTTTTCTTAAAAAACAGTTCAATTAACAATGCATTTTTGGATTCACCATAGGATGGATAATCAAGTTCATTTTCACCCAAGTGAACCAATCTCCGTGCCCTTTTCCCTTAAGCCTGAAACAGCATCTATGCCCATGAATAAAAAAGCAGCTGAGGATAATATATTTCCTGTAATTACCATTGAAACTGTTGAAAATCACACCTGGGAAAGGTTCTAAACCCATAAAAAGACTACAAAGTGTTCACATGCTGCCAGAAGCAATAATCTGAAGCTCTACTATTAAATTTGGAGGATACCAAGGCACAGGGTCCATGCATAATGAGAGAAAAATCTGACTAAAAGCTGGTTTGTTTATAATATTCTATGTTAACGTGGACACACACAGGGCAGGGAATTGTCTTTCAAACTCTGCTGCTTTGTGGGCTCTGCATGGGGACAGTAATACATGCTCTAAATACAGCCTGCCTAGGGTTAAAGCCTGAGTACCCTCCTTATTAAGGGAGGAGCTAGAAGTTATAGCAGCTGCTCCCCCAGCAGATCCAGGGTTTGCGGGATGTGGGTGCCACCCCAGGAGGGCAGCACCTTCCTGTTCCTTTTTCTCATACAGTAGTTGTTTTTCTAAAGTGTTCAACCAGTGCTACTATTAGTTTTTGATCAGTTCTTTACATGTGTTTCGAATACCTGAAGTGGCTTCTAATTTTTTTTTTTTTTTGCTGCCTGGATACTGACTAGTTGAACCAGTTATTTACCAAGTTGTCACTTTTAGTGTACTGACTCACCTCCACTCTCCCTGACACCCCTCCTCCATGACTGAGCTCCCCTTGGTGTGTCCTACTGCAAATAACCTTCAAGTCAACACTCTCTAATAGACCTCTCTGCAGCACAGGGATCTTCCCAAGAGCAAAGCTCATATTGCCATTCTCAGCTTTGCTGAAAATGTTCAATGAATAACCATTTCTTTCCCAATAAAGACGAAGCCTGGGAAAGTGTCAGCCTGATGCTATGCAAGTGGTCTTTGGATTCCATTTCCTGACTCATCTTGACCTGTGTTCATTTTCACTAAGATGGGTTTTCTTCCCGCCTTCATGCAGCCATGCTTCTCTCTACCCCAGGATCTGTGTTGGCGATGTTTCCTTTCCCTTGAAAGCTCTATCTTCCCTTTGTTCATTTTTGCAGTCCTATGGTATGTATCACTTATTAAATCAAGACTTCTCCTACCTCTCTCATCAGTCAAATCCTCCATTGGAGGTTATTTTATTACTATGTCTCCTACATTACATTTGGCAAAATTACAAATTTATATTTGCAGTGGAGATTATTGGACTTACATCTGATGTCTTTCACTCCAGCCAGACTTAAAAGTCTCATGCCTGCAAAAGCTGGGTCTGCTTTTGCTCATCCTTTAATTCCAGAAACTAGCACAGGGCCTGGCATAGTGGCCATTATCCTTCGATTACTGTGGCCATTATTCCTAGATTCTCTACTGGACTCATGTGTTATTCCATTTCTATACTAGGGTAGTAGTGTATAATTAAAGGAATACTCTGCTGTCTTTTGCTCCATGATATAGCAAACCTCCCTGGGTCATTCTTCTCCTCTTTCATGATATTATTGACCATTCTCACATGCTTTTTTTCCAGGTGAATTTTATAATTCTTCTGGTACAAAAATGGTAACTAAATAATAAAACTAATAATCACTAGGACTTTAATTAGAGCTGAATTTTAAATATATTCATTTATGAAAGACGATATTTTCAAACAAACTTAATAGTGGGCATTACTTTTGTTTGCAGTTGTTTACCTTATAAATTGCTTGTGTCCATATGCATGTGTCTTTGCAGCCTGTATTTTCTTTAGTTGCCAAGAAGCCTAATTGCTAGTAATATTTGAGGTATTTCCTTCCTATTACCAAAACAAAATTGGTAAAACAAGGGAATCTGAAATACAGTATTTCAATTAAGATGGTAATATCCTGGATATAATGTAGGTTTTAAATAATAATTGTATATTCTCCATTTGCACATACTAATGAGCAATCAACATTCAGTTTACTTAATTTCTATGGACAAAGGAATTATCAGTCACACAACCTTTTCATGTATCTTCCTCTCAATAGTAAGACTCTATCAATAAAATTTTGGAACACATATAGTTAATATCAGTGAATACAAATGAAATTCTAGAAAGGTAATGGTTGTAAATCAGATTCCTGTACCTCATATGTGTGTTATTTTCTAACCATTTCTGAGGAGTTGTGTAACAATTGCCATAGTCATTCCCATAGCTGTATATAAAACAAAGTCTTTTTTAGTCTTCAAAGATTCATGATGATTTTATCACAATTATATCTCCATCCAGAAAGGTATTGTTGCATTCTGTTATTCAAATAGAGTTATGCATATGGAAGTCCAATTTTAAGCCTGGCTTAAGCATCCATACTTAAGAGGACTACTGGGACTCAAGAAAAATCAGGGATATACCAGTGCATCAGCTTCAATATCCCCCAACCATCTGCATCATTGTGATTCTGAAGGTCAGTATGCCTCTCTACCCACAGCTCACAGAGGGTCTCTGCTCCACATGCCAAAAGTAATGGACAATTACATAGAATTTCAAATACCATCTGTACACACATTAAGCTAAACTCTCAAGTATTCATAAATGGAGGTGATATTATCCACAGTTTATTAGTGAAGGAACTGGGAGTCTGAAGGTTCAGGATACTTAAGTTTCAAAAATAAGGAAAAATTATTGTCTGGATGTGGAATCATGTCTGTCTGGATCAAAATTCTATACTTTTTTGGATGGATTACTCTGCTAATTCGTTATCTGTAAACAGCAGTCTGGTACACTGCCCATTGTGTCACTTAGTGACATCTATGTGGCCAAGTACATCCAGAACAGGGCAGTGTTTCTGAAGCAACAAATGTGCCATTTTCTTTCTGATGAGTTTGAGTGCCTCCCAGAGCCTTTTATTCTGATCTATCTATTGAGAATCTTAGAGTCATGTTTCACATTTACCAGGGCAAGTATATTAACCTTTACTTGAAGCATATTTAACTGCTTCTTCTTGCCTTGATTGCAATTTCTATTTTTATTTAATTTGTAATATGTTAACATTCATGCACACAAGCTTTGCTCTAAATTACCTCAGATCTATTTTGGAGAGTGTAATGATATAAATAAATTTAGCAAACAAAATAAAAACTATTCAGGGGAGTTCCCATTGTGGTGCAGTGGAAATGAATCAACTAGTATCCATGAGGATGCAGGTTTGATCCCTGTCCTCATTCAGTGTGTTAAGGATCCGGCTTGTCACTGAGGAGGGGCCAGTTCAATCCCTGGCCCAGTGCAATGATTTAAGGATCCAACATTGCTGCAGCTGTGGTGCAGGTCACAGCTCTTGCTTGGATTCCATCCCTGGCCTGGGAATTTCCATATGCTGTGGGGAACAGCCAAAAAAGAAAAAAAATGTAGAATTGTCATGCAATACCTACAATACAAACATAGTTTTCATTACATGCACTAACTCAAAGCATAAAGAAAATATTGGGGTCAGGACCTAGAGAAAGCTATTGATAAAGAAAGAGGACAGTGGAAAGAGTAGATGTAGGGGGTTGGGAAGAACAGTTGTGTCATATGCGTGGTAGGGTCAGGGCTCATTCTCGGTTGTCTAGGATGGAGATAATGACATGTGAAGAGGTCAGGAGGGAACTCCTACTTAAAATTATTTTATTCAAACTATTCACATGTATCTAAGTATTAGTGTGAGTAATCAAAAACATTTTTTCAGAGTACTTTTATAGCTATTCCATTCAAGTTGTCTGATTTACAACACTTTTAAAATTTTTGCATGTTGTCACTGGATGTTTTAATATCCAGACAATAGGACAGTAGGAGTTTACAAAATATTACCACTTTGCAGATACGGCTCGAATCTGGGCATTGCTGTGGCTGTGGTGTAGGCTGGCGGCTACAGCTCCAATTAGACCCCTAGCCTGGGAACCTCCACATGCTGTGGGTACAGCCCTAATAAGACAAAAGACCAAAAAAAAAAAAAAAATTACCACCTATTGTTCCATTTTCTAAATTAATTTAAAAATTTTTGCAATAGATATAGAATAGCAAGAATAAAAAATAAATAAATCTAGGAGTTCTCATTGTTGCCCAGCAGAAATGAATCCAACTAGTATCTATGAGTATTCAGGTGCAATCCCTGGACTCACTCAGTGGGTTAAGGATCCAGGGTTGCTGTGAGCTGTGGTGTAGGTCGCAGATGTGGCTCAGATCCTGCATTGCTGTGGCTGTGGCATGGGCAAACAGCTGCAGGTACAATTTGACCCTTTGCCTGGGAACTTCCATATGCTGCAGGTGAAGCCCTAAAAATCAAAGTAAGTAAATAAATAAATAAATCTAGATTGAGTTTATTTTCTTTTTTAACTCTTTCTGTCAGGAGTTCTACGTGAGCCTCTAAATTGACCATTTATTGATGCCATTTCAAACAGTATCTTCTCCAAAGAGTACTTTGATCTTCTCCAAGTTAGATACTATATATTCACACATATTCAGATTTTCAGAGTGGTTAAGGAAATGTTTTAGCAAACGATAAAAAACTGCTTGAAAACAGTTTCACTTGTGTTATCTTAGTCTTGCCTCTTTGCCATGTTTGCCATTCCCATGAGCTTTGCAAGGGCAACAAGCAATTCTAGCTTTTTTCCTCTGCAAGTCTAGATAATAAGTGACTTCACTTTTGCTTCTTGCTTGCTAGTGTAACACAAAGGTAATGAGAAAATTAATGGATGGCTAGTCCATTGTTTCTGCTGTTTATTTGCTTTGCTCATCGCACTTCTCCATTTTCACCCAGACTTTGAAATTCCCTGACTCAGGAAAGGGAGCTGGCGGCAGAAATGAAAAAGGAAACAGAAGTTAGTGCTCCTTTCGAGCTCTCGAAAGTAAAGGATGGGGCTTGGAAAGCCAACTCCGTAGACATTCCCTATCTCTGCCTTTGGTCCTTCCTAACCAACAGGGATATGCCATCAAACAATCTCTTTGCCAGGGGAGAAAAAGTCTGAGTAGTTTTCAAGGCAGCCAAGCAGTTCGTCCCTTGAAGAAAGAACCTTGAGTCCTGGGCATCGTGGGCTAGGGTGAGCTATAACACTCTAGGGCATTCAAGACTGGTCATTTTCTTTGCTGGGCATTGGGAAATGGCTTAGCTGACTGTGCTTCAGCCACACCAGCATCTTGCAACAGCTGTGGAATTCCAGAGGTATCCCTGTCAACTGCTGGAGAGAACACAAGAGGGTTGCAGGAACGGGTGGGGTCTGAGTCAAATCCCCTGGGGCCTCGTGGGGGTGAACACAGACTCCACAGACCATTGGTCAGAAAATGACAGGATGCAACAGGGCTGCAGGTCGAGCAGAGGTTGAGAGAAGGAGCCAAGGAAAAATAAGAATACCTCTTTTGGGAGTTCCTGTCGTGGTGCGGTGGAAACAATCCGACTAGTAACCATGAGGTTGCAGGTTCAATCCCTGGCCTCGCTCAGTGAGTTAAGGATCCAGTGTTGCTGTGAGCTCTGGTGTAGGGCGCAGATGTGGCTCAGATCTGGCTTTGCCGTGGCTCTGGCGTAGTCCGGAGACTACAGCTCTTATTGGACCCCTAGCCTGGGAATCTCCATATGCCCCGGGTGTGGCCCTAAAAAGACAAAAAGACAAAAAAAAAAAAAGAATACCTCTTTTGTGGTCTGCCCAAAGGAAACCAAAACAGCAACAAGAACAATAACAAACAAATAACAAAGGTAATGCAGAAGTTATCAGGACCAAGGACCATGGGACCATGTGTCAGCCCATTATCACACCACCATCTTTTATGCTCCTGTTTCCTAACAAACTCATCAGTAGCTGCACACACTGCCTCATGCGTGTGGAGGGGTATTCATGTGGAACACAGCCAACCTGAAATCCCCACAAACTGGGGCTCATCCTTACAGAGTCAGACCTTGCTCTTAGGATGGCAGAGTCGAAAGAGGCAGAGGCTGCAGCAGTGAGATCTCAAGCAGGTTTATTGACTAATAGAGTGGCCAGGAGCATGGAGGAGAGAGAACTCAGGTTCTCTGCCAGTAGGGCAAGGGCATGTTTTACAGGCAGGGGTCCGTGTGCATGGTCACAGTCTTAAGGAAAAAAGAGGAAGGGGCTTGGGAAGGAGTATTTAGGTCATCCTATACAGTTCATTCAACTCTGCTTATCTTGAGGTTTGACAGTTCCTTTAGTTATCTTTGTCCAGGGGCCTCCATCCATGCTGGGGTTTGTTTCCTATTTGTTTTAGCTGGAGCTGAAACATCTGGAGCCTAGGTGGAGTTTTGCTGATATGGCTGATTTCATGTCTTCCATTCTGGACTTTCTCTCCATATTACAAGTGCCACCTAACATTCCTCCCTTTTTGTTACAGGAAATGGGGCAAGGGTCTCTTCTTCTGTAACTGCATCCTGCTGAATGTGGGCATAGATTTAGGGAACAGGGATGGGAGGAGTTTGGTGGTATCACTATGTACAGAGGGTGAGGATGTTGTTGATCTGTCTGTTGCTGATTCCACAGCACTCTGTAAGGAGAAACTTGTTCATTTGATGGCATAATCTGGATGGCTGTTCAGGTAGACCTAGTTTGGACTATTTCAATATTATCCAGTGTTGCTGCAAGCTGGGGGAGGTTCTATACTGATATCCTTTTCTTTTGGAATTCAAGTGAGGTGCCACCTGGTAGGATAAAGCTGAGTAGCCGAATATTTAGGAGGTTGAGGATAGGGTGGTAAAGGGTCTTTTTCTGAGGATGGGACAGGTTTTAGCTGAGAGTGGTGTGTCCATCCACCTTGTCCTTTTGGTTTGGCCGCAGTGGGAGTAGTCAAGATTACCTGATAAAGCCCAATCCGTTTAGGAGTTAAATTGGTGGTTTTATCCATCCAATCTCCTGGATGTAAAGTAAGAAAGGATTGTGGGGCTTCCATAGGAGAGGGAAGGAATTTGTCAATAAACTGTCTTAAAGTGTGTCTAGTGAGATTTAGACTGGGCCAGGTGTCTAAGATCAGGGACTGGGGAAACTGACTGATGTGGTGAAGAACAAACGGGCATCCACACATTAACTCAAAAGGGCTGACGTCCGGTGGTTTTTGGGGCAGGACGTGTAGACGCATAAGGGCCATGGGAAGGAGGATTATCCAGTCTTGTTGGGTTTGTATGACCAACTTTGTTAATTGTTATTTTAATAAAGCCTTCACTCTTTCTACATTACTTGATGATTGGGGGCCATAAGGAATGTGGTAGTGCCAGTGGATTTGTAGAGCAGGGGAGACCCCTGGGAAATTTTTGAAACAAAGGCTGGGCCATTGTCTGATTGGGGAGAACTGGAGTGGCCAAATCATGGGATAATTTCCTTTAGTAGAATCTTAGTCACTTCTGATGCCTTTTCTTTGGTGTTGGGAAACCCTCTATCCAACTAGTAAAGATATCTACCCAGGTTAGTGAGTACTATGAAGTGTTTTACTCTGGGCATAGGGGTAAATTCAATTTGCTAACCTTGGCCTGGAAGATGTCCTCTAGTCTGCAGTGTTGGAAGGGGAGGTGGCCTGATCTGGCCTTGAGGAAAAGTCTGAGAGCATATTTTACAGGATTTTGTAATTTGTTCAAGAGTTGAAGATAACTTAGGGCAGACAGTCTGTGTCCGGAGGAGTTTTAACAAAGGATGGGCTCCGAGGTGGAATTGGTTTTGAATTTGTGTAAGGATTTCTTTGAATTTTTTAGAAGGAATGATGGGTTTGTTGTCTGAGAGTAGCTAGCCATCGAAGTAACTGCCCCCCAATTTTAGGTAGTCCACTTCTTCTTCCTTTTCATAAGTAGGAGTTGGCAGGGAATACAATTGAAGGGAAAGAACCTGTTTGGGGTTTTGTGGGGAGAGATTAGCACAGTGTTTTGCTTCCTTACCTGCTTTGCTGTTTCCTCTGAGATTTGGGAAGTGGGGGGTTGATGTCCCCTAATGTGGATGACTGAGGTAGTTGGACAGCCTTTAATAACTGGAGGCTTAAAAAATCCATTTTTTTGAATGTTCCCTGGGTTGTCATGAATCCTCTCTCCCGCCAGACTGCAGCATGGGAGTGTCAAAGGTGATATGAATATTTAGAGTCAGTATATATGTTGATTATCATATTTTTTGCCAGAATTAATGTGTGTGTTTGTGCAACCAATTCGGCCTGCTGTGAAGTGGTTCCGGGGGTAAGGAGGAAGACTCCAGACAATTTTTGAATTAGTGACGATGGCATATCCTGCCTCTTTGGGGATTGAACTGGTAGAGCTCCCATCTATATACCAATTTTGGGCTCCGGATAGAGGTGTGTCTGATAGAGGTGGAAAAGGGAATAGAAGACTATCTATATCTCTAGGTATGAGTGTATGACCTGTGATGAAGACTCAGGTGTCAGAAGGAGAGTTGCCAGATTAAGGGAGGAACATCGAACAGAGTTTAAAGCAGCATTGTCAATTAATAGAGCATGTATTTGTTGTCCCCTCAAAGGAGATAAATTAAGCAGAGAGCAGTGTGTCATCAGTTCTGGTAGACTGTGTGGAGTCGTGATCACTAAGGGCTGTCTCAAATTGACTTTTTGAGCTTCTAGAATTAAAAGGGTCGCTGCTCCTAGAATTTTCGGACATTGGGGTCAGCACCGTAGGGTGGGGTCTAAGTGTTTTGAAAGATGCCACAGGCCTAATTTCTTTCCCATATTGTTGTGCTAGATGCTGTAAAGCAAAATCTTCCTTCACGTGTATGTGTAGAGAGTAATCTTTGTTTGGATTAGGATTGGCTGGTGCTGAAAGCAGAGCCCATTTTAATTTTTTGAAGGTGGGTTTAATGGGAATAGCTGGATCAAGGGGTTTATTTAGTTCCCCATGGGTAGCCTGGTACAGAGGCTCTGCCAGAATTCCGTAATCAGGGACCCATAATCTGAAATACCCCACAAGGCCTAAAAAGGTATGTCTTGTTTGGAGTTAAGCACAGGCATTTGTTCAATTAGAGCCTTATGGTCTATTGTAAGGGCCCTATATGAGGGTGTTAAGAGTAGTCCTAAATAAATAACACTCTGCTGACTTAGTTGTGCCTTGGCAGGAGAGACCCTATATCCCTTTGAGCAAAGGAGATTGAGTAGTATGAAAGTGTGTGGTACAGAAAGTTCAAGAGAAGGGCTGCAGAGAAGAAGGTCATCTACATACTGGAGCAGGATACCTGGCTTTAGAGCTAATTGTTGAGGTCTGCAGAGGACTGTCTAAAACCTTGTGGCAGTACAGTCCAAGTTAATTGGGATGAAGTATAGGTACCAGGGTCAGTCCGAGTGAAGGCAAATAAATCCTGACATTCCGCATTTAGTGAGACAGTAAAAAGAGCATCTTTTAAATCTGAGTAGTAACTAGTTTCAGGGGGAACGTGGGAAACTAAAGTATATGGATTGGTTACTATTGGATGGATGGGAAGAATAGTCTTATCAATATTATTATTATTATTATTTTGCTTTTTAGGGCCGCACCTGCAGCATTTGGAGTTTCCCAGGCCAGGGGTTGAATTGTAGCTACAGCTGGTGGCCTAAGTCACAGCCATGGCCACTCAGGATCGGAGCCGTGTCTGTGTCCTACACCACAGTTCACAGCAATGCCAGATCCCCAACCCACTGAACAAGGCCAGGGATCAAACATGCATCCTCATGGATTGTACTTGGATTCATTTCCACTGCACCATGAAAGCAACTCCCCAGAATGGCCTGATTTATAATTCTGAGGTCTTGTACTAATCTAAAGGAGACTTTAGGCTTTTTTGCTGGTGAGATGGGAGTGTTGTAAGAGGAGTGAGTGGGTTTGAAGATTTGAGATTTTAGAAGTTTAATGATAATTGGCTTTAGTCCTCTTTGGGCCTTAAAGCTCAAAGGATATTGGGCCTGATAAGGAAATTTGTTGGGATCCTTTAGTTTAATTTGAATAGGGATGTGATAGTAAGCTAGGGTAGGTGTTTCAATGTCCTATACTTGTGGGTTGACATCTGGGGGTAGTTTGGAGGGAAGGTCAAATCTGGTTGGCACAGTATAAATTTAGCATCTGGGTGTTCAGGAAAATGAATAAAGGCATTGAATTTATTCAGTATGTTCCTTCCTATTATTGGTGTTGGGCATGTGGGTAGAACTAAAAATGAATGGCTGAAAGTTGTTCCAAAGAGTGAATTTTGGAACAGTTTCAGTTTGAAGTGGTTTCATGAGTTTTCCTCCTACCCATACAATTGTGGTGGGTGTGGTGTAAGTTTTCCCTTTATATAATGGTAAAGCAGACAAAGTTGCCCTCGTGTCTAATAAAAATGAAACATTCTTACCTGCCACCTTCATGTTTACCCCAGTCTCCTTGTTTTGGTAGCTGGGGGCCTGGAGACCTCAGTCCCCATCAGTCTTCTGTCGCCAGGCCAAGTAGGTCGTGGAAATCCAGTTTCTTGGGTCTCATGAAAACCTGAGGGGCTCATTGGCTTCCCACTGGTTTCACGTCCCTGGTTATTAGAGTGACGGAGGAGGTCCAGGCCTCCCACATTCTGATGTCCAGTCTGATTGCATTTTGGACAGGGCACCGGATTTGGCCATGGATTAGGACATTGATTTGCCCAAAGTCCTTCCTGATGACACTTGAAACATGCTTCAGGAGGGACTAGTCCTGTGTTTGTGTGATTATTATTTTGGAAACCTCAGGGGTGGCTTTTAAATGAAGTTTGATTTCTTTGTCCTTTTATTTATTTATTTATTTATTTATTTTTGTCTCTTTTTTGCCATTTCTTGGGCCACTCCCACAGCATATGGAGGTTCCCAGGCTAGGGGTCTAATCGGACCTGTAGCTGCCAGCCTACGCCAGAGCCACAGCAATACGGGATCCGAGCCACATCTGCAATCTATACCACAGCTCACGGCAACGCTGGATCGTTAACCCACTAAGCAGGGGCAAGTTCCTAGTCGGATTCATTAACCACTGCACCATGACGGGAACTCCTCCTTGTCCTTTTAATGCTGAGGCCAATAGCTAATTAGCGGATGCTAAAATCTGATATTTTGCCCAGGACTCCTTTGACTTTGGGGATTTTTGTTCTTCCTTTATAAGATCTTTTTGGGATGCGAGGGGGTCTTCCTCTAATTTTTGTAATTTTTTTTAAATCCAGAGCGGATTGGGAAATGAAGTGTATATGAAGGTATGTTTTTCCTTCTTCTGTCTGTACATCAAGATCAATGTATTTAGGGGTTCCCATTATGGCTCAGTGGAAACAAATCTGATTAGCATCCATGAGACGCAGGTTTGATCCCTAGCCCCTCGCAGTGGGTTAAGGATCCAACGTTGCCATAAAATGTGGTGTAGGTTGAAGAGGCAGCCCAGATCTGACGTTTGCTGTGGCTGTGGTATAAGCCAGCAGCTACAGCTCCAATTTGACCCCTAGCCTGGGAACCTCCATATACCACAGCTGTGGCCCTAAAAAGACCAAAAAAGAAAAAAAAAAAGATTAATGTATTTAGTAATTGCCTCAGTTAATCAAAACATAAATGAAGCAGGGTTTTCTTGGGTCTCTTGTATAATTTCTCTAATTTCGTCAGCTTGAGTGAGGACTTTCTCATTCCTTCTATTGTACAAGTTAAGATTTTTCTCTCTTTCATCTATCTGGTGAGTCTATTTGGTAATCCCAGTTGGGATCCATTAGGGGTATCACGAGGACTCCAATTGGATGATTGTCCAGATCAAGATTATGTACAGTGTCTGCATGATTTGGGGCTACCAACCAGATATGATCCTTTTCTTCAGGGTTTAGAGTAGAGCTTAATATTACATATACATCCTGCCAGGTTAAATCATAAGATTGTATTAAATACTGAAATTCCTTAGTGTAAGTAGTTGGGTCAGTTGTATATGAACCTAATCATTTTTCAACTTTTGATAAGTCTCCTAAAGCAAAAGGAACATGAACCTGAATAATCCCTTCAGTTCCTGCAACCTCTCTCAATGGTAGTATAGGAGCACTGGCAGTGACCTTTGATCCAGTCAGAAGAGGTGAGTAGAAAGGACTATTAGGATGGGTCAGTTTTGACAGGGAAGTAAAAGATGTGTTAGGATTAGAAGCAGGAAAGTCTGAGGTTGTAGGTGAATAGGGTTTGGGCAGAGGACTTGAAGTTTCAGGCAAGGGAGCATATAAGATTACGGGTGGTATCTTTAGTGGGATTTCAGTATCTAAAGAGTTGGGGTTGTGGGGGGAATTGGGGAACTAGGATGAGTGAGGGAAGGAGTGTGAGTATTGGAATGAGCAGATGTGGGGACTGAGGCATCTGAAGGGTCAAAGTTTGTAGTTGAGCACAAGTGAGGAGGTGGGGGGTGTTTTTGGTTAGGAGGAAGTAGCTGATGGGAGTCACATTTGGTGCAGAGAGAGGGTTTGGATCCAAGGAAGGTGAAAACTTGAATATAAGGAATTTCCAGCCATTTCCCGTTATGTCTAAGATAATTATCAAGGTCTCTTGGAAATCGAATGTGCCATTTTCTGGCCA
Source organism: Sus scrofa (assembly GCF_054392235.1). Taxonomy (NCBI): domain Eukaryota; kingdom Metazoa; phylum Chordata; class Mammalia; order Artiodactyla; family Suidae; genus Sus; species Sus scrofa. The sequence goes on along the minus strand of NC_139383.1, from coordinate 161,407,922 downwards.
CTGGCTATTATTGTCCAGTTTTTATTAAGGCCATGCTACATTGTAGACAAACATTAGGCACCTAGGCTGGATATCTGGGATGAGACCCAGTTTGGTCAGATTTTTTAATAGACATCCCAAGGGGGAGTCCTTTGGGGTCTGTAAAGAGGCAGAGTCCCTAGTGAAATCTGGAAGAGAATGGTTTGTGAAGACAATTATCTTGGATCATCCCAGTCTGCCAAGAGGTGTCCACCTAGGAGAGCTGGGAGTCTGGCAATATCAGGACCACCTAGACATTCAGAGAGGCATACCTCTAAGAGGTCTGGGATCTGAAATGAACTCATTCCCCTATTTTTTTTTATTTTTTTTTTATTTTTATTTTTTTTTGTCTTTTTGTCTTTTTTGTTGTTGTTGTTGTTGTTGCTATTTCTTGGGCCGCTCCTGCGGCATATGGAGGTTCCCAGGCTAGGGGTCCAATCGGAGCTGTAGCCACCGGCCTACGCCAGAGCCACAGCAACACGGGATCCGAGCCGCGTCTGCAACCTACACCACAGCTCACGGCAACGCCGGATCATTAACCCACTGAGCAAGGGCAGGGAACGAACCCGCAACCTCATGGTTCCTAGTCGGATTCGTTAACCACTGCGCCATGACGGGAACTCCTCATTCCCCTATTTAAAAATCTCTTTTTTAATGGGAAGAGTACCTGGTCACTTGGTGCCAGGTATGGATGGAGGCCTGAGCCACTGAGAACTCAGATTTTTGGAAATGGAAATGGACTGGAGGAAAGAAAATATTTAGATCTAGAGTTTGAAGAAAAAAATATAGAACTGTAAATCACTCACCTTCCACCTGTCTCGATCTTATGACCAGTGTAGTGTGCGGTGGGGTGGAAATCATCAGAGGTTGCTTGCAATCTCAGAGCTCAACAGCCTCCCAGGGATTGAGGAAAGAGACTTTCACCTCTAAGAGTGATAGTTGCTTAGAGTGAGACTCAAAAGAGACCTTTGGAACTCGCCAGGGATTTGCCCCCCCTTGAGTCCTCAGTTGACCCAGAGAGTTCCCTCCATTCACTGAAAACCTCAAGAGTGTGTAAGATAGTTAGGAAAAGAGAATAAGAGACAGGAGACTTCCATTTGTTCTGGGCTGAAACTACTAGCCCTTTAGCTCCCGGGGGACATTTAGAGCACCCAGAGAATAGCCCTGGAGTGTCCTCAGTTGTCCCTTCTGGCGTCAGGGCGTTCGTGGGAGGTCTCGAAAGGAAGGACAGGGTAACCCTCCTGGGTTTCGGCACCAAAAATGTTAGGACGGTGGAGTTGAAGGAGACAGAGGCTGGAGCAGTGAGATCTCAAGCAGGTTTATTGACCAATAGAGTGGCCGGGAGCATGAAGCAGAGAGAACTCAGGCCCCCTGTCGTAGGGCAAGGGCGTTTTTTATAGGCAGGAGTCCATGTACAGGGTCACATAGTCTTAAGGAAAAAAAAGAGGAAGGGGCTTGGGAGACAGCGAAGGAGGATTTAGGTCATCCTGTACAATTTTAACAGTTCCTTTTATTCTACTTATCTTGAGGTTTGGCAGTTCTTTTAGTTATTTGTCTGGGGGCCTCCATCCATGCCAGGGTCTGTTTCTTATTGGTTTGGTCAGCGGAAACATCTGGAGCCTAGGTGGAGTTCTGACGATATGGCAGATTTCATGTCTTCCATTTTGGACTTTCTCTCCATATCACAGATGCCACCTAACACTTGCTGCTTGATAATTTCTCATTGATGAAGAGTAGCACAGCTCTTATTTAAAGGAAAGGTCAGAATCATTGATCACTCTTACAGCAAAACTATGTAAAACTGAATTGAAGAGTTGTTCAAATACTGATATTTGGTCTTCTTTATTTAACATGGAAGAAGGCAAACCATGTATAAACAGCACCTATTAAATAGCTAGGTTACTTTTAGACATACAAACTCATCCAGCTAAACCCATATCAATCAGGCAGTTTATTAAAGTAGCTACTTAGTAGACTTAAAAAAAAAAATGCTATTTGCCAGAGAGCCAAATGTTGTACTTGTGTTGTAGAAACAATGGAAATCATATTTTGCCTTCCAAACATCCATTCTTTAAACTTGTATCTAAATTACTACATAATTAAAAAAAAACACATATGATACTTATAAAAGTCATGAAATATCACTTTCTTTTTATTTTATGACTACCGAACAGACTTCTGAGGTAGTTAAAATTGTACATAAAGCATTTGAGCAATGTTTCCTCAATATTTATATTCTCTCCCTGAGGCATCAAATGAGCAGTGTCCCAGAATTATTAGGGATGTCTGATGAGCCATTTCCTGCCCCTCATCTCTGATCACTTGCTTCCTTGTTGTCCCCCAAACCCAAAGTATAGGGCCTCTTTAAAAAAAAAAGTTTTTGAAAAGTGCCTTAGTCTTTCCCACTTGCAAGTGTTTGCATCTGCTCTTCCATCTGCTGGAATCCCTGAGCTTCTGCCCAGGGATTCACAGGTGACTTCTTTTCCTTTTGCAGATTCCAGAAAAAACATTGCCTTTATCTACTTTTTGCTTTTCTGCCTCCCCCACCCTCATTACCTCACACGTCAACTCCCCTCTCCCTTTCCCTCATCACCTTGTTGTAGGACTTCCCTACAGGGAAACAGGAAACCAGGGCCTTTTGCCTGGAAGCAGTGTTTATTCCTGCCGGCACTGGCTCAGAGAATTAATACACAAAGGCTGAGCCACGAATACAGGGGCTTTATACCCACCTTAGTTTTCCTGCCACGTCTAAATTCCATTGTTCCCCTTATAAGGTGTAGTATAATTTTTGAGCAGACAGTTATAGATACGCCTGCACTCATGGATACAGGTTATGCTACATTGTTGCAGAACTGCTTATGCCCAAGCTCAGATGCTGGTGTTGCCTGTTGTCTTCCCTTTGTTCTGGGAGGACCCTTCCCCCTCCCCACTACAACCTGACTAATTTACATGTTCTCAGAGCACTCACTGTCCTTTTTTCATAACACATATCTGCTTTTGAGATTATAATGTTTACAAAATGGTTATTTGTTTAATAGCTTTTATCTTCACCATAGTTGGTAAGATTCTTGATGGATCTTAGTATTCCTTTGTTACCACCAAGTCGTAAATGGGAGGCATACGGGTAAATGCACAATAAACATTTTTCCATATTGTCTTATTCCGTATGGGCTTCTATAATGAATTATCATGGGCAGGAAGGCTTAACAGCAAACATCTCTTTCTCAAGATCAAGGCTCTTGCAGATCGCTGTCTGCTGAGGACATTTGCCGGAGGCCAGCTCCGGTGGCCAGGGAGTATACATCCCGATCAGAGAGGGACATGGCATCGGCGAATGTACAATTACAGAGACAGCCTCTTTGTCCCTTCTTTCAGGGCGCTGGACTGCTCAAATTTTATTGGCAGCAGTGGTTGATTATATAGACAGTTTTTCACTACAGCTTACATCACAGTGTTAAAAGTACATTGGTCAACTATTACATGGTATAGCAGCTATACATCATGTTTTAAGATCTTTGTTTTAACTAAACTTAGTGGGTACAATTTAGGGGCAATTAGGTACAATACATCATGTTTTAAGATCTCTATCTTAACTAAACTTAGTGAGTACGATTTAAGGGCAATTAGGTACAATACATCATGGAAAGGAGGAGACAGTACAAATCATCCCATGGCCAGCCAGTCTTTACAATTTGAAGAGTTCACAGACACAAGAATTTGGCATTCACAAATCTTGTTTGTAGACTGGTGCTTATTTTTAAAGCATTATGGCAGGGAGACAGTATAAGAAAATATAAACCAACTTAACTAGATATTACTTAAAAGCTTCTATAACTCATAGCTAGGTGTCCTTTGGTCAAGAATAATTTATGTCTAACTTCTATGAACCTCATTAAAATCCTAACTCTAAAGTTTACTGTATAACTAATTAGTAGATAAACACTATGTTTTAGTTAAGTTGGATTTAAATAGAGGAAAGTCCTTTAGGATGAAATTCTTATTATATTATTGTTGTAACTTTGTTAAATTACAAATCACCACAGGAAAATAAGAATGGGAAATAAGAATAATAAGTAAATAATCAGGAAAGACTGAGGAAAACTGAATAACAAATAAAACAGCAGGAAAGACTAGGTCACCCGAGAAACAATCCATGTTCTCCAGTGCAAACATGGAAATTGTTTTCCCAGGAAAGCCCCAATTCTTCCCCACCAACCTCAAAGTGAGAGCTGTGTAACCTGAGGACTGCCCTCGCTTGTACCATGCAGGCAGGCTTTCATCCTGACCAGAGGCCCACCTTCGGCTTGTACCGTTCAGGTGAGCTCCCTTCCTTGGTTAGGAACCTGCCTTCAGGTTTTTCTGCCATCAGACAAGGTCCTTTTTTTGAGTCCTTACATCCCCTCGGCTCCCCGCAGGCATTCTCTCTAGTCTGTAAACCTCATCTTCTTTTTTACCTTCACTTATGCAGAGAAGAGAACAGTCATCTCCTTCTTGTCTGATTCATCAAGAGGGCTCCACCCTCGGGGGCAGATTACCTCCCAAAGACCCCAATTCCCTCATGTTGGAGATTTAAGCTCTCACATAAGAGCTTAGGGGGCTGGTACAATGGACAACGCAAACATCTTGTCCATAGCACTTATATTTACAATATAATGGTAAATGGCAAAAAACAGCAATAATCTTAGACTTTCCATAAATATATGAATTTATTACCATCATTTGAAAAGGTGAAGAGCAACACAGATGGTTATTCTAAAAGCATTTCAAAATAATAAAATCTGACCTAGTAACTGGTAGAGAGAATAAAGCACTAATGGAAATCACTCATGGACATTTGCTCCCTTGAGTCTCTTAACCTCTCCATGTCTAAAGATTCTGGAGAGGCAGTGAACCTAAAACATCTCCCACCACACAGGGCCCATGAAATAGGCAGTAGGTCTATTGCTTTCAAGTTGCTTTGGGGTATGAGAACAGCAATGACCTTCATCCTTCTGAAACAGACAGCACTAATGGCTTGAACCCATACAGAACACAAACTGGGACTTGAACCCAAGTGCCAGGACTTGAACCCAGCCAAAACCCAGATTGGGACTTAAAGCCATGGTTTTAAATTAGAATCACTCACCCTGTGTCTGGAATTACTGAGGTTCAGGTTCTTCATGCCTCTGCACAGAAGGATTTCAGTGAAAGACAAAGTGAGAGGCAAGAAATAGATTTATTAGGATAGGACTCTTGTGAGAAACGCAAGCTGGAAGGCAAGGAGACTCTGCCCCAAGGATCGAGGATCTGATGGGCTACAGTTTTATCCTCCCAGGGGAGTGTGGGCTGGAAAAGACCAACTCTTCCTTTCCGGGAGTAGCAGCTCCTCCTTGGTATCAAATCAGCAGAAGGGGGGTCCTCAAACTCCTACCCTTGGTCTGAATCCGAATACAAGCCCCATCCCATCCCCCACCCAATGACCTGAGGCAATTCTTGCACTTCCAATAATCAAGCAAGCCTGCCTTTTCTGATGGTTTTTTTGAGCAATTTATTAACTTACAGTGATCTCCCAAAGTCCCCTAGATTTCCTTCTCTATCTATGATCCTTTATTGGGACTTCCACTACTACCTGTGCCTACTCCATCCCCATCACTTCCAAGGAAAACCCAAATCGCAAGACAAGGACCTGAGTCCCATCCCAAGATGAGGAAGAGAGAAATACGTAACATTCTTGAAATATTATTCAGGTTTTCAAGAGGTATTTAGTAATCTGCCTCAAGGCATCATGGAAAAGCCTCATTTTAAAAATTTAAATCTAAGAGTTATTTTTGTCATCCAGTTTTTGCCAAAAGCTTTTCTTTTTTAAATAAATATCATTCTGTTTTCCTTATTTTCTGATAACCTGACATTAGTACTTGTGTTATGTTCATATTTATGTGGTTTTCCCTTGTTGTAGTCCTCACTGAATTTTCCCCAGTATAGGTCTATCAAAAGAGGTTTCTAAATTAAAAAAAAAAAAAAGAGAGAGAGAAATAAATTTCAATGGTAGCTTCAAAATGATATAATGCCTACAAGCAAAACACTGAAGATGGAGACCAAGATTTCATATCAAGGGACCAATCTGGAATTGTATTTTGCCTTTTACCTATAACTTTGTTAACCTGAATGAAATTGTTATACATACAGCAAGAGAGGGAGGGCCCAAAATAGTAGTGGAGGAAGAAATCAGGAGAAACAACTTCATGGGAAATTATATTTTGTACTCCTCTTTGCTTTTCCTTTGTATTTTTAAGTGTTCTCTTTCCTCTATGAGTATCTTCTCTAGTCCACATGATGATTCTTGCCACCCCATGTCCCAGGGTCACCTCTTCTGGGACTATAATCTCATCTTCTTAGTGTCTCATCCATTTACTAATCTACAAAAAACAGCACAGCCTTCTGACCACAATTCTTATAACAAGGCAATAGATCATCGTGTGCAAGGATGTGTCGTCCTATGATTCAATATGAAGTGCATGGGGGGGGTCAAATATGTCTACAGCAAGATCACCATGGAGCTTTTCCATTAACACCCCCCTCCCCCCACTCTCATCCACATCTATTTAACATAAGAGCATGTCTTAGGTAATAGAGTTTTTAATGAGGGCATTGTCATCACCATCACGTTGTTTGTTCCATTTGCGAATCTTCTACTTGGACGAAGTCTAGGAAGTTACCTCAGTGAGCAGTATGGAGAATTTAACAGTGGGACACATGTTAAAGGATCTGAATAGCTACAGAAGTAGAAAATATTATTCTTGTAAAGTCATCTTTAGGTTTTTAACAGTGTCTATAAAGATAACTGCAGAAATCAGAATAAAGCCAGAAAGCAAGATAAACCACACTTTTACAGGCCAAGGGTTTCTGCCTAAAGGACTAAGGATAGGTTCAAAAAGTAAATGTCCACGCAGACATGAGGGAACCACAAAAGAGAGAAAGAGATCAGAGGAGAGGAATTAAGACAACAGGGAAAAAAATGTTTTTTTGGTTTGTTTGTTTGTTTTTTGTCTTTTTAGGGCCTTGCCTATGTCATATGGAGGTTCCCAGGTTAGGGGTCGAACTGGAGCTATAGCTGCCAGCCTACACCAGAGCCACAGCAACATTGGGTCCAAGCCACACATGTGACCTACAGCTCATGGCAACGCTGGATCCTTAACCCACTGAGCAAGGCCAGAGATTGAACCCGCAACCTCATGGTTCCTAGTCAGATTCATTAACAACTGAGCCACGATGGGAACTCCTGAACTGAATCTTAGAGAGAGTTTTAGATGAGGAAGAAAAAAATAACTTCATTGCTTTGCCAGACAAAGGGGGACATCACAGGATCAGGCCTTCAAAAACCATGTGTCCCCACCTGGGAGGATTTGGTGAGGAGTTTTACAGCAAGGGTTCCAGGGCAGGGTTGCTGATAAGGATCAGGATGTGTCAAGGATCTGCCATCCTTTAATCTGGCCTTGAGGGGTCTCCTTTTGTGGTTCTCAAGATTATCAAACCATCAAACCGTGGCCTCTCTGGAATGAAGAATGTTTAATAAAGGAGTTAACATCTTCCCATTTGGTGGGAATTTTAGCTCTGCAGAAGAACTCAAGATACTCTTTTATGTATCTCTTGAGGGGGAACCAGGACTCTGCCCCAAGGCTACAGTGTTATCTCCTGAGGGCTCCTCCTTGGTCTCTGCATCCCCTCCTTTCCCTAATTAGCACCTGTTTGAACCTGCCCTTTGTAACTCAGGGAAGGTCTCTGAGGGTGAAGCCTATTTATTCCCTGCAAATAAGAAATGGGGGCTTATAAAGGCTTCCATGCCCTGAGCCTTTATACAGGGTCTTGTGGCTTCCAGGAGGAACAAATACTGCCATCATCCAATATGGACTGGATTGGATGCTCTGCAGGGTCTCCAGGAGGAGATCAAACTCTCCCACATCCCACCAAGAAAGAAGAACACACAATTATTTTTACCTTTTCCCACATGAGATATAGCATTGGTGCAGAAAATGCTTTTTCTTCCCATTTGGACTTGAAACTCCTGGGCAAAGTACCATCATTCTTATGTTTGGAGCAGCCAAGTACACAATGGAACTTAGCAAGTAATAACTGTGAATAAAATGAAAACAAGTCTGTTTGTGTTCTGCAGAGATAACAAAATATGCATAAAAGAAGAAAGGGGTAAATGCCTCATGAGAGGAGAACATTCTTTGTAAACCTTGAATTGACTTTTTTGTCTCCTTCCAAGAACAGAAAAAGTAAAAATGCTGTGATTAAGGATTCAGCAGTGGGCGGTGGGTAAATAACATCCAGAAGGATCTACTAATGATTGTGTCTTAAAATAAGTAAAGGCAACGTTTTGTTGGCCAGAAGCCATACCTTATAATTTATTACGTTCTATCCAAAAACCTGTGGTATGATTCATTAAGAACAGTGAGAATGAGATGTGGTGTGTGAAAGTGTTCATGCAGAACATTAAAACCGAAGGTAATCATTTGACAGAAAAATCAGGCAACTAATGTTCCACTTATTTCTACTTGAAGCCATGAACCAAATGCATGGCAAAGCCTCTGTCATGTCCTTGCTCCTTAAAAAAGGAGAAAGAGACACATTCAGAAATAACTCTCAAAAACATTCTTTAAATGACTATTATGACAAATAGGACTTATTGTCATTAAATTTTAGATATTATGCTTATTTGTAAATTTGTGTTTTTAAGTTTGTCTCCATGTATGTGTTGATTCTGTAAAAGTATTTTCATATTATATTGAGTTTTCAGAAAGCCTCTAGGAGAATATCTCTATTTGTCTTGGCTTGCCTTTAGTGGATGTACCTTAATGTCACTACTCTACGACTGAAATCTCAACTTGGCTTTTACAATGTGCTCTCTTTCACTGTGTAACACAGCTCATCAAATGCATACACTGATTTTCTCAGTACATAAGTTGAAAATAAGAGAGATAATCAACATAGAAATACCAAATATCATTATATGAATATTAATAGTATTACTAGAACAGTTGTAAATAAAAATCAAGTCATTAAGTGGCGTGAATTTTAAATATTATTTCAGTATAACCAAAGCAAACATATTTTTTAAATCTCATCTTCTCTACTGGCTAGGTCCCCTAAGAATCACTGTAAGGTGTTCTTGATCTTGTGGCTTGCATCTCTCTCTCTCTAAGACTTCTTTTTTTCTGGCAATAATAATCTCCAGAGCTTTTTATAGATTGTATATTCTTGGAAAACAGAGTTTTTGTTTAGATTTGTCATCTTAAATATAAACAAGAGTTTCTGAGGACTGCCAATTCTGTGGCTTTTCAAATCTTACATTATTATCTATTTAAATAGGTGAAATGCACAGAGTGGACCATGTGAAGAGCCAATGTAATAGTCAGTATTGATAATATTTAATTCAGTCTGTTAACTCAGGTGTAGGAGATAGCAGAGGCCAGGGAATTTCAGAGGCTTTTGATGACATTGGATGCTGATTGTTGAGATCAAAGCAAGTTCCTAAAGTCAGCAATCATTCATTCATTCACAAAATATTTACCAGGGTTCAAGTTATTCAAGAATCGTGACATTGTAAAATAAAAATAATACCAAATCATTATTTTATTTTTATCTTTCTGTATTGAGACTTCAGTCCCTGAGATATTTAGTCTGAAATTAAATGCTTAGGCATAAGCAAAATGACATGGACAGTATGGTTACTGCAAGAAAAAGTAACTACTAGTGACTTAGTTTAACAGACAAGAATTGGTATGACCTACAAAATATCTTTGAGAACTGAGGAAAAAAAAAAACCTCAGTAATTTTGGGTACGAGGGAGAAAATAATTAAACTTTAAGGAAATTCTCAACATCTTAGCTGTCTAATGGCAAATGATTCTTTATTTCACTAAAGTTTGGCAATCATTTTAAAGAAGCAGTACCTTGAATGAGGTAACAAGAGGAAGCAAAAAAAGAGAAAAGCACTTTACAATGTATACTTATACTTCAGTACAATAGTACTCTATAATAATTTTGAAAAAAATTGAATTTTTTTCAACAATTATTTTTGTCTAGATCTTATATTAGGGCATGCAAAAAAAAAAAAAAAAAACTACCTAAAACTTCTCAGCTACCAAAAATAATCTTGATTCTTTTTTCACTGCCTACTTAAAATATAGCAAGCTATTTACAAATGCTTTAAAGAAAGAAATTATACATTCTGGGTAACATTTCTCCTGTTGTTGAATTCTCTGTTATTTTCTGGGAAGCACTAAGCCTTATTTAAAGGAATTAATTACAGCTTGCATTTTTTCATAAAAAGAAAGGACTGGGGAATGTTTAACTTCTACTTTAACATTTCAGAAAAACAATCAAACAGTGAGATTGGCCTATCAGCTTTACATATCAAATAATCTTCCATCCAATGATGAAAATACCAAATGATTTGCTCACTGTTGTTTCATATAAATGGAGGCTGAGCAAAATACACAGGGGACGGGACAATAGGTAAAAACTTTGTACTTTGACAACCATGATGTGACTCTTGATGTCCACACAAAGTGCTGACAAAATAGGTAAAAACTTTGTACTTTGACAACCATGATGTGACTCCTGATGTCCACACAAAGTGCTGACAATAGCTAAGAATCAGTAATAAGAACAATAATTCAGAGTTCCAAACAGCTTAGCATTGTTGACAGGTGACCTGGTTTGACCCCCTGCAGATACCACTGAAAAAGTTACAGTGCTCTGCACTCAGTATTTGTGCCTCCCCCATTTCCTGTGTTGAAGCTCTAGTATGATGGTGTCATGAGGACTTCTGCTTCCAAGGCACCAGCATTTCTTGGCTTATGTTTCCCTCCTCCATATTCAAAGCCAGCATAGCATCATAGCGTTATCTTCCAACTCTTAGATTTCTGCTTCCCTCTTGTAAGGACCCTTGGAATGACATCACCAATGCAATCTCCCCATCTCCTCATCCTTAATGTAATTCTATCGGCAACTCTCTTTGGCCATATTAGGTAACACATGTAACATATGCCTAAGTTCCCCAAAGCAGAAAGCGAACATATTTGGGAGCCATTACTCAGCCTGCCATAGCGCCCAAACCTAGATTGAGTCCAAACTTGTCACTGGGGTTGAACGATGAGTCAATATGATGATGAGAATATTAGCTGATGGTAGTGCTGACATGCAAAATTTTATCTTAAGTAATGCTGTGATATCAACTGACTAAAAACCATACAATGAGGCAGTACATAGTGAGTAATGAACTTTAAAATTAATTAGCTTAAAATAAAATACTGCAGCCTCTCTCCAGTAGAAGCATTTCACATTTAGATGTAGGTTCTGATTTAAAAGACAGCTGTTGTTTACCATTTAGATTTTGTTTTCAGTTGAAATATTGTTAAGAAAATGTTTGAGTCCCCAAACTAGCCTAGAAGTCTAGTTAGCATATAACATAGCCTAGCAGTATAGCTAATGTAACATAGCCTAGAAGTCTATTTACCACGTAATATAGCCTAACAGAATACCAGCCAGAATGACTCACATTGTTGAAGATTGTGAAAAGATAGAACTAGTTTGCATCAAAGGTTAAATCCATGAATGGCTTCAGAGAATTCAGGGTTCTTTTTAATTTTCCTCTGTGCCAGTGCTCATTTTACAATACCACCATATAAACACTTAATCTAAGTTTTTACGTGAAGAATAAATTCTATCAAGTCACTTAGTTTTTTATAAGTGCTAAATTGCCCTAAGATTGTAAAGCCATTCCAAGGCCAAGAATTTTTTTCATTACTCAAATTTGCAAATGGGATTTAGGCTGAGTAGAATTTCAAACATTTTTCTTTAATAAGAACATATGAAGATATAACTGAGCTATATCTTTCTGCAAATCTTTAAAGAAAAGCATACATAAAATGTACAGAAAGGATTGCTGACAGGTGGGGGAGGCATTCCAGATACACCTACATAATTCAGAATATTAGGTCTTGGATTTGTTCCTATTCAACCTGACTGTATTTTATAAATTGTTTTGGATCTTGAAATAGCTATAGAGAAAGGTTTGCTAGGAAATTGATGTTTTTCAATGGTTATTATTCCTATCGGCATCAAGCATTGTTTTTGCTTTGTTTTGTTTTAAAGATTTGCATTGTTCTTGACGTTTTCCTTTTTCCCACAGATTGTTAAACAGTAGGAACCTAATCCTTCAGTGCCCCAGGCCATGGGTAAAATAAAGCCTGATACTTGGCTCTGTTTACTTACATTTTTCACTTAATTAAAAAAAAAAAAAGAGAGAGAGAGAAGTGAAATCCTTTATTTCAATGCTCAGACTAATTATTTGACTCAATGATTAAATGCACATTTGCCAGTGAGGCTTCCAGATATTTAAGCAGCTGTGAAAGAACTCCCAAAAATCCCCAACTGGAAAGGCAAATGGAGTACTTGCTCCCTTTGGGGGCTTCACAATCTGCAAACAGGGACAGTCAAGTCTGACTGCAAACAGATTGATTATTGTTCTTTGGTCTTTCATGTGTGTAAACCCCAGTCACTTCCCAAACATCAGATAATCAGCGTAAGTGACTGATGCTCACATTCTTGGGTATCACCCACTGTGCCAACACTTATTTGAACATATAATATTGCTTGAGGAAAGTGTATGACATCAAGCCATCTGCATTTTTAAAACACTGTCATTTTAATTACAAATATGTAAATCTTCAATAAGAGTGGATTTTTAAAATGTCACAATGTATTTTCGATAACTTAAAAATCCCTTTCTTCTAAATGTGTTCTGGGAATACTACACTGTCTATTACCCAGAGTATGTTCAGACGACTTTTTACTTTCCTGGCTTACTAAATTTGTCCCCTGGAGAGATTTGTGCAAACCTTGGTAATAAAAATAATCAATCAATTGCAGTCAAGCCAATTAAAAACAATGGGGATATCTATCAAAAGCTTAGTGGTAATGACTACTGGTGCGTGTGTGTCTATGTGTGTATTTGCACACATGCACTTTGATTAGCAAAAAGCCTAAAGCTAGATGAAAAAGTGACTGGAAGCCGTCTAACCTTTAGTGGGTTCCAAGGACACAAGAGCCTACAGCTCTGGTTGCATAGGAACAGTCAGAACAAAAATGATATACATTGTCCAGTAAGAGTATTAAGCTCCCTTGAGGATCTATGCAATTATATTTTACTTACTCCATCAACAAATGTGGACTGGACATTTATTGAATGACTATGTAATATTTTAATCATCTTCTAGAGACTAGTATGCTATTTTGCTTAAAAGGCTCTCAAGGAGTTCCCTGGTAGCTCAGTGAGTTAAGGATTCAGCAGTTGTCTTTGCTGTGGCTCAGATTCAATCACTGGCTTGGGAACTTCTGCATGCCACAGGGCATAGCCAAAAACAACATAACCCCACAAAAAACAACAACAAAAAAAGGCACTCAATATTCAGATTATTCTTGCTAAAATCACCCCATCTCACATGAAAAGCATCATGTCCAGCTAATTTAATCCTTTCTAATATGTATTAAATATCCATTTATTAATTTTATTTGACAATGAATTATATTAATTAAAACATTTTTAAAACATTAGGTAATTACTGTTCAATTAAATGGAATGTTTTGTAATAATCACTCTCTATCAAAAAGGAGTCACATTAGCAAAAGTAAATAGATAATAGTTTCTTCAAAAAAAAATAGCAATTACAATAATACTAATGTTAATACCAGCAAACACCAATACAAAGCTTAATTTGTATTTTTATAAGATCTCTACATAAATTAAGTAATTTAATACTAACAATATCCCTGAGTTAAGTAGTGTTAATATTATTATTTTCATGATAAGTACACTAAAGTACAGAGTGATTAGTAACTATCATTTTTGGAAAAAAATAAAATGAAATAAAACAGAGTACCTTGTAAACCATTACAACACCTTTTTTTTTTTTCTTCTTCCCTTTTCTCTTTTCTTTTAGGGCAGGAAAATCCGATGGGTGGAGGGTGAACACACAAGCCTATGTGTGTAGTGGCTCCTTTCATATCCTAACTATAGTCCTCACTAGCTCTGCAACTTTGGGCAAGTTATTAACTCCTCTAAAAGTTGCATTCAAAATTATGTGTATATGCTGCAGCCACAGCAACACCAGATCCAGGTCTCATCTGCAACTCACACTGCAGCTCATGGTGACACCAGATCCTTAGCCCACTGATCAAGGCCCGGGATCAAACCCACATCCTCATGAATACTAGTCAAATTCATTACTGCTGAGCCACACCGGGAACTCTGAAAAACCTGTAATCTTACATCAGCTTCTGTACCCAAAGTGTTGTGATAGAACATGCCATTGGTTTCTAGAAAATGCCACTGTGCACACATAAGAGAATGAGGGATAAGGCAACTAAAGTGTTATGTTTATTATAATGGTAACTATGATCTTGAGAGCCCTGAAAGTGTCTGAGGGACTCCTGCATAGAGTCCCAGCACACACTCTGAAAACTGCTGCTAAAACACCAATGTGTATAGTTAAGACAACAACTCACTCAAAAGTAAAATTCCTCTAAAGCAAACTAACCAACAATTCATCTAGACAAATCTGACAACTTATTGGCTACACTTTTCAATTTTCCAGCAGCTTTTGCTTATGCATAGCCATATATTTAAATCTTTTATGAGGATTTAATATGGCCCATCTGATCATCAATAATTAATCTAGAAGATTCACAATATGTCTAGAAGAAAGTTATCTTCCCATAGGATAGCAAGATACAAAAGTGAGAAATTTTCCAGTTGCCTTCAGAGTTCCAGACTCCTTGGTTTACTGATTAAAAAAAAAAAAAGGAAACTTCTGTGGAGCAGAAGGAAGGTGGGCGTCAGAATTTCATGTCTCATAATACGTGTGCAGTAGTTCATTAGGTTGTACACATGAGAACCAATTAAATACTTATTATTAAAGGTCAACAGCCAGGAATGAGCTACAGACCCTCTTTCCTGCTCTGCAGAAAGAACATGAAGAGCCTCATTTATAAACTCATGCTATTATCCAAGAAGTAGGTTTTCGGGTTTTTTTTAAATAGCGTATTTTCTTTTTAAATAATAGATGAGGGATTGATTTGTCCTTTTTTAATATGTTTCTCTTAAAATGCTTAACATTTTAGAATAAAAACATTTTCTCAACTATCCTATTTAGAAATCAAAGGGAGGTTTTGGTGTTTTGGGGTAGTGCTGATACCCTCCACCCAATTGTCAGCCATTGTTGCTATTTTTTTTTCACAGCACCTGAGGCGTGTGGAAGTTCCCAGACCAGGAATCGAACCCACACACACCACAGCAGTGACAACACTAGACCCTTAATCCAATGCACCAACAGGGGAACTCCTTATTGTTAATTTTTGAAAGTTAAACTCATTTTAACATGGTAAACTGAATGGGTTGATTATTAAATTGTATTAATCAATTGATTTAGTTATTATTATACTACTGAACTCACTTTGGTTCTCAATCACTTAAGCAGAGAAAGAAAGGAAGAAGGAGAAAGAAAAAGAAAAGGAAAGAAAGAAAGGAAGGAAGGAAGAGAAAGAAAGAGAGGAGGGAAAAGGAAGGAAGGAAGGAAAAAGGAAAAAATCTTTAAAGAAGAAAAACTCAATTTTGATTCTGAAAAGGAATTTAATGAAATGCAATATATATTACTGACAAATATTTCAATAAAATAGGAAGAGACGTATACTTCCTTAAGTTATAGGCCATGTCCATCTGAAGTAAGATGGCAGCATTACAGTTAGTAGTAAGAAGCTAACAGCATTCCACTCACATTTTAAAAAGTTATTTTGTATTCACTTGACAAATATTCACGGAATGTCTCTGTTGTGTCTAGGCACTAGGGGTTTGTGAGTACAAAGAAGAGACAAAACTCATAGCCTGTGGGGTGGGCAGCAGGCCTATCAGGGAGATATGACGTGGTGGCCACAACTTAGAAGTGTGCAGACAGGCTTGAAGGAGCTAATTAATTTTCTCCAAGTTACATAGCAAGTGGCAGAAGGGATTCAAATCCAAGGCTATTTAGCTCCAGATTCCAACCTCTTATTTATTCCCTGTATTTCGTTTCCCCCATTCTTTGTAAATCTCTAGTCAACTCTGCACTGGAGAAAATAAAAACATGTATAAACCTTATAAAGCAGAAATATGTCCTTTTAAAACTCACCTTATGTCCTCCCAGGGGAGAAAAGGGAAAAAAAATAGACTCCAAATTTCCCAGAAGGACCGGCTATGAATCACATTAAAGACAGAACACAATGTTTACAGGGGTATGTTTCTCAAAGAAAGACCAGAAGTCTTACCAACCCACTGGCATTAGTCTTGAAGAAGCGTTCTAGATTGGCCACATTGACCTGCCAGATATTTCTCTGGCCAAACTGGGTTTATCGGGGATCAGCAGAGAATTGCAAGGCAGGGTAAACAACCATGGTGAGCTGCAGGCAGGTACTCTCAGGACACGGGAAGGAGGACACTTTTCTGTGGTGTGGAAGTTCGGGGATACGGAAAATAAAAGAGCCCAAGGCTTTTCACTGGCTGAGTCCTCACCAGGAAAGAAGAGGTGATTCTTCTTCCTGCTGGGCTCTGGCATCAGCAGGGCATGAGGGCTCCCCATTCTCATTCCCAGTTCTATTTAACAGAGATTTCTGTTTGTTTGTTTGTTTTTTGGCTTTTAGGGCTGTACCCACGGCATATGGAGGTTCCCAGGCTAGGGGTCTATTCTGAGCTACAGCTGCTGGCCTACACCACAGCCAAAGAAACACCAGATCCGAGCCACATCTGCAACCTATGCCACAACTCACGGCTACACCGGATCCTTAATCCACTGAGCAAGACCAGGGATCGAATAGGCAACCCATGGTTCCTAGTCGGTTTCTGCTTCACCATGATGGGAACTCCAGATTTCTGTTTATTAATGTTTTACAGCCACATTTAACAATATTTGTTTAGGTCATAGTGATAGAATTTCTTTTTGGGGAGAAAGAACAATAGTTTATCTCCAGCTCTCTACCTTTTCCTTTTCTTCTGTTTCTTTTGATGCCTATCTTGATGTGATCTTTGCCTCTGGCCAAGAAGGTCAAGGCTAGGTTAATAAGGACAAGGGACACATTTTATCTATGCTAATCATGCCCCATGGGTCAGGTTTAGAGCCAAGTTTGCCTCTGGTTTGCATTAAAGAACTCAGTGGCAGAATCTAGCTTAGCTCACTAAGTTTCTCTGTGGAAGCCAGATCTAGTTAGCAAAGCAGAGTATTTATGGGCTGAATCTTCTAGCCTGTTAATGTAGTTCATTTTCAGGACTTTCAGAGATGAAGAAAGATTTAAGGGCAAGATTCTGGTCTTGTTAGGATTCCACTGGATAAATATCATTTTATCCATATATTTATTTACCAAAAAAAAAAAAATCTAATGATTACCTTCAAAAGTTTGAATATTTTAGATCAGAGAATATTTCATTTGATTAGATGGGGATATTTCAGTTACCTTCTAATGAATCTAAAATGCTGAAGTAGAATTTCTCATTTCCATAAGTTCCCCCAGGCTCCACACCTTCAGTGGTTTTGTATTGACTGTAGAATCAGTTTGCAGACCCTTAGTTTGGTGGTATTCCCAGCCTGGTTCTCACCTACCTATACTTCATTTTCTTCTGTAGTTTTAAGCACGGTTTTCTTTTTGCTTCTTGACCATGTCTAAAACACACCAAACTTTGTTCTCTGATTAACCTGTTATCTTAATTGGCTGTATTCATTCTTCTTTTCTTTCATCTCATTCCATCTGTGCTCCAAGACGAAGTTGAGTACCATTACATTCAAACTAGAAAGCATCACCCTTGATTATCCCCTAATTGTTAACCCGCATTTAATACAACCTCTGTATTTTCTTATATCATTTTAGTGCACAAGTATCGCTACACAATATAAATTGTGAAATTCTGGAGGTCAGGAGCACAATCTTAAATTCTTATATTCCCTGAATGTGGGACCGTACCTTGAACATATTAAGACGTCAAGATTTTTCATTAAAAAATAATGCCAGAAATGTATGATGTTCATGTGAAATATGATTCTGACAAATATAAATTATGTACAAGAATGCTCCTTAAAAATACCCAGAAGTTACTGTCACATTGAGACAACGAATTGAGAATAATTTCTGGTGGTACTATCAGTATTTCAAAGAGATTTCTATTTATTTGACTGATCTAGATAATCTGAGAAAATTCATCTTTTAAAAACCAAAGTGAGTGATCTTTTAGATGAGATATTAAAAAAGTAAATGCCATTTGTCCAGAAGGTGACTGAATTTAAAAGTTTGGGTTGCCAAGCAGAATGTGGTATTTTCACGGAAATTTCACCAAGCATGTCCTTTGCAAATCATGCCACTAATTAGGCATCTGTGAGCACCTTATGGTTGATGAATTAAGCAAAAAAACAACTTCTTTTTCTTACAGAAAATACACCCACAATTTCCAAAGAAAAATTAACCACATCTCAAGTTTTCAAGAATGTCACAGTAATGAATATAATTTCTTATATTTAAACTGCTAAAGATGGTTAATGTTTCTGAATTATTAAGATCGATTGTAATAGGTAATGATAGCTAGCATTTTACTAAATGCCTAGTATTGTTCTCAACATGAGAATGAACTTTTTACACTGTAAAATAGATGCAGGTGTGACTCTTAAAAGGCCCCAAAGCTAGTATACGACAGAGCTAGGGTTTTAACCCAAACAGTCCATTTGCAGATTCCGTGCATTTAATCACAATACTATATTACTCAATATGAAAAGACTATATACAGTCAATAGAAAATGTATAGCAGAGTGATGAATGTCATGCCTGAAAACTAAATTCCCCTGCACAATTCGAAGAAAACATAATATGCTTTAAAACCAGTTACTAATAAAATTCCATTAAGCAAGACTGTCTTGTGGGAAGACAGTAGTGAAATATTTGCAGTTCTTCTATTTTACATTATATAAAGATTATATAATAAAGCTTGGGATTTAAGACAGAAGGATAAACACAAGTATATTATATTTTGTTAAGTACTTAAAACTCAATATAAGAACACTGAGCTAATTATTTTATAAACTATTTTACCTAACCCTCCCAAATCTTAAGGATTTAGTTACCATTTTGGAACCATTATTTTATGCAAATTTTTATTTTTAAAAACTTCTCATTGAGTTATAACTATGACATGCAACAACACAGACCAGAATGCACAGCTCAAAGAATTCTGACAAAAAGAAACCACCCAGGTAACCAATGGTCATATGAAGAGTATCTTGTGACCCCACTTACTAAACACCTGCCTTTAAGTGTAAATACTACCCTGTTTATCAGCCTCACAGGTGAGCTTTACCTGTTTTTGAATATTATATCAGCAAAATCATCTTTTATACTCATACAGTACAAATTTTGTTCAACATGGCCCTTATGGGGTCTGTCCATATTTTTATGACGAGATATTTAACTATTTCTTTTTTAAAATTTTGTTATTATTATTGCTTTCTAAGGCTGCACATGTACGATATGGAGGTTCCCAGGCTAGGGACTGAATGGAGCTGCAGCTGCCAGCCTACGCCACAGCCACAGCAATGCCAGATCCTAACCACGTCTGTGAACCTACACCACAGCTCACGGGAACACCAGATCCTTAAGCCACTGAGAGAGAACAGGGATCCAACCCACATCCTCATGGATACTAGTCAGGTTAGTTACTGCTCAGCCACAACAGCAACTCTGTTAACTATTTCTTATTGAAGAACATTCTATTGCATGAACTTACTATAATGTATTGAACATTGATGAACCATTTAATTGCTTTTTAAAATTTAATTTAATTTAGGTTTTCTGTTTTGTTTTTTGTTTTTTTAATTTTTGTCTGCACCAGTAGCATGTGGAAGTTTCTAGGCCAGTGATCAAATCTGTGCCACAGGAATGACATTTCTTCTTCATTCAGTCTAGTTTTGTTGATTGTTTTCTTTTGTTACAGTCTGTCGGGTTTTGTTTTGTTTTTTTCCTGTAGGCTTGCATTACATAATTGACCTGATTTAAGGCTTAGTGACACTTTAGGTAATTTTAGCTTAATTTGAAACTAGCTCTGTATCAAAGGTATACACCACCAAGCTTTTCAATTTAGATCCAGTTGTGATCAATATGTCTATCCCTGTAGAGTTATGACCACTAATCTTTTCTTTTAGCCACAATTATTTTTATTTTACTATTTTATTTTATTTTATTTTATTTTATTTTATTTTATTTTATTTTATTTTATTCTGTCTTTTGTCTTTTTAGGGCCACACCCACAGCATATGGAGGTTCCCAGGCTAGGGGTCAAATCAGAGCTACAGCCGCCAGCCTATGCCATAGCAATACAGGATCTGAGCTGCATTTGCCACCTACACTAGAGCTCACAGCAATGCCGGATTGCCCAACCCACTGAGCAAGGCCAGGGATGGAACCCGTGTCCTCATGGATACTGGTCGGGTTAACCACTGAGCCACAATGGGAACTCCTAGTCATAAATAGACTGATGAAAATATTTCTCTGTATTTATTTCAGGGGTTTTCATCAACGGTCTTTAGGCTGTCACTCCAAACACTTCCAGAATTCAATAAATGTCTGGAAAGGTAGACTAGACTGATCACCCTTTTGATGCCCTTTTTGACCCTTGAATATCCCAATATTGTACATGCTAGGTGGATTTCTCTGTCCTCCAACCAGAGTTTTCTTTTTAGAGAAATATCAGAATTTCAGCCACTTGCTCATGCCCAGAATTGTCAAATATACATGAGGATAAATCAATTCCAAAATATCAACTGAATCCTGCAAATTTTCTCTTCTCAGATTTTTAAACCCTCTTTCTCTTGTTATTTTAGCTACCAGATGATGCCTTTAAGCAAATGAAGTTTCATTATGGTTTACAAATTATTGTCAGTAGAAACATTGGTCTGCCATAAACTACTCAGTTTTCTCTGGAAGCAGAAATGCATAGTGCTCATTTGAATTAGGGTGACATTAATGGTCTCATTTTTATGAGAGAACAGTTTTAATCATAATATCATCCTCATTTATAAGTTGTTATATCTTCCTTAGAATTTGCAATTTGTTTGTATTTTTGTCATATAATTGTGCTTCTTTGATTATTGAATATAAATTATTTTTAGACCAGCTGTTTATTTGCATCAAATCCTCTATCAGGATTTGGTTTTTATAGTAGCTGTTAGTATTTAAATTGTTTTTAATAAATATGAAATGTCATCCAAATATTTTCTTTGTTTATGATTCTAATGTTGAAATTTGTACTCGAAAGTTGATATTATTGGAACAGAAACCGTATGTAGTAAAGTGCAACAGTATGTCCAAACAACCTCCATATTCTATTTTACTATTGTCTTTAAGAGTTGAACTTAAGGAGTTCCTGTTGTGGCTCAGTGGTTAATGAATCCAACTAGGAACCATGAGGTTGTGGGTTCAATCCCTGGCCTCGCTCAGTGGGTTAAGGATCTGGCGTTGCCATGAGCTGTGGCGCAGGTCGCAGATGCACCTCAGATCCTGCCTTGCTCTGGCTGTGGCGTAGGCCAGCGGATGGCTACAGCTCTGATTAGAGCCCTAACCTGGGAACCTCCATATGCCTTGGGCACGGCCCTTAGAAAAGACAAAAAAAAAAAAAACCAAAAAAAAAAAAAAAGTTGAACTTAAATCTATAAGAGATAATGTCAAATAAAAAGCAGAATTAAAGTAAGACAGGCAGCAGGTTGCAAGATGTACACAGTCTATTAATTTTTTTATTTACAACAAATTTGAACAAATTTGAATTACATAATATTTTCAGAAATTGTACCATGGAGAAAAAAGCAACCTAGATGTTTTCTTTCTTTTAAAGGTAAGAAAAATAAAGTTTATCGAAATGAAATAATGTGCCCAAAAAGCCTATCTAGCAAATGGAGCTATGGTTGGCTTCAATATTCATGCTCTTAATCATTATAATATACCAGGATTCTAGGTATTTTCAGGGTTATGTCCCCTTGGTGTGTGAAAAGAAATTTACTGAGCAACTACAAATTTTAAGAAGCTAATGCATATCTGGCAATACAAAGATGACTAACTCATTTTCTGCCTATATTGAGCCAGGAAACTATTAGGGAGATTCAGTCTAAAAAGATGTCAGGATTTGATACTACTCAAAGAACTATTAAATGAAAAGAGGTATAATTGGATTTTTTCCCAAAATTATTCTTTGGAAGTTGGAAACCAACCAACCCTACTGCAAAGGTGATAATCATCACATTTATAAAATAAGTGAAACTACTTAAAAGATTAAACATACTCTATTTTAGCATTGAAGGAGAATTGTTTTCCAGAATATTTATAAGCAAAAATATTTCCACTTCCATTTCATTTTTTTTATCATGTCATCAAATGCGTATCCTTTAAATTGAATAGAGTCAAAGCATTTGGAGTTCTCCCAGTCTACTGTGTTAGATATATAGATGGATAGATACAGAGATAGAGATATATCCATTCTTTTTCAGATTCTTTTCCCATATAGGTTATTACAGAATATTGAGTAGATATATAGTAGGTCCTTTGTTGCAAATATTTTCTCCCATTCTGTGGGTTGTCTTTTTGTTTGTTCATGGTTCCCCTAACCCTAATTAATATCTTTTTTTTTTAAATGAGAGTTGCAACGTTTATTTCAGGTTCTCTCTTGTTTTTTTTTTTTTTGTATTTTTTTTTTTTTTTTTTTTCTTTTTTGCCACACAGGCAGTATGTGGGAATTCCTGGGCCAGGGATTGAACCTACTCCACACAGCAGCAACCAGAGCCACAGCGGTGAGAACGCAGGAGCCTCAACCCGCTAGGCCATCAGAGAACTCCCCCTAATTAATATCTTTTAAAAACAAATTAAAACCTAGGTCTTTGGAGTCTGTCTTTGGTGTTTCTCTAAGTTTATCATGTCAATGTATGACCTAAGAAGACCTGCATAGAAGTGTTTTTAGTAACATATAACTACATTATGCTATATATTCAAGCAGTATAAATTTATAGCAAGTGTGGAATTGATAAATACATTTGCTAGGGTCAAACAATAGAATACTATTCAGCACTGAGAAGGAATGTGTTAGGGCTAAATGCATCAACAGGGATGGAAATTACAAACATGATGCTAAATCCCTAAAGCTAGTTACAGACAATAAAAACCAGCAATGTTGCATATAGGAAGTATAAATGGTTTTGTACCTATATGGCAAAAGCATGTTATGTTTGGGAATGATAAATACCAACAACAGGGTAGTGGTTACTTCTGCAACAAGCAGGTTGAGATGACTGTGATCTAAAACAGAGAAAACAAAATTTCACTTGGCAGATGAGAACTCAGAAATTATATTTCTATAACTTTGATTTTTTATGAATACTCAACATATATTTTAATGAAGAATTTACTATTTACTATGATTTAATGAAGAGATTTAAACTTAGAAACAATTTAATTCTCTTTCACTCCCCATTCTTTCATGGTTAGGGAATACCACTTAATGAATATTCTTAGGAGCAACTTATCATATGTCTCTCTCTTTATCTATTGGTCATTCATCTTCAGCTATGAGGTTAGAATTAGGAAAAGGAGTAATGAAATGCATAAGATAAGTGGAATATATGAAGCCTGCATCTCCTGGTCTGAAATTCCTGGGCAATGTCTTTAGGTTGAAAACCATGTGAGCTGTGACAAGAAGAGAAAAAGGCAGAAAAGACAGAGGATAAAGTACTCAATTCCAGATCTTCCCTTTCTAGTATTTAACCAGGAGAAAATTATGTCGATGGTACACACTGAGGAGAACACTATCAGAATGAACAGTTGCCCAAAATCACATTTGGATTTCTGGGAGACTTTTTGACTGTTTACAAGGTCAATCTTCAGCCCTGGGACTAGAAGGAATTAGGGAAAGGGATAAAACTAAGAGAACAATAAAAAGAATGGAGCATGCCTCTTTTAGTCTAAGGGAACTGAATGAAGTCTTAGTATAATGGATTTTGAGAGAATTAACATCTTTATTACAACGGACCATCCAATCCATGTACATGACATGTCTCTCCATTTAATTTTTTAAAATTATTAATTATGTTTTCTTAGCAGTTATGGGACTATTAAGATTATCTATTTCATATTGGGTGAGGTGTGGAGGTTTGTGTTTTTCAAGAAATTGGTCCATTTAATTTGAGTTGTCAAATTTATATGTGCAGAGTTGTTCTTAGCATTATTTTTCTCCTTTTGATGTCTGCAAGGTCTGTAGTGATAGTTTTCTTCATTCCTGATATTAAAAAAGTGTCTTTTTTCTTTTCTTTTGTCAATGCTGTTAAAAAGTTTTGTCAATCTTATTGATCATTTCAAAGAACCATCTCTGTGTTTCATTGGATTTCTCTAGTCTTTTTCTATTTTTAATTTCATTGATTTTACTTGTATCTTTATTATTTCCTTCCTTTAACTTGCTTTGTATTTATTTTGTTCTTATTATAGACTCTTGAGTGAAAGCTTAGATTATTAATGTGAGACTTCACTTTTCCAATATACTCATTTAGTGCTATAAATGTCTTTCTCAGCATTACTTTATCTGTGCCCTACAAATTTCCACATTTTCCTTTTCATTCACCTCAATGTGTTCTTTTAAAAAAAATATTCCTTGAGAGTTTTCTTTTACCTGTAATATATTAGAAGTTTGTTTTTTGGTTTCCAAGAACTTGAAAGTTTTCTGTTATCGTTCTGTAATTGATTTATATATAATTCTGTATGAATTCCACTGTGATGAAAGAAAACACATTGTATGATTTAAATTCTTTGAAATTTGCTAAGATTTGTTTATATACCAGGATTAGTTTATCTTAGTAAGTGTTTCATGGGCACTTAAAAAGAATGTGTATTCTGGAGTTCCTGTTGTGGCTCAGTGGGTTGCAAACCCAACTAGTATCCATGAGGATGAGGGTTCAATCCCTGGCCCCACTCAGTAGGTCAAGGATCCAGCGTTGCTGTGAGCTGTGGTGTGGGTTGCAGATGTGGCTCAGGTCTGGCATTGCTGTGGCTGTGTCCTAGGCTGGCAGCTGCAGCTCTGATTCTACCCCTAGCCTGGGAACGTCCATATGCCACAAGAAAAAAAAAAAAAAAAAAGAATGTATATTCAGCTGACTTATAAATAAATGCTCATTATGATCCTGCTAGTTGATGGTGGTATTAAGTTCTTCTATATTATTGCTGTTTTTTTGTCTGGTCATTCCATCAATAGCTGTGAGGTTGGTGTTCACATCACTAACTATAGTTATGGGTTTATCAGTTTTTCCTTTTATTTCTATCAGTTTTGAATCATATATTTTACAGGGTTTTTATTTTTTGGCAAATACATATTTTATTTTATGGCCTTTTCTAGGGCCACACCCGTGGCATATGGAAGTTCCCGGGCTAGGGGTCCAATCAGAGCTGTAGCTGCCAGCCTACGCCACAGCCACAGCCACAGCAGCGCGGGCTCCAAGCTGCATCTGTGACCTGCACCACAGCTTATGGCAACACTGGATCCTTAACCCACTGAGCGAGACTAGGGATCAAACCCGCAACCTCATGGTTCCTAGTCAGATTCATTAACCACCGAGCCACAACAGGAACCCCAGCAAATACACATTTTAAAGTACTATATCTTCTTCATGAAATGACATTTTATCTTTACTTATGATTTTATTTCTTTACTCTGATAGCTATTTCATCTGATACATTTTACTTTCACCACAACTATATCATTATAATTGAAAGGATTTTTTGTGTATAGTATATGGTTGGGTTATTGTCTCTATTCTAACCTGCCAATCTCTGTCATTCAATCAGTACATTTAGATCATTTACATTTAATGTAGTCATTATGTTAATATTTAAGTCTGTCATTTTATTTCGTTATTTTGTTCTCTCTGGTTTTGGTTTCTGTTTCCCTTTTCCTGCTTTCTTTTGGGTTATTTTTAAAATTTTATTTTAATGTTTCCATAGTGTTTTCGAGTGTATCTCCTCATACAGATCATTTCACAGTTGCTCTAAGTATTACATTATATTTTCACAACTTATTACCATTTACTGGTTTCATTATTTTTAAATAAGTTTCCAGAAGAAAAGTGTAGATATTGTTGTGAGTGGAAATTCTTTTAAAAATAATGTCTGAGAATTTTATAGAATTAAAGGCATGAGTTATAGGATTGAAAAGTCCATTAAATTGACAGAAAGAAGAATAAAACTGAATCTACTCTCAGACATATCTTGGTAAAAATTCAGAGCATACAAAACAAACACAAAGTCTAAAAGGCACCTGATGAAAGGACAAATGACTTACAAGGAAACAATATTTATCCTGGTGGACATTTCATCAGCAGTGGCATATGCAATGAGAGGATGGAATATATATTTAAAATGCTGAGGAAACATAACTGTCAATCTGGAAATCAATACCCAGCCTACTTATAATTAAAGACAGAGGGCAAGATAAAGACATTGAAAAACATAGAGGTGAGAAAAGCTCTGTGCGTCTAGTTTAAAGTGACCAAAGTTCAAATTATGCAAGAAAAATTCTGATAGATGACACTAATGAAATGTGGATAGTTAGATAACACCTTAATTATTCAGATAATGTAAGCTCTATAAACTATCTTGTTTATGCACACATAAATCATTTTTAAAAATATGTATCACTTCACAATAAAGACCCATACATTGTTTTCTATATTTTATATGTTTTATGCTATCTAGCAAGACTTTGATGCTTCTCAAAGTATTATAAAAGTGTTCTTTTAACTTTTGTAGTTTGTATGTTGAGATGTAGAATTGCAGATGCTGTATCTATTAAGCCTGGTTTAAATAAAACTTGTAGAAATTCACTGCAGTACTATCTCCAAGGAGTGAAACATAATTTTTGTTTTGTTTTGTTTTGTTTTTTTTGTTTTTTTGCTATTTCTTTGGCCGCTCCTGCAGCATATGGAGGTTCCCAGGCTAGGGGTCGAATCGGAGCTGTAGCCACTGGTCTACGCCAGAGCCACAGCAACGCGGGATCCGAGCCGCGTCTGCAACCTACACCACAGCTCACGGCAACGCTGGATCGTTAACCCACTGAGCAAGGGCAGGGACCGAACCCGTAACCTCATGGTTCCTAGTCGGATTCGTTAACCACTGCGCCACGACGGGAACTCCGAAACATAATTTTTGATGTTAGTTTGGCAAGACTTTCACAAATCCATTAAAAATCCTTTATTCCAAATTTATGTTTTGTATTTTAATCGTCATATGCACAGGTAAAGAGCTCCTTGAAGTAAAGGATAATGGAATAATGAAGTTGATATAGCCCTACACAGCCTCTGCAGCACACCCCTTCTTTTTTTTTTCCCTTAAGTCCATGTCTCATAAGACATGGATTTGAAGTTGGTTAGAAAGTGTCAATCAACCTTGATGGTGTACATATGTGGGGGGATGTAATCAAGAGAAATGTCTAAGTACATTTAGTACAGTACTGAGTACACCACACATCCTTGAACCAGTATGCCTGTGTCTAAACTGAGCTATACCACTTACCTGCAGGTTGACCTTATAAAACGTGCTTTGTTTCCTGTGACTCAGTTTTTCTTTAATTAAATGGGAAATAAAAATAGTATCTAAAAAATGGATTTACATAAATCCCTATAATTATATACTGGAATCATACCCAGTTAGAACATAGTAAATATTTTAAATGTTATTTATTATCATGAAAACATGCAATATCTATATAAATCAAGAAGAAGAAAACAGAGGAAAAAACAAAATAGTATTTCTCTGAGTTTCACAACTAACTTTCTCCTCCATTAAGTCTTAACACAGCAATGGTTTCTCTTTGCTATTTCCCAAAGCATTTCTTAGTTCCAATGTTCTATCTCATGACTGATACTTTCAACGAAGGGATCAGACAGTGGATATTACTCCAAGATGACACCCTCCCTTTTTCTTTAAGCAGAGTACATAAGAAGTGTCAGGTGGTGAGTTGTACAGAGAAACCCAAATCTATAATATTGTATGATAAAGACGACGTAAGAAGTGTATCACAATTAACTCCATCACCACTCTTGACATCAACTGTTCTGTGGCAATCTCCCATTTGTTTGGAAAGAATCCCTAAGGCTTTTCATTTCCCATTAGGAAGTTCCATCAGCGCTTATCTGTCATCATATCTACATTAGTTAAATGATGCAGTTTCAAAATGCTCAGTTAGTAGACTCAACTTTCAGTAGAGCTGAGCCAAGTGTTCATTTGATTCCTGTGACTGCTGGCTGGCTCTCCTCTTTCCCATGGCATTCAGGGTGCTCAGTTCATAGGAGGAATCCCAATCCTTGAAGAGTTCAGTTCCTCATCTTTCAATCACTGCTGAAGTGATTCTTAGTCCTAACAAATTTCCTCTTTAGTATGAGGTGCCACTAACAGAGGCACTCAGTTTGTTCTTCCCAGGAGCTGAGGGTAGGATTAGCAACATAGCGTGTTCTATATGGCTTATATTTTAGGTTTCCATGAAACAAAGTCACCACTCAACAGAACTTTAAATTAGCATACTCAGGAAATCAGGATCTCCCAGCATAATTAGCATACAGCTGCTAATTATCAAGTGAAATGCTGCATTGAAGAGGGAAGGGAGTTTACAGTTGATTTGGGTGTTAACATGAAGAGATAATTATTTCAAGCCACTTTAGTTCAACATTTTGGTTATTGAACATATGTTTCTGATTTCCCAGGATACAAAATTTTATTGGAAAGATATATAAGGCAACCATTTCTTGAAGCGCATCTTAGAATTGTTCAGTAAGTTCATTTGAAAGCTGTATTGTGTTATATACCCTTGCAGACAGCAATATGTTAAAACAGTGTTCTCTCATAAAAATTAATAATAATATTTTAAAGATGCTGTATATGTTACAAAATGCTTTACTATGGGTAGTACATACATAAATAACTCTCAATAATGCATTTTTAATATAGCCATTTCTCCAAATAGGTGTCCAAGTGTTACATCTATTTCATTTTTCCAATTTATTACTCTAACGTGCATCACCTTTGTTGTTGGAAATTGAATATTTCACTTTTTGGTGACCCTGGCTGGCTTTTTGAGACAGTAAATTTCCAACGATTTCTGGGGTTTATTGTATTAAACGATAACAGACTTATTTCCAAATTATGTTTTTGGAGAATATTATTAAAGTCTGGTTGGATGAGAGCTGCCTTTGCTCCACTCTGCCCCATATGTTACTATTGACAAGCATATTATCTCCCATAATGAGACATAAATTTTCACTCTGCAGCTGTGCCTTTGATTGGGTGCATCCTTGTGCAGGGTACAGAGGAACCAGGCATGGTTTCCAAGTAACAGTCATCTTTTTTCATATTCACATGGTTGGTCAACAAAACTGTTCACAAACTATGGTCTCCAGGTGGTGTGAATAGAATATAAAAAAATCTGGAAGGAAGTAGTAATTGTCCATTTTAGGTATGGCTGAAATACAAAGTTTAAGAAAAGTGTGTGGAAGTAGTAATTGTCCATTTTAGGTATGGCTGAAATACAAAGTTTAAGAAAAGTATGTGGCAATATATGAGTCTAAGAGAATTGTAGAGGTTTATGTTATGATTGATGCTTTTAAACCAATAATAATTTTGTATATTCTTCTGTGAGAAATAGAGGAAACTTGAAATATTTTAAATAGTGGAGTAACAATTCCCATTTTTTACTTAACAAAATTAACACAAATTTTTATGTGGAAAAGAGATTGGAAAAGGATAGCCTAATGTGAAGTTGCCAGACAGGAAGCCATTGCAGTAATTCACATGAGAGATGATGATGGTGAAAGGGATCATTCGGGGTGGGTGGGCAGTGCTATTCACTGAAGTTGAGACCACAGAGAAAAAGTAAGTTACTTTCCTCAATAAAATGAACACACAGAAACATTTATTGAATTATAGATAGGAAAGCCACAAATGCCATCTTCAAGCAAAATCACGACACTTTTAGTGTTACCCTGTTAAACATCCTGTGTGCAATGGCAGTTTGGAGTGTAACTGAATAATTCAGTATATCGAGGGTTCCAATTACATGTTCGATCCTTACAACTCATCAATAAGCTCAACTGCACATTTTATTATGCATGTCTGAGAAATATATTTCTCCTTGAGGAAACAATCTGAGGGAGGTTATTTGATTTGCTGAAGATCACAACTCTGGTAGATACCACAGTGACAAAGCTGGGGTTAGAACCCAGATCCTTGAACCAAGGCTCTCATGTTCTTGGTTCTCCTACATCACACTGTCTCTCCAAACTGACTCTGAAAGCATACCTAAGGTTACATATTTTCTGACTCTATGAAAGAATTAGAGGGCACCATTCAAAAGTTCCCATTTGGCACTGACATCAATCCAATGTTTTAGTCTTGTTCACTCTAAAGTCTCTATCCATTTCAATATTTACATGAAAATGGATTATTTATTAATATTCAACAGGAAAATGTCATAATTGGTATGGTATTTATGTTAACTATTTTTGTTATTCTCAATGGGACCAAAAAGAAAAAAATAAATCCCAAATATTTTCCCAAAATGGAGAAAGGAATAAGTTAAAGAATCTGAGAAGAGCATAAATAAAATTGATGGAGAGATAAAGTTAAATATTAATTATTTCCAATAGACACAGAGATGATGTGCCATTGACACAAACAGGGCAATCAGGAGGAGGGACTAGCTTGACAGGAAGATGAAATGTTTGAGGGTAGAAATACATGGTTGGAAATCATGAAGTAACGCTAGATGAAAAGATGATTAGAATTAAGGACGATTAGAATTGAGGGAGTTCCCTGGTGTTCTATTGGTTAAGGATTCAGACTTGTAATTGTTATGGCTTGATTTGATCCCTGCCCAGGAACTTCCACATGCCACCAGCAATGCCAAAAAAGAAAAAGAAAAAGCCTTGACATTTGAGTCAATTGCATTAAAAAAAAAGAAGAAGAAAAGAAAAATAAAGTTATTGAGTTTTATTAACTCAACTCTAGATACTGTGTTAATTAGCCCATTTTGTTTTATACAAGTTTATTTTCACAATGACCCCAGGGATGGTTACTCCTATCCTATTTTCAAAGCTAATAGTAACAGTGATAATTGCAACAATGTTAATCATGCTACAATAGTCTAAGCACTTTATGTTCATTAATTCACTTAGCACTTAAAGTTTCAGAGATAGCTCAATTGTTATCTCCATTTTAAAGATGAGGAAACTGAGATACACAGATCTTAGTTCCTGCCCAAGACCACCCCACTAGTGAATGTTATCACAAGATTCAAATCCATGTTAAAAATCTCTTTGCTTAATCAATGGGCTTCACTACTTTTTTAGTCACAAAGATGCTAAAATGATGATTACCATAGTTCCATGATAGGTCAGAAATAAACTCTCTGCATAGGAAAGTCAGGATCAAAAGCTCATCTTTTTAGATGTAAATTCCTCATTTTATGCATTCCCCCATGCTTTCTCCTGAAATAAACACTTTAAACCCCAAAAAATTAATATGGTTATCTATTGAAAGGAAATACCAGAGTAATAAGGGCAACACCTTGTGGACATTAAGATATGAGGAATGAGAGGGTCAACAAAGGGAAAGAAAGAATAGTCAAGGAGTGATGAGAGGGCCAAGAAAGTAGCATGGATAAAAACTAACAAAGAAATTTCCCTTCAGGGAAAGTAGGTAGCAAACAGTGTGAAATGTCAGCAAGGTAGTGATTCATCTCAGACCCATCATAGGCAACAGACCTCCTCATCATAAAAAACAGGACTTTTTTATTAGGTCCAGGCTTACACAAACATTATACTACAACATAAAATGTAAGCACTTTCTGTACTCAAAATCCTTCTCGTCTCTGAATACTATTTTTAGACAAAGAGATATCCTCAACTTTTAAAAATTTTATTATTCAGAAGACAAAAGAACCACAGAATTTGGAAAACAATAAAAATCAACCAAAGCTGAACATGTTAAAAGAATACACCTTATCTTTACTTACTGCAAATAGAACTATTCTGTATATTAATTTAATAGCAGCTTTTAAAGCATTCTTCTAATTGCTCTATTTTTAGAATGAAGGTCTTTTAGAACACTTTTTCTTCCCCTTGTCTCCTACCTCAACATCAGGACTGAATGTATCAATTAATTGATCTAGACATGGTAGTTCCAGTGCACACCAGACATGGGCTGAGCAGTCCGCCAGCACTGAACAGTTCAATCCAGGACCTAGGTGACTCTGACAGAGGTGACTGAATGATGGAAAAATATGAAAAAATATCAGGACCTCCTAGACTCATTTGTCAGGGAAGATGAAATACTAAAAAAAGGCGGCATGAACTGTAGGCTCATCTGTTTAATAAGTCATCCTATCTACAAACTCAAATAAGGGCTTGCGGGGAAGACAATTTCAACTGTGGCTGCAAAGCTCTGGGCACAATAGAATTCTACAGTGAGTGTATACAATACAAGTACAGGAAAAAGCAACTATTATGTTGACAGCAACTTAACAATATAGATGAAGTCTTCTTAGATAGTCTATCCTATGCTATGCTTTCAGGCAGAAAAATAAAGGAAAATACTTGGAGGCAGAATTCAGTAGTGCCAGGCCACAAATTCATACCTCCCCTTTGCTTGAATTCACCCAAAATATCTCACAGGTATGTTTTCTTGCTCTTAAATGAGCTTTTTTTTTTTTTTTTTTAGTATTTCTTCAAATGTGCTTATCTTCCAGACTGCAGTCCATTCCTATTAACCCTGCAGTTACAATCCTCTTATGTTTGTCAAATAGTGAAAATACATCACAAATTTAAGCTGTTTTCAGTCTGCACAACTGAAGTTATAACGTGGAGACTGCTTGCGGTATGACTTTTAGGGAACGTTTTGGTGGAGAGAGAAGATTATGCCCCCTAATTAACTGGACCTGACTAGGAAGCAGTGAGCTCTTCTGAGCTCAATGAGAGAGACAGCTGTTGAGAAAGGTTTGGCATAAAATCCTCTTCTTCTTTTCTATTTGAGGTAATATTAAGTAATAATCAACTTTAAGTGCAATGGTTTCTCAACCTTCTAAGGTTCTTGGGGAATATTTAAAAAGTACAAGGAAGGAAAAACTCCCCTAAATTTTTCTCCATCCCTATCTGAAGAAGAGTTTGTGTCATGCCTCAACGGTAGGGAACCTGACTGATAGCCATGAGGACGTGGGTTCAAGCCCTGGCCTCACTCAGTGGGTTAAAGATCCAACGTTGCTGTGAGCTGTGGTGTTTGTAAAGATGTGGCTTGTGTCCTGTGTTGCTGTGGCTGTGGCACAGGCCGGCAGCTATAGCTCCAGTTCAACCTCTAACTTTTGAAATTCCATGTGCCGTGGGTGTGGCACTAAAAAAAAAAAAAATTCTTGTGGTGCAAAAAAATCTCATCCACAGTCAGATCATGGGTATCCAGCATCATCATGATTTCCATCAGAGGCAAGATAATCACCTTCTTTTTAAAAGAGTATGTTTTTTGACAGTTATGTCTTCCAATTCCAATAATTCCCCTTAATTTGGGGTCCTGGGAGCCACTGACCTCTCTACGCAGGCACATAATGAAAATATCAGTTGGCATGCACAAAATTTTCTAGGCAAGAAGCAGACTAGAAGGATTTTTGCAGAACAACTCATGGTTCTATTCCCTTTGTTTTTGTAACTTAAACATGTTTTTCACTCTGGTTAAGGGAACAACCCACACTTAACAATCCCTTGTGAGTGATGATCAAACCAGCCTTTCCCCCAGGTAAAAACCATTTGCCATAGGGCATATACTAAAGAAACCGTTTTGACTTATGAGATAAAATCCTCCAGGAATTCCCTGGACAAGTATTTGAATTAACCCTGGAATCTGTACAAAGTTAAACTAAGATGATAAAATGTTTAAAATGCTAAAAATAAGTTTCCACCAACTTTGATTATTGCTCTATTTTAAAGTTTTATTTACTTATGCCAATCCCAAACTTATATTTCATAATCCTTTTTTTTTTCTCTTTCGGGCTAGCCCATGGCATATTGAATTTCCCAGGCCAGGGATCAAATCCAAGCCAATCAAATAATAACAAATGTATCTGAGGGATTGCTGCAAGGCTATAGATAATTTCCAGACTTCTAAAATAGTTGATATTAACCATGTTCTGTTTTTTTTTTAATATTTATTTATTTATTTATTAAATAGTTATTTCCCCAATACAATTTTTTTTTCTACTATACAGCATGGTGACCCAGTTACACATACATGCACACATTCTATTTTCACACATTATCATGCTCCATCATAAGTGACTAGACATAGTTCCCAATGCTACATAGAAGGATCTCATTGTTAATCCATTCCAAAGGCAATAGTTTGTATCTGTTAACCCCAAGCTCCCCAACCACCCCACTCCCTTCCCCTCCCCCTTGGCAACCACAAGACTATTCTTCAAGTCCATGATTTTTTTTTTTCTGTAGAAAGGTTCATTTGTGCCTTGTATTAGATTCCAGATGTAAGTGATATCGTATGGTATTTGTCTTTCTCTTTCTGACTTACTTCACTCAGTATGAGTCTCTAGTTCCATCCATGTTGCTGCAAATAGCATTATTTCGTTCTTTTTTATGGCTGAGTAGTATTCCATTGTGTACATAAACCACATCTTCCTAATCTAATCATCTGTCAAAGGACATGATGTCAGAGCATGTTTTGCCTATGTTCTCTTCCAGGAGTTTGAGGTGTTTGTTTCCATGTCCTGGCTATTGTGAATAGTGCTACAATGAACATGTGGGTGCATTTGTCTTTTTTAAGGAAAGTTTTGTCTGGATATATGCCCAAGAGTAGGATTGCTGGATCATATGGTAGTTCTATGTATAGATTTCTAAGGTATCTCCATACTGATCTCCATAGTGGTTGTACCAGCTTACATTCCCACCAACAGTGCAGCAGGGTTCCCTTTTCTCCACACCCTCTCTAGCATTTATTATTTGTGGACTTATTAATGATGGCCTTTCTGACTGGTATGAGGTGATATCTCACAGTACTTTTGATTTGCATTTCTCTAATAATCAGTGATGTTGAACATTCTTTCATGTGCTTTTTGGCCACTTATATAACTTCCTTGGAGAAATATCTATTCAGGAGGGTTGTTGGCTTTTTTCCTGTTGAGCTGTATAAGTTGTTTGCATATTTTAGAGATTAGGCCCTTGTCAGTTGCATCGTTTGAAACTATTTTCTCCCATTCTGTAAGTTGTCTTTTTGTTTTCTTTTTGGTTTCCGTTGCTGTGCAAAAAATTGTCAGTTTGATTAGGTCCCATTTGTTTATTTTTGCTTTTATTTCTGTTGCTTTGGGAGACTGACCTGAGAAAACATTCGTAAGGTTGATGTCAGAGCATGTTTTGCCTATGTTCTCTTCCAGGAGTTTGATGGTGTCTTGTCTTATATTTAAGTCTTTCAGCCATTTTGAGTTTATTTTTGTGCATGGTGTGAGGGTGTGTTCTAGTTTCATTTATTTGCATGCAGCTGTCCAGGTTTCCCAGCAATGTTTGCTGAAAAGACTGTCTTTTTCCCATTTTATGTTCTTGCCTCCTTTGTCAAAGATTAATTGACCATAGGTGTCTGGGTTTATTTCTGGGTTCTCTATTCTGTTCCATTGGCCTGTCTGTATGTCTGTCTGTTTTGGTACCAGTACCACACTGTTTTGGTGACTGTGGCTTTGTAGTATTTCTTGAAGTCTGGGAGAGTTATGCCTCCTGCTTGGTTTTTGTTTCTCAGGATTGCTTTGGCAATTCTGGGTCTTTTGTGGTTCCATATACATTTTTGGATTGTTTGTTCCAATTCTGTGGAAAATGTCATAGGTAATTTGATAGGGATTGCATTGAATTTGTAGATTGCTTTGAGTAGTATGGCCATTTTTACAATATTGATTTTCCCAATCCAGGAGCATGGAATATCTTTCCATTTCTTTACATCTTCTTTAATTTCCTTGATTAATGTTTTATAGTTCTTGGCATATAAGTTCTTTATCTCCTTGGTCAGTTGTATTCCCAGGTATTTGACTTTTTGAGGTGCAGTTTTAAAAGGTATTGTATTTTTGTATTCCTTTTCTACTATTCATTGTTAGTATACAGAAATGCAACTGATTTCTGAATGTTAATCTTATATCCTACTACTTTGCTAAATTTGTTGATCAGTTCAAGTTGTTTTTGGGGTGAGTCCTTAGGGTTTTCTATATATAATATCATGTCATCTGCATAGAGTGACAGTTTTACCTCTTTTCTTCCTATTTGGATGCCTTTTATTTCTTTTGTTTGTCTGATTGCTGTGGCTAGGACTTCCAGTAATATGTTGAATAATAGTAGTGAAAGTGATATTAACCATGTTTGCCAGGATTTTGCTTTTGTTTTATGGAAGAGTGGATGTTTGTTTGTTTCTTTCTTTCTTTTATGGCTACACCTGCAGCATATGGAAGTTCCTGGGCCAGGGGGCCAGGAGTTGAATTATAGCTCCAGCTGTCAGCCTATGCCACAGCCACAGCAATACTGGATCTGAGCTGCATCTGCAACCCACACAGCCGCTTGTGACAACGCCAGATTCTTAACTGACTGAGTGAGGCCAGGGATCAAACCGCATCCTCACAGACACTATGTTGGTTTTTTGATCGTTGAATTACTATGGGAATGCCCATACTCTGCCTTTTGGCTGGTGTTGGCTCAAGCTGTTAGTACAGAAAGAGTCAGCTCCCAGCTCCCAGTTCCACTGGGCTGGGAATAACAGTTTCCCACTTTTGCTAGTTTCTTAAGATATCGCTATTCCATAATGGTTTTCTCAACCCAACCCACACCTTTGTAAATAATCTCTTTTCAAAATTATTTTTTGTTAAACACTTTTCAATGCATTAACTCTTTCTTAACTAAACCATGATCAATATAGTAATAAAATTCAATAGAACCCAAACATTTTAAGCAACAAATATGTACAAGGCAGAGTGCTAAATTCCAGAGTTATTTTAAGGAGGACAACAATAGATTTTCTATGACCACATAATTTTTAAGTTTTGTCTTCTCATAAAATATTTTCTTTAAATCCATTCAATAGGCATTTATTTTCCTTTATGAAATTGCTACAGATATAAAAAATAGGTATACCAAAACAAAAAGGGAATAACATGTATTTCTCTAGTTATTGTGAATTAATATTTTTCATCAGTTTTTTGAAGGAAATATCTATAAATATTTGTTGAGTGCCATTTATAAAGGTTATTCTAATTCTCTCAAGTGTTTTTGCTTTTAAGATATCATATTGAGATAATAAATATTGTTTTATTTTCCTTAATTGAATATTGTCTATGTAACAGAAACATTTTGTTTGGGGATTTAAATTAGATAAAATAATTTTTTTAAAGAGCCAGCGATTTCCAAGTAAACAAACTTGAAAGGTTTTTTTAATTGCTACATTGTATGTAAATGCAATTATATAACAGATGTCATATTCTACAGGTACAGAAGAGACACAGGGTAATTTATCATTGAAATGAAATAAATTATTTTTATGTTTTAATAATTTTAAAACAATAATGTGAATATGTGAAATAATAATGTCTTCAGTGGGTGAGCATAATAGATACGAGTTACAGTTTTGCAAGATGAAAAAATTTAAGGAGATGGGTGGCAGTAATGTTTGCACCAAATCCTGCATATACTTAATACAACTGAACTGTACTTTCAAAATGGCTAGGATGGTAAATTTTTGTATATTTTACCAATATAAAAAATAAAGAGGAAAAACCATGGGGAAAATGCCTTCATTAAAAAAAAAATGTAATATTCAGAAAGGGAGCTTTCAAATCAAAAACACAATTATCAAAATATAAAATTCAATAGAGAGTGAAAAACCAATAATCTCTGAAGAAAACTGGATTAGTAATACAAAAAACAGCACAGGAATTTTTGAGAACTAATTGAAAATAAAAAGAAACAATAAAAGAGACATGTATTATAGATCCTCAAGGCTCAATTTGCACATAATATGAATTCTATTAGGACTTTATGGGAGCAAAAATCAAGGAAATGAAAGTAGATACTCTGAAAAATAACTTGACTCTTGAAAGGCAAATGATTCATCAAGTACCTGGGTAAAAATTTTTTTAAATAGACACATATCTGGGCATTTCTTGGTACATTCTTTAACATTCAAGATTATATAGGCATCAACAACAAGAAAAAAACTGCAAAAACACAAACATGTGGCGACTAAACAACATGCTACTAAACAACCAATGGATCACTGAAGAAATCAAAGAGGAAATTTAAAAATACCTAGCAGCAAATGACAACAAAGAAATGACACTCCAAAACCTATGGGATACGGCAAAAGCTATACTAAGAGGAAAGTTTATAGCAATACAAGCCCACCTCAGGAAACAAGAAAAAGCTCAAATAAACAAACTAACTTTACATCTAAAGCAGCTCGAGAGAGAACAGACAAGACCTAAAGTTAGCAGAAGGAAAGAAATCATAAAGATCAGAGCACAAATCAATGAAATAGAAACAAAGAAAACCATAAAAAGATCAATGAAACAAAAATCTGGTTCTTTGAAAAGATCAACAACAACAACATCAAATGCTTTCACTGACATGTGGAATCTGAAAAAAGGACACAATGATCTTTGCAGAACAACTATTGACTCACAGACTTTGAAAAACTTATGATTTCCAAAGGATAGAGGTTGGGGGGTGGGGTTATTCTGAGGGTTTGGGATGGAAATCCTATAAAATTTGATTGTGATGATCATTGTACAACTATAAACATAATAAATTTATTGAGTAATAAAAAAATAAAATAAAACACACACACACACAAAAAAAGATTATATAGTTAGAAATATTCACATGTACAGATACAGAAAACATACACATTACAAGTATAGACAAAACGTTGCCTACAATGGAAGAAGGAAAACCAAAGTGTCATTCCTCCTTTTAGTTTCTGGTATTTCTTTATATTCTTCAAGATATCCACACAATTTCTAAATCTTACACACTGAATGTTCATTCTGTACAATATGGCAGTCAAGTGCACAACACTTGCATCAGGCCATCCTGGACTTATTTATAGTGAGGTCACTACCATGGCCCCAGACAATTTCCCTATTCCTTAGGAGCTTTGGTCTATTCTCACCAAATGTGTGGATCAAAGGCTTATATGTTATAAGGTTGTTACCCGAATTAAGTTGACATATCTTAGGAGTTCAGATGAGCTGGAGAGGAAGAGCTGAGCTGTTACAGTTCAGAGCATGGAGTAGTCCATTAAAACAAACCAAAAATGAAACAGTCGAGCCTTGAATCCCTTACTGCAATTACACCAGCAAGAGGTAAAACTCTGAGGAAGCACTGACTCCTGGCCCATTTCCCCCCTCAGAATGGTGAACAGGTGTATGAGGACAGACCCAGGGGCGTCTTCTCACTGTGTGGGAGCCCTGAACAGCAGCCCCTGGACCTTCATAACCTAGGGGTCAGGAGGAGGATGGGGGGAAGAGGACCAAGTGTGGAAAAGCACCCAGTTGGAGTAGAAAAAAGTGATTCTGTTCATTTTTGCAGAAAAACAAGTCTTGGTTTCATCTTAACAGACTAGTCAGGCTGGTCAGAAATTCTGAATGCCTCTCAAACCTTGGTGTTCATCCAAACTGCCATGTTTGTTCTAAGTGGCTCCCAGGAGACTAAGGTATGACAAGTCCTGCCAGACTGTGGAGGCAGCATAAATGCCCACCTACCCATTTGGACCCCAGGAGGACTAGTAATTACCTGCCCCATCACCTTTTGGATGCAGATGATTTAGAAGCCTAAACCTCAGTGGCAGGTGAAAATATGTCATTAAGACCCACTCACATAGAAACTGGACCTGGGCATTTGGTCCTGTTCCCTCTGTGCTGAGCCCACAGGGTTGGCAGTAGGAGGCGCTCATGCCTGTTCAAAAATGGCCTCTCTTTGCTGTGGTCCTGGGGATGGGTGATCTCAGGAATGCTGAGCTTTTAGAGCTGGCTGATTTGGGAGCCAGTTTCTCAAGTGACAGGCATAAAAGTTGGAGTGTTAGATGCATGTTTCAAACTCTTTGATCCTCAGGGAGAAGCTGGGAGTTGGGGGTTTCCCCCAACTGTGAAGCACATTTTCTACCCATATTGATGCAGGTATTTTCTTAGTCACCTGATATGAAGATATCTCTCAGCTAGTTTCTGGATTTCTCTCAGAGGGGATTGATCTGTGTGTAGCTGTATACTTGGTGGGCTTGAAGGAAGAGGGAAAGTTGGGAGCTTCCTAGTCCTCCATCTTGCTGATGTCACTCTCAGTCCTTTTCTCCTAAGACCATCAACTGATTGGATGAGGCCCACCCACCTTAAGGAGGATAGTATGCTTTACACAATGTCTACTGATTTAAAAGTTAATCACATTTGAAAAAATACATTCACAGCACATCAACTGGTATTTGACCAAATATCTGGGGACTGTGACTTAGCCAAGTGGATATACCAAATTATTGAGTATGGGAAACAAGTCTGTATTGGAACTCTGCTTGTCATCAGACCTCCTACTAGTATTTGCTATTTCTTAAATTCATTGCATTTTCTTCAACAAAGTAGTAGAATGTTCTGTCTATTAGGGGCATATATATATATATATATATATATATATATATATATGTGAATATTCTGAACCAATCAGAATATACATATGTGTGTGTACATATATATGTATATATACATATATATATTTATGAGGATGATGAAACTATATGGAGAGAGTGTTTCTTTAATAATAGAAAGCTGTAGTCTTTGCAGTTATATTGTTATTAATGAAAAATAACAGCGAGGCCACCTGTGAGCACAACTGGTGAGGTCGCATAGGCACATGGTAAATCAGGCAGAATTGAACACAAATTTTGGGAAAAAGCAAACCATTGAAATGTCAATTGTGTTTACTCCAAATTTCTGAAGAGCTAAAATGTAATATGTTCTTTTGCCTTTATCCATTTGAAGGATATGAATATATACAAGCCTTAGAAATCAAGATACACACATTAAATAGCATTTTAAGACATTTTACAGTATTAATAAAATTGCAACAAATTTACAAATAATGTAAACTTACTATTATGAAATATCCTAGGATCCTGCAGTTACCAAAGAGAAGACTTTGCTTAGCTGGTTTAAAGAGCATTGTGATGAGCTCCTGGATGTAGCAGCCTTTCCTTCTCTCCTCTGTCATCTACAGTATGGGTGCCCTTTGGGCCAGTTGATGAACAGGAGGAGACTGGCTCTGACATGTAGTTCACAGAATAAGCTGTATGATAAGAAGGCAGGGAGCACGAAGGAGAAGAGGAAAGATCCGACTTGTGCTGAGCG
Source organism: Sus scrofa (assembly GCF_054392235.1). NCBI lineage: Eukaryota > Metazoa > Chordata > Mammalia > Artiodactyla > Suidae > Sus > Sus scrofa. Next base: position 161,366,381 of record NC_139383.1, on the reverse strand, counting down.
AATGCAAAACACTTTTAATGTCATAATCCGAATGAGGCTTCAAACTTCTGCACTTGGTGTTGATGACTGAGCTTGTCTGGAAAGCATGGCTCCCATTTGTGCTCTGCTGTGGGCTTCTGTGTTGGCTAGATTTCATCCTTCTCTCCTCCAGGACACCTGCGAAATCTGTACACTGCTGACGGCTCCTTCATTATGTTCAGGGCACTTTATGACTCTATTATGTTCACTCTCTGCCTCTCACTCTTTCTGTCTCTCTCACACACAGGAGAAAGAGACACAGTACAAGTGCTCTTCCTGCTAACTTGAACCATGTAATTTCAGTTTGACTTATTCAAATGTATGTAATATAAAGGTCTCATACTATTCTCATTTCTTTTTGGCAAAAAAAAGTGAGTCATCATGCCAATCATTCTGCGCATTATTTGATCTGACAAAAAATTTTCACACACTATTAATAAATTCTAATCTCATGTCCACTCAAATGAGTCTACATCACATAGGGTGTGCTTTACTGAAACTGAACAATATCATCCAGGCAAATAAACAAACATAAACCAAAATATCAAGAGAGAGAAAGAGAGGAGGGTGTAATTGCAGTAGTGGAAGCCAGCTGGTCTGCCCTTTGTGCCCTTAAGCTTAAGTCCACAGAGAACGATGGCCTTCAAGACCAAAATAATGAAGGCTTTTTGGTGAAACCTGAGAAGCAGATGTGAATAATGTCAAGAGTTTTTCATTGTTGGCAAAGATGTGAAGCATACTGTCAGGAGGCAAGGAAGTAGATTGAAATGGCTTCAGGAAGAAACTGCAGAATTCATTAGGGCCAATGGAGAACACTAGATTAATGGGGATTTACGGGGATTGACACAAAGATCCATAGAGCAAAAAACCTCTATCAAGAGAAGCCTTAAATTGGAATATTTATAAATCTGACATTGTATTCCAAGCATCAGAAATTCAAAAATTTTTATTTTGAATAGTAATCCTCTATAGAATCACAGAAAGTCTATAGAGGACATGTTCTTGGTAAATGAAATACTGTACACACATATTTGCTGTATTGGACTTAAGGAACAATAAAAACGTATACTGTACTTTGGGGAAAAATTAGAAAGGTCATTTTGAACTTGCACATTTTTTTCTCCTGTGTATAAATTAGCCCCAATCCCATCGTGTCCTAACACCATACTAGCTCACAATTTAGCAGTTATATTTGTATGACTAATTAGTGACGAGAAGATATTGATGTCTTCTTATTCTCCTAATAGAGAATAATAAAATCACTTTTAAGGAAGAGTTCACCGTGGAAGATATCAATTTTGTTTAGTACCAAGTGATAAAAAAGTAGTAATAACTATAAATTAGAAACTCTCATCTTTAATAGGATTTTATTTATTTATTTATTTATTTATTTATTTATGCTTTTTAGGGCCACACCCTCGGCATGTGGAAGTGCCGAGCAATGCCATAGCAATTCCAGATCCCAGCCAAGTCTGCAACCTACACCACAGCTCACCGCAACGCTGTGATCCCTGACCACTGAGCAAGGCTAGGGATCAAACCCACATCCTCATGGATACTAGTTGGATTCATTTCTTCTGCGCTACAAGGGGAACTCCCTGTTAATAGTATTTTAAACCAAAGCTGCATCTGTCCCATCCCAAACTGTGAATGATAACCTAAATTGAGCCAAGTAATTTAGGTTTAATATTTTAAGGAGTCAAACCATCCACAGATCTGGTCAATCTTAATGGTTGATTTTGTGATTCCAATTGGAAGAGAAAAAAAAAAAAAAAAGCTGCTATTGCTGAGAAGATTCTACAGTTTTTCTCACTGACATATTTAATATTTCCAAGATTTTTAAAGGAAAAAGCATTTTAGAAATTTGAAATATTTTTAATATTTTAATATTTTTATATATGAAGCCCTGCATTTTGGTATTCATTCTATATCAATTATTCTTAACTAATTATGATCATATTATAATACTATGAACCGTTAAATCAATACTAATTCTCCTAAATTGGTATTTTACTTACACATTTATGTCAGTAGTCACAATAAGTTCTTCTGACATTTATATGTAAAAATGTCATTCTTTGCTACTTGTAAACTGATTTATGTTGATCCTGTTTGGGGGAATTTTTATTTTATTTTATTTTATGTGGCTCTAAACTTTCATTTAAATGTTCCCAATATAGTGGAACATGCATCCAGATATGGAGTTTTGTCCCAGCACTCACTGGGAGCTATTGAAATCAGCATCTTTTAGTACAAGACACAGTATCTGTATAATTAACTGTCATCCTAATTGATTTTCTCTATAAAATAACCAATTTTTCTGGGATGCGTGAATTCAAAATGCCTAAATTGAAACTAATTATTCACAGATTTATAATCTCAGAGTGATCTCAGGAAGAGACTGGAGGAGGCGGAAGTCTGCTTTGAGGGCTCTGCTGCTGCTGTTTGTCTAATTATGCAGATCCCCATTGAAATGAAACTTAAGTAGATGGGGCGTGATGGTGCTAATTAGGTCAGCAGACCTGGGATCCAGGTGGCAAGAAAATTAGTACTATGTGTTGTATATTACCTGGGAAATAAAGAATTACAAATAAGTTAATTCATAGTTACACAAGGATTATCTAAAAATTGAGTCAGTCACTCTTTTCTCAATTTGAAGTTTACACACTATAGTAAACAGTATTGAAATGATAATGAAAAAAACAATTAAGTACATATCAGTCAAAGAATAAGGTAAAAAAGAAAGCTTGTAATGAAACATGTTCATTAGGATTATGAAAAAGCCTAATTTTTTTAGAAAGGTAAGTTCTACCAGATATTCTGAAACAATGAACAGAAGAAAACTTTAAAAACATAGGAGCGGGGACTTCCCATCATGGCTCAGCGGAAACAAATCTGACTAGCATCCACGAGGACACACTTTCAATTTCTGGCCTTGCTCAGTGGGTTAAGGATTCAGTGTTGCTGTGAGCTGTGGTGTAGGTTGCAGATACGGTTTGGATCTGGCATGGCTGGGGCCGTGGCATAGGCCAGCAGCTACAGCTTCTATTCTACCCCTAGCCTGGGAACCTCCATAAGCCTTGAGTGTGGCCCTAAAAAGACAAAAAAAAAAAAAAAAAAAAAAAAAAGGAGGGGAGTTCCCTGGTGGTTTAGTGGTCCAGACTCCATACTTTCACTGATGCTGCCCTAGTTCAACCCCTGATCTGATCTGGGAGTGGAGATCCCACATCAAACCACTGAAAAAAAAGAAAGAAAGAAGGAAGGAAGAAGAATATGTATGTAAAAAAAGAAAAACAGAAGTGTGTTCAATGATACACATGTATTCATGGAATATAACTGTACCCCAGTGAACTTTGAAATAGGACAGATGCATTAGATTTATAGATAACTGCAATTTATATTCACTTATTTATGTTTCAGAAAAGTATAATTATTATAAGATAGACTGTTAAAGGACATTTATTGAGCATCAGGGTGACAAGTTAGTGAGCCTGGCTGACCAAATTTTTTGTCACTTGTTATTGTATAATATTTGAGAAAGTTTGTTAATGCTTTGCAACATTGGTATTAATTCAATATTGGAGTTCCTGTTGTGGTGCAGCAGAAATGAATCCGACTAGTATCCATGAGGATGTAGGTTCAATCCCTTGTTTTCTCAGTGGGTTAAGGATCCTGCAATGCTGGGAGCTGTGGTGTAGGTCTCAAACGTGGCCCGGATCCCATGTTGCTGTGGCTATAGCATAGGCCTGCAGCTACAGCTCCAATTAGACCCCTAACCAGGGAATTTCCATATGCCACAGGTGCAGCCCTAAAAAAAAAAAAAAAAAAGTTAATGCAATATTAATTCTAAATTCTGTTCAATTCTAAATCTGTGGGGGGGAAGAACATTATTTTTCAGTTTTGGAGAAATTCCCTCTTTGTTGCATGATAATCTGTTAGAAAAACCCTGGAATAAAATAAAGCTCATTTCTTGTTAAAGTTCATTGTTCATTAAAGAAAAGTTATAAAATTAAGAAAAAAGTTTTTGCAATGCAAAAGTCTTTATAATAAATAATGTAAATCCCTCTTCAGTCTTTCTGTCCTGTTCTACTTCCTTTTCTTTTAGTGACAGTGTGTATTACTCCAGATTTTATGTTGTGCATTTACATTTAGAAATAGTAAATTAAAAACTACTATTCAGATGTTATTTTCTTCATTTACATAAAATAAGATGACACCTTTAATGTGTCTCTGAAACCCTTCATTCTTCACTTAATACACTTTGGAATCTTTGGTCTTTCATACCAATCAACTCCACTCTATTTAATTTCAGCAAAGTTTCTTCTTCTTTTTTTTTTTTTAGGGCCACACCCACAGAATATATGCAAGTTCCCAGGCTAGGGTTCAAATCAGAGCTGCAGCTGTTGGCCTACGCCACAGCCACAGCAATGCCAGATGCCCAGATCTGAGCCATGTCTGCGACCTACACCACAGCTCAGGGCAACATCAGATCCTTAACCGACTGAGTTCGGCCAGGGATCAAACCGGCTTTCTCATGGATCCAAATCAGGTTCATTACTGTTGAGCCAGAATGGGAACTCCAAGTTTCAGCAAAGTTTCTTTTTTTTTTTTTTTATTTTATTTTCCCACTGTACAGCAAGGGGGTCAGGTTATCCTTACATGTATACATTACAATTACAGTTTTTCCCCCACCATTTCTTCTGTTGCAACATGAGTATCAGCAAAGTTTCTAAACCTCAATTTATGAAACTATTCCTCTATTGATGAGTATTTTTGCTGTTAATGTTGCACCATGAGAAAAATGCCACAGACAGCCCTTGAGCTCTCTGTGTACGTGTAAGTTCGTGTTTCTGTAAGATTTCTCACACAAATGTGCAATTGGTGAACAATTTTTTATAAATACAACCAAACTGCTTTTGCAAAATCTTTTTGAAATGTTCATTCCCCAAATAGTTTTGAAATATAGCCTTTACTTTCCCCACATTTTTGCCAACATTTTATCTGATCAGTGTGATGCATAAAACAGGAATTTTTAATTTTCTCATGTTCCTGGTTGCTAGTGAGTTCTAATATCAGTCTATGGGTTTATTAGCCAACTGTGAATTTAGTGAATTGACTTTTCATTTACTTTATCCAGTTTCCCTTTCATTGGCTTTCTTTTTTGTGTTTATTTGTGTGAACTATTTGTAAGCTAAGGATGTTAACCTTTTGTCTGAAAAACATTTTCAAAGTCTGACAAGTGATTAAAATTTTGAATATTTGTAATTCAAACATTTAAATATTTTATATAGTTAATTTTTTCTATGACTTTTTCATCTCCAGATATTGTTTTCTAATCTATGTTGGGCATGAAAAAAGTGGAGGATGTTATAAAATATTTTCTAGACTACATTGGTGCTTAAGAAAGACAGGGATGCAGAGATCCTGTTGAGTTATTTTCTGTTGTTGTTTTGCTTTGTTTTTTATTTTGGCCACACCTGTGGCATGTGGAAATTCCTGAGCCAGAGATCAAACCCTCGCCTCAACAGCCACCTGAGCCACAGCAGTGACAACACTGGATACTTAACCCACTGAGCTACCAGGGAACTCCTTTTGTTGGTTTTTGACCCAAATCTGTCTTTAAGGCCAGCACTGCCCTAGTTGAAATTTGATCTATGTTCCCTTTGTAATCTCAACTGGTATATAGTGAAGAATTATCTTTCTTGGTATAATTTAAGTCTAAGTATCAGTATATTGGTATGGTCTTCAACCATATTATGTAAATATTTCTGTTAACAAGTTAACTAAGTAATTTTCTACAATGTTACTTCTGTAAGAAAACGAAATCTAAGTTCCAAATAAACTCATACTAAATATACATTTTTGAATGCACTTTCATTATGAGTTAATACTTGGAGAAGTTAATGTAAATTAAATGCATTTTTTTCTCCAAAAAATACCTTCATTGGCTATACAATTTTATTTAGGGTTTTTGTCTTAACAGGGACACTAAGGCTGTTGTAACTTTTTGTCACCATCTAGTGGCAGAGCATATACTTCCTAGGAGGCTTTCTAGAGGAAAAGACATTGAAAATGTAACCATGAGAGTGGGGATTTCATGAGTCTGCTTTCTTTTCTTTTTTTCTTTTTTTAGGGCCACACCCACAGCATATGGAGGTTCCCAGGCTAGGGGGTCCAATCGGAGCTGTAGCTGCCGGCCTACACCACAGCCACAACAACTCAGGATCCAAGCCGCGTCTGCAACCTCCACCACAGTTCACAGCAACGCTGGATCTTAAACCCACTGAGAGAGGCCAGGGATAGAACCTGCATCCTCATGGATCCTAGTCGGGTTCGTTAACCTCTGAGCCAAGAAGGGAACTCCTTGCTTTATTTTCTTTGAAAGGAATTTTCCAAATATCAGGTATACGCATATTCAGAAATGGAAACTAGGGTTTGGTCATGCTTCTGGCGTAGGTTTTTTTAATTTTTTTTTTCCATTTAGCACAGAGAATTAACACCACAGCACCTATAAATGCATTCCTTTAAGTTTATTTTAGAGTTACCATCTCTTATACTTTAAATTTTAACATTTAAAGAACCTTTTTTAAAAAAATGGAAATGTTCTGCCGAACAGGTATAAACTATTTCTACTGTCTGCTTGGCCTTGGAATTCTTGTTAAAAAAACATTTTCTCTCATAGAGCCATTGTTAATCCAGCATTTCCTGCCCAATAACACAGCTGAGAGCATTAGAAAGAAAGAAAAAAACATGATAAGCCAGTGAGTTATACCAATTAATTAATTATAGTGTATTCTAACAATGAATCAAAAACAATGACAAAAAGGTTTTAAATACAGAGGTTTTACCTCTGTAAAAGATGACCGAGCTTGTTAAAAAGTGACATTCTTATGTTGGTTTCTAATTTTGGTAGCTGATATTTGTTTATCATTTTCAAATGCTGAGTTCTTGGTTCTCCTCTACTCATCTTGTTTTTATCTCACTATCTGATGATAAGTAGAGCAAATTCGCCCAGGTTTGGTTTGGTTTGAATTTTAGAAATTCTATCTGCCCTGTTAAGTAGTGTTCATTTAGTGGTTCCTAGTGATGTCATTTTGCGGCTCTATAAACGCTCTGCTCTAGAGTTCCTTGGATGCCAGCCCTACTGGATCTTTCTTTATCAAAGAGGAGGTATAAGATGCTAAAATGATCTAGCAGCAATATACAGTGGGAAAATCTCCTCATCACATGCAGTGGGGAAGACCTCTCCCTCCTCCTGGTGGAGAGTCTACACTGTCCTGGGAATCAGGTGGCACAATGGTGACAAATGCTGAAGTAACGTGTTGTAACATGAAAAAAAAATTGGCAGGTTTGGAAGCCTTCTAAGAGTCACACCAAATTAACAAAGTAATGTATGCTGTGATTTGCTAATGACTTCTTGCTGAGATAGACACTTTGAGGTGAAACTCAAACAGCTATTTTCAAAGCGGAATTTTATTAAACAGACCTAAGTTGCAATTATGCTAACATTATAATTATTCTACCTGTTAATTCACTTTCAGATATAAATACAATATAGTCATCTGTCAGAATCATATTCATAAATCATGGGACCCAGCAGGTTCCATAGATAAATGTGCACTTTAATAAGGGAAAAGTGCTGTGAAAGTAAAATAACTTTCATGGTGCAGCCAGAAAATGCATTACAGATTCAGCTGAAAAGGAAAATTGTCACAGCAAACTCATTACATAGACAATAGGGAAGGACTTGGCATAAGAACAGTATGAACTTGGAAGAAAAGGGAAATCAAAAGGCATAATTTTTGTCTCATTCTATAGAGTTACAGGCAACGCATCAGCAGACTAAAATCTATTTGATGGCATTTTCCACATGTCTTCCTGCCTTGATAAAATACATTTAGGTATTTCTTAAATAGATGGATTATTTTAAACATATTGTGGGATACTTTGGCAAAACAGTATACAGATATTGGCATAGCTTTTTTCTCAGGTTACATGTTTGTTTTCAGTTTTCTCAATCAATTCTAGTCATTGTAATTATCATGTTTTTTGTAATTTCTAAAGTTAATATCAATAGTAACTGAATATGGCATTGTCTATAATATGTTTAAGACTATATATATGAATATAAAATATAATTAAATATATATATTTGCTTGACAAAATGCAATTTAACTTTAATACAAGTATTAAAATATGAATAGTTCATAACATTTAATGAATCTGAATTTTTTAATTAATTCATTTACATTAATTATCTCTAGAATAGCCTTCCTAATTGAAGGGGCAAAGAAGTAGTTTTACTGTCTTAGAAATGCAGCAAGGATTCTATATATATTTATTTGAATAAATGACATTTTAAGCTTTTATCACAAATGCATAGATATAAATATATGTGTTAATGAGCACATGGATATATCATTTGACAAGGAGTTTGTGTATCTAATATATGAGAAGGCATGTTCTGAGCATCCGAGAATCCAGTGGTAACTGAGACAAAGTTTCTGCCCTCAAAGAATTTGTATTTTCCTATAAATAAGTTGTTAATCTAGGTGATCTCAGATTGGTATAGTAATAAGGAAGAGTTACACGGGGTGAAGAAAGATAGTTAAAATGATGTGCAGGAGTTCCCATCATGGCACAGCGGAAACGAATCCGACTAGGAACCAAGAGGTTGCGGGTTCAATCCCTGGCCTCGCTCAGTGGGTTGAGGATCTGGGGTTGCCATGAGCTATGGTGTAGTTTGCAGATGCGACTCGGATCTGGTGTTGCTGTGGCTCTGACGTAGGCTGGCAGCAACAGCTCCAATTAGACCCCTAGCCTGGGAATCCCCATGTGCCAGGGGTATAGCCTTCAAGAGACAAAAAGCCAAAAAAAAAAAAAAAAAAAAAAAGATGTGCAGAGCCCTGTCTAAGAGGGTGAAATTTGACCTAAAGGATGAAGGTGAGGCCTGGGGAGAATGGGGTGAGAGGTTTTCACACAGAGGAAAGAGCAAGGGTAGGGTCTACCCTATGGGAAGGAGGGGGGAGGCAGGTGGGGGACCCAGTGTCCTGGGAGTGATGGCAAGACTGTGATGTAAGCAGATGCGAAGGGAGGGTAGAGACTTGTCCAGGTGTGCCGTCGGGCTCTTCTATGTTCTGATTTTGTTCCAAATGAAATGGAAGCTATTGTGGAAGATTCTTAGAAGGATGAGGAGAATCGTTTACACTAATTGATGTTTTCTAAAGATAATTTTACAGATTCCTGGAAAAAGCTGGGTGTGTATATTCGAACCCAAAACTGGCATGAGAAGAAGACTGAGGTTACAGGGACAATACTACTTCTTCTTTTTTTTTGGCCATACTCATGGCATGTACAAGTTTCCAAGCCAGGGATTGAACCTGCACCACAGGAGTAACCAGAGCCACAACAGTGACAACACTGGATCTTTAACCTACTGAGCCACAAGGGAACTCCAAGGGGACACTTTTTCTTGACTCAAAGGTGAGTTGAAACACATCTCTGTCTTGCAGTTTACATTCAACCCTTTCACTGAAAGTAGAGCCCTTTATAAAGAGGATTAGCTCCAAATCTCACCAATGCATGGCCTCAAGACCTTGTGTCATGTCCCTTCAATACCATTAAAATCCAGTCCCTTGGTTATTGTTTTAGTAATTTATCTCTGCATAATAATTTAATCCTAATTGAATAATCCAAACTCAGCAGTTTAATCAACATTGATTATCTCACACAGCCTCTGAGTGTTAGGAATCTGGGAGCAACTGAGCTGGATGTTTCTGGCTCATGGCCTCCCAGGAGGTTGCAGTCAAGAAGTGAGAACATGCTACGGCACCTGAAGGTTAAACTGGAGTTGGAGGATCTAGAGGCCTCCTTTAATCTCCACATGGATGTCCTACAAGTTTGCTTGAGTGTCCTTACAACGTAGCAGCTTGCTTCTACCAGAGAGAGCCAGCCAAGAGAGAGAACAAGGGAAAATGCAAAGTCTTTTATCACATAGGCTTATTCCACCTTATTCTGTTCATTAGAAGAGAATCACTAAAATCAGCCCACACTCCTGGGGAAGGTATTAGACCTCACTTTTTGAAGGAAATATTAAAGAATTTGTAGATAAAGTGTAAACCATCAGAGTTACCAAGCCCCATGGCAGCCAAAATTTTAAAGCATATTATCTCAGTGGCTTCCAGCTTCTTCTCTTTTTGGAGTCCCTATATAGTTCCTCTTTTTCTTATGAGCTTAGTCATATATTCACAGAATTAAAAATTAAAATATTCCTCTAGCCTTTTTTGGAATTTTTAATCTGGAGATTTTGTTTTACTTTGCTTTGTATTAACCTAACAACGTAATATTTCCAGAAACAATATTGTAGTATTTTCTTCTACTCTTCACAAAATTTTCCAAAAGTCTTTTTGCAAATATATCCTTCAAATTTTATATGAAACTAAGATAAAGGAAATTCGTAAGCCAGAATTGTCCTAAGTTAATTAATAATGTAGAACTTCTATTTGAATGTTATTGGCATTTCATACTATCTCTCTCAAAATTGAGGTATTTGCAGAAATCTGTAATTTTTGTTTTGTTTAATAAACTTAATAAAGAAAGATTCTTTGCTTAGTGGAATTTCTATAGAAGTAAATGTCAATTAAATAGCTTTTACCCAATACTAACAATGTGTGTATAATTTATTCTGTTAATATTTACGTATACTGAAAAAACACACAGTGCTATATTAAGAAATTCACATTGAGAACTTAAGATTTTGCAGAGGGTTCAATTAATAGCTTCTAGAGATAACTATATGTCAACATTAAATAATATTAAAGTTCTCGGAGTCAAAAACAACAAACCTCAGGTAAAGAAATAACCAAAATCTGAGACTCATGCCATCTTAATAATCCATCATATTATTTTGAAATAAAAATGTGTTGTAAATGTAGTTATTTTGGTCTTCATGTTAGAATATATCATGAAACTTATGATATTTATTTATTTATTTATTAACTGCGGCATATGGTGGTTCCCAGGCTAGGAGTCGAAGGCAATGCCAGATCCTTAACCCACTGAGCAAAGCCAGGGATCGAACCCGAAACCTCGTGGTTGCTAGCCGGATTCGTTAACCACTGAGCCACGACAGGAACTCCTTATGATATTTATTTTGTACTCTAAATTTGTGTTGTCTAATTTTAGGGGCTATTGACCAGTTCATATGTGACTATGATAACTGAGGGATTTACATTTTAATTTTAAGTTTTAATTTTTAATAAATGATACATTTAGAGGTTTGAAAAACATTTAAGAATGCCTGGAAAAAAGTCAGGTATATATCAACTAATTTGACCACAAATTTTATGAAATCTAAATACAGATCGTCTTTCTAATCAAATATTTAAATATGTGCAGTAAATATAAAATGCACACCAGATTTTACAAACCTAACGTTAGGAAGGTAAAATATCTCATTACCGTATTAATTATTATTTAAATGATAATATTTTATATATTTATTTAAATATATTTAAAAATTAATTTCACCTGTTTCTTTCTACTATTAAAGGGAAAATTAGAACATTTCACATTACACATGTGATTCATTTTATTTTCATCAGTGAGAGATACTTTAAGCTACAATCTAGAAATTAAAAAGCAGTATTTGACAAATTCCCCTGTTCTGTAAGCATCTGGGTATTATTCTTAAGGTTATTGACTAATCATGCTTTACATGGGAACATAATAGAATTTGGAGTCCAAAGACTGAGGTCATCCCTTCTTGCTTCTCCTGGACATAGTACATTCTCAGTCAATGTTAACTATTTATTTCACAGAACCTTAAAATCATTACCATTACACTCAGAGCATGGTAGTGCTTTGCTGCCTTCTGTCAACTCTTTTCTGGCAATGGCCTTAAGGAGAAAAAGAAGAAATCTACAATCTTTACACATGCGCGCACGCGCACACACACACACACACACACACACACACACACACACACACACACATTTTTCTTCTTTTATGTTTAAAATTGGCGGGGGGCAACGTCTAATTGTCTTCCTTTCTTTTCCATCATTTTCACCCAGTACTTGAGAAGTCCTTCTGATTTTGATAATACTGTAATTTTATTAGGCAATATTAGGTATTATTTTTTTATTCCTCCTATGGACTCCTTAATGGATTATTTCACTTAATCCTTACAAACCCATTGTGACCGACAAGCTCTTTTTTCCAGAAGGGAAAGTTATGGCCTAGAGGAGTTTAGTAACTTGCTCAAGCACATACACAGAAAAAATAATGGAACTTAAATGTGTACATAATTCTATATGACATTGAAACCCAAGCTCTCACCCACAATGATAAACTATTCCTCAGGAAAAGATTTATACATTTTGGGTTTTCTTCTATCCTTTTCCTATTCCTGCTAGTAATCTATCATCTATCTGTCTATCTATCTGTTTCTCTATCTACCTATTTGTCATCGATCTCTGCTTCATCTCATTCTGGTTTTCTTTCTTTTAATATTCTTTCTATTGCATGTTATTGTATCCTTATATATTGATTTTAAAATCAACGAATCTTTTAATTTCACCTGTCTTATAAAAATTCCTTTTGGTATTATGTATATTCACAATGTGATTATGGTTATTATTCCATAACATAAATTTTGAAGGCAGAGAAACGAATCCAGAATCCTTTAAATATATACAGACCTAGGGAGTTCCCATTGTCGTTCAGTGATAATGAACCCAACTAGTATCCATGAGGATCTGGGTTCAATCCCTGGACTTGCTCAGTGGCTTAAGGATCCGGTGCTGCTGCGAGCTGTGTTGTAGGTCACAGATGTGGCTCAGATCTGGTGTTGCTATGGCTGTGGTTACAAAGATTTTGGTCATTTATATTTAATGCTACTTTTTCATTGTGTACCTATCAATGTGTTTAATTGATTTCAATTTTTACTATCAGTATTTTTCCAGCATCTCATTCTTGATTTATTAATTTGGTTTAGTATGGATTGAACTAGAATTGATCTTTGAGTAATGATTTTCAGGTTGGTTAAAGGATTTGCATACTTTCATATGTGAAAATTTGTCTTGTTAATTTCACTTTAGCTAAATTTATTATTTTTGAGCCAGAAAATTTTAAACTGTATTTATATTTTTAAGGTAAGAAATCTGAGATTGAACTTGGTTTTGTGCTTTGAGACAGAATTGACATTTTTAAGCCCCATTTTAGAGGCTTGACATTTTTTTTTCTTTTGTAGTTTAAATTCAGAGATGCTATCAGTTTTATTAAAGTGATAAAAGTTAATCAATTTACCTTTGAATTTACTTTCAGCACTTCAAGGCTCAGATTCAAAGTTTACAGTGAGAAAAGGATATGTTTTCTCTGATACTTTTGATGGTTGCTCCCTGTCCTGTCTATTGGGTTTTCTGAAGTCCAAACATTTATTTATTTTCCTGCAGACACAACATCTATTTTTGTGCCATCATTTCTGTCATGTGCTCTCTCATTCTTTCATCTTTTTAGTTTATCCCCATTTCCAGGATACTTCTCAATTTTGTTGCATCTTACTGATAAAAATGTCTGTCTGTCTGAGACCACTAGAAGGGAATAGTCACAGCGTCAAAGGAATATAGATAGCTTCTTCAGCTGATTCTTCAAGAGTCCAACCCCAACCCATTCCCCACCACAATTTATCCTCTTTTACTCTTTATTTTCCTTTATAGTAATTATCTCCTTTAAATTCTTCTATATGTTTTAATGTTTTGTTTGTTTTCTACTCCCACTTAAAAATCCATGGTTAATAAAAACAGGAATTTCTGCCTATTTAACTCAGTGCTGTAACACAAATACCTAGAATAGTGCCAAGAAATTAACAGTTGTTTCAAACATATTATTTCCTCATATCCTGTTTTGAATTAAAATGTCATATTCCATATTTTACTTTTAAACATAGAATTGGGAGGGTGGTAATAACACACACTACTGTATAAAATAGATAATTAACTAAAACACACTGTATAGCACAGGAAAATCTACTCAATAGTTTGTAATAACCAAAGCACAGGAAAATCTACTCAATAGTTTGTTATAAATCTACTCAATAGTTTGTAAAAAGACTGGATATATTTATACATATGACTGACTTCATTTTGCTATACACTTGAAACTAATACAATATTGTAAATCAGCTATAAGCCAATACAATTTTTTAATTTTTGTGTGTGTACCTTGCTTCCTTTTGGAAGGGCCTTTCTTGTTCATTTCACTGTATCTCCACTTGTTTTTTTGTTTGTCTGTTTTTGGTTTCTAGGGCCACACCCATGGCATATGGAAGTTCCCAGGCTTGGTGTCAAATTGGAGCTACAGCTGCCGGCCTAAGCCACAGACACAGCAATGTGGGATCTAAGCTGTGTCTGTGACCTACACCACAGCTTATGGTAATGCCAGATCCCTGACCCACTGAGAAAGGCAAGAGATCAAACCCACATCCTCATGGATATTAGTCAGATTAATTTCTATTGCACCACGAAAGGAACTCCTAATTTTTTTTAATTTTTAATTTTTTTGTCCATTTAGGGCTGCACCCATGGCATATGGAAGTTCCCAGCCCAGAGGTTGAATTGGAGCTGCCGCTGCTGGCCTGTACCATAGCTACAGCCACATGGGATCTGAGCTACATCTGGGACCTACACCTACACCTACACCTACACCACAGCTTATGGTAACTCCAGATCCTTAACCCATTGAGCAAGGCCAGGGATCAAACATGCATCCCCATGGAGACTAGTTGGGTTCATTACTGCCGAGCCATGACCGGAATTCCCTAAAATTTTTTTAAAAAGTAGATTTTTCACTGCTCCTGTGGCATGTGAAAGTTCTTTTGCCATGAGGGATCAAACCCGTGCAACAGCTGAGCCACTAGAGAACTCCAAGATCTCACTTTTTAAAGTCTTTAGGGCACAAAAAATTGAGATACAGTACAATTTCCATGAAATCCATACGGAGATTCCTTATTAGTAAGACCTTGCTTTGGTATGGTCATTGGTCACAAGTATTGATCCAATGCTGATACATTATTTTATTTTATTTTATTTTTGTCTTTTTGCCTTTTCTAGGGCCACTCCCACGGCATATGGAGGTTCCCAGCCCAAGGGTCCAATCGGAGCTGTAGCCACTGGTCTATGCCAGAGCCACAGCAACACAGGATCCAAGCCACATCTGCAACCTACACCACAGCTCATGGCAATGCCGGATCCTTAACCCACTGAGTGAGGCCAGGGATCGAAACTGCAACCTCATGGTTTCTAGTCAGATTCATTAACCACTGCGCCATGACGGGAACGCCAATACATTATTTTAAACAAAAGTTTATAGGTTTATTCAGTTTTCCTAACTTTTTTTCTAATGTTCTTTTTTCTGTTCCAGGGCCCCATTCAGGTTTCCTTATTACACATAGTCTTTATATCTCCTTAGGCTCCTCTTGGCTATGACAGTTTCTCAGATTATCCTTGTTTTCAGGGTCCTAAGCAGTCTTGAGAAGTACTAGACAGTATTCGGTGGAAGAATATTCCACAACTGGAGCTTGTCTGATATTTTTCTCAGGGTTAGATTGGGGTCATGGTCTTTGGGAGGAAGACCATGCAAACCATTTCCCACTCATCACACCTTGGCTGTCGCAAACCATCAGCTGGCTTATCATTGTAGATGTTGACTCTGATCACCTGGCTGATTTTTCTCTTCTGTAAAGTTACCCTTTACATATTACTACTCCATGAAGTTGGAATATCTACATAAATTACTTGGATTTCTACAAAAAAGATTTATCTCTTCTCCTCCATTTGTTAAATCATACAATCATTTATCTATAATCAGTATAGACTCATGGATATTCATTGCGTATTTTGGGTACCTATTGCAATTCTGCATTAATTATTGGGTTGCTCAAATTGTTCTGATTTTAGCTGTTAGAAGCCTTTCAGCTCCTGTATATCTTTGATACACCCTTATCAATGTAGGTTTTCTTAAACTCCCTTTCCCCCTTTCCTTCTGGTTCTACAAAAGATTCAGCCTCATTTTCTTTTCTTTTCTTTTCTTTTTTTTTTGTCTTTTGTCCTTTTAGGGCTGCACCCACAGCATACGGAGGTTCCCAGGCTAGGGGATGAATTGGAGCTGTTGCTGCCAGCTTACACCAGAGCCATAGCAATGCCAGATCCGAGCCACGTCTGCGACCTACACCATAGCCCATGGCAATGCCGGATCGTTAACCCACTGAGCAAGGCCAGGGATCGAACTCACAAACTCATGGTTCCTAGTCGGATTCGTTTCTACGGCGCCACGACGAGAAATCCTCTTTTTTTTTTTCTTTTTCAACCTCATTTTCTTTTCTTTTCTTTCTTTCTTTCTTTCTTTCTTTTTTTTTTTTAATTTTCTGCTTCATTCCCCAAATCAGCCATTTCTTCCAAGAGCATGGGTTCTTTTTACTGAAAATTGAGGAAATTAAGATCTGAGCATAGGTTTGCTTGTTACTATTGTGCAGTTATTGTTTATAGGCCTCTCAGCTGACAGAATAAGATCTATATGAGTATATTATACACAATTATCTATAAATTATTGTATATATTACCACCTCTATCTATATTACACCAACTTTGATTCTGTAGTGGTTTCCACTGCAATACCACATGGATCATTCTAGCCTCCTCATCATGCCAGTATGTAAATTCCCACTCCAGCCAGGAGAAACCCAGCTACCACCAACCACCATCCACTTAATTAATTGCTTAATTGGATATACATGTATAACAGTATTAGACATGCTAACCCCAAATCTCATAGGACATAATCTTTTTCAATCAGAATCCAATGCTTATATATAATTCCTTTGTCTTTGTTCTTACAGACTCCACTCATTTCCAGACTTAGGTCAGCATCTCTCTCCTCACCTTCTCTGAGGCTGTTGTTGTTTCATTAATTTGTCATATAGTTATACTATGTTCATAAAAATATATATAATATAACCTGAAAGTTTATGTATAATTATTTGTTAAGGTAGAGATAACAAATGGTATTTCTTTAACTGTGCAATCCAGGCCAATCCTTTTTTTTTTTGCTTTTTTTTTTTTTTTTTAAGGCCGAACTTGCAACATATGGTAGTTCCCAGGCTAGGGGTTGAATTGGGGCTGCAGCTGCCTGCCACAGCCACAGCAACACCAGATCCCCGACCCACTAACTGAGGCCAGGGATCCTCATGGATAGTAGTCATATTTGTTTCTGTGGCACCACAATGGGAATGCCCCCTTTGTTTTTGGTTTTGGAAATGTCTCTTAACATGTGGCCAAAATAAGGTAAGCAAATTAGGAAAACTGAAGCATTTATATCAAATGACTACGAAGCAATCAATGAGCTAGAATAAGCCATCATTACACATTCTCACGTGGGTTAGATTGACAGGTGATAACTGAAGGGATTTAAAACATTCTGTAACAGAATAATAGCAGCTTTATCAAGCTTTCATCATGTGTGCGTGTTTGGCTGCCTCAGCACAATTGCAATACAAATTTTAATCAAATTTGATTACAAATTATTTTATCTGAATCAAATCTTATAAAATTAATCTTCAAGTATACACAATTAAGTTAAAGTCTAGAAGGAAAATAGATTCAACATTGCCTCAATTCTTCTTATTGGGGGTGAATATTGAGAGAAAAATCATTTGAGAAAACAATTTGAAATAATAACGTCGCTAATTCCTGTGTTTTCCTGTCATCTTGCCTTTTCCAATGGGCAGTAATCATAGTCCTTTGAGCAGAAAGGTGAATTAGGAATGGTTATTGAGATCTCAAAGGGAGCATAGTACTAGAGATAGTAAACAACAAAACATTTAACATATCAGTATTTATTTTACTTAGAGGAAATTCAGAGAATTTTCTTCAAGTTGATAAATACATTCTTGGTGTTATAAGAATGTAAAAAAATTCTCTTCTGATTGCATTTGCAACTGGAAATGCTGGATTCTTTCTACTTCAGAGACTGATAGGCGAGAAAATAGATTTTTTTGGTCCCAAATCCAAAGCTTGGGTTATTGTAATACCACACTAAGTACACATTTTGCTTTTAGGTAAAATATCTTGGAGTCCAAAGTGTATTTCTTCCTGCACCTCCTCAAATCTATAGAATGGGAAATAATAAATTCATCTTAAATAGCAATTTAATTACTTTTCAGAATAGCTGCATGGCTGTACATACAATCATATTTACTGCCCAGATTTTGAGTGAAAATGTTTTATGATTTCATATTTTCAACATTTTGAAAATTTCTGACACCAAATATACATTTATCGCACCAGTTCTTATTCATTACATCAACACTGGCTTCATTATTTTGATCACAACATTGTTATCAAGAGCCTATCTTATAAACAGTAAACCTCCCTGAGCTAATCTTTAGCTGTCACTTTGAGCACACTGAGGCCTTCCATTTCCACATGTGGAACTCTCAAGACTTCCAAGATTATTTCTAGAACATTGCCCATCTCTGCTCCTAAAAGATGAATTATTGGTCTACTAACAGCAGTTGTATCTGCTTCCCCACCTGTTTATGCCAAGTGTAGTTATTATTTCAATTTGAACTCTTACATGTAGTGATAAAATGTAAGTGCACAGAATTGGTTCTATGAAAAATAAGTTGGTCCAGAAAATCTTAATGAAATTAAGTTGGTAATTTCGTTGCTAAATTTAATGTGAAGAAGTTTACGTTAAACTTGTTTCAGAAAAGGCGTCAAGTTCTCACTCCTCCTAGAATAAAGCTGAAAATGAAGATCATTGTTAATATACTTGATGCAGAAACAAAAACCAATCTAGAACTTGTCTTTACTCATAATGGCAAAACCACCAAATTTTTAACTTGATATAATATCCTATCTTTTTGAAAATAACTTTACTCAATTTGCAATATCATTATTTTTATATCAGTTACTTTCAACAATATTACTGATTATCTACTATGTTCTAAGAACTCTTCTAAATATTAGAAAAATCAAAGGTAAATACAAAGTTCCAGATATCAAATAGTTCAAAGTGTAATTGCAGATATAGACAATTTCATTCAGTATTTATTCTTCAGGAGAAAATGAGCAAATACTTGAGGGAAATAAAGAAATTAAAAATGCTCTTTGTACTTTTTCTTGGCTCAAAACCACAGGTAGATAAGTCATCAATATGTTTGAGTCATGGGTATGTTATTGTATAGCTAATTAATAATATTTCATGATTTAGGAATATTCAAGGAAGCTCTGGTCTTTGGAGAGGATAATTGAGATATAACATGTACATCACCTGTAATTGTTACTAAAATTGATAGCATATAATCTCCATAAACATGGACTTAATATTTATTCCACAGACTGGAATAAATAATGATGACATATGATGACAAGGGATTTTGATTTCTTAAAACAACATTAACAAAAAAGTGTGAATTTAGTATGGGAATATTTTTAGTATTAATGAGACACATCCTTAGAAACAATTTATAAAATAATGCTGAGAAACACTATATAAACAAAGTTGTCACCATTATTCTCTATCAAGATGTTTGATACAATCTTGATACAATCTGGAAGATATTCAATTACACAGTTGGCTCTTACTTAGACATGGGAACACTTCATTACTCAGCACTGCATCAAAGCATGTGATTGACTCCAAATGTTTCCCTTTAGGGTCTGGAGAGGAGCCAAAAATACGCAGTCAGTCCTAAATGCAAAGTAGAATTCATCACATAAAGAAATTTCCAAAAAAAGAAATAGTAAGCAAAAAAAAAAAAAAAGCATGCAGACAAAAATAGGACATTAGGGAACCTTTGACAGATGATCCCCTGGGCTTTTCCCTACTCATCCCTGTCATGTTTGCCCTTCTGCCCTATAGTCAGCTGCACACACCGGGGCCTCAGAGAAGGGTGTGATGACAGTGCAGAGAAGGATGCAAGACACACAGTCTTAGTTGTTGTTGTTTATTTCATAAGTTAAGACTCAGGTATAAGGTATAAAGATTTGGGAGAACACACCAAAACCTGCTTTCACTCAAAGAGGGGTGAAGGATGAAGACAGAACCTTCCAGTGGTCCAGAAACTAGCAAACAACAGCCCAAGGACCACACCCAATCTGCAGATTGTTAGTATAAATAAAGTATTATTGGAAAGCTTTTATCCCTTTACATATTGTTCACAGCTACCTTAGTTGTGACAGAGGCTATATGACCTGCAAAGCTGAAAATATTTACAAGCAGGCTGTTTAGAAAAAGAAGTTTACCCTCTACTGACCTAGACTGTAGTGGATCTTTGAGAAATGCCCCTGGCTCTCTCTGCACTGCCTGCCCACTGGAAAATCCCAAAAAGAAGTCTAAAGTGCAGGCCTTGGAGAGGTCTAAATGTTTAAGAGTCAAGGTACAAGCTCAGGAAGTACATACAGATCTAGGTGTAGAAACAGATGATATAGATATATTTATGTACAATCACATACCTGGTTGTCAGTCAGGAGGTGACTCATATATTGTTGTATTCTTCAGCAAGTAAAAGGAGCTATAACAAACTTACCTGTGTGCACGCCTGCACAGGAGGTATAAGGACCTGAGTCTCTCTTAGATATAAATTGTCAAGGGAAAGCAGTCAGATGTTTCCTGGTAATCCTAGAAGGATACAAATGTACTTAAGATAAAATCTTGTTAGGAACTAAAAAGGAAGAGCCAGCAATTTGATTGGGCAAGTTGATCCCCAATATCCATTAAGATATAGGTGTCCAAAATGATCAGGTGTTCAAGCAGCTGACACCTAATGACCACTTGTCCCCATCTAATAGTCACTGGACAGCTGTCCTTTTTTCTCACCCCCACTGCAGGGATCTTATGCACAACCCAGAGGACTGTTAAGACTCAGATGAGGCTTGGGGGGTCCTGAGTTGGCTAAGATAACCTGGAAACAACCCTATAAGTTAGAAGCCCTTTTAGCCTAAAACACAGCTTACTGGTGCTTTTAGGGTCTGGGGTTCCACAAGCTCTTAAAATTGACACAAGTTCATTCCTGTTCTCAAATCCTTCTCCTTCCAAACACGTGTCCTATATCCACATGAAACCAGGCACGGTTGTGATCTGAACTCACATGTTGACAGGACAATCCACAGGATCAGTGTTTGATTTTTATTATCATCTGAACTGTGTTCTAGGATTCACTGTTTAACATGAACATCCTGACACTGTTTTTTTCTCTGCGTGCCTTGAGCAAAGAGTAGGCTTTCAGGATGGCCGATCTTTCATGAAGTTTGTTCATCACAGTCAGAACCAGTCAATCAAGAAACTCTATCATCCAGTGATGAAGCAGTACCATGGAGTTGGAAAAGAAGATGAAAAAATGATTTTGGAGATTAAAATCTACTAAAGACGCAGACAATTTTAAGAGAGTGTGCTCTGTTGAAATTGTCCAAGATGACGTCAAGTTTTCTGGCTTGAATGGACAACCTTGCCCTCAATTTAGACATAACTAAACTAAATCAGGCTCTGGGTAATAGGATATAAAAGTGATTTCAGTTTGGGAAATTTTGAGATAGGGTCCTTGTGGATACATAGAAATTTGATTCCTACCTACTTATGTTTGTGGGCATTAAAGGAATTATTAGGCCTAGAGATAGAGACTCGGTAATTAGCAAAAACTAGAAATTAAACCACAGTAATTAGAGAATGGGTCAATCTATAAAGATCTGATTTTATCAATTGAGCAGTGATTCTTATTACTTATTACTTTATTAGATAAACACATCTCAGCTCTCCTTTGCGGTCCCATCATGGCCCCAATGTTCTAACCACAATGATGCAGACATGATTAAATACAGGTTAGTTATGTCCATGTATCTTGCAAGAATGGGTGATGTGTTTTATATGCATTCTTTGCAACATATATATGCAACTTTTTTTTTTTTCTTTTTTTGGAGCCGCACCCGCTAAGTATGGAAGTTCCCAGGCTAGGGGTCAATTGGAGCTGCAGCTGCCGGGCTATACAACAGTCACAGCAATGCAGGATCTGAGCCACGTCTGCAACCTATACCACAGCTCAAAGCATCACTGGATCCTTAACCAACTGAGTGGGGCAAAGAATCGAATCCCCATCCTCATGGATACTTGTTGAGTTCATTACCACTGAGCCACAGTGGGAACTCCCTCATTTCTTAATAAAGAATGACAGGATGATTATTCCTAAAAGAATTGTTGTGAGACATAAAGAAGAATTGATGAGACTATTTCCAAGATATAAAATCTTATAATAGTGAAAGGCAATATGACTATTTATAACCTGTCAATTTTCTGACATTTGGTATCTTGGGTTGGGGCTTCTATAACAAAATACATAGATGATGAACTTAGAAATAATGGTCATTTATTTCTCACAGTTCTGGAGGCTGCAAGTCAGAGATCATGATGCCAGCCTGGTTGGATGGGGACCCTCTTCCTGGTCCCATCCTCATGTGGTAGATGGAAGAGAGGGAGCTAGCTCTCTGGAGTCTCTTCTAAGGGTACTAATCCCATTGATGGGGCTCCACCCCCAGGACCTAATCACCTCCCAAAGGCATCACCTCCAATTACTACCTCTGGAGGGATGGGGGGTGGGTAGGATTTCAACATTTGAATGTGGAGTGGACACGAACATTCAAACCCTAGAATTAGGGTAAGTCATGTTTGATTCCGTATCTTTCAATTTAATAATTTAGTGAAATGCATAATGCTTAACAGAGACTTGGGGAAAAAAACACAGCCTTCAGGCTTTGTACACAGGCAAACATGCTCACAGTTTTGCCATGCCATCACATATAATTAAAGAGCTGAAATACCCTTAATTATAGTTTCTACTATTAAAACATTTACATTTGGTTTGCTTTGTGATATTGTAATAACCATGAAAACATTTTTACTGATCATTTCGGTTCTGATAAAACATTGCATTTGTTTTTCCCCTAAGTAGTTATCCATAATAATGTTAGGTGTTTTGTTCGGTTTTATTATCAAAGCAATATGGAGTCAAAATCATTTATTTTGCTAATGCAAGTCAGATATTTGCATGCATAATTCCTGAGAGCCTAGCTTAATATGACCATTCATTCAACACAATGGGAGGGAGAGAAATAAAATTCCAGATGGATAAATAGGCAGTAACAAATTAAATTTATAATAATTTGACAGTGGTTTGAAGCAAGAGGAAAGAAAAATACATTTTCACATATCCCATCTCAAAAAGTTATTGAGTTTTTATGGTGTGTTAAACTGGTGTTCACAACAAGTAAAATATAAATTTATCCTCTGTAACAAAATACATTTGTCACTATGACAAAACATTTACCAAAATGAAGCACTGAAAGGAACAATAAGAAGAAGAGTGCTAAAATTAATGTCTAAACTCGATTGAATATCTACTTTGGGCAAGGCACAATGCTAAATGATTTACAGGTATCAGCTCATTTAATTCTAATGACAACTTTGAGGTTAAATATTAACACTATTCTCATTTTAAGGAGTATGACCCTAAGGCTCAGAGAGGTTAATTAACTTGGCCAAGGACAAACAGCTCTTATAGGGTAGACTCAGGCTTCAACTACATCTGCATGACTACATCTACAGAACCCCAGCTCTCAATCCCCACCTCTAAAAATATATGAAAAATTCTCCTTCTTTAAAAAATCATTTCATAAATGCAAAACATCATAGAAGTTTTACAAGAGTTGAAGAACCTTAACACTGGATTATAAAAATAGCAAAGACCACAAACCCTCCATTGATTTGTATGTAGCTTTGTGGACAGAGACAGGTGATACAATGACTTCAATATACGTTTTTAATCTATTGATGTTCATTTACCCATTGTGTTCATCAGCCATTCACTAGAAATTTATTCAGTGTTTGCTCTAAAGCAAGCATTTGTTCTTAATGAAGTTGTTAAAACTGCCTTCGACTAACACTTGAAATTTCAGAAGAATCCCCTGATAGGTCTGAACACTGATTATCTGGTTTATTATCACAAGCAAAATATGTCTTTAATAGGCAATTAGGCTTGGTATTTAATTATTGTCTCAAAAATGGCTTCATGTGACCTATTCTAGAACTAAAATTATTATCTTTGGCTGAAAATTAACAAAATGTAATTAGTGGTTTTTATCAAATAATTCCATATAGCATGTTAATTTGTTTAGGTAGCTATGGGGTACTCTTCGTTCCTAATGCATCCTGGCATGTTCATCAGGAAACCATGTTGATCTATATTAGCTGCTTCATGGGAAAATTACTGAGGATTTTGACATCTGCTATGGTAATTTTCTAGGCTCAAGACTATTCTGCCTTGCTTTATGGTGAAAAAGACTTTGGACATTCAAGCAAGCGGCTGTTTTCATATTGGAACACAAACTTATTCCTAAGAAAATCCTAAGAAAAGTTCTTCCTCAATCAACATAGATGGAAATAATGAGTCTTTCTACCTTGTGGCATTCTTGAGAGAAAAAAATGAAGAGACATAAATGAATGTGCCTCAAATTCTTTTAATTTTAAATTTCCTTTATGATATTCTTTACAAAAAAGACTCAAGCTAGTTAAAAGGTACATATACTTCTACCTATGATGGTGTAGAAGAGAAAGAGGCATGAAATGATTATATAAATGTTTCCTCAAATACATTCAATATTTATTCAACATGGCTTGCAGTAATCATGTGGCAAAATGCATTATACATATTTTAAGACAGTTATTATATTTTTGTATATTTGAACATAAAACCAAGATTTTTGTCCTGGAAGTGTAGGATTTTTTTTTTCCTTTTCTTTTTAGAGCTGCATCTGTGGCATGTGGAAGTTCCCAGGCTAGGGGTCGAATCAGAGCTGTAGCTGCCAGCCTATACCATAGCCAGAGCAGTGTGGGATTCTTAACCTGCTGAGTGAGGTCAGGAATCAAACTCACATCCTCATGGATACTAGTCAGGTTCCCAACCCACTGAGCCATAACGGGAACTCCCAGAAGTGTAGAAATTTGAAAGATATCAACTATATCCTGCATAACTTACCAGAAGTTTATGATCCAATTTCATTTCAGGAAAAAAAAAAAGTTTCTTTTATGAGAAAGCTAGTTTAAAGCCATATTTAATTAAATTAATGGGAATCACATACATAGCCATTTTTTTTGTGTGTGGACACAGAAAAAGTGTGAGGTCACTGTTGACCTAACAGTGGGGATTTGGCATGACGAGATGAGTTATTTAGGACTATGTTATCTTTTGAAGTTTGATTTGGGGTTTATCTCTGGAAAATCTGTTGTTAATTTGCTTGGTGTTGTATAAGATTTGTTTCCTTTGTGTAAAGAAAGATGCAGGGCTGTTTGTGAATATAGATCATTTCTATTGAAATGATTCTATTGAAATGATTGAGGGCTCTTTGTTTTAAGAGCTACTAGAAACTGCAAACCATGATTTTCATTGGGTAAAGGTGACCATACTTCGCAAATGAATCTACATGTTCACAATTAAAATTTCAAATGGTATTTCTTGCCGACATTGACAAAATGATCTTTAAATGCCTACAGAAATATGAGAGATCCAGGGAAGACAAAACAATGTTGCAAAAAAGAACAAAATTAAAGAACTTACATTACTTTATTTCAAAACCTGATACAGAGCTACAGTAATCAAGACTATGTGGATATGCTGACTAATAGAATAGAATCGAGATTCCAGATACAAACCCTTACATTTATGGTCAATTGATTTTTGACACAGGTGGCAAGAGTATACAACAGGGAAAGGTCTTAGCAATATGGGATCATTGGGGGCCTTGATATGACCTCTTTCATTTGAGTGAGAGAGACATATATGTGATCAATGCGTGTTTAAAAGGAGGAGAGAAATTAAAGGTACTGCTACATATTTATTAGAATGGGAAAATTTCAGAACATTGACAATACCAAATGCTAGCCAGGACGCAGAGCAACAAGAACTCTCCTTCATTGCTAGTAGGATTGCAAAATGGTACAGCTACTTTGGAAGTTGAGTGGTATCTTGCAAAACTAAGCATGCTCTTCCAATGTAACCCAGTAATTCTGCTTTTTGGTATCTACCCAAAGGAATTGAAAACTTACTTTCACATAAAAACTTGTACACAAATATTTCTAGGTGCTTTATTCATAACTGCTGAAACTTCTAAGCTATCAAGATTTCCTTCCATAGGTGAATGGATAAAATGTGGTACCTCCAGGCAATGGGAAATTATTCAGTGCTAAAAATAAAAGAGCTACCAGGCCGTAAGAAGACATGGAGAAATCTTAACTGCATATCATTAATTGAAAGGTGATGCACTTTTTAAAACTTATATTTCTTAAAAAAAATGGAGTAAAGGATTTCTACTGTGATATGTAAAGAGCTTAGAAATTGTCACTTCTGCCCTTATAACGGGGAAAAAAAAAAAACCTAAGCAAATTGAAAATCAATAACTTTTCTTGTATCCATCAGAGAACTGAGGTTCCAAGACAAACCAACACCCCAAAAACTGGAGAGAAAGGAGAATTCGAAGAATGCCAATCAGCTTGCTAAAGCAGAAGACATAAGTGCCATTAACTTGTAGGAGCATTTATGGAGTAACTCTGGGAAATTGCTGGAAGCTGCATGTGGACTAGTTTGAAGGTTAAGACTCTTGTGGGCTCAGTGTAAGACCCTCATCCCCTCTTTTTAGAAAGATTTGAAAGACACACTTGCTTCCTTTCATGGAGATCCGAATAACTCTTTTTAAATTTTTTTTTCATTTTTTAACTTTAATTTTTTAAAGGCTTATTTATTTTATTTTTTTATTTTTATTTTTGTATTTTCAGGGCTGTGCACACAGCATATGGAAGTTCCCAGGCTAGGGGTCTAATCGGAGCTGTAGCCACCGGCCTATGCCAGAGCCACAGCAACAACAGATCCAAGCCGCATCTGCGAACTACACCACAGCTCACGGCAACACCAGATCCAACCAGCTGAGTGAGGCCAGGGATCAAAGCCGTAACCTCACGGTTCCTAGTCAGATTCATTTCCGCTGCGCCACCACGGGAACTCCTGAATTTAATTTTTTATTTTATATTGGAGTATAGTTAATTTACAATGTTGTGTTAATTTCAGGTATACAGCAAAGTGATTCAATTGTACATATGCATATATCCATTCTTTTTCAGGTTCTTTTCCTATATAGGTTATTACAGAATATTGAATAGAATATTGAATAGAGTGCTGTACAGTAGGTCCTAGTTGGTTATTAATTTTACATATAGTGGTGTGTATCTGTTAATCTCAAACTCCTAATTTGTCCCCCGTTGCCTTTCCCCTTCAGTAACCATAAGCTTATTTTTGAAGTCTATGAGTCTGTTGTTGATTTGTAAATAAGTTCATTTTCATCATTTTTATTAGTTTCTACATGAAAGTGATATCATATGATGCTTGTCTTTTTCTGTCTGATTTACTTCACTTAGTACATTAATCTCTGGGTCCATCCATGTTGCTGAAAATGGCATTATTTTGTTCTTTTGTATGGATGAGTCATATTCCATGTCTTGGCTATTGTAAATAGTGCAACAATGAATATTGGGGTGCATGCGTCTTTCCAAATTATAGTTTTCTCTGAATATATACCCAGGAGTGGGATAGTTGGATCATATGGTAACTCTTATTTTTAATTTTTGAAGGAGACTTCATACTGTTCTCCATAGTGGTTGCAACAATTTACATTCCCACCAACAATGTAGGAGGGTTCCCTTTTCTTCACGCCTTCTCAAGCATTTATTGTTTGTAGACTTTTCCATGATGGCTATTCTGACCAGTGTGAGGTGATACCTTATTGCAGTTTTGATTTGTATTTCTCTAATAATTAGCAATGTTGAGCATCTTTGTATGTGTTTTTGGCCATCTGTATGTCTTCTTTGGAGAATGTCTGTTTAGATGTTCTACCAATTTTTTGATTGGACTGCTTGCATTTTTGATATAGAGCTGCATGAGCTCTCCATATTTTAGAGATTAATCCCTTGTTGGTCTCTTCATTTGCAAATAAATCTGGATAACTCATATTTTCTGAACAACTTATCAGTTCTATGACTTATAAGAGCAAGAATAAATGTCACTTAAGTTATCTTCATCTCTATCATTATGAAACAAATTAAAAAGATATGTCTTATAAAGCCTCAGGTAACTAAATGATTTAAAAAAGATAACTATAAAGTGTTGAGGAACATATTCCTGATTGGACATTTTACCCATCCTAAGGCAATGATCCAAACTGTTTGAAAATCAGTGGATGAAAATATCTATAAAATATACCCTTAAAAATAATTGGTAGCAAGGAGGGATTCCACAAATTTTAGAAATATGGTTACTCTTCATTTTTTGTGATTACAGTCTCTTCTTAACTACCCTCAATGTATCTGTCAATATCAGAAGTGTTTTACATTTATTTCTAAACAAATATAATTGTTAAAATGATGTAGATAAAAAATTAATGTAAAATATGAGTATAAGAGCCAACTTCAGAAAATACCAATAATAAAGGCATATGGTTATGCTTTACTATTTTCAGGAACAGAATTTTCTTTCCAATGATCTTTAAATTTTTCATTAACTTAACCAAGAGTTTTTCATTTGATCTTGCTTTTTCCTCCATAGGCTGATTTTCCTAAAAGAATGTTCAAAAATGAAGAATCACCTCACGGAAGCATACTGGTAGTGGAACAGCTCCAGGATGATAACTTAGTTGCTTAATACCAACAGCAAAGAAGTAATCTCCCCCTGCCTGTCTCAGTATGTTAGCTGCGGCAGCAAGTATTGTTTTCTCAGTCATGAAATGGCTGCAACATCTCCAAATGCTGGCATCTCATACAACTCTCTGAAGCCAGAAAAGAGACTATCAATACACTCTATCCATCATTTTTAGATTGAAGAAAATCCTCCAGAATTAACACCCATATCCCAAGAGTCAGCCATATTTTTCTTCATGCATTATTGCTCAAATTCTGTCACAAAGCCATTCTTTGAGTTATCGTTGGCAAGGTGAATTCAATTGCTATAGTGAGATTAACCTACTCAAGATTTACTCCACTAGGCTAATGGAAAGCCCTAGCCTCTCCAGAAGCACATGGCCTCCTCATACCTACACTAAATCAGGATTCTACCAGTACCGAAAAAATGGGGAGAGGTTGATGACTAAATTAGGAGGTATAGTGACCACCAAAGATAAAAAATCTCACAGGCAAAATTGATCTCATTACTCATCAATGCAGAAAAACACAGTCAACTTTTTCCTGCTTGCACTAGAAAAATAATTTTATGAATTGGTTTTATGCATCAATAAACCACTGTGCTCATACTTTCAATAACCCAATATTCTTCTTGGTTTAGTTCTACAGTCCCAGGTAACTGGAACCTAGACAACCACTTCCAGTATCATTGATAGACTAATAGAAATGGGAAGAAAATTAGTAATAATACCATTGATATCGTCAAATAATATCAGTGGTAAATATATAGCGAGCACTGTGCCAAGTCCTCCATCTTTCTGATTTTGCTTTGTTTTCATGCTTGCACTAGAACGTACAGAATATTTTACAGAAGAAGTTCAAAGAGGCTTCCAAACATCATTAAGTCATGTCCTCTAGATCACAGAATTCCATATCTTGAAAGGGTCTGTCCTGGACAATGTGAGAGCTTCATGTGGAGACCTGGAGTCCCTGTACAGCACTCATTCTGCCTCCACTCACAGTGGAAATGAAATAAGCAACACCCGCAGATGGGCGGGCATAAGACACACATGTTCTAGGAGAACACGTTTGAGCAGTAGCCAACAGACTCCTAACTGCACAACTCAAAGATACTTCGTAGGCCTAGAGTGGGACAAACGTAAGTGGAATAAAGTGTGGAAAATACTTTGGGAGCTCACAGAAGCACAGGCTAAGTAATTAAGCAAACCCAGGCGTTGCTAAGAAACTGCCGCTAAGACCAGTGGGAAGCCAGGCTGCCAGACACTGAGGCTGGTAACAGACTTCCTAGCAAAGATTTGGAGGAAGTCAGGCATTAGTGGCAACTGCAGATCAGAGGGTTTGCTTTGTTTTATCTTTATCTTTGTTCAACGTGAGAGATGGGTCTGTATTTCTACTCATATTTGAAATGAACTCTTCTCCAGAGAAAAGACTAATGTGTACTCAGACATGGAATTGCCAGATCATATCGTAGTTCTAATTTTAATTTTTTGAGGAAACCCCATAAAGTTTTCAGCAGTGGCTGCACCAATTTACCTTCCCACCAACACAAATGTACTAGGGGTCCCTTTTCTCCATGTCCTACTAACACTCGTTACCATGTGTCTTTTTATATAATTGTTCTTGCAGATGTGAGGTGATATCTCGTTGTGGTTTTAGTTTGTATTTTCATGATGATGAGTAACATTAAGCATCTATTAAAATATTTATTGGATTATAGTTTCTTTTTACAATGTTGTGTTAACTTCAGGTGTACAGGAAGGTGATTCAGTTATACACATACATTTATTCATTCTATTTCAGATTCTTTTCCCATATAACTTATTGCAGAATGTTGAGTAGAGTTCCCTGTGCTGTACAATAGGTCCTTGTTGGTTATCTATTTTACACATAGTGGTGTGTATCTGTTAATCCCAAACTCCTAATTTAAAAATCAAAAAATAGAACTACCATATGATCCAGCAATCCCTTCCCCCCACATCTCCACTTTGATAAACATGTTTTATTTTTAAATCTGTGACTGTTTCTATTTTATAAATTAATCCATTTGTATCATTTTTATTAAATTCTGTGATATCAGATGATATTTGTCTTTGTCTGACTTACTTCACTTAGTATGATAATCTCTAGGTCCATCCATGTTGCTGAAAATGGCATTATTTTGTTCTTTTGTATGGATGAGTCATATTCCATTGTCTATTTGTAGCACACCTTTTTTATCCATTTCTCTGTCAATGGGCATCTATATTGCTTCCATGTCTTGGCTATTGTGAATAGTGCTGCAATGAACACTGGGGTGTATATATCTTTTTGAATTATAGTTTCCTCTGGATATACAGCTGGGAGTGGGATTGCTGAATCACAAAGTACTTCTATTTTTTTGATTTTTAAGGAACCTCCCTACTGTTCTCCATAGTGGTTGCACCAGTTGACATTCAGGTCTACAGTGTAGGAGGGTTCCCTTTTCTTCACACTCTCTCTAGTGTTTATTGTTTGTAGACTTTTTGATGCTGGCCATTCTGACCACTGTGAAGTGACACCTCACTGTAGTTTTTTTGTTTGCTTGTTTTTTTTGTTTTTGTTTTTGTTTTTGATTTCTTAGGGCCACACTCACAGTGTATGGAAGTTCCCGGGCTAGGAGTCGAATTGGAGCTACAGCTGCCAGCCTATACCACAGCCACAGCAAAGCCAGATCCCTCACCCACTGAGCGAGGCCAGGGACCAAACCCACATCCTCATGGATACTATTTGGATTTGTTTCCATTGTGCTACAGGAGGAACTCCTCATTGTAGTTTTGATTTGTATTTCTCTAATAATTAGCAATAATGAGCATCTTTTTATGTGTTTTTGGCCATCCATAATGTCTTCTTTGGAGAAATGTCTATTTAGATATTCTGCCATTTTTTGATTGGGTTGTTTAGGTTTTTTTGATCTAGAGCCGCATGAACTGTTTGTATATTTTGGAGAGTGATCCCTTTTTGGTCACTTCATTTGCAAATATTTCTCCCATTATGTGGGCTGCCTTTTTGTTTGTTTATAATTTCCTTTGCTGTGAAAAGATTTTAAGGTTAATTAGTTCCCATTTGTTTATTTTTATTTTCATTTTCTTTTCTCTAGGAGGCAGATCAAAAAAGATATTGCTGCAATTTATATCAGAGAGTGTTCTGCCTATGTTTTCTTCCAAAAGCCTTATCACGTCTGCCCTTATATTTAGGTCTTTAATTCATTTTGAGTTTATTTTTATGTGTAGTGTTAAAGAATATTCTAATTTCTTTCTTTTAAATGCAGCTGTCCAGTTTTCCCAGACCACTTATTGAAGAGACTGTCTTTTCTCCATTGGATATTTTTGCTTCCTTGGTAACAGTTTGACTGACCACAGGTGCTTGGGTTTACTTCTGGGCTTTCTATCCTATACCATTGATCTATATTTCTATTTTTGTACCAGTATTGCACTGTTTTGATGAGCTTTATAGTGTATTCTGAAGTCAGATAGCTTGCTTACTCCAGCTCAGTTTTTCTTTTTAAAGATTGTTTTGGCTATTCAAGGTCTTCTGTGTTTCCATGTTTCCATACAAATTTTAGATTTTTTTTTTTTTGTTCTAGTTTGGTGAAAATGCCATTGGTAATTTTTTTTCCTTTTCAATGCAATAGGAATTGCATTGAAACTGTGGATTAAACATCTTTTTACATACTTGTTGGCCTATTCAACTCCTTAGCCCATTTTGCAATATATATTATATATATTTGTAATATATAATTTAGATAAGTAATTTAATTGTAGGAGTTCATTACATATCTTGTTTTTTTACATAGTTTCTTTTTACACAATGAATTTATTTCATTTATAGTTGTACAATGATCATCACAATCCAATTTTATAGGATTTCCATCCCACACCACCAGCACATCCCCCAACTCCCAACCTGTCTTATTTGGAAACCATAAGTATTTCAAAGTCTGTGAGTCCATATCTATTCTGCAAAGAAGTTCAGTCTGTCCTTTTTTCAGATTCCACACGTCAGTGATAGCATTTGATGTTGGTGTCTCATTGTCTGACTGACTTCACTTAGCATGATAATTTCTAGGTCCATCCATGTTGCTAAAAATGCCAGTATTTCATCCTTTTAATGGATGAGTAATATTCCATTGTGTATATGTACCACATCTTCTGGATCCACTCCTCTGTTGATGGGTATTTAGGTTGTTTCCATGTCTTGGCTATTGCAAATAGTGCTGCAATGAACATCAGAGTACATGTGTCTTTTTGAGTCATGGTGTTCTCTGGATAGATGCCCAGGAGAGGGATTGGTGGATCAAATGGTAGTTCTATTTTTGGTTTTCTGAGGAATCTCCATATTGCTTTTCACAGTGGTTGCACCAAATTACAATACCACCAACAGTGTAATAGGGTTCCTTTTTCTCCACACCCTCTCCAGCACTTACTGTTTGTAGACTTTTTGATGATGGCCATTCTGGCCAGTGCAAGGTGGTACATCACAGTGGTTTTGATTTGCATTTCTCTAATCATGAGTGATGTTGAACATCTTTTCATGTCTTTTTTGGCCATCTGTATGTCTTCTTTGGAGAATTGTCTGTTTAGATCTTCTGCCCATTTTCTGATGGGGTTGTTTGTTTTCTTGGTATTGAGTGGTAGGAGGTGTTTATAAATTTTGGAGATTAATCCCTTGTCAGTTGATTCATTTGCAAAGATTTCCTCCCATTCTGTAGGTTGTCTTTTCGTTTTGTTTAGGGTTTCCTTTGCTGTGGAGGAACTTTGAAGTTTAATTAAGTCCCATTTGTTTATTTTTGTTTTTACTGTCCTTACTCTAAGAGGCAAATCTGAAAAGATGTTGCTGTCGTTTATGTCGGAGAGGGTTTGGCCTATGTTTTCATCTAAGAGTTTTATAGTGTCTGGTCTTATATCTAGGTCTTTAATCCATTTGGAGTTTATTTTTGTGTATGGTGTTAGGGAGTGTTCTAATTTCATTCTTTTCCATGTGGCTGTCCAGTTTTCCCAGCACCACTTATTGAACAAGCTGTCTTTTGTCCCCTGTATAGTCTTGCCTCATTTGTCATACATTAGTTGGCTGTAGGTGCATGGGTTTAATTCTGGACTTTCTCTCCTATTCCACTGATCTAGATTTCTGTCTTTGTGCCAGTACCATACAGTTTTGATGACTGTTGCTTTATAGTATCATCTGAAATCCGGGAGCCTGATTCCTCCAACTCCATTTTTCTTTTTCAGGATGGCTTTGGCTATTCTGGGTCTGTTGTGCTTCCAAACAAACTTGAAAATATTTTGTTCAAGTTCTGTGAAAAATGTCCTTGGTAATTTGATAGGGATTGCATTGAATCTGTAGATTGCCTCATGTAGAGTAGTCATTTTGATAATATTGACTCTTCTAATCCAAGAGCATGGTATGTCTTTCCATCTATGTGTATCATCTTTGATTCCTTTCATCTGTGTCTTATAGTTTTCAGAGTAGAGGTCTTTTGTCTCTTTAGGTAGGTTTACTATTTTATTCTTTTGGATGTGATGGTAAACAGGATTACTTCCCTCATTTCTCTTTCTGATCTTTCATTGTTAGTATGTAGAAATACAGTTGATTTCTGTGTGTTAATTTTGTACCCTGTGGCTTTGCCAGATTCATGGATGAGCTCTAACAGTTTTTTGGTAGAGTCTTTAGGATTCTCCAGGTATAGTATCATGTCATCTGCAAATAGCGATAGTTTTACTTCTTCCTTTCCAATTTGGATTCCTTTTATCTCTTTTACTTCTCTGATTGCTGTGGCTAGGACTTCCAGAACTATGTTGAAGAGTAGTGGCGAGAGCAGACATCCTTGTCTTGTTCCTGATCTCAGCGGGAATTCATTCAGCTTTTCACCATTGAGAATGATGTTTGCTGTGGGTTTGTCATATATGGCCTTTATCATGTTGAGGTAGTTTCCCATTATGCCCACTTTCTGAAGGGTTTTTATCAGAAATGGGTGTTGGATTTGTCAAAGGCTTTTTGTGCATCTATTGAGAGGATCATGTGATTTTTATTCTTCAGTTTGTTAATATGGTGTATCACACTGATGGATTTGCGGATATTGAAGAACCCTTGCATCCCTGGGATAAATGCCTCTTGATCATGATGTACAATCCTTTTAATGTATTGTTGGATGTGGTTTGCTAGTATTTTGTTGAGGATTTTTGCATCGATGTTCATCAGTGAAATGGGCCTGTAGTTTTCTTTTTTGTGGTGTCTTTGTCTGGTTTTGGTATCAGGGTGATGGTGGCCTCATAGGATGAGTTTGGGAGTGTCCCTTCCTCTGCAATTTTTTGGAATAGTTTCAGAAGGATAGGTGTTAACTCTTCTCTGATGTTCAATAGAATTCGCCTGTGAAGTCATCTGGTCCTGGACTTTTGTTTGTTGGAAGTTTTTAAATCACAGTTTCGATTTCAGTACTTGTGATTGCTCCATTCATCTTTTTTACTTCATCATGGTTTAGTCTTGGAAGATTGTACTTTGCTAAGAGTTTGTCCATTTCTTCTAGGTTTTCTGTTTTATTGGCATATAGTTGCATATAGTAGTCTCTTATGATCCTTTGTATTTCTGTGATGTCCGTTGTTGCTTCTCCTTTTTCATTTCTAATTTTATTGATTTGAGTCTTCTCCCTTTTTTTCTTGATAAGTCTGGCTAAGGGTTTATCAATTTTGTTGATCTTTTCAAAGAACCAGCTTTTGTTTCATTGATCTTTTCTATGGTTTTCTTCATTTCTATTACATTGATTTCTGCTCTGATCTTTATGATTTCTTTCCTCCTGCTAACTTTACGTCTTGTCTGTTCTCTCTCGAGCTGCTTTAGATGTAAAGTTAGCTTGTTTATTTGAGCTTTTTCTTGTTTCCTGAGGTGGGCTTGTATTGCTATAAACTTTCCTCTTAGAACAGCTTTTGCCACATCCCATAGGTTTTGGAGTGTCATATCTTCGTTGTCATTTGCTGCTAGGTATTTTTTAATTTCCTCTTTGATTTCTTCAGTGATCCATTGGTTATTTAGTAGCATGTGGTTAAGTCTCCACATGTTCATGTTTTTTGCAGTTTTTTTCTTGTTGTTGATTTCCAGTTGTATAGCGTTGTGGTCAGAAAAGATGCTTGATGTAACTTCAATTTTCTTAAAGTTACTGAGATTGGATTTGTAGCCCAGGATGTGATCAATCTTAGAGAATGTTCCATGTGCACTTGAGAAGAATGGTATTCTGTTTCTTTTGGGTGTACTGTCCTATAAATATCTATTTGTGCACTTGAGAAGAATGGTATTCTGTTTCTTTTGGGTGTATTGTCCTATAAATATCTATTAAGTCCCTCTGGTCTAATGCTTTATTCAGGGTCTGTGTTTCCTTATTGATTTCTGTTTCGATGGTCTGTCCATTGCTGTAAGTGGGGTGTTAAAGTCCCCCACTGTTATTGTGTTATTGTTGATTTGTCCTTTTAAGGTTGTTAGCAGTTTGCCTTATATATTGTGGTGAAACTATATTGGGTGCGTAGATATTTAAAATTGTTATATTATCTTCTTGGATTGATCCTTTGATCATTATGTAGTGTCCTTCCTTGTTCCTTAAAATATTCTTCATTTTTTTTGGTCTTTTTTTTGGTATTTCTTGGGCCACTCCCATGGCATATGGAGGTTCCCAGGCTAGGGGTTGAATCGGAGCTGTAGCCACCAGCCTATGCCAGAACCACAGCAATGCTGGATCCGAGCTGCGTCTGCAACCTACACCACAGCTCACAGCAACGCTGGATCCTTAACCCACTGAGCAAGGGCAGGGACTGAACCCGCAACCTCATGGCTCCTAGTCGGATTCGTTAACCACTGCGCCATGACGGGAACTCCTAAAATATTCTTCATTTTAAAGTCTATTTTGTATGATATGCGTATTGGTACTCCAGCTTTCTTTTGATTCCTATTCACATGGAGTATTTCCTTCCATCCTCTCACTTTCAATTTGTATGTGTCCCTAGAAGTGAAATGGTTCTCTTGAAGACAACATATATATTGGTCTTGTTTTTGTATCCATTCAGCCAGTCTATGACTTTTGGTTGGGGCATTTAGTCCATTAATATTTAAGGTAATTATTGATAATATATGTTCTTATTGCCATTTTATTAACTGTTTTGGATTTGTTTTTGTTGCTCTTTTTTCTTCCCTTCTTCTCTTGTTCTCTCTTCTGGTTTGATGACTATCTTTAGTGTTGTATTTGAGTTGATTTTTCTTATTTGTTTGTATATCAATTGTAGATTTTTGGTTTGCAGTTATTCTGAAGTTTTCATATAAGAGTCTATATATATAGGAGATTGTTTTAAATTGTTGGTCTCTTAATTGCAAGTGCATCTCCAGTGTCCTGCACTTGTACCCTCCTCTTCTCATGATTTCTGATTTTGGTGGCGTAATTGTGCATGGATGATTTCATATCTTTACTGTATATATACCTTTACTGGTGAGCCTTGTCATTTGTGGTATTTTTGTTTCTGCTTGTGGTCTTTTCTTTTCTACCTAGAGAAGTTCCGTCAGTATTTGTTGTAAAGCTTGTTTAGTGTTGCTGAATTCTCTCAGCTTTTGCTTATCTGTAAAGATTTTTATTTCTCCTTCAAATCTGAATGCAAGCCTTGCTGGGTAATGTAGTTTTGGTTGGAGTTTTTTTCGTTTCATCATGTTAAATATATCAGGCCACTCCCTTCTGGCCTGCAGAGTTTCTGTTGAAAATCTGCCAGTAACCTTATCAGGGTTCCCTTGCATATTATTTGTTTCTTTTCAAGATTTTCTCTTTGTATTTAATTTTGGTCAGTGTCTCAGAGTGTTCCTCCTTGGGTTTATTTTATATGGTACTCGTTGTGCTTCCTGGATTAGAGTGAGTGGTTCCTTTCCCATGTTAGGGAAGTTTTCTGCTATTATCTCTTTGAATGTTGTTTCTGACCCTTTCTCTCTCTCTTTTCCTTCTGGCACCCCTGTAACACGGATGTTGGTGCATTTAACATTGTCCCAGAGTTCTCTGGGTCTCTCTTCATTTGTTTTCAATCTTTTTTCTCTTTTCTGTTCTGCATCTGTGATTTCCACTAATCTGTCCTCCACCTCGCTTATTCGTTCTTCTGCCTCCTGTATTCTGCTGTCAGCTGCTTCTAGTGAATTTTTTATTTCAGTTATTGTATTTTGCATCTCTTCTTGTTTAAGTTTTATATCTTGTATCTCTTTGGTTAGTGTTTCCTGTAAGTTATCCATCTTTGCCTCCAGTTTATTTCCAATGTCTTGCATCATCTTCAGCATCATCAGTCTAAAGTCTTTTTCCTGGAGGCTGAGAACCTCCTGATCACTTAGCTGTTTTTCTGGAGCTTTTTCTTTCTCCCTCATCTGAGTTATAGTTCTCTGTCTTTTCATTTTGACAGGTTTTTGGTGTGGTGACCTTTTTACAGTTAATAGAGTTGTAGCCTCTCTTACTTCTGGTGTCTGCCCCCCTTGTGGCTGAAGTTGGTACAGGGGCTTGCTGTAGGCTTCCTGATGGGAGGGACTGGTGCCTGCCCACTGGTAGATGGAGCTGATTCCTATCCCTCTGGTGGGTGGGGCTTTTTCTCTGGGTGAGATTAGTGGTGGTTCTGTGCCTGGGGGGTCTTTAGGCAGCCTGTTTACTGATGGGCAGGGCTGTGATCCCACTTGGGTTGTTGTTTGGCTTGGGGTTTCTCAATGCTGATGGGTGGGGCCAGATTTTCCCAAAATGGCCACCTCCAGAGAAAGGCACTCTGCTGGATATTCCCAAGAGCTTTGCTTTCAATGTCCTTCCTCCACAACAAGCCACATTCACCCCTGTTTTCCCAGGAGGTCCTCCAAGAACTGCAGCCAGGTTTGATCCAGATTCCTATGGAGACTTTGCTTTGCCCTGGGACCCAGTGCATGTGAAAATCTGTGTGCACCTTTTAAGAATGCCTTCAATGCCAAATGCTCCAGGAGCTCTTTCTCCCAATGCCAGATCCCCACGTGTGGGGGTTTGATGTGGGGCTCAGAACTCTCACTCCTGTAGGGGAGTCTCTGTGATACAGTTACTTTCCAGTCTGTGGGGCTTCCTACCTGGGAGGTATGGGGTTGCTTATATTACGTGATCACCCCTCCTACCTCTTGATGTGGCCTCCTCTTTGTCTTCTGGAGTAGGGTATCTTTTTGAAAGTTTCCAGTCCATTTGGTTGAAGATTTCTCAGCATTTGGTTGTAAATTTTGTTATTTTTAGGAGACAGGTTGAGCTCCAGTCCTTCTATTCTGCCATCTTAATCCCATTTCCCTCTGCAGCCAGGATGGCCTGTGTCTCACAGTGCAAAGCCAGCAGGCAGCTGTCCAAGGCTGGGGCGTCATGTGGTCAGAGGGCTTCATTATATATTTTGGATATTAACTGCTTTTCAGATATATGGCTTTTTATCAGGATCTCATAGTGACATCTATACATCAATGCTGTTTGCAGCATTATTTACAGCAGCCAAGATATGGAAACATGGAGTTCCCATTGTGGCTCAGAGGATTAAGAACCTGACATAGTGTCTGTGAGGATGTGGGTTTGATCCTTGGCCTCACTTAATGGGTTAAAGATCCAGGTGCAGCATATGTTGCAGATGTAGCTCAGATCTGGTGTTGCTGTGGCTGTGGTGTAGGCCGGCAGCTGCAGCTCCAATTAAACCCCTAGCCTGGGATCTTCCATATGCCACT
Organism: Sus scrofa; assembly: GCF_054392235.1. Classification (NCBI taxonomy): domain Eukaryota; kingdom Metazoa; phylum Chordata; class Mammalia; order Artiodactyla; family Suidae; genus Sus; species Sus scrofa. The sequence goes on along the minus strand of NC_139383.1, from coordinate 161,326,856 downwards.
GGTGCAGCCTCATTAAAAAAAAACAGGGAAACAAAGCATCTGTGGACAAATGAATGAAGAAAGAAAATATGGTATTAATATGCAATGGACTATTATTCTTTAGAAAAGAAGGAAACCATACCATATTTGACAACATGGATGAATCTGGAGGACATTAGGCTAAATGAAATAAGCCAGTCACAGAAGAACAAATCCTGCATGATTTCACTTATAAGAAGTACCTTAATTAGTTAAATATAGAAACTGAGAATGGTGGTTGCCAGAGGATGGGGGAGAGGAGAAATGGGGAGTTGTTTGGTAGTTATGGTTTTGCTTATAAAAGATAAATAAATTCTATAGATCTGCTGTACAACTTTGAGCTTAAAGTTAACAATACTGAACTGTATACCTAAAAATTTGTTGTTATAGCTTAAGTGTTCCTACCGAAACTGACCAACACACACACACACACACACACACACACACACACTCAAGAGCAGGAGGAAACTTTTAGAGGTGATGGATGTTTATTAAATTGATTTTGGTGATGGTTTCCCAGGTAAATGCACATCCTTAAAGTCATCAAACTATATAGATAGCAAATATGTTTCTCTTTAATACATCAATTATACTTCAATAAAACAGTATCATTTTAAGTTACAGTAAACAAGACAGTACGGTATCAGTAAAGGGAACAACATATATATCAATAAAGCAGGTTATGAAGTCCAAAAATAGATCCACATTAATAGGACAGATCAATTTTTTACCAAGGCAGATATATGAAATTCTTTTAAATGGAGAAAGAATGTAGGCCCTTGATAAATGGCATTGAAACAATTGAATATCCATATGCAAAAACATTTCTAAAAGACCTTGACTTAAACTTCACACCATTATACAAAAATTAACTCTAAATGGAGAATATATTTGAACATAAATTGGTAAAACTACAATATTTTTAGAAGAAAGCACAGCAGATCTTTATGTCCTTGGGTTTGGCAAAGAGTACTGAAACAAGACACTGAAAGCACAAAACCATAAAAAGAATATGATAAATTAGGTTTAAAATGTAAACACAGTTTTTTTTTTTTAAGCTGAAAAATGCTGTTAAGAAAATTAAAAGACTTGCTACAGCCCAAAGGGAAGTATTTGGAGACCACATATCTGACAATGGACTTGGATTTAGAACATATAAATAACTCTCAAAACTCAGCAGGAACAAACAAATAGATTAAAAATGGGCAACAGAATTCACACAAATGCTTCACCACTTCATCAATGGGATGTATGAAGACAAAAGCAACCTTGAAATGATGTTTAACATCACTTTATTAGCTGTTAAGGATACGCAAAAAATGTAGTCCATCATGACATATAACTACCCCCTATTAGAAGGCTAAAAAGAAAATACAGGCAATACCAAGAGCTCGTGAGAATTCAGAATAGCTGGAACTCTCACACATTGTTCATGGAAATGCAAATTTTTACAACTTGGAAGATAATTTGGCAGTTTCTTATAAAGTTAAAAATACGTACTTACTGTACTGTATTCACTAGAAATCCCACTCTTGCATATTCGCCCCAAAGAGATAAAACTTAGGTTCATAAATACGTGTCTTTTCTAGAGGTTTGTTTATAATTGTCCAAACTGGAAGCAACTTGGATGTCTTATAGTGGGTGAATTGATACAGAAAATGAGGTACATCCATAAATGGACTGCTAATCCAAAATAAAAAAGAATTAACTCTGGTGGTAGAACTTGGATGGATCTCCAAGTTATTATGCTGTGTGAAAAAGCTAGTTTCAAATATTTACTTACATGAAATTCCATTAGCGTAGTACCTTCCAAACACAAAATTCTATCATGAGCCTATCTGTCATTGGCATCGTTTGAGGCAGGCTAGAAAATTTGGTTTGAAGTTTGAGATTTGAGGCCATATGTAAAATTTCAGGTATGGATGCAGACTTGTAATCCAACTAAAGCATGGATTTTAAGTGTATGCATTAATACTATCACATATCATTCACTCAATACTGTTAACATAGGTATAGCATGAAAGTACAAGATCCAGTGGAAAAATGTTCATATGAAAGTCTTGTTAAGATAAAGACACATTGCAGTTCCCATCGTGGTACAGTGGAAACGAATCTGACCAGGAACCATGAGGTTGAGGGTTCGATCCCTGGCCTCGTTCAGTGGGTTAAGGATCTGGCATTGCCGTGAGCTGTGGTGTACATTGTAGATGTGGCTCGGATCTGGTGTTGCTGTGACTCTGGCGTGGGCTAGTGGCAACAGTTATGATTAGAGCCCTAGCCTGGGAACCTCCATGTGCTGTGTGGGTGCGGGCCTAAAAAGACAGAAAAAAAAAAAAAAAAAAGATAAAGACACATAGAGGTTCCCTGGTGGCACACTGGGTTAAGGATCAGTTGTCACTGCTGTGGTTTGGGTCTCTGCTAAGGTGAGGGTTGGTCCCTGGCCCTGGAATTTCCACATGCCCTGGGCATGGCCCCCCAAAAAGAGAGAAAGGAACATAGAGGAGAAGGGAAATTAGGACTTTAGGATTAACAATACATACTACTATATATAAAATAGATAAACCACAAGGACCTACTGTATAATACAGTGAACTATATTCAATATAAAAATTCAATGTAAAAATCTATAATGGAAAAGAATCTGAAAAAGAATATATGTATATATGCATATATATGTAATATTCATTTAAATGAATCAATTTGCTATACACTCAAAACTAACACAACATTGTAAATCAACTACACTTCAATAAAAAAGATAAAGAGATATAGAAATAAGGAATTACTTTGAGGTATGTTCAATTAAAGGGCAGGCAGAAAATATAGCACAGATTATAGTGTTCTACATGGAAGAAATTTTAAAGCCATATGGTATGGCAAGCCTTTAAATGTTCACACCTTAAATTACAATACTGTGTCATCTCACTTATTTAGAGAATCTCATTCAGAGCGTTCACTATGTTCACTATACACATAAAGGTAATATTTTGTGAGAATCAACCAGTTTATCTGAAGTTAAATTTTTATGGCCCCAGATATTTCAAATTAATTCTAAAAGGTAAATTAATATAAATAATCTTGCAAATGTAAAACAAGAGATCAAAGGACAGAAAGAGCCATGTATTTTGTAAGAAAATCTTCTAGCATGGTGGTCAAGCTATTCAAGATTAGTTAAATTCACTTTCAAATTATTTTCTGAGGTTTTTGTTGTTGTTTTGTTTTTTGTTTCTTCTTCTTCTTTTTTTTTTTTTTTTTTTTTTTTTTGTATTTTTAGGGCTGCACCTGCAGCATATGGACATTCCCTGGCTAGCGGTGGAACTGGAGCAATAGCTGCCAGCCTACGCCACAACCACAGCCACACAGGATCTGAGCCACATCTGTAACCTACACCACAGCTCATGGCAACACTGGATCCTTAACCCCCTGAGGGAGGACAGGGATCAAACCGACGTCCTCAAGGATACTACGTCCTCAAGGATACTAGTCATGGTTATCAGTTACTGCTGAGCCATGACAGGAACTCCTGAGATTTTTTTTTTTAGAACTCCTAAAGGTGAATTCTGCACCTTTCATAGAAAAGCTATCATATTTTTAAAAAGATGTCTAAATCATTTATTAAAATTAAAAAGTATTTATTTTAATAACATTTAAAAAAATGTAGATATTAACGATTTTGTTATTCTTTAATTTAGGTCAAATATTCAAATTTGAAAGGAATATCTTATTGTTTAAATTGCAACTCTAGCCATCTTATAAAAATATGGGTGATACTATGTTGTTTATGTTGAACAAAAAGAGCTTTTTGCCAAAGAAAATGTGCTGCTTTCATAGAAATAAGAATCTGATTGCTAGTAAAGTAGAAAACAGTACTAAAAAATTATATAATTATATTGGCTTGTTGAAAAAGTTCTTTTGTGGAAATATGAGTATAAACAGCCCTGAAAAAGCAAATCAAAATAATAACTATGGAGCCAGAGGGGTGGGGTGGAAACAGTGAAAGGGCAGAAACTCCTTTCGTTGGGAATCAATTTTATTACACTGATTTTTTTTCTCCTTCCTCACCATGAATATTTTATTATCTTTTCACTGCCTGATAATAGAAACATGTTCTTAGAATAACTGCATTGGCTCTGTTTCAAAACATGCTCTTATATTATAATGATAATCGGTACTACATTAATATTGTTGGATTATTAAGATAAATGTAGCCACGTAAAGAGTTGTGATCCTTGCATGTGCGATGCAAATGCTATGTACAGGCATTTACTTAAACATTATAACTAGATATCATTACTTGCTTACTTTAGCACTTTCATACCCATTTATATGCTATATTCTCCCAATGATTTCTTCTGAGAGAGCAAAAGAGATATACGATTGCATAATATTAAAAGGAATATTTATTGAGCACTTACTTTCTACTACATTCTTTTATCAGCCCTTCATATACCTTTAATCCTCATTACATCTTATGATTATACAATCTTATCCTTATGATGTGCATTTTTATTTTTTTTTTGGTCTTTTTGCCTTTTCTAGGGCCGTACCCGTGGCACATGGAGGTTCCCAGGCTATGGGTCTAATCAGAGCTGTAGCTGCCAGCCTACACCACAACCACAGCAACTTGGGATGAGCCAGGTTTGCAACTTACACCACAGCTCCCGGCAATGCCGGATCCTTAACCCACTGAGCGAGGCCAGGGGTGGAACCTGAAACCTCATGATTCCTAGTCAGATTAGTTAACCGCTGAGCCACAACGAGAACTCCATGATGAGTATTTTTACAAATAAAAGCAATGAGGTACTGAGAAATTAACTCACAGGCAATGGCTGGGAAATGGAAAAGATAACGTAGAATTCAGGGTGTCTGAACACAGAGTCCATACTCCTCTAATGACAGGATATAGAAACCCAGATAGTTGAGACAGAAGACCTAGGGTTGCTCTTTCTGAAAATCTAATGATATCTTAGTAGAAGAAAATCAGTATTAAAAGGGAAAAGACCAAAATATATTACAAGTAACTTTCCTTTTTTCTGTTTTTTTGTTTTTGTTTTTTTAGGGCTGCACAGGAGGCATATGGAGGTTCCCAGGTTAGGGGTCTAATAGGAGCTGTAGCTCCTGGTATACGCCACAGCCTCAGCAATGCCAGATCTGAGCCGAGTCTGCTACCTACACCACAGCTCACAGCAATGCTGGATCCTTAACCCACTGAGTGAGGCCAGGGATTGAACTTGTGTCCTCGTGGACCCTAGTCAGATTTGCTTCTGCTGTGACATGACAGAAACTCTATAATTTCCCTTTTTTTAAGTGGCATTAGAAATTTGAAAGTATAAGAATAAAATAATCACTCTTTTTTCTTTTGTCATTTTAGGGCCACACCTATATGGGATATGGAGGATCCCTGGTTAGGTTGTCATTTTAGGGCCACACCTATATGGGATATGGAGGATCCCTGGTTAGGTTAGGGGTCCAGTTGGAACTGTAGATGCTGGCCACAGTCACAGCCATAGCAATGCAGGATCTTAGCCATGTCTGCGACATACACCCCAGCTCACAGCAAGCTGGATCCTTAACCCACTGATCAAGGCCAAGGATTGAACCCGTGTCCTCATGGATACTAGTTGGGGTCATTAATCACTGAGCCACAACAGGAACTCTTAGAATGATTTAAAATTTTTAATATGATCTAACATGATGAAACTGGAGACACTGCTAGAATGTTGATTTAAAAGTAGATATATAAAAAGCTGATAAATTTGATGATAACAGTATGTATTAGTGAGGGAAATTTTATAATACGATCTTTGTGCGCATGTTTGTGTGTAATATCTTGAATTGTAGTTCACTGGTGTTGTGAAATGCAGAATAAACAGACTATCCTGATAAATTTGTAATAAACAAATGCTGATTATTTGCAGTCTTAAGATAAGTCATCCAGTGCTATACAGCAGGATCTCATTGCTTATCCATTCCAATGTATGAAAAAGAATGTATATATGTCTGTGTGACTGGGTCACTTTGCTGTACAGTAGAGAACTGGCAGAACACTGTGAAAAAGCTATAATGGAAAAAATAAAAATCATTTAAAAAATAAAAAGATAAGTCATCCAGGGAGTTCCTGTTGTGGCTCACGGGTAATTAACCCAACTAGTATTCATAGGATGCAGGTTTGATCCCTGCCCTCATTCAGTGGATTAAAGACATTAACCCAGCATTGCCCTGAGCTTCGGTGTAAGTCTCAGATGCGGTGTGGATCTGGCATTGCTGTGGCTGTGGTGTGCGCTGGCAGCTGCAGCTCCAATTCGACCCCTAGCCTGGGAACTTCCTGAGAAACCAAAAAGTCATCCAGTTTTAACTTGATTTTCTTCAAGGAATAGATACTGTGTACTGTGTACTAAAGCATTCATGTCTTATGCTGAATAGAATAGTCTCAGAGCAATGAGTTGCTGTTACGGCATTACAGTACCTCAAATTGTCCTGGATTTTGACTTTTCTTTTAAATGCTCAACAAGTGGCCTTATAACCTTTAGATGCCAGACTGAAGTGTCCTTGATACTTGAGAAAAGGCAATTAATATGAAATAAATTAACAGCTAATTGTAGTAGCAGTATTAAATATTAACATTTATATTATATTTACTATGTAAATGAAAAATTATATACTTATGTATTTCAGCTTATTTTATATATGCCCTCTAAGCAACAATTTTAGCATCAGTTTTGGTCATAAAGGACTTTTGAAGACCTCTGGTTAAGGGATCCAAAGACAAATTAACTATTAAATTTCTAAAACAATTCTTTTTTAAAAAAACTTTTATTACTCAATGAATTTTATTACATTTATAGTTGTACAACAATCATCACAACCTAATTTTATAGCATTTCCATCCCAAATCCCAGTGCATCCCCCTACCTCCAACCTGTCTCATTTGGAAACTGTAAGTTTTCAAAGTCTGTGAGTCAGTATCTGTTCTGCAAAGATGTTCATTGTGACCTTTTTTTAGATTCCACACGTAAGTGAGAGAATATGATGTTGGTGTCTCGCTGTCTGATGGACTTCACTTCGCATGATAATTTCTAGGTCCATCCATGTTGCTAAAAATGCCGTTATTTATTTCCTTTTAATGGGTGAGTAATATTCCATTGCCTATATGTACCACATCTTCTTTATCCACTCCTCTGTCAATGGACATTTATGTTGTTTCCATGTCTTGGCCATCAAATAGAGTGCTGCAATGAACATTGGAGTACATGAATCTTTTTTGAGTCATGGTTTTCTCTGGATAGGTGCCCAGGCGTGGGATTGCTGGATCAAATGATAGTTCTATTTTCAGTTTTCTGAGGCATCTCCATATTGTTTTCCTCAGTGGTTGCACCAAATTACAATTCCACCAACAGTGTGATAGGGTTCCCTTTTCTCCACACCCTCTCCAGCATTTCTTGTTTGTAGACTTTTTGATGATGTCCATTCTGGTATAAGGTGGTACCTCAAATTGGGTTTTGACTTGCATTTCTCTAATAATGAGTGATGCTGAACATCTTTTCATGTGTTCCTTGGCCATCTGGTATGTCTTCTTTAGAGAACTGTCTGTTTAGATCTTCTGCCCATTTTTTGATAGGAAGATAATTTTTTATAAAGTCCTCCTCACATCAGCCAGCCCTTGGTTTGTCTGTTCCCTCCTCCCCAGTTACTCCTGAGTACCGGGGCTTCATCAGAAATGGAGTCGGAGAACAGTAGTAAACAGAGCCTATGGAATTTGGGGTTGGTGGATACGAACTGTTACATTTGGAATGGATGGGCGATGTTGTCCTACTGTACAGCTCAGGAAACTATGTATGACTGTCAGTTTGCTATACAACAGAAATTGAAGAAACACTGTAAATCAACCATACTTTAATAAAAAAATAATAAATATGCTTTCTATTTACTTAAAAACAAAAACAACACTCTGTAGTCTAGTTGGGAAGAAACCCTGTAAAAGTAATTGAAGTGCAATTTGTTTGACAAACATGTAGGTGCTAATACTTTTCAAGAAATCTTGCAGATGTAGGGCATATTGAATTAAATGTGAGTGACAATTTCTCTGCCCTCATGGAGTTTACGTCTTAAAGGAAAAGGGCCACAATTTTTTTAGAAAAATATTAACCAAATTAAAGAATAAAAATAACTTCAGGCAATGATATGTCCTGCAAGTGATTTGGTACAGATCATATAGTGCCTAGGATAATGTTGCATTTCTGTTATTTACAGTGGAAATCTTTCCAACCAGTATAAACTCCTGGATCTATCACTAAATTAATGTTGTGATATCAAGGGGAGCTGAAAACCCAAAAGTCATTGAGCATCAGCACCTCTTCCTATAAAAACAGGCACTGATAATCTTTGCCACTGTGATTCCCCTTATTTAATTAAAACAGTACTTTATGTAGATTGCGAATACAATAATCATATATGTATACTTTATAGTGACTGCTTAATGTCCCCCAGTATTCATTTTTCCATTCCATTTGCTAATAGGGTTCTGATTTGTGCTGGGCACATGGTTCCTAAGAGGAAGATGATATTTATCAACCTTTGTTTTAGTGAACTGTGGACATGTAACTAAATTCTAGCTAATGGAATTTCAACAGTAGTGTCCATTAAGTCATAAGGTCATGTCACATATAAAGATATGTGCATTTCTGCACTCTTTTTTTTACTTTCTGTTGTGTGGATGTAATGGTTGGATCCAGAGCATCCATCCTGGGACATGAGAAATATTGGGAAGACAGGTCAGCACAGAAGTTAACAGAGACAGAGAGAGGCTGAATCTTTGATACCATGATGTCATACCCTACCAGTACTAGATTACTTAATTCAGAAATACTTTGTAAGACATAAATAAGCTTCTACCTTATATAAACCACTTCTGTTTTATTTTTTCTATTATTTATCATCATCTCTCAAAGATAAAGACAATACCATATCTCTATGTTTATTTCGTATATGGATTGTCCCATAAATGACATACATAAACTTTCAAATTACATTGTGTTACTAATTTACTTACAGATTCTTCTGGCTGAGGATAAATAAACCTACTATGTAATAGGTATTCTTTTAGATTCTATTGATAATAGATATAAAGAAAGATGGAGTAAGTAGCTTTTACTTTGGTAAAATAATTTTCATTGGATGCTTCTTGTACTTCTTGTGTTTTACCTAAATTATCTTCATGACAAGAAAAACAAGTTTCACTTTCCCTATTTCTCATCTCACATGAGAAAATTGAGGCCCAAGATTTCAAGTAAATCAGTTAAGCATTTTAACTTAGGTCTCTTCAAAGTAGATGTCATATGCTATTCAATGCAACTATTCTTTTAAGAGGCAAGGCATAAGAATAAATGTTGTACAAGGAATAAATTAGTATGTGCTACAAGAAAAGCACTAAGTGCTATGGGAATTCAAAAATGAAAAAGATCTAGTTCTAAGGAATAACTATTAACTTCTAACCATTTCTAATTAATTTTTCTCCTTGAAGTAGTTCAATTTGCTTCTCATACACAAACATTTCTATATATTTTAGGCTTGCTATAAAATCAGTTTTATTATAAAATCTTTCTTTTTGATAGAATGCTTCCTATTCTTTAAAGAAGACATTTTTAGTGCTCAAAATGATGGATATATATTTTCATTCTTCATGCTTCCAGTGTTTCAGAGGTTGATGCCTAGAAATAAGGATAAAATATACATGATGCATTCTTAGATAATTGTCAGTGTATTACTAAATCACATTGCTTTCTACAAGACTATCTAAATTTCATTAAATCATGGAATTCTCTACATAATTAATAACACTAGATTGAATGATTTTTAGCCAAGTAATTTCCTATTCTCATTCTAAAAAGAGAACATTTATCATTGTTCCTTAAGGAAGGAATTGCTGTTTAGGCAAGTACATAAGTATCTCTCCTATTTGAGGTGGCATGTAATACATTTGCTTGACTATAGAAAATGAGAAACAACAGTTTTAATTTATATCACACTTTACAGGCCTAAATCTACAAAAAAAAAATAGTAAACTGTTTACTGTTTTGAAGATTTATTAACTCTTTCATGACAACAGCTTGAGATAGGAAAATCTCTCTTTATAGGTCTACTGGCCTCAAAGTAGTTTCTATTACTCCAGACACTTTTGGAAACATTTCAGTGTGTGAATTGTGTTCATTTCTCAAATCTCTCACTTCTTATAAAGGAGGTCCACGTTAGTTTTCTTTTGGAAAGTCAATTTTGATTTCCAGCTAAAGCTACCAACCGAAGGAGAATTGATTTTCTCATAGTTAACACATTAACTCTCAAGGTACTGAGAGAAATTAAAATTATTTATCTTGATATCCAGAATCAAAGAAAACTATCAGTAAAGTCCAACAGGAGGAGAAGCAATGAGCTCTGAAACAACAGACTTGGAGGAATGACCTTTTACATTTGCAAAGATGTAGGTTATTCAAGAACATGAATTCTACCCAGGATCAAACACAATTAACATTTTAATGCATGTTCTCACAATCCAATTGCAATGTACTTTTACAGTGTTTACATTATATTAATTATTTAAAACAACCAATTCAATTGGTGGCTACTGCAGAGTCAATAACAAAAACACTGATATTCTTCATTGCCAAGTAAGACTGGTACAGGACAATTGCCTTGGTAATTAATACATCTATCAACTCCCTTCCACCCACAAAACTAGATACAATTAGTATGAATCCTAATTCCTTAGCTTCTGTAGGTCCAAAATTCTCTTCAATGACAGTGCATTCCTGCAGAGTATTTCCATATATTTCTTTTTTATTTTTTTTTAAATTTTTATTTGTTTATTTATTTTTGTCTTTTTTTTTTTTTTTTTTTCTTCTTTGCCTTTTCTAGGGCCGCTCCCACGGCATATGGAGATTCCCAGGCTAGGGGTCGAATCAGAGCTGTAGCCACCGGCCTATACCAGAGCCACAGCTACGCAGGATCCGAGCTGCGTCTGCAACCTACACCACAGCTCATGGCAAAGCCAGATCCTTAACCCACTGAACAAGGCCAGGGACCATACCTGCAACCTCATGGTTCCTAGTCGGATTCGCTAACCACTGCACCACGACAGGAACTCCTCTTTTTTATTTTTTAGGGTTGCGCCTGTGGCATATGGAAGTTCCCAGGATAGGGGTTGAATCAGAGCTATAGCTGCCAGCCTATGCCACAGCCACAGCAAAGCAGGATCCTTAACCCACTGAGTGGGCCCAAGGATTGAACCCACATCCTCATGGATACTAGTCAGGTTTGTGACCACTGAGCCACCATGAGAACTTCCTGTATGTGTCTTATCTGCGTCTACGTGTCAGAATCTTTTATGCTAACCCTGCCTGGAGACCATATTCCTTTCAGGCCTTATTTCCTGTCCCCAAGGACTTACTAAACTACAATCCAAACAATTATGTTTACCTCCATAGTAGACATTAATCAGCTACTAATAACATTTCCCTAACTGCTTTATTTAAGGTCTATGTTGTATTTAATTAATCAATAACAATTAAGTTTTACCTATCTTGTGGAGTAGGTCCTGTTATTTTTCAAAAGGGTGTTACTAATACACTTATAATTTCCTATTTTAAGATTTGGGGGTTACTATTCAGAGGCAAGGACCATCTACTATTGCCCAATACGCATATTCCAACTGGAAGATACCATGGCAACCAGCACAGTTTCCCTCTAGCCTGCCTCATGGTCTGTCTGTTTTCTATTTCATAATACAGCAGCTGAACAGCTATTTGGTTATGTCAGTCCTCAGGTGACAGTGTCAATTGTGGTAGTACATTCAACCAGAGACCAAAGAATAACTCCAGATGGAAATTTGGACTTGGATGTGGTGTTAGCAACAAACTCACTCTCCCCTGACTTCTACCCGTCCTTCCACTTTTGAGTGATCCCAAAGTGCCTCTGCATCCTACATCCTTTATTCCACCAGCTGAAGGGTTCTCCACTCATGTGCAGTCCTCTGCTCACTCTATCTCTTACATATATCCTCTGTTTATGACTTTAGTCCTCCTCCTAAAACATATTTATATTCACAAGTTCAAGTGCTTCAGTGATGATCATCCCTGGATGGACAAGATCACCTCATATTAGTGACCACAGTGGAAGTCATCAAATTCTAGTAACTGAGAAGCTATTCTTTGGTGTCTTTTTCTCCCCTTCAACACCATATCAGGCAATTTATCAGATCCTACAGAATTTACTTTCACAGACTTTATCCAGTTGATTTCTAATGCTCTGTCCCATGACCCCACTGGTTCAGGATATGCTATTCTCTTCTTTTCCAAGAATATTGCATCCACCTGTCAAATGCCTCCCTGCATTGGCCCTGCAGCCTTGCTTCTGCACCCTCAATGCAACTAGAAATATTACTCTTGGAGTTCCTGTCATGGCTCAGTGGTTAACGAACCCGACTAGTATTCATGAGGACTCAGGTTTGATCCCTGGCCTTTCTCAGTGGGTTAAGGATCTGGCATTTCCATGAGCTGTAGTGTAGGTCACAGACGTGGCTCAGATCCTGACTTGCTGTGACTGTGGTGTAGGCTGGCAGCTACAGCTCTGATTTGACCCCTTAGCCTGGGTGCAGACCTAAAAAGACAAAAGACAAAAAAAAATATTACCCTATAAATGTTATTCCTTTGCATATAACTCTCCAGTGATCTATCAATCACAGCCTGTAGAACATGGTCAGCAAGTAACAGGACCACATTATCTGGCCCAAGTCTCATTCTCCGTTTCATTTCCAAAAACATTCTGTTAGAAATTTGAACCTGCAGTGACATTACTTTTACTCACCCCCTTCCTTCACTTTTGCATTGTTAATGATTTTCCCGCTATGTGGAATCTCCTTCAAACCTCAGTCTCTGACCCTCCAAACTAATGTCTCAAACTACCACCCTCCATCCATGTAATTCTCACCTCTGACACAGAATCCTTTAGAAAATCTGCTTTTTACTTTCCTAAAGAGCCACAGAGTTCCATGATCCCTGAAGGATATCTCAATACCTGCTTTTATCACACCACAAATATGCATTTATGTCCCTCTCTGGCAAAGGGATCCACTGCTAAGTTAACTTCTTAACCAACCTATCTGGTATTTGGTTGGAGATGGCTGAAAGGCTGGGCTCATTTGTGATTGTCAACTGGAGTGCCAGTGTGGGAGGTCATGGAAACTACCACTCGGATGTTCTTCACAAGAACCAGCTCTTGAGAGCAGATGGATAGCCAGTGCCTCTTTGCTTCCACCCCCGAATTTTCCCCAAAGCACGCATCCCCCAGGTTCCTTCCAGTCAATGTGGGAACTCAGAGATTGTACTACCTCCAACTTGTTCTTGTCCTTTGTGGGCTCTTTAAATGTGCAGCCTTTGCTCTGGCCATTCCCATGGGAGTGGTCAAGTCTCTCATAGCTTCCAAGTGGTTGGAAGCTGCATGGACTCAGTTCTTCCTCCCTTCCCTCTATTGACAGTTGTAAGGACTACACTGCTATCTGAAGACATTCCCTGCCTCCTCTCACTCTTACCCACTTTATTCAAAATATCTCAGGTCAATTTACTCCTATCTCAGTGTTTTCTTCTTAAACTAAACCTATACATGTCCTTTATAGCATGGCCATCTCAGAATATTTAATTTTGTACATGACAGCAGGCTTTCTCTGTGTGGGCTCCCTAGGAGAACCAGGTGGAAAATTCATTGCCCTCGACGTATTAGTCTCAGACATTCTATAACATCATTTCTACCACGATTCATGGATTGAATCAGTCACAAGCACATCCAAATTTAAACAAAAATTTCCAAAGAATTTGAAGTGTTTATTTATGACAATTGTGATCTTGTTTTTCTAAATAACTTTAATGTTTTTAATTTTTTCTCTAAAACAAAACTTCAAGCAGAGATACTAAAACTATTTCATTCTTTTGTTTGTTTGTTTGTTTGTTTGTTTGTTTGTTGAGGCAGCACCCACAGCACATGGAAGTTCCCAGGCTAGGGTCAAATCAGAGCTATAGCTGCCGGCTTACACCACAACCATAGCAACCAGGATCCAAGCTGCATCTGTAACACCTACAACACAGCTCACAGCAATGCTGGCTCCTTAACCCACTGAGCAAAGCCAGGGATCAAACCCTTATTATCATGGATACTAGTTGGGTTCATTACTGCTAAGCCACAATAGGAACTCCCAACATTTTCAGCATTGTTGTATTTTGTTCATGAGAATCTGGCTTGGGGAGATATGTCTTTCCTAACCTTCCTTTTGCCAAGAATCACAGACATAAACCCAGGGACCCAAGACACAGCTGCAAAAGCAAAACTTGCAACTGACCTTTGTCAGACTCATGAGTTTTCTAACTCAAAGTCCACGCCACTTTTACCCCAGCCTCTTGCCCCTTGATATATCTATAATGTAACTCCAATTCAGATGACAATTTGCCACTATTCTAACTTTCATTAGGAGCAAAATTGTTCATTTGAGATAATTCTTAGAAAAGAAAGTAAAATTTCAAATATGTAATGGTCTGCAAACCCAAATCCTCTAAATCTTGATTCTCTCAAAAAATTAAATCCTCTTAAGGATATGACAGGACTCTTAATTTTGGTTGTAAGCTTTGACCCCATTCTGAGCTGAGAACCATTGTCCAATACTTTACAAATCCTGTATAAAATAGACTAAAATTTAAAGTATAATTTAAAATAATTCTAGGAATATCTGCGCTTACAAATTTGTATCAGTTTGTACATATGTTGATAGAAACCACCAATGCAACAAAAATTGAATAAAAAGGCAGAGATGAAACTTCCATGGAAAGATGACGATTTTTTTTTTAAGAGAAGAGAACTACTAATCAGATTGTTTGTTTTACATGATTTTTAAAAATTTTTGTTTGCCTTGGGAAACTCACTTAAACTTTCTGGGAATCAATTTTCTCACTTGTAAAATGTATGTCCCTCACAATGGCATTGTGTTAGATGTTGATGGCTGTAAACTCCTCAGAGCAGTGCCAAATGGGTAGTAAAATCCTCAATAAATATCCACCGCTCTTCCTACGACTACTGTCTCTTCTATGAAATAGTCATTAAAGATTACATATTCTCATGATTTTTGTGATTATTATTATTGTAATACTATTGAAGTATAGCTGATTTACAATGTTGTGTTAATTTCTGCTGTATAGTAAACTGATTCAGTTATATAAATACACACACCCATCTCTGTTTAGGCTATCACTGGACAAATTTCCTACTCATTCTCCTTTTGTGCTTTTTACCTGCTCTCCCATCTTCCTCCTTCTCCACTGTTACTCTTGGGAATATCCTTTATCTATGACTTTAACTATGCTATGTTATCACAAACTTTTATGAAGTTGAGAGAGCATGAGATCTACACTTCCTGGTCAGTAGCCTTGGCTAAATTACTTAGCCATACACCTTGAATTGTCTAATTTTTGGAGAAAACAACAATAATAAATACCGTGTAGAACCAACCTGAGAACTAGGATCGATATATGTAAGATTAGAAGAATGTTATGCACCCAAATAATGGTCGTTCTGAGATTTATTTTTCCTAAGATTGATCTCAAATTTCTAAATGAATGTTTATCATAATCTCCACCTGAATATCTGCTTAGAGTCTCAAATACAATATTAATCCCCAATTAACAACTCAATTGTTTTTGCTTTGTTCCTTTCTTATTCAAGAAAATTATTTTGCTTTTTTTTTTCTTACTTATATTTTCTTACCTATATTTTGCTTTATTTCTTACTTATATAAGAAAGGTATTTTTCTTTCTTTCTTACTTATATACACTTATATGCCAGTTCAAAAGCTTGAAATAATTTTATGTTTTTTTTTGTTGTTGTTTTGTTTTGTTTTGTTTTTGTCCCCTGTATTCAACCAATTACCAAATAGCATTTATTTTTTTACTTTTATTTTTTGGCCACCTCTGCAGCATGTGGACGTTCCAGGCCAGGGATCAAACCCACACCCCACCAGTGACCCAGGCTGCTGCAGTGACAATGCTGGATATTTAATTCACCGAGCCTCAGGGAAACACCTGCATATATCATTTATTTAAAAAGACTAGTGACACTACTTTTCTATTGTATCTATTCTAATTCTTATACTTTATATTTTTTACCCACATTATTTCCTTCTATGCACAGCCGCTATATGCCTACTGGTAGAACTTTTCTGTTAATAATGACACTCTGCTCAACACTTGCAAAAAATCATCATTGCGTGTAGAATAAAGTTCATACTAGTAGGCTTGGAATCTAAGTTAATCCAGGACCATAGCTCAACCATTCTTTTTTTTTTTTTAGTCTTTTTGCCTTTTCTATGGCTGCTTCCTGTGGCATGTGGAGGTTCCCAGGCTAGGGGTCTAATCGGAGCTGTAGCCACTGGCCTACACCAGAGCCACAGCAACGTGGGATCCAAGCCACATCTGTGACCTACACCACAGCTCACGGCAAACTGGATCCTTAACCCACTGAGCAAGGCCAGGGATCGAACCTGCAACCTCATGGTTCCTAGTCAGATTTGTTAACCACTGTGCCACGACAAGAACTCCCCATTTTTTTTTTTTAAATATCACTTTACTTTGTGTAACTTATATCAAGTTACAATGACAGTATTGACAGTATCCTATAGTGTCGAACTTGTCTATTTGTTTATGTGATAATTCAATAGGAGTTTAATACCTATCAAATTTAGAATCTTCACAAAACACATCAGTGATTTAAACATTAAAGGCATCAGTTTCTGTTGACTCTTTCAATACACCCACAAACAAAAATGCAATATAATCAGCAGGATTAAATTAGAAACAAACATTTCAAGGATTAAGAAAACAAGTACATTGAATTGTTCAGAGCAGTCATAAGTAAGGGGATAGAATAGAACTTAAAAACTAAAAATAATAGTGAAGGACCAGGCTAAATTTGAAGTGATAATTTTGTGTAATTAATCATATCAAAATATGAATATTATCCAAACCATAAAGTCAGCTAGAAGTTACAAGTATGTTAAATTCACTCATACAATACTCCAGAAGCTTTGTTAAGAAAAATGCTAAAAAGACAAGTGTGAAAGTCAAAGACAGTATGTCCCAGGATTTATTCAACTTATTTTAGGCTAAATTCTATTTTCAGATTATATGCAATATCACAGTTAAATACATAGAAATGAGTGGAACGATTGAGTGGGATAAATAAAGTGAAGGCAAAAACTTGAGAATATGGATAGAAAATCTTGTCATACGATCAGTTTGTAGATGTGGGATCCACTGGGCATCTTTTTTCTTTATTAAGTCCTTGAGGAGACCCAGAATTTATAAATAGTTTCTGTCTCTAAAGTTTACACAGAATTTTCTATTCTTTTTTTAATTTTTTTTTCCGCTGTAGAGCATGTGGAGCAGGTTACACTTGTATGTATATATGTACACATTTCTTTTCTTTTTTTTTTTCTCCTATTCTTTTTAAACCAACACTTGCACTCAAACCACAGATTGCAATTTCAGGAAGTGCTGAACTTCATTCATTCTTTTGAGATCGCTTAAGAGCTTTGTGATTTCCTCAAAAGGTCCAGTGTCTACATACACAATCTGCTGATCTCTAGAAAGTGTACTTCACACAAATACACACTTGATTTTTATATGTAATCACTGAATACACATCTTCTTTTATACCTTCCACTCCCCTCTTGAGGAAAACTAGATTTGTTTGCTCTGTTAGCAAAATCAACATAGCAGTGATGTGCTTCTGAAACATGCATCATGCTCAGTGAACATTTAATCCACACCCACTTGGTATTTGCTACGGTGATAGAAGGTTGAACACTGTGACCCCAGTAACTACTTTTAATTTCATATGT
The DNA here is from genome assembly GCF_054392235.1 of Sus scrofa. Taxonomy (NCBI): domain Eukaryota; kingdom Metazoa; phylum Chordata; class Mammalia; order Artiodactyla; family Suidae; genus Sus; species Sus scrofa. Next base: position 161,308,912 of record NC_139383.1, on the reverse strand, counting down.
GCGATAGTGAAGCATGTTAGTCAAACTCCACTGAATAAAACATATCTATAAAAAAAAAAAAAAAGAAATGGAGTTTCCGTTGTGGCACAGCAGAAATGAATCTGACTAGGAACCATGAGGTTGCGGGTTTGATCCCTGGTCTCACTCATTGGGTTAAGGACCTAGCATTGCCATGAGCTGTGGTGTAGGCCGGCAGCCATAGCTCTGATTAGGTCCCTAGACTGGGAATCTCCATATGCCGCAGGTGTGGGCCCTAAAAAGACAAAAATAAAAACAAAAATCCCCACAAAAACTAACACATTATTCAGAATAAATTTATAATTGTAAATCTTATGGGTACAGATTCATTTAAAGACTCACAGTTGAAACTTTGGAACACCCTTACAGGGTTTGGGAAGATGTCTTCAATAAAATGAACAATTAAATGATTTAGTGACTTGTATTCAATTCTAGCAAACAATGATTCCACTGACAATTGATATAGTCATGTTGATGAAATTTTTTCATCAGCTGCATTGTCTCTCTTGTTCTTTATTTGCTATCCAATCTTTTTGACCCCTTTAAAAGTGTATCTCTGATTGAGTGATCATTTATGTATGCTTTTTCCCCAAACAAAAGACATCCCAGTTAATAATTTATTCATTAATTCACTAGATATTGAGTACTACCATGTGCCAATGCTCTGCCAGATGCTGAAGATATGAAGATAAAATGAAATGCAGCCTTGCCTTTACATTGGCCATATTCCAGTGGGGAATGAGAGTTCCATTACAGAGAATCACAATGTAGTCCATTAAGTAGTATGGTACATATATGGCCTGAATAATGAGAATTAGAAACAAAGCTTGAATTTATTCTTATCAAATTCCCCGTATGTAGGTTGAGCATATGGGTTTTTTAAGCAAAAAGCCACGTGTTTTAATAGTGAAGTAGGGAAATTGTTGACATTTCTTTTAAAATGTGAGAACCTAAGGTCAAAATCAATCAAAAAACACTTTGAGCTTGCTCCAGCAAAGGCTAATGGGACAATTAAGGACCAAAATATGTCAAAATAAATATTACAAATGATAACCATCACAGTTATTTCTAAAAGCTTAATTAAACACAAATAGAATAAATATATTTAAATAATGTAGTTTCCTGATAAATCCAATAAAATGCTTTATCTTTCTTTTTCATTTTTGTAAGCAGCCCTACCTCCTGAATCTTTAAATACATTGACATGTTATAAGGTTTTTTAATCATAGACTAATTTTGATTTAGTAGACAAGAAATATGACTTTGATTTTTTAAATTAATTTCAAGCCAGTATATATTTGGCAAAAAAAAATGAGAAATAACAGATGTCTATTAGGTACCTACCCAGATATAGGAAAATGTTTATCTTATTCTATAACACTTTGTTGGTCGTGGTGATGGTGGGGTTTTGTGGAGAAGAAAATGTTAAAGAAGAGAGGAAGAATGGCATCTTTCATTTAACCAGATTGAATTTTATTATCTCTTCAGGAATTCTTACCACAAAATTTAATTTTGAAGATATTATTAGCAGGTTATACCAATAGCATAAATAACAAAAACTCTGTATGTATTGTATGAAGTTCAATTAATATCTGATCTGACCCATTGAAGCAAAACTTAGGGCATTACAATTATAAGAAATCTTATACTTTTCCTCACATATTTCTTTTATTATCATTTTTTTCTCTTTTTCTTTTTTCTTTTTATGGCAACACCTGTGAAGTTCCCAAGCCAAGGGTCGAATCAGAGCTGAAGCTGTGGCCTATGCCACTGCTTATGGTAACACCGGATCCTTAACCCACTGAGTGAGACCGGGGATCAAACCCACATCCTCTCGGAGACAAGGTGAGATCCTTAACCACTGAGCCATGATGGAAACTCCTTTAACATATTTCTCACTTAATAAATGATCTAATTGAAGGCTGGAGTAAAAGTCACAATTAAATAAAATCCCTCTTTGCGATACATTATTGTTCTGAGAAGCTTAAACTTACATAATTTCAAAGAAAATATGCACAAATTTGTGTATCTAATAAAGTAAATCATGAATTCATGTCCAGAAAGTCAATAAACATAAACCATTTAGAAAGTAGAGGAGTAGGGATTTCAGGAAGGAGGCAGATTGTCTGTCAAAGGGTCTTTCTTTTTATTTGAGCATTTAACCCACCATGTGATATCAAGGGATATCATCAGGATCCCTTTAGCTCTAGGCTGGAATATACTGAATCCAGGACAGTTGATTTTGTTTGCAAAGATAGAATCTGGCTGGCAACCAGAATCTGTGCTTCTATAGACTAACTTGGCAAATTCATTTTTTGAAATAAATGCAATGTGGAATTCAATTTACTGTCTGACCTAATACCAAACAGTGGTTTTCTTATATAACATCACAAGCAGCAACAATACCTAACGATGGAGAGCTTAGTACAGACCAGGAGTTCTCTACCTTAGGCATATAATTTATCTAATCCTTGCAGTGACTCTACAATAACTACTATTATTTGTCCCATTTGGCAAGTGATAGAATAAAAGAGAGGAATTTGCTCAATATCTCCCTGTAAATTGTGGAGCTAGAATTGAGACTCAAATAGCCAGATTTCAAAGCCTTGCTTTTAGACACTATGCAGTATTAAATTAAATGTTATATATGGGATCTCTCTCTTTTCTCCCCTCTCCCCTTGACAAGTTTATGTGTATGTATAAATATTACATATATGTGTAGGTATATGTATCTTTCCATTTAAATGGTAATTCTCTTCCATTTAACATTCTCTCTTAATCTAGACACTATACAACTTTGAAAGTTAGTCACAGTGTTCTGACACCCTACATAAAATACATTAAAATATACAACAATCCATAAACATTAAATGAATATTTTATAACTATTAAAGAGATATTTTCAATGGATACATTCCTTTTGTGTTTGTACTTTTAAATTTTTTTAGTTAAAAACATAAAGTGATGCAAGGATTCATATAACTCTCACATTTCTAATATCTAGTACTAAAAATTGTTAACATTATACCAAATTCACTTCCAGACTTTGTTCTTTATGAAATAAAATTTAAAGGGGTGGGGGTCATCTTTGAAAACATTTCTGCAACTCCTATTCTGTCCTCTCCATTCTCCAATTGGAGCTTGTGAATTGTGTTGTTGAAACTGCTGTACTGTTACTGAAACTTTTCTTGACATGTTAATCACTCAAAGAGCCGTATTGTCTCCTATTATGAGTGTGTTTATTGCTGAATGTCTATGTTGCTCTGATACTTTTGTTCCTATAGAGTTTGAGATTGGAACATTTTCTAGTTCCATGAATTCAACATTTCATCATTCTAGGGACACTCTATTTTTTTCCTACAGGTGTTATTTTCTTCCTTAAGGATTTTTCTGATTTTGACATTTTTATACTAGATTTTAAAACATCTAGATATTTTTCCACTCCTTGACTTTACCTTTTAAAGTAGAAAGTTACAATATTCAACAAATCCACTTCCAACATGTATTTTTAAAATCACATTAGATATTATTTTATACTCATATTTTTATTGTTATTTTTAAATTTCCTCACATTTATCAGCATCTTAGCTCACTATTTCCTTTTTGCCTTTTAGGCCTTCATCTAGGTTATATTCTCCCCCTAAAATCATTCCATTATGTTTCTTTGTCATGAGTTAATGATAATAAACTCTACCAGTTTTTGTTTTACCAAAAAAATCCTCATTTAGTCTCCTTCCATGAGAGACAGTTGTAGTGCATACATTTTCTTTCGGCACATTGTTGACTTTGTAGAATCTCATAGTTTTTCATTTGTACTAGAGGAGTTTTAGTATTCCCCCCAAACAGGGTATTTGTTTTCATTTCTGCTTGGTGACAGGCGGCATTATTATTGAAATATCCTCAAGGAGTAACTCATCTAGTTCAATATTCTTGATGGGAACATAACTGTCCTGCATTTTCAACATAATGTCTTACTACCTGAACCATTAGTGCATTTAGCTGCACATCACAGAAACTTGACCCATTAAATTAAACTAAAAGTTGGTTTTACAACATAAGGAGAATATAGATAGATTTTTCAGGGATGATAAACTGTCTCCTCTTGTATGGTGTTACTGTCTCAGGCTCCTTTGATCATTCTTTGCTATCCTTAGCATAGGGATTTTATCATCATGTTGACACCGCCAAATATTTGCATTGTCTCCAGCTTCCCGTACACATTACAAGCAGATATAGGTAAAGAGAAAAAGAAGAAACTATAAAGGAAAATTCATCTGATATTACTTTCTTTTTGATGAAACATCTTATAAAGAATGATTTGTTTCAATGTTAATCAGCGTTAGGACTCAATTTACATATGCATGTTGCAGAAAAAAAACTTTATGAAAGATTTAGATGTTGAGAATTAATTCCTGAACAAAGTGAGGTAAGTGCACTTAATTCCACTCTTTTTATTTGTAGAAGCCATATGAAGTGATGTCTAAATTCTGTGGAGTACATTCCTTTGAGTAAAGGATTTGGTAATGTCTGAAAAATGATGAAAAAATAATTTATTGTACTGTTGTGGTGGCCATCCTGCTCAGGAAACTACATATGAAAGACTTTTAAAGTCTTTCAAAGACTTCTTCTTAATGTTAAAATTATTTTTAGTATGCAGAACGTGGTTGTTCAGACTGCCAAAATAATACATCTCACCATTATTAAGCTATTCTCATGACTCTGGTTCACAATCAAAATATACACTGTCTTGCAAAGGGAATGATAATGTAAGCTTGCTTTTTAAAGGTAGATCTAAGCTGTTGAAATGAGCAAATATAACTGCAAATATGAACATGTGTGCAGCCCATCTCAATCATGAGCTGGATGTCACAGATAGAAAGTTCAACCCAGAGGCATATGAAGTTCTTTTCAATAATTACATAAGCATATTTCTGTTTGAAAGCTAAGTACATGATAACGTTGTAGTCATTTTAAATCTCTTTGAAATCAGAGAAAATAAATATTGATAATTTAGTGGCTTACCTTTAAAAATGTTTACTATTCTAACTGAACCCATAGAATATCAGTATTTTCTTAAACGGTAACACATATCTTAATTGGTTTGTGCTTAAATGGTTTGTGCCCATCAAAAGGTATCTGTAAAGAAAGAATAAGTCTTCTTATTAAAGCAGCCATGACTTTAGTATAACCTGAGCACCTCCCAGTAGATACTCCAAGGTTAGGGCATCATTAGTCATGAAGTTATCAATATATGAATCCCTACTCGTAAATTATGTATTTTACACTATCTATATTTTTAACATATGGTAGAAATACTTTCAGTTTCTGAAATTTAAAAAAAAAATTTCTTTGGCCTGTTAGGTACATCTCCTGTTCATGTTATCTGAAAATAGATATCATTAAGGCTATTTATTTGAACCCTGCCTTTACTTATAAATATACATATATGTGAATATACATACATATATATGTGTATATTCAAAACTATTGGTTGGTGAAACATAAAAAAACTTCATACACATTAAGATTAAAATTTACATTACTTTTAATTTAAGTTGTATAAAAATGTTAATGCTGTTCTGTGTATCACCCAGCATGCCTACAGGGAATCCCTGCAGGGAAAAACATACCATTTTGGGCCAATATCACCTTATGAGCTCAAGAATATCAGCAAGATTTTATATCCCCTTATGAGCTCAAGAATATCAGCAAGATTTTATTCATTCTATTAAAACAGCCAATCCATGTGTGCTTTTCCTGAAATATGGATGATTGCCCTATTTGTTCAAGTAATTAAATATGTTAAGTTTAACAATCTCTCAGGTTTGCAAGAAATCTCTATACACACACTAGCAACATCAGAGGGGTTATGATCATGCATATCTGAATGAGAATTCAGCTGGCAAAATATTTACATGACTCATCATTAGAAGTTTGTATTTTGAAGGTAGGTACCTTGAAAGAAACAGTCAAAACAAGGGGAATAAACAGGGAATGAAGTCATGGTTTCAGGCTGCAAGGGCAGATTCACAAGCTGCAGCGCTGGGTTCTCTACCCTCTGCAAATGCGGTCTGGACTCAGGTAAGGAAGCTAATTAAATTTCTCCTGGAGCAACAAACTCAAGAATAAGGAGGCAGAATTAGACGCAAGAGTGAAAGTGCAAAAAAAAAAAAAACTAACAATGCCATATAGTCTCCCCAGTTATCACACAGGCACAGTCAGAAGAAAAATAATAGTACATGCATTCCCAAAATGCATATAAATTTACAAAATTACATTAATAATTAAGAGGCAATGAACAACAAACACAGTCCCCATAATAAAAATGTGTTCAATTACTTCACATAGAGCACTGGACATATTTGATTGAAATCTATTAAGTGGTCATATAGGGATGGGTTATGACTGTCACTACAAGGAAAATGTAGAAGGGAAAAAAAGCCTAATCTCTCCATTTTGGCTGTTATTTGGGTATACATTAGCTGAATTATTTTTAGGCCTGAATTAATTGTAAATCCATTTTAATTCTCAGTTTCAAATGTACCTACATGAAGGAATCAATGACATGCAGACTTACAGTTTATAACTAACTATAAAAGCCACATCAACATTCTATGGACTCATTCTTTAAGTCCACATTTAAATATTCAGAGATGTTTACCCAATTGTATAAAATGTTATTCTTTGGAACTTAATTAATTACTTGTTATGAGGAATGTGGAAAGCCCTTGTATGTGTCCTTGTCATTTTCACTCAGAATCAATCACATACCTTCTGTCATGTATCATATTCAGGAGAAACAAATGCAGATAATATTTCACTTAAGCTGAAAGAGACTTCCACCTAAGGTTTGAAACTAACACCATTCTAAAATAAAAGTGGAAAATAAAATGCACATGCAGTCATACACACATTATGATGAGATTTGGAGAATCACAAAAATATCATCTCACTTTTAAAATGTTTTTTAAAATACCATCAATACAGCCATTTTGCAGAAAAATTAAGAATACTCATTCTTTTTTGCCCTTCATTTAGTCATCTTTAAATTGTATAACCTCTTTTGATCATGACCCTTTAAAATTAATCATCCACAGGATTTCCTGTCATGGCATAGCAAAAACGAACCCAACTAAGAACCAGGAGGCTGTGAGTTTGATCCCTGACCTCCACTCAGTGGATTAAGGATCCCGAGTTGCTGTGGCTGTGCTGTAGGCCAGCAGCTATAGCTCTGATTGGACCCCTAGCCTGGGAACCTGCACATGCCGTGGGTGGGGCCCTAAAAAGCAAAAATAAAATAAATAAAATAAAATAAATCATCCAGGAGTTCCTGCCATGGCGCAGCAGAAACGAATCCGACTAGGAACCATGAGGTTGTAAGTTCGAACCCTGGCCTCTCTCAGTGGGTTAAGGATCTGGCATTGCCATGAGCTGTGGTGTAGGTCACAGACTCAGCTCAGATCTGGCATTGCTGTGGCTGTGACATAGGCTGGCAGCTACAGCTCCAATTAGACCCCTAGACTGGGAACTTCCATATGCCACAGGCGTGGCCCTAAAAAAATGTGGCAAAAAAAATCAAAATAAAATAAAATAAAAATCATCCATTTTCATAAACTCTTATTTAGCCCATAGATATATTGTGAAAGCTTTTGGAAAAATAAACCAGTATCTCCCTTTTATGAGACTGAGGTTAAAGTGTTCAGATCTTAATATCACATAATTATCAGGAGTTCCCGTTGTGGTGCAGTGGTTAACAAATCCGACTGGGAACCATGAGGTTGCGGGTTCGGTCCCTGCGCTTGCTCAGTGGATTGACGATCCGGCATTGCCGTGAGCTGTGGTGTAGGTTGCAGATGCGGCTCGGATCCCACGTTGCTGTGGCTCTGGCGTAGGCCGGAGACTACAGCTCCGATTCAACCCCTAGCCTGGGAACCTCCATATGCCGTGGGAGCGGCCCAAGAAATAGCAAAAAAAAGAAAAAAAAAATCACATAATTATCAAACATAAGGCCTCAGTCAAATCCAGTGGTTTTCTCTAGTGTATATATTTTTCCATTGTTAGTTTTCCAAATTATATAACTTTAAGGAAAAAAAGTCATGACTAGTCTTGTATTCCAAGGTGCAATTATATCTGTTTAATCATTATCCACCTATTCTAGTATATAATTTGTTTTTTCATAGATTTTATGTGTGTACTTAGAATAATGCCTGATTTTGCAAGTATTTTTCCATTTAAAAATATTTCTCCACTGATTATATTTATTCCAAATAATCATAGTGCTTTCACAGCAATGCCAGGACTAATATTATTTTATTCATAATTTTATGTCATCATCCACGGATTTTGCTTGATATAGAACCTAGCGAATTTGATGGAGTTCCCATTGTGGCTCAGTGGGTTAGGAAAACTGATGCTGTCTCTCTGAGGATGTTGATTTGATCCCTGGCCTCGCTCAGTGGGTTAAGGATCTGGCATTGCTGCACTGTAGGTTGAAGATGTGACTCGGATCTGGTGTTGCTGTGGCTATGGTGTAGGAGGCCTGCAGCTGCAGCTCTGACTTGACCTCTAGCCTGGGAATTTCCATATGTTTCAAGTGCAGACATAAACAGAAAACAAAAACAAAAACTTAGTGTATTTGAATGTTTAGTTTGGGATTGGTTACCCTCTGGCTGACCTTGTTGCATTGAGCAGACATCTCCGTTCAGGGCATATTAACATCCTACATGTGCAGAAACATTGCCTGACCAAACTGACTGTTCATGCGACCCATTTCTCTGCTTGCTGAGCTCACTATTTAATTAGCCATCCCTGGTCTTTCTTGCGCTGTTGACAAGGTGCAGAGCACAGCCAAGGATTAGGAGTTAAGGTGAGGGGTGGGCCTTCCATGTGTGGCCCCTTAGAACCTCCCACTGCTGGGACAGAAATAACTGGTGAGTGACCTCATGGGCCATTGACTGTAGGTGGATGGAATTCCTGAATCACCCTGTGGGCTGTCTGCCCATAAGGATGTTCATTGAGTTGTAACGTGAGTCAAAAATAAATCTTTCATGTTTTAAACCACTGAGATTTTTCAGGATTTGGCTCTGAAAGAAGATCGCATTAACTGAACCAATTATGCACCTTTAAAAAAATCCTTTTGTAATCTTTAATAATGATTCCCTTGCTCTCCAGACAGCCATTCTAATGAATTTAGTAGCATATATTTTTCATATGTTTTCTTATAAATGCATATGTTTGAGGTTATTTTAGTTTCCTTTAGTGCATTATATGTAAATATATTATATATATATATATTATTTCAGGTTCTTTCTGTCTCTCTTTTTTTTTTGTATTTTTTTTTTCTTTTTTGCCACACAGGCAGTATGTGGGACTTCCTGAGCCAGGGATTGAACCTACACCACAGAGCAGTAACCAGAGACACAGTGGTGAGAGCACAGGCACCTCAACCCACTAGGCCATCAGAGAATGCCCAGACATGCATTTCTTAATTTTCAAATATATGATTTTCTAGATACATTTTTTTATATCATAATTATCTATTTTAATGAAACTTTGATTAAGGCATGTGGTTTTAATGTTTTGAAATGTGTTGAGGGTGTCTCTATGGCCGATTAGACCAAGTGTGTCAATCCCTTATGCAGGCATCAGAGAATAAGTAAGTTCAGTTCCAAACTTTTGTAATAAAGCAAATATTGCAATAAAAAAGAAAAAGCTGCACATAATATTTATTAGGAACCAATTGTGGAACAGACATAACATACTCAGAACAAGCATTAACTATTCAACCAAAGACAATTACTGATATTTTCAAAAATTTCTCCCATTGCAAGGCCCCTAATTTCCCACTTTCTTAATGAATTACTCCTTGATTATTTTTGCTTATAAAAATCTCTTCTTCCTGAAAACTCCTGGGATAGATATGAGTCACAAAGTGGTTAGCATTTGATTACACTCTATTTCGTATTCTTTAGAAATATTTTATGGGCATTAATTCTCCCTCATTGAACACATCACACTTTGCTAAAGACAGAGACCATTTTTGGCATTTTTCTTGTCCTGTGTGAGCCACAGTGGAGGTGGAGGTAGTGACAATTTCTGACAAGCTAATTGTTCTTTACAAGGAACAGCAATTAAGAAATAATTTAAGGGAAAGTGTGTGTATGTATTTTGCAATAATCATTATTTCATGGGATTTTAAAGAGAATAGTTTGCAATCTTTTATAAGTGTGAATGTGCAGTCCTACGCCTGTGATGAAGTACGTATCTCTGAGGTAGCATTATAACTTCTCCTTTTTTTTTTTTTTTTTTTTTTTTTCCTCTTTAATCTTTTCAGGGCTGCACCAGCGGCATATGGAGGTTCTCAGGCTAGGGGTCTAATCAGAGCCGTAGCTGCTGGTCTATACCAGAGACACAGAAGCATCAGATCCGAGCTGCATCTGCGACCTACACCACAGGTCACGGCAATGCCAGATCCTTAACCCACTGAGCAAGGCCAGGGATCGAACCTGAAACCTCATGGTTCCTAGCCAGATTTGTTTCTGCTATGTCGTGATGGGAAGTCTGTGCATTATAACTTATCTTGACTGAGAGAAGATAAGAGAGCTAAAAGTGAGCTGTGTGTAGATTCTGACCTTCTCCTAAGTTTGCGTGACAATCTCCTATGATGAAGGCAGATATTCTTAAGCAAATTAAAGGTTTAATAGAGCACTCAAGGCAGATTTTGGTTCAGATATACTTAAACAAACGTGGTATTGATTTTATTCAGTGTAAGATCAATTATATACACTGCCTCTGAACTACCCAGTGTACAGGACTTCAATTCCCTAAACTGAAAAACCAACAAATTTCTTACAAATTTTCTCTCTTTGCAAAGAGGAGTTTCATCAGACTCCTTGCAATCAGAGGGAGAGTGATATGGAGGGATGAGAAAAAGGAGAAAAGATTAAATTGGAAAACAGGGTTTGATCTTGAAATGACTCAACAATTTCCTATAATTATGCTTCTTGCCTTAGGACCAGTTCTTTTCCCACACAGCTTTTCTAATTTTCTAACAAGCGAAACAGACAATTTGATCCTTTGATTAAGATCTTTCAAAAGGACCCTGAGCCTGATCTCAAGACAAACGCCTCAGCATGGTGTCCTAGGTCCTCCATGAACCCCACACTCAAAACCCATCTTTGTCTTTGATGGAGGAGAAGATGACGTCACACCACATGGCTCAGCCTGTGGGTATCAACATGACCATCTCCAGCTTTAGTACATTTTACATGAATTTGCCCCATTTGCCTAGAACATTCCTGCCTCTTTCTCAAAGATTGATTCCCACTTTGTCCTTGAAGGATCAGATAATCAGCTCCATTGGGAATCTTCCTTTTATAACTAGGACCAGCCCTTCCCAAGGACCTCCCCACCCCCACACACAACCATTTCATGGCATATTTACCAAGACCCATGTTTCATCATAGCATCTATCAAATAATGTTATAGCTGTTTGTGGGTTTCTCACACCACATGCAGACCCCATTTAGATAGAGATTCTCTACTTTCATATCTCAATTTACAAGCCCTAACTTTAAGCCTGATTCACAACAAATGTTCAATACATGCTGGCTGAACAAAGGACTTAATTAAATAGCTTTGCATAAAATTGGTGACTTGGATGGAGACGAAAGAGATAAAGAACACTACTGTAACTTTTAATCCCCTTGCTTTATGTTAAACTATTTAAACCACATTACAGCAGAGAAAAGAGCACCATCAGACTTTATCTTAGAATAAGAATGAGGAAATATGTACCCAAGACTATGTCAGTACAGAGAAGGGAAAATAATGTTCCTCTACTTTTCCAGGTTCTTGGCTGAGTCCCTCCTATAGTAAAAGGTAGATTAATGAGAAAGGCAAACAGAAGTTTAATAATGTGTATAGCTCCAGTATACATGAGGGATACCCAGGAATGTACTCCAGAAACTGAGTAAATCTATAAAATAACCCAAGCCACAACTTTGAATTTGACTTCTAGCTAAAGGCAAAGGATGTTGGGGGCTGGGGTGGGGAGCCAGTCTTGGAAGGTTATCAAAAAAGTCACAGTAACCTTGTTGTGTATAACGTTGTTATGTAGATTTAATCCATTGCCTTCTCTATTAATAAGAGTTTCTAGAGACTTAGTCATCTTGTTCCTGGTATGGAGAAGGCACAAATAAAGATTTCTATTATAAATGTAAATGTCTCCTACAAAGGAACATCTACTGGCTTTCAAAGCTTCTCCTGTGTCTGTTGCTTCTTAAAAATAATCAGCCCCATGTAATCTTTATGTCTCAGAGGCATATTTTGGGGGTAGCATATTCTGTTCCCCTTCATAGGTAAGCGATGACACTAAGCTACCCTATTCCAGGACAGCCCTTTCTCCTCTCCCGCACACCGGTGCCTTAGGCATCAATCTCCTACCTCTCTTAACAATTGAAAAACACAAATGCAAAAAGTAAATAAAACTCCATGTTTTTGGTAAATGAGGACTGATGAGAACTGAATGAGATCAAGCCATACACAAACATGATAACAGGCAAACTTACCATGAGATTTCAGGATGAATAAACTACAATATTTACCTACAGAGCTAGTAGCCTTCAAAAAATTTAAATAAGAATAAAAGCATTAAAAAAATAAAAATAAAAGCTTTATGTATGTTACTGGGGAAGAGTTTAACAGTCATGGAAAGTATCTATGCAGTTTCCTCTGTGACACAATGGGATCAGCAGTGTCTCTGCAGCGCCAGGAGGCAGGTTCTATTTCCAGCCTGGCACAGTGGATTAAAGGATCTGGCATTGTTGAAGCTACGGTGGACCAGTCAGAAGGAATAGTGAAACCGAAAATCTTAGAGCTGAAAAGAAGCATGGTGAAAATGAAGCTAAAAATGTGTTCTGTGATAAGAGTGAGTTTAAGAGGGAGAATTGCTTGATGTGAGGAGATTCAGTCTTTAGGGGAGTCTCAGTCTTCTGCATCTATGCCACCAGGATACCATGTTTTCCAGATTATCTTTTCAAGGATGCTTGTACAGCAAAGGTCTTGGAAGACAGAGGCAGTGTCTCCCATTAGAGCACAAGGTAGCTATGATTACCCTCCAGTACAAAAGATAAAGGTCCTTGACAAAGAGACACAAGTGTGGCCAACTAACGTGGGACTTGAGAAGTGGGTTAAAGATTCTGGGACTTATTTTATTTATGTCTATGAGAAAGCATCAGTATATTTCAATGAGGCATCATAACAAGATTTGTGTCTTTTTTTTTTTTTTTGTCTTTTTTAGGGCCTCCATATGCAGTGGCATATGGAGGTTCCCAGGCTAGGGGTCTAATCGAAGCTGTAGCCTCTGGCCTACACCAGAGCCACAGCAACAGAAGGATCCAAGCCGCGTCTGCAACCTACACCACAGTTCACAGCAACGCCAGATCCTTAACCCACTGAGCAAGGATCGAACCCGCAACCTCATGGTTCCTAGTCAGATTCGTTTCCGCTGAGCCATGACAGGAACTCCAGATTTGTGTCTTTTAAAGAGCATTCTGATTAAGTATTGAGAGGAATTGGGAAAGAGGAAACGTTTAGGTATTTGTGACCTCCATCTGGAAAAATTGAGTGGGCAGATGAAGGACAGACTATCAAACTGAAGAGGGAAATTTAAGGAGATATAGATTTATGAGTCAATATAAATAAAGCTAAGGAAGTAGATGCAGTTTCCTAGAGAGAGAGAGAGAGCACAAAGGCTGACAGAGCTGTGAAAATTCTAATAGTGTATATAAAGTTCTTACAAGGAACATTCTGCTTTGTGCTTTCATAGCAACGGTGAGGGCTTTCTCCCTGGGGTTCAAAACACTGTCATATTTAAAGTATGTGCTAATGTATCTTTTTTTCTCCATGAATAGATGGCAAGCTATTCCACTGTATCTGATTTAATCTTTGTATCTTTCACAGTATCTCAATGTAGTAGGTATTCATTTAGTTCTTGCTGAAACTTACTGAAATAACAGGCATGCCTTTTCTACAGACAAGTTCTGGAAATACATTTCCTTTTTTTTTTTTTTTTTTTTTTTTTGTCTTTTTAGGGCTGCACCTGCAGCATATGGAAGTTCTCAGGCTAGAGGTCAAAGTGGAGCATCTGCTAGCCACAGCCACAGCCATAGCAACATGGGATCTGAGTCGTGGGATCTGAGCCACTTCGGCGATTTATGCTGCAACTAGCAGCAGTGCCAGATCCTTTAACCCGCTGAGAGAGGCCAGGGATCAAACCTGCATTTTCAGGGATACTAGTCAGATTCTCAACCTGCTGAGCCACAATGGGAACTCCTGGAGATATAATTCTTTATGCCAAGAGGTATGCTGGGTTACTGGAGGATATTCAGGTGCTGTGTGCTTTGAATCATGTGATTTTAAATACAGAGGCAATAATGTATTGTGCCGACATTCAAGACTACCCTCTTGAGGCCCCGAAATTTCTCTTGCTTTTATGGTTCCCATTCAAACAGCTAAATAAGTCCCTATTATGTATTTAGGCACAGCTGTAGTTCTAGACAGGAATAAAACATGCCCCTCAGGGCATGTTTAAAAGGAAAGCTAGCAAATGACAATTAATTAATGAAAATGCCCCTTTCTTAATTTTACACTTTTTTCACAAATTGTTATTTATTTTCATGTAATTGTACAATATTATTATGATGTGTGTGAAATTCAGGTACAATGTATATCATTTTATGTGTCTCTAAGTTTTTAGTTATGCTTAAAAAATTTTTTTTAAATTTTATTGGCGTACAGTTGACTTACAATGTTGTGTTAGTTTCAGATACAGCAAAGTGAATCAGCTACACATATACATATATCCATTCTTTTTCAGATTCTTTTCCCATATAGGTTATTACAGAGTATTGAGTAGATTTCCCTGTGCTATCCAGTAGATCTTTGTTGCTTATCTTTTTCATATATAGTAGTGTACATATGTTAATCTCAATTTCCTAACTTATCCCTCCCTCCAGTGTTTCCCCTTCAGCAACTGTAAGTTAGGTTTCAAAGTCTTTGAGTCTGTTTCTATTTTATGAACAATGACTTCAAACTATGTTTTAATACTCAAGCTAATTTTCTGAGCTTCATATTTTTATTGTCTTTTTTGGTGATTTTATTTTTTTAAATTTACTTAAATTGTGTCTTTGTACCCCATTCTCCATCCAAGTACTAGGTTGGAAATGCAAAAATTCTCTCTGTCAGGAGAACCATCGAAAATAATAATTATCTGTTGCAAAATACATGGCAATTTGAAGATGAATAGAAAGGAAAATTAATAGGAAGAAGGGGTAGAAAAAGTAAGAACTAAATCACTAAAATTGCCTTTAATTTATCAACAATAATTTTATTTATAGTAGTCCCTATTTTGACCATTATGACTCATTTTCCTGCTTTGGGGTTTAACAAACTATCTTCTCTATGGCTTGACGAGTTTCCATAACCTCAGATGTTACCAGAACCTCAGAAACTCTTGTATATGTCCACTGAATCACTAACACTACCTTCAAAACACATAGCATGTTTTTATCTCCAGTTGTGTTTCACATTTTTTAATGTTTAAATGTAATATTTTATTTTATTAACCTTTTAATTTTAGGAACACAAAAAATTTTTCTTGAAAAAATGTTTATTATACTTGCCATATCAGGCTAAGTATATTTATTGTATCAAAGGGTTGTTGAGTCTGATCAAGTTGAGGACCATCTGGTTCTGGGTTGTGAGCTGATCCAGACTCTTCCTTTATTAGTGAGCATCTTTTTAATAATATGCCCTACTATTGGACTTCTCAAGATATCAAAGATGGATCTCAAACCCATCTTCCTAGGTTTGACCATCATTTCCTCAAGTATAGTCTTATAACCCAAGAGGTTACCACAAAAGCAATATTTGTAAAGCTACACAGAGAAGTTCCCTTAAACTCCTTTTCCCAGGGAACTTATTTACATTTAACATCCAAGGGGGCCATTCAAGTGACATACCTTCTTGAATTCAAACTTACTCTCCTGAAAAATATTTTTCTGCCTGATACATTCTAGTAATCAAAAACAGACACAGTACCAGCTCTTACAGAGGACATAACTTAAAAAAGGAGTCTAACATCAATCAGGTAATTACATCAACAATTATAAGTTGTATTTTTAGGTAATGCTAAATAGAAAAGATTCAAATGAAAACGGGACATATGCTGGTATGGGCAGAGCAAGTAAGGCTTCCCAGAGAAATTTACTTTTGAGTTGTTAACTAAAAGATAAGGCGAAGTTAACAGATGTGGAAATGGATGACAGGAGGTTGGGGTAAGGAGGGAGCACATTCCAGAAAGAGAATGGCATATGCAAATGCCCTGGGCATGATGGAGCATGGACACAAATATTCCTATCCTGAATTATCCTACCTTGACAAAAGTTTACTTTTAATTTATATAAATTTTTGTCAAACAAAATATATTTGTCCTAAGATATGTTGATCTTTTATATGACTGTTTCTTTAGCTCAAGTTCTGTCTAACCAGATTTCTGGCTGAAATGAGTATCTCCATTTATCATATTTCTCAAACATGTGAAAGGTCTCCGTCCCTTGTACCAAAAATTTTAAGGAAGAGAGAATTCCCATTGTCGCTCAGTGGTAATGAACCCGACTGGTGTCAATGAAGGTTTGATCCCTGGCCTTGCTCAGTGGGTTATAGATCCAGTGTTGCCGTGAGTTGTGGTGTACGTCGAAGATGCAGCTCAGGTCCCTTGTTGCTGTGGCTATGGTGTAAGCCAGTAGCTGCAGCTCTGAATTGATCCCTAGCCTGGGAACTGCCATATGCTCTGGGTGCAGCCCTAAAAAGACAAAAAAAAAAAAAAAGTCAAAGAAGAAATGCAGCCCATTGTGGACAATTTTATTTATAAGATACTACAACCGTTATCATTATATGTCCCAATTTTAAGGCCAGAGTATTCCTAAGCCCCAACTCTGTGTCATGTTACCAGCAGAAATAGCATCAAAGGAAACCTATTGTAAGGTAGATAGACATTGCATCAGGTGCTGGACAGCAGCTATTGGAGTTCTTCTATTGGCAAGTAACATTTAATCTTGATTAGCAAATTAGGCAAAATTCTGGATAGATTTGCGTTTAATAACAGGAATTATATTATTGAATTTTATGATGTAGAATGGCTTTCATCATATCTTTATATATGTTCCAACAATTACCTTTTTAATGAAATCAGATGTTCTGAACTTTCTTAGACAAATGAGTTATTGAATCAGTCAAAGTCAAGTATATTTGTTTTCGGCACAAAATATCATGACCTGTACAAAGGAAAATACTGTTTTTTTCTGTCATCTTATCCTCTTATAACTCTGCTTACAGGAGATAAATGATTATGATATTACATTGACACTGAATATCAACTCCTCTTTCTCTCATTTATAATCTGTTGACTATGGCATATTTTGAAAGGATATAAGGCTGCACAACCACCATCTGGCTATTTGAATTTTTCAGCAAAGATATTTTGGGCAATGAATTATTTTACTGTTGAGATTGTCCTGGTTCATGAATAAATATCATCAAGGGTTTTTGTCTGCAGGGAAGAATGACCTCTATCTATTCTATGAACTCAGTGAGAGTGTTTGACCTTCCTAAATCCTTGACACAAAATACAATATGGATGCAAATGAATTCTGGAATTCCAAAATAAGTTCCCCCCATGACACACTCTACTACATTTTACAAATCCAGCCAAAGAGAGACAATTCAAAGTACTCCATAAAGTGAATTGAATTCCATTCTGTTTCCAGCTGCTCACAAATTCAGAGGCTAAATAGAATCTTTTAGAAAGCATAGGTCAGAGAGACCAAAAAAGAGAAAGAAAAAGTATAATGTAATTGAGGAATGAGATTGATGGAGGCAGCCAAAAACATGAAGTAAGATCTTTATCACCATCCACCAAAAAATGTGTTTTCTTCCTTGTATATGGGGAAATACAAATTCTACGAAATGGACTCAACACGTGGAAAAATGAAAATATAGAATAAAGCCTGAGCTCAGCAATGATGTGGATAAATGTTAGATTAGCACGATGAATAAGCACATGGATTTATGCAAACTGTGGGAATGAGCAAGGGAAAGTTGAAAACGGTGCCATGCTTAGATGAAGAGGAGCAAGGCAAATATGGTTCTAGCTAGAAAAGGCTTCCAGAAAATGGGGTTTTGCTGCTGGGAAGCATGGCACTGTTAAGATAACTACTGCAATATCAAGACAAAACTCTTAATTTTTGAATGAAAATTATTAGGTGAAATTATATTAAGTAAAATTTCCAAAGAGGGGCAATGATGGTACACTAGAAATCAGGAACAAGGAAAGGAAGGATAATTTTGAGGCAAAGTGGTAACAGAACTCAATGTGATAAACGCATGTAAAGAGGACAATGCAGGAGTTCCCTGGGGGCTCAGTGGGTTAAGGATCTCGCATTGTCGCTGCTGTGTCTCGAGTTACTGCTGTGGCACAGGTTCCATCCCTGGCCATGGAAATTTTGCATGCCATGGGTACAGAAAAAAAAAAAAAAACATTTATGAGTCTAATAGTTCTTCCCTGTGTTGCTCTTTTAAAAAATAAATTCCTGGGGAGTTCCCGTCGTGGCGCAGTGGTTAACGAATCCGACTAGGAACCATGAGGTTGCGGGTTCGGTCCCTGCCCTTGCTCAGTGGGTTAAGAATCCGGCGTTGCCGTGAGCTGTGGTGTAGGTTGCAGACGCGGCTCGGATCCCGCGTTGCTGTGGCTCTGGCGTAGGCCGGTGGCTACAGCTCCGATTCAACCCCTAGCCTGGGAACCTCCATATGCCGCGGAAGCGGCCCAAGAAATAGCAACAACAACAACAACAACAACAAAAAGACAAAAAGACAAAAAATAAAAATTAAAAAAATAAATAAATAAAAAATAAATTCCTGAAAATGTTGTGATTTAAGCCATCAATAGAATTTTCCTACTCATTGCTGCATTGTATTTGTGAAATAGCATACTGCTCAAAACACAAATTCACTGCAGCAGAATGGTATTAACAGGAACACAGGAACATGGTGTTTTTTTTTTTTTATTAACACAAACCTTTAAAATAAAGTTTTCCAGTGTGAATTTCTTCATCATTTTAAAGACACAGGATTTTATTATTTAACTTACTTGTACTCCTCTTTGCCATTTTGCTTGACTACCTGGAAAGCCCTTTATTTCCAACTTTATACAGAAAGTACAACTGAACATCTTGGCACAAACGCAAAGGCAGGTAAGAGCATTGTTTTCCTATTAGAAGCAAGAAGATACCTATTTCAGATGGTTATACTGGTCTCTAAAATAATCAAATATAACAGAAAATATAAGCACATGAGACAGTCAGGGGATACCCAATATAATTCTTTAAAAAAATTGTGGGCTTGTTTTTTTTCTCTTTGTCTTTTTGCCTTTTCTAGGGTCACTGCCTCAGCATATGGAGGTTCCCAGGCTTGGGGTCTAATCGGAGCTGTTGCCGCCACTGGCCTACACCAAAGCCACTGCAATGCTGGATCTGAGCCACATCTTCGACCTACACAACAGCTCACGGCAATGCCGGATCCTTAACCCACAGGGCAAGGCCAGGGATCAAACCCGCAACCTCATGGTTCCTAGTTGGATTCGTTAACCACTGCTCCACGATGGGAACTCCTGTTTTTCTTAAATTAACTGAACTAATGAAAGGCTCAGCTCACCCAATAAAACACCAGTCCCCAAATAATTTGTATTTGACCTTGAAAATTCAGTAGTATTTGAGTATGCTTACATCTAACGATTTGTGAATATCAAGTTGCAAAAAAAATAATGTGTTCATATTATCAATTTTAATTCAAGAGGATCTGGAAAATCATTTCTTTTTATCACATTACCCTGCACCTTTAAATTAAATCCTTCTTAATTTGAATTCAATAAACATTGGCATAATGCTCTCTCTTAAAGTCCAGATTCCTCTGGACCCATACTAGTGACATAAAATTTAAAAAGGCTTTGTGATCAGTGAGATTGTATCAAGTTAGAGGACCCTACACTTGTTTTTCTTTTCCTAATCTCTGCTTATCCCACTCTAATCCAAGATCCTGCAATAAAGCACAGAAGACAAAAATTTGGCCTAGCAAAATACAGCTTTATGCTGTTCTTCTGCATCTCTCTTTAAGAGCAGTGTAATTGTACTCACTTATCTTAAATAAATTAATCTTGATAAAATGTTGTAGCAGCCATTAAAAGGAAAGAAATAATGGCATTTGCAGCAACATGGACAGACCTGGAAATTATTATGCGAAATGAAGTCAGATGGTGAGACACCAAAGTCAGACGCTATCACATGTGGAATCTAAGAAAATGACATAATAATGAACTTCTTTGCAGAACAGATACTGACTCACAGACTTTGAAAAACTTATGGTTTCCAAAGGAGACAGGTTGGGGATGGAGGCATGCGCTGGGGGTTTGGGGTGGAAATGCTATAAAATTGGGTTGTGATGATCATTGTACAACTATAAATGTAATAAAATTCATTGAGTTAAAAATATGCTGTAGGTCACCTAGTTATACCATCTCTAGCCAAATTCTTTTTTTTTTTTCTTTTTCTTTTTAGGGCCACACCTGTGCCATATGGAAGTTCCTGGGTTAGGGGTTGAATCTGAGCTGCAGCTGCTGGCCTATGCCACAGCCATAGCCATGCCAGGATCTGAGCTGGATCTGCGACCTATGGCACAGCTTGCTGTGATGCCAGATCTTTAACCCACAAACCTGCATCCTCATGGACACTATGTTGGGTTCTTAACCCGCTGAGCCTCCACAGGACCTCTGCCAAATTCTCTAATCTAACACACATTTATTGAGTTTATGCCATACACTGAAATACTGTTAGAACTCAGTGAAGAACAAAAGAGATGAGGCTCCTCCCCTTTGTGGACTTCGTTCTGGGGGGGAAAGAAAGAAAGCCGACACATCACTGAACAAAATCACAATAGCATGTGGAAAGTCCCACTGCCAAGACATCATCTGGTATAAGGAAAGTCAGGATATAAGGGACACTGCTTCAGTGAGAACTGAAATCTCCAGGATGAGAAGGAAGAGACCTTTGAGCAGAGTTGCTGGTGAGGCGCTTGCACGCTGCCGCCCACCCCCCAACCCCACGCCAGTGACTTCATCCCTGGACTAGATTTACCCACTGTGGGAGTATTCACACCGCAGAAGTCAGCAACCGCCAGGTGTCAGATTGTCTTTCTCTTTTTCTTTGTTCTTTTTTGCCCAGAGAATCAGTTAAGAAATAATTCTTAGCACATGAACAAATACAAGCAAAGGGAAAAGTACAAAGGTGCTGACCTAAGAGGTGCATTTTGAAGGGAAAATAAACATAGCCATTATTAAACATGAAGAGATAAATGTATAATATTTATTATTAATAATGCATTTTTCTCTGATCCAACTAAAATGAGTATTGAATAAATACAGTATATTTATTTAAAAGGATACCAAATTATTACCTTGATCTTATTTACTCCTTACTCATTACTTCTTGGCAAAACGAGGATAAGACATCAAAAAAGTTTGTTGTGAAGAATAAATTTAATGCAGCATGTAGTACACACAGTTAAAGGTCACTGCCACACCTGGAAACCTAGGACAATGTTGGCCTTATAATATAATTCTTATTCTGAATTGCTCACTACACTTGATACTATATCATATCAGACTCATAGCAGTCCTTCAAATGCAAAATGCTGTTTCCTTCTTTTGAATATCTCGGCTCCCTGGTTTTCTCAGGCTCAAAAATCCTTCTATTGTCTGCCTGGAAAAATTCCATTCACCAATTAATCCTTGACTCAGATTTCACACACTTTCTTTCCTCCATGTCCTTTCTTCACCTGTTCTTTAACAGCACCTCACATAAAAGGCATTGCTGTCATCACAGGAGTTAATACCATGACTTATACTTTTATATGTACATGGTGTCATCACTCAATAGATTGAGTTCTGGAAAGAAGTAAGAATGTCCTATTTATCCTTAAAGTCCAAAGCGAACTGAAGTACTTTGTCCATGTTAAGTGGTTAATAAATGGTTTTTCAAGTCATAAACAATCAACTCTCAGTTCATGTAATAAATACTATTATCATGAGTACATAGGAAATGTTTTGTCTAGGAATTTAGTGTATATATCAAAAAAGATCTTTAAAAACGTCTCATCTAAAATTGGCTGGAAAGAGTAAGAAGGATATTAAAGGTAGAGCAGAGGTAAGAATGGGAAAATCCTCATCAGAGGCATTAGTATAAGTACTGGAAAAGTTATAAAAGTGCATGACCTATTGGGATAGATAGTCTACTGTGTAACTAAAGAAAGACTCCAGAGTAAGGATGGTGAAGCAGGCCGTAAAATCATAATGATAAAAGTGGACTCAGATTGTGAAGGAGGCCATAAACCATGTTAAAGCTGTGAACTTTTTTAGAGCCATTGGAGAGCCATCAACAGCTTTGGTAACACCTGTTTTTTTCCACAAACATGTGCATGACAACAGTATCAAAATTCATTAGAAAAAGGGGAGACTGTGGCAGAGTCATGAGATGACAAGATTGTCAATAGCCAGTGTAGAAATAAAGAAGTTCAGGATTTCCCATAGTGGTTCAGTGGTTGATGAACCTAGTATCCATGAAGACACAGCCTTGCTCAGCGGGTTGGGGATCTGGCATTGCCATGAGCTGTGGTGTAGGTCCCAGACTCAGCTTAGATCCTGAGTTGCTGTGGTTGTGGTGTAGGCCGGCAGCTACAGCTCCAATTTGACCCCTAGCCTGGGCACCTCCATATGCTATAGGTACAGCCATAAAAAGACAAAAAGGCCAAAATAAATAAATACATAAATAAATTAGGAAGTTCAATGATACATGGGTTTGTAAGTATAATGTAGAGGAAGAGAATATTGCAAAAGTATCAGATATCAGAAGAACTTTTTCTGGGAATTTGAAGGCAACCTGATAAAGAACAGTGTGCTAAAGCAAAGACAGGGATCTCAAGAAAATGGTCAAAATTTTTACTTTGTGGCAAACTCATGTATGACACCAAGAATGCTTTTGAACCTGGAAGGTTATTAATGTCAGCGGTAAAGCCCTTGCAGTAGGGCAAAACATGTTTCAGTAGATTGAGAAGTAAATGCTGATAAAGAGAGTATATGTAAATTATTTTAAAGGTAATTTTATGGTAAGAGAAATAGGAAATATGGCATTATATTTCAATTAGACTTCTTTTACTAGAGGGTATAATTAGTAACTTGTTTGTGAATTCCTCTAATTTTAAAATGTGGTACAGATGTATGTCTCTGAGTATGCTGGTGAGAAGATCCAAAGATGTGACAGATATTGAAAACTGCCAAAGACCCACTGCCTTAGGGGCAGATAGAGAATGAGTAAGGCAAGATCTAGTTTTAAGGTAGGGGCACCTTTCTCCAATAGTCATTTCTTCCCAAGGCTTCCAAGAGTCTCAATCCATTACAGCATCAGCTCCAAGTCCAAATCTCAGCATCTAAGCCTAAATCTAATCATATGGCAAGTGCAAAATTTTATGTAAATCTCATCAGCTCAAGGTCCAAACCCAAATCAGGTCCAAGTGCAGATGGAACTCCTGTGAGTAATCCATTCAGCATAGTTTCTGGAGCACACTTCCTCTCCAACTGCGGTCCTGCTGGAAAATAAAAAGATAACCTACCTGCTCCCAACACTCCCCCCATACAAATGTGGAACAGCCATAGGAATAATAGCTACAGATACTCTTATTCTAAAAGGGGCACAATGGAAGGTAGATGGGCTCATCCTTTTCTTCAACCTCCAAAATCATTGCCTTTGGAAGAGAAAAAAAAAAATCACTCATCACTATTCTCTTATCTATTTTTTTGGTGGCAAAAATATTATGCATTAAATCTTTTGAAGCTAAACCTCCGTAATTGTTTTAAATCAAAATTCTGTATGTTCCATGAGTTTGATAACCTATACTAAAATTTTAAATTAGGCTTTTAAATTTTGTTCAGATCTCCCCTTCCCTGAATGTTAATTCCAGAAATCCATACATAGTTACTGTTTGAATGGATGTGTGAGATCCAGGGTAAAAAAAATAAAAATAAAAAGAATAAGAATCAAAAATACTTCAATGTTGATCAAACAATGTTTGATCAAACATTTTTATATTCCTTTATCTCCACTCCTTGCTTTCTGTTAGATTGATTTTCCTAATTATCATTTTGTTTTTCTCTTCTCTTGGGATCCTCTTTCATTTTTAATTTGCCTCAGGGTTTTGTGACATTTGTTACATTGATTAGTGTGGTAAAATATAAAATTCCTTTTAATATAGTTATCAGATATGAAAATGTTAATAGCTATAGAAATTATATTGATTTCCAAATTTTATTGCTTTGCACATCTCTGATGCTGTACAGAACACTTTAAATACTTTCTTTGCATATTTATATGTATACAGTAATTTTGTTATTTTATTAATTTCTGTATGTTCTCTGTTGCATATTATGTATATACTTATACACATATGCATATCTTATCTTTTAATTCATTAAATTAACCTATAATTTGTATCCTAATTTCAAGCAGCACTATTGTATCCTTGATTTACAACAAAACTCATCCCTGAATTAGCCATCTAATGTAAATTCTTACCTAATCATTTTTAATAATGCTAGTACTTTAGGACATTCTATTTTCAATTACTCTCTCTCCTCCTAGTGTTATTATTTTTAACATGCCTTTGTTAATATTCCAAAATATTATTATTTTCACATTTAGATTATTTAATCTTAAATTGTTTGAGGTAAGACCGAATAATTAGAAATTTCTTACACATCACTTAACAATGTTACACAACACAAATTATTCTTTAAAGTGTTAGAAAGCTTTTCAGAAAACACTTCGTGTGTAATATTATACTTAACATTAATCATACAAATATCATTGTCACTTTGCAATATTGTAAAGGAAATGTACTCATTTTTCCATTCTTAGGAAACACAATGCGTCTAAACACAGAACTACCCGTTCCAGAAAATCCAACCATGGATTTAACAGCAGACACAAAAAAAAAGTTCTAAAAATTAAGTTCAAATTAGAATAAAATAAGATTGCCCCTCATTTCTTTTAGAGAACTTGTTGAATTTTCTTTATTCATTGCTTTATTTCACTTAAATCTATACCGTTTCTTTTGGATTTATATTATACAACTCCTAATCTCAGCATTATATTTTTATAAAATTAGATGTGTTCAAAAATATCTACGTGAAAGTTTAATATTATACTTCACTACATCATTCACTAAGAAAACTTTCTTTTTTTCTTTGCAGCCATACTGTGGCTCATGGAAGTTCCCAGGATGGGGTTGACTTGGAGCTGCAGCTTCAGTCCTACGCCACAGCCACAGCAACACTGGATCTGAGCCACAGCTGAGACCTATGCTGCAGCTTGTGGCAACGCCAGATCCTTAACCCACTGAGCGAGGCCAGGGATCAAACCTGCATCCTCATGGAGACTATGTCAGTTTCTTAATCCACTGAGCGACAATAGGAACTCCAAGAAAATTTTTTGATATACTACTATGGATAAGCTGTTATGTACAACACAGAATATTACAGTGAACAAAGAAAACTGTCTTGAAGTAAAATAGTATTTTTCTAGACCATGCCTGAAGCCAGGAATATTGATCTTTTATTCTGGCCGCAGTTCTTAAGGGAAAGCAAATGGGACAAGCCTTCTGTGAAGGAGAAATTTCTCCAAATGTTGATGGCGTTAAGGAGGATGCAGGGTTGATGATCTCACAGAGGAACAGAGAAACTCCTTGGAGGCCACAAAGATTATGACATGAAAGCTCATTTGTAACTCTTATTAGACCACACTCTATGTGGAAGCAGTCACAGAAAAGCCTCTCTAAAGAAGGTTCTCTCCAGAGATTTGAGAGAACACAGCAACGTCAGAGTTTTTCTCCAAGCTGTTGCTTAGAACGCAGCAATTGGAAATGATGGCGAATGCTTTAAAATGTGTTATTCTGCAGAGATGTGACTCTGGAAGTGTCAGCTTCTTTCAGCATCAGCAGTTATTCTGCTCTGGGAGACACAAGATAAAATTTAAACATTTATTTGTATTAAGAGATTTCAAAACTGCCTGTAAACTGTGTAAGCTACTGATATATTCAAATTGTTTGTTTAAGGTTCTTCCAGATTCTCTGGTCTATTATTCAGAAATGTGGGTATAATGTTATTCACATTCTGTTTTCATTTGCCTTATTATCCTGGCTTCACCTGTAACAAGAATACGAGTTAAATGAACAATCTAAGAAAACATTAGGGATCAGCTGGAAAAAAAAATCAAATACAGAAGTAGACAAATAGCACCTTCCCTGTGTCTGCCTTTGTGGCCCAAGATCTTTTTCTCTACCTGCAAATTTCTGGAGATAGCTCTGCTTCTACCCCTTTTAGCTCTTTGTATCTAAATTGCCTCTTGCACAGGATTGCTGATGACAACACAGACCTTCAAGTATTTGAACCAGGAAAGGTCTCTTACTTAGTGATGGATATTCCAGCAGTACCATTTGGGGTTGAGTTTCCCCTTGAGAGACTATTGGCGGATGTCTTCTCTCAGCTCACACTGAGTCTCAGCACTGCCTGCAGATCATCCAGGATGTCTTTCCTCTGCCTTTCTTGTAGAAGTTGTGGTCCTTGAGGATGTGGCTGTGAATATCCCTAGCTGGAGTGGGTGGGCTTTGCTGGGATCCCAATCACAGGAATCTTGTCAGGGATGCAATGCTCAGAAATTCCAGAAGCCGGCATGAAAAGATTGGGAGACTCAAGACCAATGAGTAAATAGATCAACAACATATTCATGGAGAAAAAGTTCCAATGAATGGAAAATAGAAAAAAAAATCACAAGGAATAATTCCTAGTCCTCTCCCAAGAGAAATTTTGAATGCTATGGCATTGAAATTCATCACAAGAACAAGAAGACTCATGTTAGAAGTCATTCGATGGATAGGCTCAATGCAAATAAAGAAAATCATCAATGCAGGACAACCTTCATCCAGATTTCAAATCTTACTTCATCCAGATTTCAAATCTTATTAGGATGAACCTCCATGAATGTAGTGTAAAATGCCTCTATGGATCTGGTTATCCCATAGAGTCAGAGCAGATCTCTCTTGGACTCCTATTAGTATAAGTAATGGGGACAATCATACAAGTATCCCTCATATTTGAGGGCTCTTGTGAGACCACTAGATGGATGGAGAGGACTTATAAATACAAGGGTTGTGGGAATATGGTTGTCATGATTCTTTAGGACACACATCAGAGGTCACACTGGAGAGGTTCAATGTATATGCAGAGAAAGTGGGGAAATGTTTGTTCGTTCATTATCCATCACTAAACCTAGGAAAACTCGCAGGGGAGAGAAGCCTTAGGAAGTGTGGAATGTGGGAAATCCTCTCCTCGTTCCCACCAACTTAGAGTTCCTGTAAGAACTCACCGTGGAGAGGAGACTTAAGAAGGTAGGAACTATGGGAAAGTTCTCGGTGAGTTTTCAAACTTACTGTCCATGTAAGAACACAAAAGAGAGAAAGACACTATCAAGGTAAGGAGTGTAGCAAAGTCTTTGCTCTGCTCACATCCTTTTGAAGCTATGTGAGAAATTCACAACTAAACAAAATTTACAAAGATAGGTCATATAGAAAAGCCTTTGCTAATTACTTAAATCTCACTGTGCATGAATCTCACATTGGAGAGATACCTCAAAAATATAAGAAATATGGGAATGTCTACACATCTTTGATTTTACTTTAAAATTCAACTAAGATTATTTGAGCTCCACATTCAGCATAACATGGGAATCCAGAGATATCTTTACATACAAAGATATCCAGGGATATATCCAGGGATATCTTTATATACAAAGATATCCAGGGAGGGATATCTTTATGTACAAAGATATCCAGGGAGGGATATCTTTATGTACAAAGATATCCAGGGAGGGATATCTTTATGTACAAAGATATCCAGGGATATCTTTATATACAATATCTGAATTCCCATGTTATGCTGGATGTGAGCTCAAATAATTTTAGTTAAATTTTAAAGTAAAATCAATGATGTGTAGACGTTCCCACATTTCTTATATTTTTGAGATATCTTTGCATATTCCCAAGGGATTATATTCCTTTGGATACCATTAATTCTTATGTCTCACTTCCAGTTTACCACTGCCTCCTTATTTCTGTCTGACAGTGTCATTTTCTTTCTGCACCACTTTGAATCATGCTAATCACCACCTCCCTTCCTGTATTCCACAAAACCAAAACTAACAGGAACAGATGTTTATTAATAGTTAAATTAATAGGGATATTTAACACTACAAGCCAGTAGAGGACAGAAAGCTAAAATTGAAAGCTTCATTGCTGGTGGGTATGCAAAATAGTACCATTTTGGAAGCTACTTTGGAAGGCAATTTAGTAGCTTCTTACAGAACTAAATATAATATTACCATATTATCCAAAAATCATGTTCCTTGACACTCACCTAAAGGAGCTGAAAATTTATGCTCATGCAAAACCTGCACATGAATGTTTATAACAGCTTTATTCATAATTGTCAAAACATAGGAGCCACCAATATGTCCTTCAGTAGGTGAGTGGGTAAATAAACTATGGTTCATCTAGACAATGGAATATTTTTTAATGATTTTTATTTTTTTCATTTTAGTTGGTTTACAGTGTTCTGTCAATTTTCTACTGTACACACACACACACACACACACACACATATGTATACATTCTTTTTCTCACATTATCTTCCATCATATTCCATCACAAGTGACTAGATACAGTTCCCTGTGTGATACAGCAGGATCTCATTGCTTATCCACTGCAAATATGATAGTTTGCATCTATTAACTCCAGACACCCAGTCCATCGCACTTTCTCTCCCTCCTTGTGGCTCAGAAGAATTGACTCTCACTAGTATCCGTGGACAATGGAACATTATTCAGGGTTAAAAAGAAGTAAGCTATCCAGCCATGAAAAGAGATGGAGGAACTTTAAATATATATTACTAAGTAAAAGGAGAACACCTAAAAAGACTACTTACTATATCTTACATTCTGGAAAAGACAAAACTATGGCCACAATAAAGAAATCAGTGTTTTCCAGGGATTGGAGGGAGAAAGGATTAATAGGTAGAACAGATAGGAATTTTTGAACAGTAAAACTCTTTGGAATGATTCTAGTATGGGTGATACATGTCATCATATATTTGTCCAAATTCGTGGATGTTTAACAGCAAGACAGAAATTTAATGAAAACCGTGGACCCTGAGTGATAATGATGTGTCATCGAAGGTTCATCCATTGTAAAAGTATATCATTCTGGTGGGCAGGAGGGGAAATTGAAAATGGGGGGGACTGGAGGGAGGAGGTATATGGGAAATTGCAGACTTTCCACTCAATTTTTCTGTGAGCCTAAATAGCTTAAAAAATTAAAGTCTATGTAAAAAAAAAGCAAATGCTACACATTGGATCTACTAAAGATGCTTGGTCATCACTGACATGAAATCTTCTTTACCTAGATGGTCTTCAGGACCTGACAAGGTCTCTCTATATCAGGAATTCTTTGATTTGTCTCTCATCTCCTCCTAGTACCTTAAAGTCCAGGTGTGCTAGTCAGCCTTATGTTGTATAACAATAATTATACCATTAAAAAATCTGAACTAGACCCCAAGGTAGCTTCATCTTCTCAAATTCTCAAAGGAAAAAAACTGAGTAAAACATCTTCTTTATGTAAATTTCCCAACTCTATAAAAAAATATGCTCTTGCCTTAGAAGAAATTTCTTCTCTTTTTCTTCAAAATAGCATATTTTCCTTCCAGTTAACCCAGCATCCATGTGGACCAGAAAATAAACTTCACTAATAACTTTTTCATAAAATTTTATACCTACTAAATACAGGATTCATTAAGAGCAAGAACTCAGCACTATTTTTGTTAGACTAAATTTCACATGCTTTCTATCACAAAAGAATGCCAGTCCCTTCAAAGCAATACCTATGGAATCTATACATATTTTCTTACCAACCTTAAGGAGATTTATCTTTTTCTGTTTCTGATAAATATGTGCACTTGAATTTGAGATTATCATTGCATGAAATTTAAGAGAATTAAAAACAATATTGCTTAAAATGGGTTAAAATTAGTCTATAAGACATACCCTGGCTAGCATGTCATGTAAATACAATGATACTCAGTTTTGGTGACAAACATAACATAAAGCTTAAAAATTATGATTCATAGGCAAAGGCATGTTTCCACCAGTCCCATTTTGTATGATTATTTCCAAAATATCTTTTCCTATATGCTAAAAAAATGGAAAAATAAAGTTAAGGATAAACACTTTTGAAGTAACCCATTCTCTTCAAAATTTAAGTGAAGTAGAACTGGTTTAACTAAATACAGTCATACATAACAGTTACTTATGATCACTGAAAATACCCATTGGGAATGCCCAGAGCTGATTTTAACACAAAGCACTTTGGCTAACAGAAGGCTGCAGCCTCCTTTCCACTTCACATATTTGTAACCTTTAAGCAAAGTGCTGTGTGGTTGAGGCTCTGTGGTGCAAGCCCTGCTGCCCCACCTGACGAGCTCATCAGCGTTGTTTGCTGTGGAAAATTCTCTCCCACACCCAGACCACACAGCCTCCATGACTCCATGACTCGCAGGGATAAACCATCCCTGCAGAGTAAATTGCTGGTTGGTCTCTACCAGTTCCTGTAGTCCCCCAAGTTCCTGTCATTGTGCAAACACACATGCACTCACGCTCCTGTGCAAGCACACAAACACCTTTTTTTTTTTTTTTTTTGTCTTTTTAGTTCTGCACCTACGGCATATGGAGATTACCAGGCTAGGGGTCAAATTGTAGCTGTAGCCACTGGCCTACACCAGAGCAACGCCAGATCCGAGCTGCATCTGCGACCTACACCACAGCTCAGGGCAGTGACGGATCCTTAACTCACTGAGGGAACCCAGGGATGGAACCTGTGTCCTCCTGGATACTAGTCAGATTCATTTCCGCTGAATCACGACACAGGAACTGCCCAGAAGTTTTTAATATTTTTTTCATTTTTAGAGGGAGCAACTCCAAATTTCAGTCTTAATTATGAGTCACTCATAACAGTGATCAAATCAATGGAAGGACAGCAAGATAGAAAGTCATATATTTGCATAGTAACTTTCTCTGATATTATATATCCTAAATAGCATTTTCTCATCTATCTATAATGATGCCACTATACCACCAAGTAGTACTAAAATTAGGTATAGTTTTTTAATCAAATGCTTTTAAGTGAATTTCTGAACCTGATAAGAACAGTGGCAACAATACTTTAGAGCCATTGAATTACTGAACTTGAAAACCAGTTAGCTGTATTAGTCAGATTTTCTTGGGAAATGTTTGTAGATAACTGTCAGAAGTCTTGTGGGATTTTTTTTTTTTTTCATTTAAAAACACACACACACACACAAAAAAAACCCAAAAATAAATAAATAAAACACACAAGTTTACTTGTATATGTAAGTTCTGAAAGAAAACAAGTATGTAAATAAATTTTACCCTACATTAGAGTAAGACAACCCCCCCCCACACACACAATCCTTCAACCACTCACACCGAAGCATCATGGGATTTTGTCTGCTCCCATCCTTATGATGCCCAAACTCCATCACCTGAACTAGCTACTCACTGTCACCACCCAAATGAAAGTACCCTTGTTTCAACCAGACCAGTGCATTTTACTTATAACTGCTCTCCCCCAGTCTCCCTCTATATTTATTGTTCACCAAGCAGGAACAATGACTGTTTTGAAGGTGCAAACCTAATCACATGATCCCCTTGCCTAAAAATCTCCAACAGCTTCCCACTCCACCAGACATGTGATTCTGCCTCCATTTCTTGTCTTCTCTGTGCCTTCCAGTCATCCTTGTACTGTCCCAGTCTCACCAGGGGGTGGTTACATAGCTGACTAGTTAGCACTTAGAACATTGTTTGGATGATATTTTCTAATCAGCAGGACCCCAAACTTTAAAATAATAATGACCCTGGTTCCTGATCTTTCCCTGTCATGCAGAATTAAATGTTCTGGCTGCTGAATACATCCCCTAGACCATGTCTGAAGTTATTGATTCCCTGGCAATTTCCCTTATGTTTGCTTAAAAAACACACATAAAGCTGAGCAAAGACATGCAAAAACAACAAAATAGAAGTACATAAAATGAATTAAAGGAAGGAGGAAAATAGTATTAGGAGTCAAGAGTGGGGGGGGGGAAATCCAGTTTAACTTTGCTTTTCAAAGAATAAAACCAAAACATGATTTTACGTAGTTTTCATTCAAAAAACAAACATGAAAGGCAGACTCAGTGTTTGTTTGTTTGTGTGTGTGTGTGTGTGTGTGTGTGTGTGTGTACATAGACAACATGTTAAGTAAATACATATGGTATTCAGAGTTAAAAATGGATTGTGTAAAACCTTAAGAAAGACATTAACTGGTATAATGGGTAATGTCCCACGGTAATTTTTCTGAAGATAATATTTACTTCATGTGGCTATCTCTTATCATAACTTTTGATAAAAGACAAGGGCACAGCCAGTCACTACAGCTCAGTTAGGGTACTCTTGTGGAGGCCCAAAGCCTGTGTCATCCAGACATGAATTTTTAACTGTCTGTAGGAATGAGTTTAGTGAACAGATAGAGAAAAGTGTCCCAAGATCTAACTGTGTCTCTTTGGCTTGTTCTGCCAACAGTGTTTCATCTCCTTTTCAGTTTCCGTCCCAGCACCTTGGGCAGGAAGTGCAGTTCCTACTCCTGCATCCCTTATAAGGAAAAGATGCATTTATCCCACCCCTTCCCTTCATTATGGCACACTTTATTTTCTTTTTCATTTTCTTGTCAGTGTTTAAACAATCCACTCTAAGATTCTGGAATGCCATGTTTAAGATAAATCTTAAATCTTTGTGACCACAACCCTTGCCAGTTTTGCAAATCGATAGTTTATATGAACATGCCTGTTAAGGCCAAAATGTAGGTAGATATATGAAACTGACATACATGTCAGTTATTATTATTATTAAGCCCTTAGATGATAATAACTGATAATAATACCTGACATACAGGTCAGTTATTCGGATGATGCTTGAATCTCCTGCTGAGGGAGCTGGTCTGTAAGGACTTCCTGGACTTAGTGGTCTCATAGTTTCTTCTGCAAAGCAAGTT
Source organism: Sus scrofa (assembly GCF_054392235.1). Lineage (NCBI taxonomy): Eukaryota > Metazoa > Chordata > Mammalia > Artiodactyla > Suidae > Sus > Sus scrofa. The sequence continues at coordinate 161,275,528 of NC_139383.1, read as the reverse complement.
CACTGCCTGTTAGTGGCTCTGTTCCCCTGACATCCCATGCCAAATTATGAACCTTTTTTGAAATCATAATATATAAGGAGTTTCTTGATCTCCAGCCCAGAAGTTTGGAGGAGTAGAGAAAATTAGAGGAGGAAACAAACGTAAACCTGTCCTTCCCCAGAGGAAACAGGAAACAGAGAAAGATGTTTTCCCCCCAGTCCCTGGCAGACTTAATGAAGGCACATTTGAATTTTATCCTCTCACCTAAACAATGTATTTTATGTATAGAGAAGTCATATGCACACATTTCCTTGGAGGCTGCTTGACAGCTTGTTCAAATGGTGACATCTTTCTGACCTTGGCTTTTTTTTTTTTTCCATTTCAGAATCACTTGGGAGACTACCATGAGACATTTTAATTTGGGCTATAAGTGTTCTCATTCTGTCACACCCCCGACACATGGCAGATGCACTGTCGGATGACCTAGCTTTTGGTTCAATCTTTTTAAGAAGAAAAAGTAGAAACTCTTACATTCACAGCTAATCTATCTGTCAATAACATAGAAGTCACATTATATTTTTTAAAGTATATTTTCAAGCAGAAAAACTAACCTTTTTTTTCATATAATTGAAACATTATCTCAATAAGAGATGATTTTCTAAATGTTTAATGTATGATATATTAAAAGTATCATAAAGATATTAAGGTTAAAATCTGATGAAGCTTGAATTTCAAAAATACTATTATCTTTTAGAAAATCTTATTTAATATCTTCCATAAACATTATCCATGTGTATCATTTAGATTTTAATTATAATGCATACCGCTGACTTTTGAATTCACAGAAGATTATTGGGTAAGATTGTTGAGCAACTAAATCTAAGTTTATTAGACTTATTACAATATGAGAGAATGCCACCTTGATAGTCTTAGCATTTCCTCAATGCAAGGATACTTACAGAAAGTATACATGTGGTTTGGGGGTCCAAGCTGGGTGACTTTGAGGTGGACTTTTATGGGGGGGCACTGCTTGGAAATGGGCAGAGTTTATTGTATGCTAGGCACAGGATGGCCTCTTCAAGGGAATCTTGATGTCACACTCTTAGCTTACTTAATTTTTTTTGGCTCTACCAGTGACATCCAGAAGTTCCTGGGCCAAGGATCAAACCTGTACCATAGCAGTGACCCGATCCACAGTAGTGACAATGCCAGATTCTTAACATACTAGGCTGCCAGGGAACTCTGTAGCTTGCTTAATTTTAATATACTTCATATGTGTATATTTAGATGTAGGCAAGTATAATATAAATAATCTGTAAGATGAGAATTTAACTTTGAACTTTAGCTTAAAGTATTAACTTTCTTTGCATATTAAATAAATATGAGTGTCTCATTGAATTTATGACTTTAATAAATTGTACAAATCTTCTTTAGAGACCAACCATGTTGATTTTCTTGAAAACATAGTCATAGTGTGAAACCATTTTATCTAATTTTGTTTTGTTTTGTTTTGTTTCTTTTTGGGCTTCACCCATGGCATATGGAAGTTCCCAGGCTAGGGGTCAAATTAGAGCCATGGCTGCCTGCCTACACTACAGTCAAAGCAACGCAAGATCCAGGCCACATCTGTGACCTACACCACAGCTCATGGCAATGCCAGATCCTTAACCCACTGAGGGAGACCAGGGATCAAACACAGCATCCTCCTGGATACTAGTAGGGTTCCTTACCACTGAGCCATGATAGGAACTCCCTAATATTGTTTTTTACCAGCTTTAAACAAAGTATTCAACTTTTATTTATATGGAAACAAAATAAAACAGAAATTGTCCGTCTAAGTGCTTTTCTATGAGCATACATTTTATATCACTTTAACAAATTACAAGGCTACAAATAAACATATGTTTGATAATGGCCTCTTTCCCATAGCATAAGAGTTTTCATACCAGTTCAGATAATCAAAGGTTTCCTTTTAAAAAAAGGAATATACTTTGGAGTTCCTATTGTGGCTTATTGGTAATGAATCCAACTAATTTCCATGAGGATGGAGGTTCAGTCCCTGGCCTTGCTCAGTGGGCTAAGGATCTGGCATTGCCGTGAGGTGAGATGTAGGTCACAGCTTCAGCTTGGATTTCATGTTGCTCTGGCTGTGCTGTAGGCTGGTAGATGCAGCTTCTTTAGACTGGGAACGTCCACATACTGCAAGTGAGGCCCTAAAAAGAAAAAAAGAAAAAGGAAAATCCGAGGAAGACACGTATAGGATTTTAGATCTCACCCTGGTGTAAGTGTCCAGTTCATATCATAACAACACTGCATATATGGGAGCAAAAAAACTCACATGAAACCCTAATGAGGTATGTGATGATGTCAGCATAAAAGAAAACTGTACACCCTCTTAAATGGTACATTATTAAAGGAAGAATTAGACTGTGATTTTCTCATCTCTAAAAAAAATATGTATAAGCACTAAGAGGGAAACAGAGACAGGTTCCCTTTGAGCATGTAAATTATAGGCTACTTTCTGTCTGTTTGAATTACCCAGTTGACTAAATATTTTAACAGAAGGCAAATGTTTTATTTACTGCCATTCAGTATGCCCAAAGACTGGTGTAAATGTAAACGGATGTGTAGATGGCTGCAGAGACAAAAGGCGGAAAATAGAGAGAAGTATGAATATTGTCAAAGCCAATGTTGCATGGAGCAAATTTAAAGAGGCAAGGAAGACCTTATTCAAGGTTATTGCAATAAAGAAGAAAGACCAAAACTTAATCTGAGCTCAAGTTTACTGAAAAAGAAAACGGCTGGAGAATTTTTAAGAGCTAGGGTGGGGGGAATCTTAGGCCATCTGTGTTCCTACACAAAAGGAAAGCCAACTTTCTTACCATTCCATCAGAGGGTAGTTTTACAAGTTGGCAAGTGGTGCCCATCAGAGGCAGGCACCTCTCCTGACACAGAGACTGGGATAGCGGTGGGAGCATCATTCCTGAGAATGACATTTCAATAGGATGGATCCTGGGTCACTGAGAAAGACATTCCCAGGGTCTTAAAGCTGGCAAAAGATTTTTTAAAATAGATTTCTATCTCACAGGGGCAGAGAAAACATTTGCAATAACAAGTTCTCTAAAGTATATGCTCTCAGAAAAGAAAGGTTTGGGTTCTTGAGTCAGGAAGTAACTTGTCTGAAGTTTGGTCAAGCTGAAAGGAACATGGTGGGTTGGGAGTTGGTGCAGGGATGGGAAATTAATGAAGGGGACAATGTTTATATTTGTTCCAGGAAAAAATGAGGATCACACCAATCTACTGCTCAATTTTTGTCCACGTTGTCGATGGTGCTGGAAATACTCCAGGATATTAAGAGAGTAACTGGTGCGTGGCATTGATGAGAGTTCCCTTATTTTCATATTTAATCATAATTGATCATCATGCTCCTTGAATTTGTCTTCAAGGTCTATTCCATAACATCTTGTCTGGAGGTAAGGTAGTTAAAGGTTTTATTTCTTGGCATTAATGGACAAAGTTGCAAAAAATTTATGAGGAAGTGTGTTAGAAACATCTTTAAAAAGCATTTGTAGGAAAATAACATTATAAATTTTCTAACAAATATATAAAAATAAATCATTTAATAGATAAAAAGACATTGTTTTGATCCGAGCTATGATCTCACTGATTTTAACATCCTAAGTGGTTTAGCCAATGTAAATTTCCAAAGAAAATCCTGGAAATCAAGATTCAGGTGGTGTCATTAGTTCATTTACAAATCAAACATATATAAAGAAGTTATGACTTGTTTTCATTACCTCAAAATACAGGGTCTTGTAAAAAATATTCATAGTCCAATTACAACAACTATCAAACAAGCATGTGAAAATACACAATATAATTACTACATGTATTACTAAAAATTGTAAAAAAGAACACTTAAGCATGGAGAGTGAAGGCATGCTCCAAACATTTTCCTTGGTGTGCTGATGTATAATTTAATTTATTTATTTTTTCTGCTGTACAGCATGGTGATCCAGTTACACATACATGTATACATTCTTTTTCTCACATTATTATGCTCTGTCTTAAGTGACTAGACATAGTTCCCATATAATTTCATTTAATCCTCATCTGTCTTCTTAATGCCACCTCATTGGTGATAAATATTAATTGGTGAGAAGATGTGACTTATAAAAATTATGCCTAATAAATGATGATACCAGTAGAGTAATTAAAATCATTTATATCACTTTCAGGAAAATAAGTCATTTATATAAACACATGTTTACAAATTATATTTGTCTTATGGACACACACAGTGTGTAATTTCTTCATGCTCTTTTCAAAGAGAAAAGGTATGATTAATTAACAAGAGGATATGATATTAAGAAGTTCCTCTACGTGGAACAAAAATATGTATCCCTTTACTAATAAATAATACGGTTTTTATTGATTTGTTCCTTATAAGTGAAATTGATACAAAGCCAAGTTATTATTTCATTGGAAAATTATAAAATTAAAAACATCAATGAATGATTATAAGTTAATGTATTTGGCCAGAATATACAAAGTATTTTACTGTAACCTGAGCAGTGAAACAGCTGAATTTTGCTTGATAAACTTTATAACAAGATCTTAAAAGAAGTTATAAATAGCAAATCTAATGTTTCTATAAGTTTATGTAACACATATTAGTTTTAAAAATCCCACTTAACTGTAGAAATTTCTATAAGAAATTCTCTTTGAAATATGACACTACTTCTTTTGTGGAATAACTAAATGAAATGAAACCAAAATGAAAATGAAATGAAATGAAAATGAAAACAAAAAATTAGCAGTTCTGTTTTGCCTAAGTTGGGAAATGAAAGATAATCTTTCAAAATTAAGATTAAAAGAGAGATTTATTTTATTTTATTTGTATGTTGAAAATTGAGCAGCTTCTATACTATAGCTAAAATATCAAAAAACTTATAAAATAGACATAGAAATATATTTAATGTTCAAAATTATACAATAGAAATGAAAAATTCTAGGACGCAATAGCATATTAGATCAAGAATCTAATGAGAATATTATTATCAATTTTTATAGCTTTAAAGTAAAGGTAATGGCAATTTTATAATAAATAAGTGAATTAACATAAGTTAAAGGCTAAAAATAATGCCTATCATATTAACATTCAATAACTATCATCTATTATTCTTATCATCATTATTATATTTACTAACAGTTATACCTAAACTGACTAGAGTTCATGGAGTTCATTAAATTTTAAATACTTGAATATATATATGTCTAAAACATAGAGAGTAGTTTATTTAACTACTTATGTGTTATAGCCCCCAACTCTGGACATTAGATCTATTTAGTGACTTGCAAAAACAAATAAACAAATAACAATTGGAGGGGGAAGGAGTGGGGTGGATTGGGAGCTTGGGGTTAATAGATACAAACTATTGCCTTTGGAATGGATTAGCAATGAGATCCTGCTGCGTAGCACTGGGAACTATGTCTAGTCACCTATGATGGAGCACGATAATATGAGAAAAAGAAGGTGTACATGTATGTGTAATTGGGTCACCATGCTGTACAGTGGGAAAAAAAAATTGTATTGGGGAAATAACTATTTAAAAAAAACACTATTACATCATCTAAGCAAAACATAAAGTCATCCATACTACTGTTTCATATTCTCATCAAGGTAAACTTTTCTGTGGCAAGAAATTTTCCATTTTGGTAAGAAATATGCAAAATAACTTCTTCCCAATAACTTCTATGCTGCAATCTATTTTATTTTATTTTCGTCTTTTTTTTTTGGCTTTTCTAGAGCCCCACCCATGGCATATGGAGGTTCCCAGGCTAGGGATCTAATCAGAGCTATAGCCGCTGGCCTACGCCAGAGCCACAGCAATGCCAGATTCGAGCCACATCTGCAGTATACACAGCAGCTCACACCAGTGCTGGATCCTTAACCCACTGAGCAAGGCCAGGAATCAAACCTGCAACCTCATGGTTCCCAGTCGGATTCGTTAAACACTGAGCCACAATGGGAACTCCTGCAATCGATTTTTTAAAGTTTTACCTCATATAGACATCCTAACAGACAGTCTCTCATAATGATCTGAATTCCTGTAACTGTATCTCATGCTGGCTCAGATTCAAAGCCCTGTTTGTTGATGATGCTATGAGGACTATGCCCTCAATTAAATCGCATGCTCCTAGAAAGACAAAGATAGCTATCTATATTTTTTCATATCTCCCCACAGCACTTGTTTTCACAATATGTTTGAGATGAGATATGTACGAATTAATCAATAAAAGTAAATCAATGTGTAATGAAGTGCAATGGTTATAACTACATTAGAATTTGTTCCAAGTTCTGCTCTATTTTTAGGGGAGGGACAATATGGCATTTGGATGTTAGAGCCAATCAGTAGTTTAATTGCTCTCAACTCTAGGTAAGGAAAGAATGTTCATATACGTGAGCACTTCAGGTAAAGTTATGTAGAGAAGCAGAGATTAAAAAACGAGGGGCAACAGGGTCCTACTTTACTGCACAGGGAACTGTGTGAGACTGGGTCACTCTGCTGTACAACAGAAACTGAAGAAACATTGTAAATCAACAATACTTTAATTAAAAAAAAACACTTTAATTAAAAAAAACCCCAATGGTGTGTGTAATAGAAAACTACGCTCCAAATCCTGACATTTAGATTCAGGGGATTTTAAGTAAAAGGTTTCTCTGAATCTTAGTTTTGCTGCTAAAAAAGGAACAAAGATATTTTAAAATTAGAACATTTCAAAAGACTGGCAAGAGTAAAAGGAGTCATTCAATGGGATTTTTTTTCCCATTAAACATATAAAAGACACGTTGTTGTTATGCCACACTTTAGAATCAAAAATTAAATCACTCAGAACCAGAGAGGAAACCACCCCTCACCATCCCTACTGCGTCTGTTGAAACAATACCGTTGTGCTTCCTTGCAAAGCATTTGGAAAACTCGTCTCTCCTGAATCCTTGTTGAGATGATCTGTTCTTACTCCCTATATCCAAAGGCTGAGCGCCGTCACTTCAGTGATTGAATTAGTAGTTGGCACGTGACGCAACTCGTAGATTAAAGAGAATTTTATCGGAGGATTTTGTAACTGCTATCTAGAAAGGGATGCTGTATTGATCCTATAATTGCTGAGTGAGAAGGAGGTACAATGGGAATCGCCCGTGGTCATTTTTACATCACTCTGAAGGAGCCTGTCTGAGAACAATGCCAGTTTTTAAGAGAGTGAGGTCTAATGCACGAGGGAGGAAAGGAGGGATGAGAGAGGAGGGTGGGGAGAATAGAGGAGAGGCTGGGAGGGGAGAAAGAACAAGAAAGAGAGAAAGCCCGAGTGGGAGTTCCCTTCATGGCTCATTAGTTAACAAACCCCACTAGTATCCATGAGGATGAAGGTTCAATCCCCAGCGTCACTCAGCGGGGTTAAGGATCATTGCCGTGAGCTATGGTGTAGGTCACAGATGCAGCTTGGATCCCGCGCTGCTGTGGCTGTGGCAGGCCAGCTGCTGTAGCTCAGATTCGACCCCTAGCCTGAGAACCTTCATATGCCCTGAGTGCGGCCAAAAAAAAAAACAAACAAAAAAGAGATGACCCTGGGTGAAGGGGAATAGGCATGGAGAGAGAGAGAGAGAAAAAAAAAAAATGGATGGATGGATAGACGGACAGACAGGCAGGCAGACATTAAATTTTTTATCACATTGCGCACTGTTTGGACCTCCTGGTACAGATGTTACCAGAGCCAATCTTATCCTTATATTTCTTGGTTTCATGAGTCAGTAGATCTCATTCTATTATTTAAGCAAGATTTGCAATCATTTGCAATTGAAAAGATCTTGGCTTTTATAACTAGGGCTATCTGTAAATATATGTGCTAGTCCTTTTATTGAGTACACTGGGGTCGAAATTAGTCTCACAAGAAGGGCACAATTAGAAAGGCTTAAATGGAACATCATTTATTTTAATTCTTCTCAGATTATTGGAAATGTTCTTTGATTTATAGGTTAAATATGCTTGAATTATACTATCTGCCCCTTAAAGATTGACATCTATAAATTAATACCTCTAAAATATTTCGTGTCGATCCATTTTAATTAAAAATCTTTGTCAAGGGTGTTATAGGCTCTACTAGTATAAGTTCACTGACAGTCAAATATTGATATGCCTTTTCCTCTTACAGGTTTTATAATTTAGTAGATGGGATAAATATGACCTAATAATATGTATTAATGAAAAACTACAGTTATGTTTAGGAGATGAGGATTTAATCTAATCATGGAAGTCTGTAAACTTGACTTTTCCTGATGGGTACATTTAAAAATTAATTATAACTGATCTAAAGAAAGAAACAGAGCAACATTCTCTCTGAGAACATAAAACTGTCAAAATATGGTTCAGTGCAGCAACCAAAAAGCATTAAGAATAAAAAGTCTTAAAACACTTCAGTTAGCCATCTATAAATACGCTCTAAAGCAAAATCAATGTTTTTTCAAAGCATCTGTGTTTATTTTCTTTTCTTTTCTCAGCCTCATTGACGATAGTCAATATACATAACTGAATCTTATTTCTATTAAATGCTTTTTGCTAAGAAATCAAAAGATTTCCTGTCCATGTTTCAAAAAACACATGCTGAGGTAACTTGTTCAAAAGTATGTTCAAGATTCGTAGGGAAAGCAAACTTTCCTTGTTAATTCCCCAACTCTTAGACTCTATAGAACACACACACACACACATACACACATGTGCGCATGTTTAAAACATTACATTACAACAAGAAAATATAATGTGAACCTTATCAAAGAGAATTACACATAAGAGAATGGAAAGAATTAAGTCTATGGATTTGCAGCCTGATCAAAAAATAAGTTGATCACCACAATATAACTACACCTATCATTGTATCATGTATCTATGGCTTAAATAATCCCATTTTGCAGTTCAAGGTATTAAAGTTTAGTATTTATGGGATTAATGATAACGTGGGAAATACAAAGAGAAATTCACTGAAAAATTAGTAGTGTTTTGAAGCATTAAAGAGAGAACACCTCAGAGACTCTGAAAGTTTACACTACACAGAGAATGCAAAGTTGGCAGAAAGAAACTCCTGATAAAGTTTAGAAGAGATAGGAAATTTGAATAAAAAACACTTGGGTTTTTGTCCTGCTAAGAACTACATGCCCAATGGACACTTATGTGATTTTCATTCATGTGATTTTCTCTGGCAATTCAGAATTGGAGAGACTGTAAGATATTTGTCTCATAAGGTGGATTTTCCAACACCTGCAAAGAGATAATTATTAAAGGAAGTGGAAGATTGAAAAAGGGTGTTAAAAAGAATTGAGAACTCAGTAAGCTCAGAAAGGAGTCTGTGAAGAATTAAGGGAGATCTTGGTGCTTATTCGTTGTCGGCATCCAAGTTGTATGTGGTGAGAGTATGACTGAACTGGCAAGAAGCAGGTCTATGCTGTCAGGGTAACTGAAACCTGGCAATGAGACACTGCAGCTTTGCCCAGTACATCAAGTAGATTCAGGAAATGTCCAAATGAAGCCCATGCTTCTGAACAAGGAAAACAGTGCTACTGACGAACTACAGGGCAGAAGCCTTTAGGAGGAGGATAATTATGTAATCAATGTGCAGTTTTCAAGGATGCAGCCACTCTGTTTTAACATAGGAGTTGCAATTGGACATCAATATACTTTTCAGGATACAAGCTGCAGACTATGGAGTAGCCAATAGTTAGAAATTGTTAGAATGACAATTCTAGCATGTAAAGCATTACAGCCATGCCACTTTTGCAAAAGTTGTACTCACCTGTGAGTCCAGATCAATTTTCCAAGGCAGCTGCCTGTCTGGAGATATTTCTTATACAATAGCTTGGTAATGAAGTCATCAATCAAAAATACATAACCACTGACAGCCTGTGTTTTTAATGTTTGTATTGAAATCAGTGGCACATGTCAATGAAGATGTCTTGAATGGATTACTCTTAACCCTTGGGTCAGTTTACATATATCCATCTCACTAGTCACAGAATATGGGGTGTGGAAATGCTTACAAGCTAGAGTGTGGCTAATAAAAATAGAAGTTACTAGAATAAAAATTCAAATGCATCTCATTCTATGCTTTGAGTTTTATATGAATATAGCTTGAGATTTCACTTGAAACTCATGAGTTATCAGGAATTTTCAGAAGTAGCTTACATTGCCCTGTGACATGGAAATATTTTAATAAATATAAGATGATAATTAAAAGAAAGTTTTTATGTGTATCTTAGCATCATTTTAACAGTTAAAAATCAAGTTCAACTGCCTTCTTAAAGAAAAAGGAATTGAAACTGTCAAAGAAACAACACTAGAATGAAGTAAAACAACTTCGACGAGCCATAATTAGAGAAAAAACAACACAAATGTGATAATTAAGAAATGAATTTCCCTGGATGACAGCATTTCTAAATTGCAACCAAATCTAATTTTGTGCATTTTCCAATCCCTGCTCTGGATGTCTGCACGAAGCAGAGAGAAAACCTGTGATTTGATAAAATTAAATATGAGACAACCTGGTATCTGACAGTATCAGAACTTACACAGATACTCTAGGAAATAACAAATACCTCTGGACATTATTAATATTGACTTAGAGCTCTCCATTACAGTAAGCAATCACTGTCTTTAAGTAAAACATTTTTTAAAACATACTTCTTCCCATCAATAAGCATGAAACCTTACCCTCCACCCCGCATATTCAGCGAGAGAGAGATTGAGAGAGAAAGAGACAGAGAAGGAGAGAGAGAGGGATAGTGAGGAGAAAGGGGGAGTGAGAGAGGGAGTTGGAGGGGAGGAAATTCCAAAAAGGATCAAAAGTCCACAGACCCACCCAGCTCTAGTGAACCAGCAGTAGTCATGAGTCACATATTTGGTCTCTCCAAGGTTCTGGACTCCACCTGTGTCTGACAACCCCTAAAACAAAGAAGAAATAAGGAAGATGACTCTGGGCTTTTTAAAACAGAATGACATCAACCAGCAATAATTACTCCAAAACATTGTATGGAGGGCTAAATAATCAAGTTAGAATTTTATCTAATCCTCTATTGAAGGACAACCAGGATGGGGTAATAGAAGCATCTGCTAGTAAAAATGACATCAACCAGCAATAATTACTCCAAAACATTGTATGGAGGGCTAAATAATCAAGTTAGAATTTTATCTAATCCTCTATTGAAGGACAACCAGGATGGGGTAATAGAAGCATCTGCTAGTAAAAATGAGTTGAAATGTCCTTTCTCCCTATAATAAGCATCATTATTCCATTTACTAAACAAGAAGTCAGGGGCTTATATTGTTAATGCAACATTCCAAATATTAAAAAGTAAACAGGAGAATCACATTCAAACAAAGGCCTTCTTAACTCCTGATTTTTCTTTCATGGCATAGTAAAGATCTCCTGTATAAAGGATAGAAAGATTTTTCCTATCACCTTTCTAAACTGATTATACCATTATTATTATTATTTTTCTTTTTATGGCTGCACCAGTGGCATATGGAAGTTCCTAGGGGTCGAATCAGAGCTGCAGCTGCTGGCCTATGCCACAGACACAGCAACTTCAGATCCAAGCCAGGCCTGCAATCTATACCACTTGTGTAATGACATAAGGATTCTTAACCCACTGAGTGAGGCCAGGGATAAAACCCACATCCTTATGGATACTAGTTGGGTTTGTTATTGCTGTGCCACAATGAGAACTCCTGATTATATTGTTTTTAATAACAAAAAAAAAAAAAGGAAAATAGAGGGAAAAGTAGGAAATATAGCAGTTCTTATTTGCTAATGACTTTTTCTGTAGAAAATCCCAAGAAATCTAAAAAAAAAAAAATCCCAGAATGAACAAGTTAGTTAAACAAGATCACAGGATACAAAATAAACACACTAAAATAACACACATATGGAGTTCCTGCTGTGGTACAGTGGTATTGGAGGTGTCTCTGCCTCACCAGGACACAGGTTCGATCCCCCACCCAGCACGGTGGGCTAAAGGATTGAGCATTGCCACAGCTGCAGTGTAGGCCAAAACTGCAGCTTGGATCTTATGGATCTTATCCCTGGCCCAGGAACTCTGTATTCTCTGGGGTGGCCAAAAGAAGGAAAAAAAAAAAGACTCACATATCTACGTACTAACAATGGAGATGTGGAAGGTGAAATTAAAAAACATGACACCATTCATAATCAGTAAAAAGAAAATGAAATACTTCATTTTATATAATCCAAAAAAAGATGTACAGACCCATATAATAAAAATTAAAAAAATGCTGATGAAAGGAATCATAGATCTAAGTAAACTGAGAGACATACCATGTTCAGGGATTGGAAGATTCAACATAGAAAAGAGGTCAATTTTCCCAAAATTGATAACACACACAATTGAATGCAGTTTCTATCAAAATGTCAAGGAGAATATTTGTAGATATAGACAAGTTTACTTTAAAATTTTATAGAGAGGAGTTCCTGTCGTGGCGCAGTAGTTAACGAATCCGACTAGGAACCATGAGTTTGCGGGTTTGATCCCTGCCCTTGCTCAGTGGGTCAAGGTTTCGGCATTGCCGTGAGCTGTGGTGTAGGTCGCAGACGAGGCTCGGATCCTGCGTTGCTGTGGCTCTGGCCTAGGCTGGCAGCTACAGCTCCGATTCGATCCCTAGCCCAGGAACCTCCATATGCCACGAGAGCAGCCCAAGAAATGGCAAAAAGACAAAAAAAAATAATAATAATAAATAAAAATTAAAATTTTCTAGAGAGACAAAGGAACTAGAACAACTGAAATAATTTTGAGGAAGAATAATGAAGTAGAGCAGATCAGTACCTGATCTCCAGGTTTAAAAGAAGTACAGTAATAAGACTGTGTAACATCAGTGGAGAGATGGATGTATGGATCAATGGAACTGAATAGAGAACCCAGAATAGACCCATATAAATATGCCCAGCTTATTTTTCTCAGAAGTGCAAAAGTAATTTCATGGAGGAAAGAGAGCCTTTTCAAACATCCATAGGCAAAAAGATAGAACCTTGCCCTAAACTTCATTCATACAGAAATTCCAAGTGGATCTTGGCCTTAAATGTAAAATCATAAAACTGTCACAAAAAGGACATGGGAGACATGTTTAGGGGTCTGTGTTTATGTAAGGAATTCTTAGAATCAGCACCCAAAACATGATCCATATAAAGGGAACCACTGATAAATTGGACTTCATCAAAATTGATCACTGTTGCTCTTTGATAATGGATGAGAAGAGGACAAAAAGACACCCTTGGAGAAAATATTTGCAAACCACATATGTGACAAAGAACTAGTAAGGGGAATACAGGGGGGAAAAACTTTCATAATTCAAAAGTGAAAAAAAAAAAATCCCGTTAGAAAATGGGCCAAAGTCGTGAACAGGCATTTCACAGAAGATACAGATGGCAACCAAATGCTTGAAAAACACTTAAAATCTTTATCTGGTAGGAAGACACAAATTACGACCATAATGAGGTATCACTATATATCTATCATGATGGCTAAAATAAAAAAATAACTCCAACCCCAAATCCTGATGATGATGTGAGAAAACAGGCCTGCTCACTGCTGGTCTGAATGCAAAATGGAAAAGACTTTAGACGTTTATAACAACAAACAAGCAAGCAAGTAAACAAAAAATTATACCATTAGCATACAACCTAGAAATTGCACTATTTGGCATTTGCCGTAGAAAAAAAGAAAATGTATGATGTATAGAATTCACTTAAACTGGAATTGCTTTACCAAGAAAAGACTATTGGCTAATATTTTGAAGATATATATCAGGACTTCACTTTATATATATATAAAATTCCCTGATATGAAAATATTCACAAATCATTTCATATAATTAATACAAATTTAAAATAACACATCCATTTACAAATGTCTCATAAGAAATAGCCTTCGTCTCCTGAGGAATCATCTGCACTGGGTCAAACCACCCAGGGTATTATAAATATTAAAAAATATATTTTGAATCTGAGCTCATTCATAACAAGATTTTAATTATTTAAATAATCCTATTTTGCATTGAGTCCTCCACAATTAAGGGGCCAGTCAGAAAGTAAAACTAATATAAAAGGAGAAGGAAAAGCAAAACACTTAGGTGGATATCAGCCTTTGGCCAAAACACTAAAATTTGCACACTTAATGGTAATTATATTGTAGCTAATATTTATCCACTGATTATTGCATGTCCAGAAGTGTATTCTGTACTTGTTTCCCCACCACACCCCCATAAGGCTTTAGTTAATTCTACAGACAATGTGGGAATGTGGGGATCAAAAAAATCAAGTAACCATTCTTTCCAACACTGTCTCAAAACAAACATGAAGATAATTTAGGACTTTTAAAAAAATCCCAGCAATCTTTGTCACTACAGATATTGTAAGAGCACAAAATATTGCCCTAATGGGGTGCTTGCACACTGTTAAAGACACAGCCTCATTGAGGAAATAACTGAGTGTGTTTTTAAATGTAAGAATATGACATTAAAAAAACCCTTATTTGTTTTTACCAAGTCAAAAAAATTGGACTACTTAAACCTGATAAAGTAAGCACTAAAATAATTCTTTAGACCCATCACTGTTATAAAATATCAATGCATAAAAATGCAAATAAAATATTACAAAGTGAATGGAGCACCATATTAAAAGCCAGAATGCAGGGATTCTTCAATAACGCACAAATACTGAATAGATTCACATTAAAAAAACAATCATTTCGATAAATTTCCAAAAGGCTTTTGGCAAAACTCATCTTCTACCCTTTGCAAGGATTCTTTAGGGGCAAGAAAGTGGGGAATGAGCCTGGCTATCCCTCCTGAAGCCACTCTGCCTGGCTGGAAATCCAGACTTTCCTAATACCCTGGAACCTGGTACAAGTCACCCATCTCTGACCCCTTCTCTTTCCTCCACTGAGCAATGGGATTAATAATAGAATCTACTTCCTGATTTTTGTATGAATCAAATGAAATCATGCCCCCAAAATGCTGACCCCAGAAAGTACCTTATAAATTGAGGACAATAAAAACAAACAAAAAGGGAGTTTCCACTGTGGTGCAAGGGGTAGAAGATCTGTGTTGCTGCAGCTGAGGTGTAGGTGCAGATGCAGGTTGGATTGATCCCTGGCCCAGGAACTATGCTGCTGCTGCAGCCTAAAGACAGGGAGGGAGGAAGGAAGGAAGGAAAAAAAAAAAAAAAAAAAGGATATTTACTTTAGGAACATAAAAACAAAATGAGTGGTAAATTATACAATGTGAGCATATTCGCATTTCTGTAAAAACCATGTTTACTTGATTCACTTTTAAAAGTGAAAGATAAATGTGGATTCTGCTTGGTGAACGTGTACTGTGCGGCGGGTGAGGAACAAGAGCCTGAACATGTTTCCTGACATCTGGAGAAAGCCAGCCCCGTTGTATTTGCTTGTGACCAATACTGTGATCAGAGGTCAGTCTGGACCGGCTGGCGCTGCCACCGGCTGGAAGGCAGGTGCCAGGACCACCTGACCGTCTCCTATCAGAATCACCATCATGAGAAGCCACACACAGTGGCCATGGAGAAGTTTGCTGGTGGTATGGAAGAAGGCCACAACTCACTGTCGCAGCAGGATTGAAGAATTTGGGGAGTGGCCCAAGAAGCGCTCTGGGGCAGTGAGTGGCTGGTGCGGTGCAGGAGTGCGGGACACCTGTGGGCGGGCCTCCTAGGTCTCTGCAGGCTCCTCCTTTCTCCCACTAGGTTTTAGAGCCGCTGAACGCAACACAGTGCACATGTCACTGTTGGCATCACTAGCAAACAGATCCAGATTGGAAAACACTAGCGCTTTTATTAAAAGAGGCTTGTGAAGGTTGGGATTTTTTGTGATTTTAACAAGTCCTGTTGCTCCTCTCTGTGTTGCTTACAGGAGGCTATAGATAGTCATGAGAATAAAAGCATTATTGCAGAATAGGAACAAATAGATACTTAACATATTTTTAAAGAAAAGAGAATACTTTATTGGCTTATATTTCTCCCTCATAAAACTAAAAACCCACAAATTATCATCTAAACTCTTATAAATGGAAAGAAAATGTAATGAGGTGACTAGTAATAAAATTAATATGCAGAAAACTAATAGTAAAAATAAAATAACTATTTCAAAATATAATTGAATTAAAAATCTCACAACAGTAAAAGAACACATTGAAAATACAGATTGTCTTAACAAAATTTAAAAAAAGCCACAAACCTACAATAGCTAAATTTATTGAGCTCTCATTGCCAGGAAATAGTCTCTACTGAAACAACTTAACACAAATAAAATTGTAAAACCTTTTGTCTGAATCAAAATAAAGATGTAAATAAATTTTAAAGCATAGCTTTCTCTTGGAGCTAATAAAATGAAACTAACAATTATCTCCTAATTGTGCTTAACAGTTAATGGGATAACAGTTTAACTAAGCAGGGTTCGTTTGCTTTGTTGTTGTTTTCTTTTTTTTTTCTTTTTCTATTTTTCTTTTTGCTTGGGGGTATCAATGAATTTATTTTTCTGGAAGAAAGAATAAACAAGAAGGGGCAGAAAATCCAAGATATTCTCAGTAATATAAAAATTTTTTTCTCTTACATTTTATTTTTTAAGGGTAGAGTAACTTTAAAAGCTGATAGCTATGGAGGAATAAAAAATAAATCAATGCGTTATAGCAGAATAGATGAAATGAAAGCTATGTGGGAATTATTCCAGTTATTTACTGCTATAAAACACTCTGCCTCAAAATGTCAAATAAGGAAACTGCAATTTGGATGGGGCTCAGAAGGGGCAGCTGGCTCCTCTCTACTCTTTCTGGTGTCAGCTGTGTGTCTGGAAGGCTGGTGGCGGAAGCTATCCAAAGATGCCCTTACTCACCTGTCTGGCTTCAGATGGAGAAGATATTTGAATTGCCTAGGGCTGGAACACCCGAGTCCCCTCAGCTTATCTGTGACCTCTCCACTTCTCTTCTCCTTTGATGCTTATGGGGTGGCTGGCCTTACTTTAGAGGTTCAGGACTCCTGAGATGCATTATCCAAGGAAGAATCTCTAGTGTCTTTTTACGACCAAGACTCTCAGTCACATAGCATCACTCCTGTCATATTCTTTTAGCCAAGTTAAATACAAAGATGTTCTCAGGTTGAGGGGAGGGAACATAGACCCAACTCTCAATGGAAGAGAGACACTGCCATGTTGAAAGAAAAGAATAGAGAGTGGTATATATATTTGTGAGATTTTCACTGAAAAATAAAATGTCACAGAAATGTATTCTAGACCACAGTATCATTTCAAATCAATGCAGAAGTGGAAATATACAATAACCAGTGTTTCTAGACAGAAACAAAAATGAAGTCCTTCATTTATAAATAAATATAAACAAGATGGGTTCACCTTTAGCAGAATAATGTGCATTATATCAATCAAATAATTAAAATTAAATAAAAGGAAACCTTCAAAATATAGAAGTAACTTGGATATATTTATTTCTAATTCTGAAGAGTTGATGGCTTTCCCAGGGAGATATGAAATCTATAAAAGAAAAAATAAATAAAACTGTCTCCATATAAATTACATCTCGTATAGACAAAAGTACTATATAACTAAAACAAAATGAAACAAGACACTGAGCAAGGTCTGAAAAATGTAAGACAAAGGGTTTATATCCTTAACTCACAAAGAGTTCACAGGAAAAGAAAAATGTTAAAAGAAAATATACCAAGCAAAAAAACTTTGTGAGGGATTTGAACAATTATGTCACAGAAAACAGAAAACAGAAAAAAAAAAAAGGAAATTGCCAAAAAATATAAAGTACTGAAATTCATTCAAAATTTAAGAAATGCACATCAAAATCAAAGGTTGCATTCAGCCACAAAGATATTTTTAAATATATCCACCTTTTTTTAGTGTCTTTTTAGGGCCACACCCACAGCATATGAAGGTTCCCAGCCTAAGGGTCAAATCAGAGCTGTAGCTGCTAGCCTACACCACAGCCACAGTTAATGCCAGATCCTTAACCGACTGAGCAAGGACAGGGATCAAACCTGCATCCTCACAGATGCTAGTCACATTTGTTTCCACTGAGCCATGATGGGAACTCCATCCACATATTTTTCAAAGGGCAGGAATAATTTCAGGGCTGTTGTATAATATCTGCTCATCTGTCTACAAGACTGAGATTTTCTTTCACGCCCTTTTGCGTAGGTGAATATTATTCCATACCAAAAGGACCCTGAATATTGTCATAATCGATATATGAATTTAAGGCTATTCAAATACTTGAGGAGGACATCATGAATATTTAAATGAAAAATTCTAGTGTATGTAATCTGAGAATAATATTTGTGTGTCCACAGAATCTGTTCAGGTCAATAAAAAAATTCAGCCAGTTTCAAACCTCAGGACTTCAAAGTTTTAGTCCCTATAGCAATAAAGGGAAAGCACAGTGAAGAATGAAGCTGCGTTTGCTCAAGAGAGTGAGTGCTGTGATTTTTCAATAGCAAATGTAGACAAATAAGAAGAGCAGGTCCCCTGTCAATTGGGGTTGAAAACATCGGCATTATTGTTACTCTGAGCGTCTGGTATTGAAGAGTGTCTTTTGTTATTCATTTCTGTCGTGTGTACATCCTTGGGTTTAAATAACAAAAATGGGTAGATGATTATGATAGATGAGAGATAGACAGATAGGCCCCTCCCCCACACACTCCTGTGGGTGATGAAATTAAACCTGGAATCAATTGTCATTGTATCAACTAGTCAATATCTTTTCATTCTTTATACTGAAAATAGAATTAACCATTGGAATCAGGAAAATCTCATGAAACTGGGAAAAGATCTAGTGAGAAAAAAAGGCTTCATAGAAGTTCTGCTAATATGAATTTTATATTTCCTCTCAGTACAAAAGGAGAAAAATTATAAAAGGAAGAAACATGTTTTCTGCCCTCTCTTATTTCTACCAATAGAGACTGACCCCATTCTCTAAGAAGAGAAATTCAATTTGCGTTTTAAAAATACCTTCAAGAGTTCGCCTTTGAAGGACAATTAAACTTATCTAAAAGGCTCAAATCAGGCTAACTGGCTTCAAACCTCTTTTGACATATTTTTTACGTGTGACTTGATTATCCATTTGTAAAAAGTAGAAACTGTCTACTTTTAAAACATTTTAGTGCTTGTGAAGAAGGGTCATCTTTTCAGCCCCTCTAATACCTCATTTGATTTCTAATTCATTTCTTTTTTCTCGCTACCATTTACTTCTCTTTGTCCAGTGAGTGTATTCTGTATCTTTCACATCTTTCTCTGACCTCTCCATTTGGGTGTCTGCATTATTATTTTTAAGCCTGAATTATTATTTATTTAAATTATGCACCTAACATTCTAAATTTCCCTATCATTTTGAAATACATCACTGTAGTTTTGATATGCAGCTTTTTTTTTTCACCTTTCAGTTCTATTTTGTGGAAGAAAGACTTGAGCTCCTTATCTTGTACATAAGCAGAAAAATATTATCCTTGTGACTCTTTTTTTTTTTTACAATTTTTATTGGAGTATAGTTGACTTACATTTTTGTATTAGTTTCTTTTTATTTTTATTGGAGCCATGCGACTCTTACTCGTCTCAATTCAGCAAAAACACAGAAATCCAGGTCTTAGCTACTGCTCATCTATTAAGGTACCTTAATGTAATTCCAGATAAAATGCCTTCTGTCAAATGCTGACTCCCCAGAAGCCTTCAGAAAAACATGTTAATCAAGAAAAACGAAGCTTATTAGATTTAGTGCAGTAAGAGAAAACACTATTTGGACAGAATCTTAATAGTGTCTCAAATTGAAGAAATTAAGGAAGAAAATTAACAAGGCTTTAGGATCTAGGCTGGATAATTCTTTCAAGCTAGGTATCTAGTTGGGTTTGGCAAGAGTTTATAAGCTAATACGCTGTAACTCCAATTTTATTTCTTATTTGATTCATGAAACACTTTGAAGTTAGGTTTTCTTTCAGTTCAGTTGTAACTTTTTCATTGGGTTATTGATTTCTGACCAATTACATTCTAATTAAAGAACCTATCTTCTTGTATGAACCTTATTTTTTTAAATGTGTTAAGACTTGTGGTCTATTGTGTATGCATTTTATAATGTTGTACCCTTTGGAAAATTTCCTACCTTCTAATTTGCAGTACACAACTCTGTGTATGTTTGTTACAGTTTGTATGTTTTAAATCTTCTCTAACCTTAAGTAGTTTTTGCCAACTTAAAAAATTATCTACAGCAATGGTGAATTTGTCAATCTCTTCTTATGAAAATGATATTTCTATGTATTTTTGTTAGAGATATCTTTTTTTTTTCCTTTGTCTTTTTACAACTGCACCTTCAGTATGTGGCAATGCAGAATCCCACCTGAGTCTGGGATTCACAGCTCAGGGCAACATGCAGGATCCTTTAACCCACTGAACAGGGCCAAGGGATGGAAGCCATGTCCTCATGTATGCTAGTCAAGTTCATTGCTGCTGAGCCACAACAGGAACTTCAGTGATTATTTTTGTTATTTTGTCTATTTTCTACACTTTTCCCCCACTCTCTGGCCCTTTGTGATCAACTGAGTTTATAGGATTCTATATTCTTATTTTATGTTTCTCCACAATGCTTGTAACTTATAAACTCTACCCTGATTCTTTTTTTTTTTTTTTTGCTTTTAAGAGCCTCCCTCACAACATGTGGAGGTTCCCACACTAGGGGTCAAATTGCTGGCTTACACCACAGCCACAGCAAGGTCAGATCCAAGCAGTATCTGGGACCTACACCACAGTTCACGGCAATACCGGATTCTTAACCCACTGAGCAAGGCCAGGGATCAAACCTGCGTCCCCATGGGTACAAGTCAGATTTGTTTCTGCTGAGCCACAATGGGAACTCCCTCTACCTTGATTCTTAACGGACTTTTGAAATTTTACTATGTATACTTAAATTATTGAGGGCTAAAATGGTTCATTATTTCTACTCTCCCCCCTTTTTAAGGTTATTTATCTATTTTTTTGGTAATTACTCAATCAGTTTTATTAAATTTGTACAACAATCGTCACAACCAAATTTTATAGCATTTCCATCCCAAACCCTCAGTGCATCCCCCCAACCTGTCTCATTTGGAAACCATAAGTTTTTCAAAGTCTGTGAGTCAGTCAGTATCTGTTCTGCAAAGAAGTTCATTATGTCATTTTTTTAGATTCCACATTAAGTGATGGCATTTGATGTTGGTGTCTCATTGTCTGACTGACTTGACCTAACGTGATAATTTCTAGGTCCACTCATGTTGCTGCAAATGCTGTTACTTCTTTCCTTTTAACAGCTGAGTGATATTCCATTGTATATATGTACCACATCTACTCCCCCTTTAAATAATGCAAGTATATTAAAATTACATTACTCTCATTTCCCCAAGTATACCTTATATTATTGTTGATATAGCTTCAAAAATTCTAAATATAAATATTAATGTTCATACAGAAGAATAAGTATTGCTATCACTACCAATCTTTACCAATTTCTAAGTCCACCATCTTAACATTATGTTGGCTTTTGTCTCAGGGCACCACTGACCTTAACATCCCTTGTGTTGTCTAGAGTGGAATAGGAGTATTTTTGTAAGGCATTGATTTGAAATATGAAACGATTTATTGACTAAGAACAGGTATTTCTTATTCCAGATAATTTGATAGGAAATGCTCACATTTTCATTATTTTCCAAGTAGGAATTTCTTAGGGGGAGCAATTTTTAAGTGTTGACAAATAAATGCATTTATATACATGTTTGGTATTATTTCCTAGTAGTCATAGTGTAATTTCACCTTTTAGGAATTTTATTAGATATTTGTGATTTTTTAATCAAAGATCTTTTTTTTTCCCTCATAATAAATCAAAGACCCATGTTCACTAGTCAAGGATATTTTTCTCAAAGCGTAATCTTTCACTTTTCATATACACAGAACAGTTTTCTTTCTTTGTGTGTGTGTGTGTCTTTTAAGGGCGACACCCACGGCATATGGAGGTTCCCAGGCTAGGGGCCAAATCGGAGCTATAGCTGCCAGCCTACGCTAGGGCCACAATAATGTGGGATCCAAGCTGCATTTGCAACCTACACCACAGCTCAGGCAACACTGGATCCCCGACCCACTGAGTGAAGCCAGGGATCGAACCCACATCCTCATGGATAACAGTTGGATTTATTTTTGCTGCGCCACAATGGGAACTCCTACATGGAACAAATTTTATATCTATGCATGAATAAAATTTATTCACCAGGCACTGTGCATTGCAGAGCTTCAAACCTCTTAATCCTTTTCCCCCATGTCCCAGTGTCTTATGATGAAAATTTGTTATAATTTCTATCACTATCCATTTGCATTATTTTACTATTGCCCTGAAATATTAAAGATCTATGTCTTCATTTGTTTATAATTAAGGAGCAGTTAGGCCAAGCCCGGTGTTTTGTTTTTTTGGGGGGTGTTGGCCCCCTGCGGCATGCGGAAGCTCCCCAGGTCAGGGATCGAACCCTTGCCACAGCAGCAACAATGTCAGATTCTTAACTGCTAGCCACCAGGGAGCTCCTATGCCAGGCATTCATCTCTGGAGCCCAGGGAAGGTCCTGCGAGCTGGTACCTCCACATTGTGCTATGACATCAGGCCACTCTCTGCTCAACATCTGAAGGCAGGTCCCTCTAAGCGGACCCCCTCACTCTTTTCCAACTATCATGTTTTTCTCTAGTGCATCTCATTTTCTTTTGGAAGAAGGTTTTTCCTTAAATCTCCACTGCCTAATTATATAATGATACTGATAGTTTAGTTAGAAAGAATAAAACTCAACTTACAGCAGGTATTTTTCCTTGTTTGCCCCACCTGTAATGTTTACTTAGAAGAACTCCCTCTCTTACCATTTGCAAAGATTTAGAATTTCAGCTTTAAGGCATGATCAATATTGACAAGTGGAATGGAAGTGAGAAAACTGACAGGAAGCCCAGTGGATCCCCTTTCACAGGGCAGGACAGTGAGAGCTGAGTACCCCGTGTCCCCAGAACTTCCTGGTCACATCTGTGAATTGAGACCATTTGTGTCCACAAATATCTATTTTAAAAGAAAAACCGGAGAGAGGACAAGATGGCGGAGGAGTAGGAAGACATGCTCACCCTCTCCCACAAATACAACAAAAAAAGCACATCTACAGAATAAATGACTCGCACAGAACAGCAACCAATCGCTGGCAGAGGAACCTAAACTCCAATAACAGCAAGAAGTTCGTGACATTACTGGGCAGAACAGGAGAAAAGAGGAGAGTGAGAGAAGGCGAATCCGAGCGAGACGGGGGCTCCCGAAAGGGAACTGCGGAGGAGAAAGGGATCCCGCACCCTGGAAAGTCACCTACCGGCCGAAAGATCAAACGAACCGGAGGAATCTCCAGATGCAGAGAAGAGTGTAGCAGTAAGTTGGAGTACGGAAAAGCAGATCAAGAACCCAACGGACCATCTGACCTACGGGCAGAGTTACCAAAAATTGAGACGCCTGGGTGGGGGCTGGGCACCGAGACCTCGCCTCTGAAGGTTAGTCCCCGAGAGGGGGCCGGGGGACGCCTGGGTGGGGGCTGGGCACCCAGACCTCGCCTCTGAAGGTTAGTCCCCGAGACGGGGCCGGGGGACGCCTGGGTGGGGGCTGAACACCGAGACCTCGCCTCCGAAGGTTAATCCCTGAGAAAGGGCCGGGGGACGCCTGGGTGGGGGGGGGGGCTGGGCACCGAGACCTCGCTGCTGAAGGTTAATTCCTGAGAAAGGGCCGGGGGACGCCTGGGAGGGGGGCTGGGCACCGAGACCTCGCCTCTGAAGGTTAGTCCCCGAGAGGGGGCCGGGGGACGCCTGGGTGGGGGCTGGGCACCAAGACCTCGGCTCCAGAGATTAGTCCCCGGGCTAGGGGGGCGGGGAAGAGCGGAAACTGCTTGGGAGGTCTAGAAACCAGTTGACGGGGCAGAGACTGCCTGGGAGACTAGAAAACAAAGCTGTCGCAGAGGAAGGGAGCAATACTCCAGGAGTGGGGAAGGGGAAAGCCACATCAGAGGGAACCTGGGAGAAGAGCCTGGTCTGCGCCCGTGCTGGGGAGGGGAGAGAAGAAGGGGTGGGTTCCCATAGAATACCCCCCACGCCACAGCAAGCTTACAGGCCCGCTAGCTAGCTGAAAACTCTGCTTCCCAGTGCATCCCCTCCCCCCACCCCCGCCACGCCCTACGCTCTCACGGACCTGGGGCTGCCTGCCATCCAGGAGGGCTGGCCTCAACAATTGCCTGAAGCCTACCACCACAGGGGCTGTCCCTGCACAGGCCTGCTTGCCCTTTGGAGGGGCTACACTTCCGCAGAGCAGCACCAAACAGCACCAGCCCCCGAGAAAAGGCCTGCAGCCTAGAAAAGCTAGAACAAGCTTAGCCAGGCTGTGAATAGATCGGCCTAATTCTTGGACGGTTTTTCTGAGTCGGGTTGCCCTGGGGAGGAGACTCTTCGGTTTCCAACGGCCCTGCTACCCGCCCAAGCCCCCAGGGGATGCTCTAGTGGACCAGCTGCATAGGACTGCCAGCTCCAGGCAGGACCCCCTGCAGCCCGGAAAAGCTGCAACAAGCTCAGCCAGACTGTGAAAAGATCTGCCTACATTCTCAGGCTGTCCTTCTGAGGTGGGCTGCCCTAGGGAAGAGCCTCTCAGGTTCAGTGCCCCAGATAGCTGCTCCAGCCCCCAGGGGGTGATGCACCCCTAAAAAGCAGCTGCCCAACACCGCCAACCCCCTGCAAGAACCCCACAGCCTAAAAACACCAGAGCAAGCTCTGCATGGCCAAGTGAAATCTGCTACCATCGCGGTGTGGACCTCTCAGTCCTGTCTGCCCTCAGGAAGTCCTCCTTTGCTTCAAAGAAACACTGTTAGCTCCATCAACACTCCAGAAAAGCCACACTGCCTCAAAAAAGATTGACCAACAACGCCAGCCCTCAGGAAATATTCCACGGCAGTGACAAGGCAAACACTGCCCGATAACGGAGAGTACAACTCCCTCAGGAGAAAGAAAACAACAAGCAAGATGAAGAAGCTGAGAAACCACTCCCAGTCAAACCAACAGGAGAACTCACCTAAAACAGTCAACAATGAAACAGATCTCTGCAGTCAGACAGACCTGGAATTCAAAAGAGAAATAGTGAAAATACTGAAGGAATTAAGAGAAGATATGAACAGTAATGCAGATACCCTCAGAAAGGAGCTAGAAAATATAAGGAGGAGCCAAGAAAAACTAGAACATTCATTTGCAGAGATGCAAACTGAACTAGGGGCAGTAAAAACCAGAATGAATAATGCAGAAGAACGAATCAGTGATATGGAAGATAGAATAATGGAAATCACTCAATCCAGTCAGCAGACAGAAAACCGAATCAAAAAACTGGAAAGCAATATAAGAGACCTATGGGATAATATAAAACGGGCCAATCTATGCATAATAGGAATTCCAGAAGGAGTAGAAAAAGATAAGGGAATGGAAAATATATTTGAAGAAATGATCGCTGGAAACTTCCCAAATCTAAAGGATACTGGATTCAAGATACAAGAAGCACAGAGGGCCCCAAACAAACTGAACCCAAACAGACCCACACCAAGACACATCATAATAAAAATGGCAAAAGTTAGTGATAAAGAGAGGATCCTCAAGGCAGCAAGAGAAAAACAGAATGTTACCTACAAGGGAACCCCCATAAGAATATCAGCTGATTTCTCTACAGAAACACTACAGGCCAGGAGGGAATGGCAAGAGATATTTAAAGTGCTCAAAGGAAAAAATATGCAACCTAGAATACTCTATCCAGCAAGAATATCATTTAAAATAGAAGGGGAAATAAAAATTTTTCCCAACAAACAAAAACTTAAAGAATACAGCAACACAAAACCCAGGTTAAAGGAAATATTGAAAGGGCTTCTCTAAACCAAAAAGAAAGGAAGGAAAGGGAAGAAAAAAGAAAAGAAAAAAAAAAAAAAAGAAGAAGAGGAAGAACTAGGACTGAGGAAACTGCAATCAGAGAGCAGTCACTCAAATAAGCCAGCATACAGATTCAATCATGAACATGCTTCAAACAAAATAAAATTAAAAAGAAAAAAATAAAAAAGAGTCATCAAAACCATAAAATGTGGGCAAGGGATGTTAGGAGGTAAATAACCCTTTTTGTTTATATGTATGTCTCTCTTCTTAATTTTAATATAGTAATGAAGTGTTTGAACTTACAGGACCATCAGGCTAAAACACACATTTATGGGAAGGGGTTAGCATACTTAAAAAACAGGGCAACCACAAGCCAAAACCAAATATTGCATTTGCAAAAAATGAAAAAAAAAAACCACTCAAGCAGATAATAACAGGAGACCATCCAACCAAAAAAAAAAAAAAAAAAAAACAAATGGAGAACCATAGAATCAACTGGAACACGAGGTTCAAATGGCAATAAATAATCATCTATCAATTATCACCTTAAATGTCAATGGACTGAATGCCCCGATCAAAAGACACAGAGTGGCAGAGTGGATAAAAAGGCAAAAACCTTCAATATGCTGCCTACAAGAAACTCACCTTAGGACAAAAGATACATATAGATTGAAAGTGAAAGGGTGGGGAAAAATATTTCACGCCAATAGACATGACAGAAAAGCAGGAGTCACAATGCTCATATCAGACAAAATAGACTTTAAAACAAAAGACATAAAGAAAGACAAAGAAGGACACTATTTAATGATTAAGGGATCCATCCAAGGAGAGGATGTTACTATCGTCAACATATATGCCCCAAATATAGGAGCACCCAGATACATACAACAAATATTAACAGACATAAAGGGAGATATTGATGAGAATACAATCATAGTAGGAGACCTAAATACCCCCCTCACATCAATGGACAGATCCTCTAGACAGAAAACCAATAAAGGAACAGAGATCCTAAAGGAAACAATAGAAAAGTTAGACTGAATTGATATCTTCAGGACACTACATCCAAAAAAAGCAGAATACACATTCTTCTCAAATGCTCATGGAACATTCTCAAGAATCGACCACATATTGGGACATAAAGCGAATCTCAATAAATTTAGGAGCGTAGAAATTATCTCAAGTGTCTTCTCTGACCACAATGCCATGAAATTAGAAATCAACCATGGGAAAAGCAAAGAGAAAAAACCTACTCCATGGAGACTAAACAACATGCTACTAAAAAACCAATGGGTCAATGAGGAAATCAAGAAGGAAATTAAAAACTACCTTGAAACAAATGATAATGAAGACACAACCTCTCAAAATCTATGGGATGCTGCAAAAGCAGTGCTCAGAGGGAAATTTATAGAAATCCAGGCCTTTCTCAAAAAAGAAGAAAGATCCCAAATGGACAACTTAACCCTCCACCTAAACGAATTAGAAAAAGAAGAACAAAAAAGTCCTAAAGGCAGCAGAAGGAAGGAAACTATAAAGATCAAAGAAGAAACCAATAAAATAGAGACTCAAAAAACAATGGAGAAAATTAATAAAACCAAGAGCTGGTTCTTTGAAAAGGTGAACTAAATTGACAAACCCCTGGCCAGACTCACTACAAAGAGGAGAGAAAGAACCCAAATCACCAAAATTATAAATGAAAAAGGAGAAATCACAACGGATACAGCAGAAATACAAAAAACCATAAGAGAATACTATGAACAACTATATGGCAATAAGTTTGACAATCTGGAAGAAATGGACAATTTTCTAGAATCTTACAGCCTGCCAAAACTGAATCAAGCAGAAACAGACCAACTGAACAGACCGATCACTAGAAATGAAATTGAAGAGGTCATAAAATCACTCCCTACAAATAAAAGTCCAGGACCAGATGGCTTCACAGGTGAATTTTATCAAACATATAACGAGGAATTGGTGCCCATCCTCCTTAAACTCTTTCAAAAGGTTGAAGAAGAAGGAATACTCCCAAAGACATTCCTTGAGGCCACCATCACCCTCATTCCAAAACCAGGCAGAGATACCACCAAAAAAGAAAACTATCGCCCAATATCTTTGATGAATATAGATGAAAAAATTCTCAACAAAATCTTAGCCAACCGAATCCAATAACATATCAAAAAAATTATACACCATGACCAGGTTGGGTTCATCCCAGGTTCACAAGGATGGTTCAACATATGCAAATCAATCAACATCATACACCACATTAACAAAAGAAAAGTCAAAAATCATATGATCATCTCAATAGATGCAGAAAAAGCATTTGACAAAGTCCAACATCCATTCATGATCAAGACCCTCGCCAAAGTGGGTATAGAGGGAATATTCCTGAATATAATCAAAGCCATTTATGATAAACCCACAGCAAATATAATCCTCAAGGGGAAAAAACTGAAAGCCTTCTCCCTCAAATCTGGAACAAGACAGGGATGCCCACTCTCACCACTGCTCTTCAACATAGTTTGGGAAGTCCTAGCCACAGCAATTAGACAAACAAAAGAAATCAAAGGCATCCATAAAGGAAGAGAAGAGATCAAACTGTCACTGTATGCAGATGACATGATACTATACCTAGAAAACCCTAAGGACTCAACCCCAAAACTCCTTGAACTGATTAATAAATTCAGCAAAGTGGCAGGATATAAGATTAACATTCAGAAGTCAGTTGCATTTCTGTATACCAGCAATGAAACTTTAGAAAAGGAATACAAAAAAATGATACCTTTTAAAATTGTACCTCACAAAATCAAATACCTCGGAATACACCTGACCAAAGAGGTAAAGGACCTATATGCCGAGAACTATAAAACTTTAATCAAAGAAATCAAAGAAGATGTAAAGAAATGGAAAGATATTCCATGTTCCTGGATTGGAAAAATCAATATTGTGAAAATGGCCATCCTACCCAAAGCAATCTACAGATTCAATGCAATCCCTATCAAATCACCCATGACATTGTTCACAGAACTAGAACAAACAATCCAAACATTTATATGGAACCACAAAAGACCCAGAATCGCCAAAGCAATCCTGAGAAACAAAAACCAAGCAGGAGGCATCACTCTCCCAGACTTCAAGAAATACTGCAAAGCCACAGTCATCAAAACAGTGTGGTACTGGTATCAAAACAGACAGACAGACCAATGGAACAGAATAGAGAATCCGGAAATAAACACTGACACCTATGGTCAATTAATCTTTGACAAGGGAGGCAGGAACATCAAATGGGAAAAAGAAAGTCTATTCAGCAAGCATTGCTGGGAAACCTGGACAGCTGCATGCAAAGCAATGAAACTAGAACACACCCTCACACCATGCACAAAAATAAACTCCAAATGGCTGAAAGACTTAAATATACGACAGGACACCATCAAAATCCTAGAAGAAAACATAGGCAAAACACTCTCTGACATCAACCTCATGAATATTTTCTCAGGGCAGTCTCCCAAAGCAATAGAAATTAGAGCAAAAATAAACCCATGGGACCTCATCAAACTGAAAAGCTTTTGCACAGCAAAGGAAACCCAAAAGAAAACAAAAAGACAACTTACAGAATGGGAGAAAATAGTTTCAAATGATGCAACTGACAAGGGCTTAATCTCTAGAATATATAAACAACTTATACAACCCAACAGCAAAAAAGCCAACCAATCAATGGAAAAATGGGCAAAAGACCTGAATAGACATTTCTCCAAAGAAAATACACAGATGGCCAACAAACACATGAAAAAATGCTCAACATCGCTGATTATAAGAGAAATGCAAATCAAAACTACCATGAGATACCACCTCACACCAGTCAGAATGGCCATCATTCATAAATCCACAAATAACAAGTGCTGAAGGGGCTGTGGAGAAAAGGGAACCCTCCTGCACTGCTGGTGGGAATGTAAACTGGTACAGCCACTATGGAGAACAGTTTGGAGATACCTTAGAAAGCTATACATAGAACTTCCATATGACCCTGCAATCCCACTCTTGGGCATCTATCCGGACAAAGCTCTACTTCAAAGAGACACATGCACCCGCATGTTCATTGCAGCCCTATTCACAATAGCCAGGACATGGAAACAACCCAAATGTCCATCAACAAATGATTGGATTCGGAAGATGTGGTATATATACACAATGGAATACTACTCAGCCATAAAAAAGGATGACATGATGCCATTTGCAGCAACATGGATGGAACTAGAGAATCTCATACTGAGTGAAATGAGCCAGAAAGACAAAGACAAATACCATATGATATCACTTATAACTGGAATCTAATATCCAGCACAAATGAACATCTCCTCAGAAAAGAAAATCATGGACTTGGAGAAGAGACTTGTGGTTGCCTGATGGGAGGGGGAGGGAGTGGGAGGGATCGGGAGCTTGGGCTTATCAGACACAACCTAGAATAGATTTATAAGGAGATCCTGCTGAATAGCATTGAGAACTATGTCTAGATACTCATGTCGCAACAGAAGAAAGGGTGGGGGAAAAAACTGTAACTGCAATGTATACATCTAAGGATGACCTGACCCCCTTGCTGTACAGTGGGAAAATAATAAAAAAAAAAAAAAAAAAAGAAAAAAAAAAGAAATCAATTAGTTGTGGGGTTTTTTGGGTTTTTTTTTTTTTTTTTGGCTTTTTTTTGCCTTTTTCTAGGGCCGTACCCACGGCATGTGGAGGTTCCCAGGCTAGGGGTCTAATCGGACTGGAGCCGCTGGCCTACACCAAAGCCACAGAAACGTGGAATCTGAGCCGCATCTGTGACCTACACGTCAGCTCATGGCAACGCCGGATCCTTAACCCACTGAGCGAGGCCAGGGATCATACCTGCAACCTCATGCTTCCTAGTCGAGTTTGTTAACCACTGTGCCACGACGGAACTCCTAGTTGTTATATTTAGACTAACTATACACTGGTTTCTACCTTGTTCCTAAGAATAGAGTAAAAGGAGGCACTAGAGTAAAGAATGCTTGATTGAAGTCTGTCAACATCTCTTCTTCAATTCTTCAATCCCTCCTCAGCATAAGAGCCCATTTATCTTTTTAGAACTCTCAGAAATTCTTAGAATTGTTTAATCACATATTATTTTATTCTGATGTGTTTATAACAGATAATGCTAAATAAGTCTTTTCTGCTAGCCAGAATTTTATTTCTCTAAGAACAAGGCATCTTGCCTGTGCCAAAGCCAGAGCTGAACAGTAGTTAAAGTGGTGAACACAGATTTTATTCAGAAAATACTAAAATAAAGGTAAAGAGACCCTAGTAAAGAACTGGGCTCAATTCCAAATGTAAGGGAAATTGTGACTTTATGGTCACAGAGGAGCAGAGAGGAGGGGTCAGAGGGTGGAAAATTCTTCAGAGGGTCATTGGGATAGAGGGAGTTCTGGCTATTGGTTTACAGGGTTCTTGGTGAATACAGGCCAGGGTGATCACATATCACTTGGGGAATGGCAAGGATGGGATTTGATTAGCTATTGAGGGAGATCAGATATTAAGGGTGGGGTTTCTTGCTAAAGTGACTTAGCAAGATTCTTGCTGCAGTTGAGTAATCCAGAGGGGAACACAGAATTCCAAACATTGAAGCCCCAGGAGAAAAGGATTCAAAGGAGGCCGACATAAAAGTTTGGTCAAGGAGGTTTATCTCATCATTTGAAGCACACACATCTAAGCCAAATGCAGAATACTAAGGAAAGACTGACAGTACTTTGCTGAAATCTCAAGAAGATGCTACTGTGAGCATTCAGTGACATGAAATGTAATACGTTCTTGGTTTATATTTAGATATTTTTATGGAAAGTTTATATCCTACTTTTCTGAAGTGTTCTATGAGTCTTAAGTAATTAAAAGCTGATTAATCATAAAAAAAAAGAAAAGAAAAGAAAAACCTATAAACCTTTGATTATCTTTGCTGTTTATTTTGGGAAGTTTCTGCAAAGCAATATATGTGAACAGATTTCTTACTAAGGACACTTTTCTTATCAAGATCTGTTTCAAGACCTTCACATCACTGTGTCCACAAATCCCAAACTATTGTGCAACAGTATGCTTCCAATTTGACTCCCCAGGTTTGAAACACTCACCTTCAACCATTTGAATCCACACTTAAACCCTTAAAACTACCACCCTTCCATCTCCATTTCTGCTAAGATTCTGTTGAGAGGTTTCCTCCTTACTATATAAGGCTAATGAACTCATCACAGCTTGATCAGCACTTTCCTTGGTGGACATTAGAGAGATGAGAGTCAAGAGAAGAAGGGCAAATGGGACAATTAATACATTTCAGGTGAGGGGATAGATGAAATAAAGAGGTAGAAGGGAGTTCCTGCTGTAGTGCAACAGGATCGGCAGCATCTTTTCAGCACCAGGACACAGGTTTGAGCCCCGCCCCTGCACTCTGGGTTAAGGATTCAGCATTGCCACAGCAGCTGAGGCTTGGATCTAATCCCTGGGTGGGGAACTCCATATGCTGCAATGCAGACAGAAAAGGAAAAAGGGAAAAAAAAAAAGTGTAGAAGAAATCTTCCTGCTTATCTTCAAACACTGCTTTTTGAAGTCAAATCTTAGTTCAATGGGTGGTGAAATCTTTGTAAATTTCTCATTCAAGTCCATCTACCTTAAAATTAGGATGAATTCCTTATAAATTCTAACATCTAATTATTGTGTAATGTTTGATATTATAATGTATTTTCTTCCTTTCAATTTTTTTCACCTCTATTAGAGGAACCAAATGAGAAAGTCTGCAGTGGGGAATGTCAGCCAGTTCCCATACGGAAATCAAAGTCAATAATTTAAAATCTTTCTCCTTGTCTCCAAGGACACAGTATCATAAATGTCCATGTCATTTGGAATATCATAGGTGACTTGTGGTAGGAACTAATACCAAGTGCAGATGATAACAGAGTTTATTGTCTTTAAGAGTTCAAATCTATATTGCCATTTTTATTTGAGTTAAAAAAAATTTTTTTTTGTCTTTTTAGGGCTGCATCCATGGCATATGGAAGTTCCCAGTCTAGAAGTCTAATTAGATCTATAGCTGCCGGCCTATACCACAGCTCACAGCAACACCGGATCCTTAACCCACTGAGCAAGACCAGGGATCGAACCTGCGTCCTCTCAGTTACTAGTCAGGTTTTCGTTTCCACTGAGCCACAATGGGAACTCATGAGTTTAAAATTTTGAAGAGTATGAAGTGTAATAATTTGTACTTGGTACAATTCATATACAATATTTGATCAAATTTGAATATTTTCAAACTTGAAATATATCTTTCTTTTTTCCTTCTTAAAAAATTTTTATTGATGTATAGTTGATTTGCAATGTTGTGACAATTTCTACTGTACTATGGAGTAATTCAGTTATACAATATACACACACCCATTCTTTTTCAGATTCTTCTCCCATACAGGTTATCACAGAATATTGGGTAGAGTCCCCTGACTAGCACGTCCCCATTGGCTAGTCATTCCACATACCACAATGTGCATATGTATTTTTCTACTTTAATATTTAGTCACTGTGTTTAAAACAAATGAATGACTCAGAACATAAAATTACACAGTGGCACAATCTAGTAGATGTCAAATGTATCTTTTGAGGATGTTTCTCTTTTGGTAGATAATACTATTAATTACTTGCCAGTTACTTGTGTAGAGTAATGTAATAGCTCACTGAAACCAAAAAATAAAAGTTCAAAACTTTAGGCAGATACAAAAAGTCATACTTTTTCTCCCACAGGAATTTGGAGGAACTTGCATTTATTTATGAAACCAAACACTGGCTCCTGATTCTTCTTCTTCTTCTTCTTCTTTTTTCTTTTTATGGCTGCACCTGCAGCATATGGAGGTGAAGTTCCCAGGCTAGGGGTTGAATCAGAGCCACACCTGCCAGCCTACACAACAGCCACAGCAATGCCAGATCCTTAATCCACTAAGCGAGGCCAGGAATCAAACCTACATCCTTTTGGATACTAGTCAGATTCTTAGTCCACTGAGCAATGATTGGAAACTTCCTGATTATTCTGAATTCCATAAGAATTTGAAGTGAGGTGTCCTTGACAACGTGGAAAGGATTGATCTGGTTGAGCTAAATTAATTAATTCTTTCATTCATTATTAGGGCAAAAGTGAAGACAATTAAAACTATACCTGTAGCTCTTTAGAAATATGTGACACATTTTATGATTATTGCCAAAACAATTTTGTCACATAGGGCAGGAGATAATCAAAATCATCTGTTCTAGATGTCAACAGATTAAGTTTGCTTTTGCTGGGGTTCAAAATAAGACACAATACAGTCTAGTGATTTTATTTTTTCCAAGCATGATTAGCCTTACAAATTTCAGCTGTTAGGAATTAGAAAGTTTTTTGATATGCAAATGTAACCTTTTGGCATCGTATTCTACAAATTAGTAAAAATTTTCACTTGGATCAAAAAGAAGCATTTGTAACAATGTCTAAAGGCCCAAAAGGTTTTAATATCAACAGATGGACCAAGAAACATCTTTCAGTGATGGAGGATGATTTACACATTGTGTATTGACCTTTTGTTCATTAGTGATTTAAATGGTTTCATCATGTAGCAAATGAACTCCAGGGTGTGTGTCATGTTGTACAAGAAAACAATAAATTCCTTAAAATATAGTAATTTTGGAAAGTAGTATTTGTGCATCATTATTCAAAATGTATTTGTCCAGTAATCGCTACTTTACTAGATTATTTCAAACACAGATATCAGGGTTCTAATACAGCACTTATTAACATATCTTTCTCTTAAAATTATCTCAATATTAATGAGTGATATATTTTTTTATTATTTTTTTTTTATTTTCCCACTGTATAGCAAGGGGATCAGGTTATCCTTACATGTATACATTACAATTACATTTTTTCCCCCACGCTTTCTTCTGTTGCAACATGAGTATCTAGACAAAGTTCTCAATGCTATTCAGCAGGATCTCCTTGTAAATCTATTCTAAGTTGTGTCTGATAAGCCCAAGCTCCCGATCCCTCCCACTCCCTCCCCCTCCCATCAGGCAGCCACAAGTCTCTTCAAGTCCATGATTTTCTTTTCTGAGGAGATGTTCATTTGTGCTGGATATTAGATTCCAGTTATAAGTGATATCATATGGTATTTGTCTTTGTCTTTCTGGCTCATTTCACTCAGTATGAGATTCTCTAGTTCCATCCATGTTGCTGCAAATGGCATCATGTCATCCTTTTTTATGGCTGAGTAGTATTCCATTGTGTATATATACCACCTCTTCCAAATCCAATCATCTGTTGATGGACATTTGGGTTGTTTCCATGTCCTGGCTATTGTGAATAGGGCTGCAATGAACATGCGGGTGCACGTGTCTCTTTTAAGTAGAGTTTTGTCCGGATAGATGCCCAAGAGTGGGATTGCAGGGTCATATGGAAGTTCTATGTATAGCTTTCTAAGGTATCTCCAAACTGTTCTCCATAGTGGCTGTACCAGTTTACATTCCCACCAGCAGTGCAGGAGGGTTCCCTTTTCTCCACAGCCCCTTCAGCACTTGTTATTTGTGGATTTATGAATGATGGCCATTCTGACTGGTGTGAGGTGGTATCTCATGGTAGTTTTGATTTGCATTTCTCTTATAATCAGCGATGTTGAGCATTTTTTCATGTGTTTGTTGGCCATCTGTATATCTTCTTTGGAGAAATGTCTATTCAGGTCTTTTGCCCATTTTTCTATTGATTGGTTGGCTTTTTTGCTGTTGAGTTGTATAAGTTGTTTATATATTCTAGAGATTAAGCCCTTGTCGGTTGCATCATTTGAAACTATTTTCTCCCATTCTGTAAGTTGTCTTTTTGTTTTCTTTTGGGTTTCCTTTGCTGTGCAGAAGCTATTCAGTTTGATGAGGTCCCATGGGTTTATTTTTGCTCTGATTTCTATTGCTTTGGGAGACTGCCCTGAGAAAATATTCATGAGGTTGATGTCAGAGAGTGTTTTGCCTATGTTTTCTTCTAGGATTTTGATGGTGTCCTGTCGTATATTTAAGTCTTTCAGCCATTTGGAGTTTATTTTTGTGCATGGTGTGAGGGTGTGTTCTAGTTTCATTGCTTTGCATGCAGCTGTCCAGGTTTCCCAGCAATGCTTGCTGAATAGACTTTCTTTTTCCCATTTGATGTTCCTGCCTCCCTTGTCAAAGATTAATTGACCATAGGTGTCAGTGTTTATTTCCGGATTCTCTATTCTGTTCCATTGGTCTGTCTGTCTGTTTTGATACCAGTACCACACTGTTTTGATGACTGTGGCTTTGCAGTATTTCTTGAAGTCTGGGAGAGTGATGCCTCCTGCTTGGTTTTTGTTTCTCAGGATTGCTTTGGCGATTCTGGGTCTTTTGTTGTTCTATATAAATGTTTGGATTGTTTGTTCTAGTTCTGTGAAACATGTGATGAGTAATTTGATAGGGATTGCATTGAATCGGTAGATTGCTTTGGGTAGTATGGCCATTTTTACAATATTGATTTTCCCAATCCAGGAACATGGAATATCTTTCCATTTCTTTACATCTTCTTTGATTTCTTTGATTAAAGTTTTATAGTTCTCGGCATATAGGTCCTTTACCTCTTTGGTCAGGTGTATTCCGAGGTATTAGATTTTGTGAGGTACAATTTTAAAAGGTATCGTATTTTTGTATTCCTTTTCTAAAGTTTCATTGCTGGTATACAGAAATGCAACTGACTTCTGAATGTTAATCTTATAGCCTGCTACTTTGCTGAATTTATTAATCAGTTCAAGGAGTTTTGGGGTTGAGTCCTTAGGGTTTTCTAGGTATAGTATCATGTCATCTGCATACAGTGACAGTTTGATCTCTTCTCTTCCTTTATGGATGCCTTTGATTTCCTTTGTTTGTCTAATTGCTGTGGCTAGGACTTCCCAAACTATGTTGAAGAGCAGTGGTGAGAGTGGGCATCCCTGTCTTGTTCCAGATTTGAGGGAGAAGGCTTTCAGTTTTTCCCCATTGAGGATTATATTTGCTGTGGGTTTATCATAAATGGCTTTGATTATATTCAGGAATGTTCCCTCTATACCCACTTTGGCGAGGGTCTTGATCATGAATGGATGTTGGACTTTGTCAAATGCTTTTTCTGCGTCTATTGAGATGATCATATGATTTTT
The DNA here is from genome assembly GCF_054392235.1 of Sus scrofa. Taxonomy (NCBI): domain Eukaryota; kingdom Metazoa; phylum Chordata; class Mammalia; order Artiodactyla; family Suidae; genus Sus; species Sus scrofa. The sequence continues at coordinate 161,238,295 of NC_139383.1, read as the reverse complement.
GACTTTTCTTTTGTTAATGTGGTGTATGATGCTGATTGATTTGCGTATGTTGAACCATCCTTGTGAACCTGGGATGAACCCAACCTGGACATGGTGTATAATTTTTTTGATATGTTATTGGATTCGGTTGGCTAAGATTTTGTTGAGAATTTTTGCATCTATATTCATCAAAGATATTGGGCAATAGTTTTCTTTTTTGGTGGTATCTCTGCCTGGTTTTGGAATGAGGGTGATGGTGGCCTCAAGGAATGTCTTTGGGAGTATTCCTTCTTCTTCAACCTTTTGAAAGAGTTTAAGGAGGATGGGCACCAATTCCTCGTTATATGTTTGATAAAATTCACCTGTGAAGCCATCTGGTCCTGGACTTTTATTTGTAGGGAGTGATTTTATGACCTCTTCAATTTCATTTCTAGTGATCAGTCTGTTCAGTTGGTCTGTTTCTGCTTGATTCAGTTTTGGCAGGCTGTAAGATTCTAGAAAATTGTCCATTTCTTCCAGATTGTCAAACTTATTGCCATATAGTTGTTCATAGTATTCTCTTATGGTTTTCTGTATTTCTGCTGTATCCGTTGTGATTTCTCCCTTTTCATTTATAATTTTGGTGATTTGGGTTCTTTCTCTCCTCTTTTTAGTGAGTCTGGCCAGGGGTTTATCAATTTTGTTCACCTTTTCAAAGAACCAGCTCTTGGTTTTATTAATTTTCTCCATTGTTTTTTGAGTCTCTATTTTATTGGTTTCTTCTTTGATCTTTATAATTTCCTTCCTTCTGCTGACTTTAGGACTTTTTTGTTCTTCTTTTTCTAATTCGTTTAGGTGGAGGGTTAAGTTGTCCATTTGGGATCTTTCTTCTTTTTTGAGAAAGGCCTGTATTGCTATAAATTTCCCTCTGAGCACTGCTTTCGCAGCATCCCATAGATTTTGAGAGGTTGTGTCTTCATTATCATTTGTTTCAAGGTAGTTTTTAATTTCCTTCTTGATTTCCTCATTGACCCATTGGTTTTTTAGTAGCATGTTGTTTAGTCTCCATGGAGTAGGTTTTTTCTCTTTGCTTTTCCCGTGGTTGATTTCTAATTTCATGGCATTGTGGTCAGAGAAGACACTTGAGATAATTTCTACGCTCCTAAATTTATTGAGATTCGCTTTATGTCCCAATATGTGGTCGATTCTTGAGAATGTTCCATGAGCATTTGAGAAGAATGTGTATTCTGCTTTTTTTGGATGTAGTGTCCTGAAGATATCAATTCAGTCTAACTTTTCTATTGTTTCCTTTAGGATCTCTGTTGCTTTATTGGTTTTCTGTCTAGAGGATCTGTCCATTGATGTGAGGGGGGTATTTAGGTCTCCTACTATGATTGTATTCTCATCAATATCTCCCTTTATGTCTGTTAATATTTGTTGTATGTATCTGGGTGCTCCTGTATTTGGGGCATATATGTTGACAATAGTAACATCCTCTCCTTGGATGGATCCCTTAATCATTAAATAGTGTCCTTCTTTGTCTTTCTTTATGTCTTTTGTTTTAAAGTCTATTTTGTCTGATATGAGCGTTGTGACTCCTGCTTTTCTGTCATGTCTATTGGCATGAAATACTTTTCCCCAGCCTTTCACTTTCAATCTATATGTATCTTTTGTCCTAAGGTGAGTTTCTTGTAGGCAGCATATTGAAGGTTTTTGCCTTTTTATCCACTCAGCCACTCTGTGTCTTTTGATTGGGGCATTCAGTCCATTGACATTTAAGGTGATAATTGATAGATGATTATTTATTGCCATTTGAACCTCGTGTTCCAGTTGATTCTATGGTTCTCCATTCTTCTTTTTTTTTTTTTTTTGGTTGGATGGTCTCCTGTTATTATCTGCTTGAGTGTATTTTTTTTTTTCATTTTTTGCAAATGCAATATTTGGTTTTGGCTTGTGATTGCCCTGTTTTTTAAGTATGCTAACCCCTTCCCATAATTGTGTGTTTTAGCCTGATGGTCCTGTAAGTTCAAACACTTCATTACTATATTAAAATTAAGAAGAGAGACATACATACAAACAAAATGGATTATTTACCTCCTAACATCCCTTGCCCACATTTTATGGTTTTGATGACTCTTTTTTATTTTTTTCTTTTTAATTTTATTTTGTTTGAAGCATGTTCATGATTAAATCTGTATGCTGGCTTATTTGAGTGACTGCTCTCTGATTGCAGTTTCCTCAGTCCTAGTTCTTCCTCTTCTTTTTTTTTTTTTTTCTTTTCTTTTTTCTTCCCTTTCCTTCCTTTCTTTTTGGTTTAGAGAAGCCCTTTCAATATTTCCTTTAACCTGGGTTTTGTGTTGCTGTATTCTTTAAGTTTTTGTTTGTTGGGAAAAATTTTTATTTCCCCTTCTATTTTAAATGATATTCTTGCTGGATAGAGTATTCTAGGTTGCATATTTTTTCCTTTGAGCACTTTAAATATCTCTTGCCATTCCCTCCTGGCCTGTAGTGTTTCTGTAGAGAAATCAGCTGATATTCTTATGGGGGTTCCCTTGTAGGTAACATTCTGTTTTTCTCTTGCTGCCTTGAGGATCCTCTCTTTATCACTAACTTTTGCCATTTTTATTATGATGTGTCTTGGTGTGGGTCTGTTTGGGTTCAGTTTGTTTGGGGCCCTCTGTGCTTCTTGTATCTTGAATCCAGTATCCTTTAGATTTGGGAAGTTTCCAGCGATCATTTCTTCAAATATATTTTCCATTCCCTTATCTTTTTCTACTCCTTCTGGAATTCCTATTATGCATAGATTGGCCCGTTTTATATTATCCCATAGGTCTCTTATATTGCTTTCCAGTTTTTTGATTCGGTTTTCTGTCTGCTGACTGGATTGAGTGATTTCCATTATTCTATCTTCCATATCACTGATTCGTTCTTCTGCATTATTCATTCTGGTTTTTACTGCCCCTAGTTCAGTTTGCATCTCTGCAAATGAATGTTCTAGTTTTTCTTGGCTCCTCCTTATATTTTCTAGCTCCTTTCTGAGGGTATCTGCATTACTGTTCATATCTTCTCTTAATTCCTTCAGTATTTTCACTATTTCTCTTTTGAATTCCAGGTCTGTCTGACTGCAGAGATCTGTTTCATTGTTGACTGTTTTAGGTGAGTTCTCCTGTTGGTTTGACTGGGAGTGGTTTCTCAGCTTCTTCATCTTGCTTGTTGTTTTCTTTCTCCTGAGGGAGTTGTACTCTCCGTTATCGGGCAGTGTTTGCCTTGTCACTGCCGTGGAATATTTCCTGAGGGCTGGCGTTGTTGGTCAATCTTTTTTGAGGCAGTGTGGCTTTTCTGGAGTGTTGATGGAGCTAACAGTGTTTCTTTGAAGCAAAGGAGGACTTCCTGAGGGCAGACAGGACTGGGAGGTCCACCCCACGATGGTAGCAGATTTCACTTGGTTCTCAGCACCCCCTGCGGTCTTGGGTGGGTAGCAGGGCCTTTGGAGACTCAAGAGGCTCCTCCCCAGGGCAGCCCGATTCAGAAAGACCATCTGAGATCTTTTCCCGATTCGGCCAGGCTTGTTGCAGCTTTTCTGGGCTGCAGGGGGTCCTGCCTGGAGCTGGCAGTCCTATGCAGCTGGTCCACTAGGTCTCAGCACCCCTTGGGGTCTTGGGCGGGTAGCAGGGCCCTTGGAGACTCAAGAGGCTCCTCCCCAGGGCAGCCCGATTCAGAAAGACCGTCAGAGATCTTTTCCCAACTTGGCCAGGCTTGTTGCAGCTTTTCTGGGCTGCAGGGGGTCCTGCCTGGAGCTGGCAGTCCTATGCAGCTGGTCCACTAGGTCTCAGCACCCCTTGGGGTCTTGGGCGGGTAGCAGGGCCCTTGGAGACTCAAGAGGCTCCTCCCCAGGGCAGCCCGATTCAGAAAGACCGTCTGAGATCTTTTCCCAACTTGGCCAGGCTTGTTGCAGCTTTTCTGGGCTGCAGGGGGTCCTGCCTGGAGCTGGCAGTCCTATGCAGCTGGTCCACTAGGTCTCAGCATTCCCTGGGGTCTTGGGCGGGTAGCAGGGCCCTTGGAGACTCAAGAGGCACCTCCTCAGGGCAGCCCGACTCAGAAAGACCGTCTGAGATCTTTTCCCAACTTGGCCAGGCTTGTTGCAGCTTTTCTGGGCTGCAGGGTGTCCTGCCTGGAGCTGGCAGTCCTATGCAGCTGGTCCACTAGGTCTCAGCACCGCTTGGGGTCTTGGGCGGGTAGCAAGGCCCTTGGAGACCCAAGAGGCTCCTCCCTGGGGGAGCCCGTCTCAGAAAAACCGTCGGAGAATTAGGCCAATCTATTCACGGCCTGGCTAGGCTTGTTCTAGCTTTTCTGGGCTGCAGGCCTTTTCTAGGGGGCTGGTGGTGTTTGGTGCTGCTCTGTGCAGGTGTAGCTCCTCCAAAGGGCAAGCAGGCCTGTGCAGTGACAGCCCCTGCGGTGGTAGGCTTCAGGCAATTGTTGAGGCCAGCCCTCCGGGATGGCAGGCAGCCCCAGGTCCGTGAGAGCGTAGGGCGTGGCGGGGGTGGGGGGAGGGGATGCACTGGGAAGCAGAGTTTTCAGCTAGCTAGCGGGCCTGTAAGCTTGCTGTGGCGTGGGGGGTATTCTATGGGAACCCACCCCTTCTTCTCTCCCCTCCCCAGCACGGGCGCAGACCAGGCTCTTCTCCCAGGTTCCCTCTGATGCGGCTTTCCACTTCCCCGCCCCTAGAGTATTGCTCCCTTCCTCTGCGACAGCTTTGTTTTCTAGTCTCCCAGGCAGTCTCTGCCCCGTCAACTGGTTTCTAGACCTCCCAAGCAGTTTCCGCTCTTCCCCGCCCCCCTAGCCCGGGGACTAATCTCTGGAGCCGAGGTCTTGGTGCCCAGCCCCCACCCAGGCGTCCCCCGGCCCTTTCTTGGGGATTAACCTTGGAGGCGAGGTCTCGGTGCCCAGCCCCCACCCAGGCGTCCCCCGGCCCCCTCTTGGGGACCAACCTTCAGAGGCGAGGTCTCGGTGCCCAGCCCCCACCCAGGCGTCCCCCGGCCCTTTCCCGGGGACTAACCTCTGGAGCCGAGGATTCGGTGCCCAGCCCCCACCCAGGCGTCTCAATTTTTGGTGACTCTGCCCGTAGTTCAGATGGTCCTTTGGGTTCTTGATCGGCTTTTCCGTACTCCAACTTACTGCTACACTCTTCTCTGCATCTGGGGATTCCTCTGGTTCATTTGATCTTTCGCCCGGTAGGTGACTTTCCAGGGTGCGGGATCCCTTTCTCCTCCACAGTTCCCTTTCGGGAGCGCCCGTCCCGCTGGGATTCACCTTCCTCTCACTCTCCTCTTTTCTCCCGTTCTGCCCAATAATGTCACGAACTTCTTGCCGTTATTGGAGTTTAGGTTCCTCTGCCAGCAATTGGTTGCTGTTCTGTGCGAGTCATTTATTCTGTAGATGTGCTTTTTTTGTTGTGTTTGTGGGAGAGGGCGAGCGTGTCCCCCTACTCCTCCGCCATCTTGTCCTCGAGATAATTTCTATGCTCCTAAATTTATTGAGGTTAGCTGTGTGTCCCAATATGTGGTCGATTCTTGAGAATGTTCCATGAGCATTTGAGAAGAATGTGTATTCTGCTTTTTTTGGATGTAGTGTCCTGAAGATATCAATTTAGTCTAACTTTTCTATTGTTTCCTTTAGGATCTCTGTTGCTTTATTGGCTTTCTGTCTAGAGGATCTGTCCATTGATGTGAGGGAGGTATTTAGGTCTCCTACTATGATTGTATTCTCATCAATATCTCCCTTTATGTCTGTTAATATTTGTTGTATGTATCTGGGTGCTCCTGTATTTGGGGCATATATGTTGACAATAGTAACATCCTCTCCTTGGATGGATCCCTTAATCATTAAATAGTGTCCTTCTTTGTCTTTCTTTATGTCTTTTGTTTTAAAGTCTATTTTGTCTGATATGAGCGTTGTGACTCCTGCTTTTCTGTCATGTCTATTGGCGTGAAATATTTTTCCCCACCCTTTCACTTTCAATCTATATGTATCTTTTGTCCTAAGGTGAGTTTCTTGTAGGCAGCATATTGAAGGTTTTTGCCTTTTTATCCACTCAGCCACTCTGTGTCTTTTGATTGGGGCATTCAGTCCATTGACATTTAAGGTGATAATTGATAGATGATTATTTATTGCCATTTGAACCTCGTGTTCCAGTTGATTCTATGGTTCTCCATTCTTCTTTTTTTTTTTTTTTTGGTTGGATGGTCTCCTGTTATTATCTGCTTGAGTGTATTTTTTTTTTTCATTTTTTGCAAATGCAATATTTGGTTTTGGCTTGTGGTTGCCCTGTTTTTTAAGTATGCTAACCCCTTCCCATAAATGTGTGTTTTAGCCTGATGGTCCTGTAAGTTCAAACACTTCATTACTATATTAAAATTAAGAAGAGAGACATACAAACACACAAACAAAAAGGGTTATTTACTTCCTAACATCCCTTGCCCACATTTTATGGTTTTGATGACTCTTTTTTATTTTTTCTTTTTAATTTTATTTTGTTTGAAGCATGTTCATGATTGAATCTGTATGCTGGCTTATTTGAGTGACTGCTCTCTGATTGCAGTTTCCTCAGTCCTAGTTCTTCCTCTTCTTTTTTTTTTTTTTTTTTCTTTTCTTTTTTCTTCCCTTTCCTTCCTTTCTTTTTGGTTTAGAGAAGCCCTTTCAATATTTCCTTTAACCTGGGTTTTGTGTTGCTGTATTCTTTAAGTTTTTGTTTGTTGGGAAAAATTTTTATTTCCCCTTCTATTTTAAATGATATTCTTGCTGGATAGAGTATTCTAGGTTGCATATTTTTTCCTTTGAGCACTTTAAATATCTCTTGCCATTCCCTCCTGGCCTGTAGTGTTTCTGTAGAGAAATCAGCTGATATTCTTATGGGGGTTCCCTTGTAGGTAACATTCTGTTTTTCTCTTGCTGCCTTGAGGATCCTCTCTTTATCACTAACTTTTGCCATTTTTATTATGATGTGTCTTGGTGTGGGTCTGTTTGGGTTCAGTTTGTTTGGGGCCCTCTGTGCTTCTTGTATCTTGAATCCAGTATCCTTTAGATTTGGGAAGTTTCCAGCGATCATTTCTTCAAATATATTTTCCATTCCCTTATCTTTTTCTACTCCTTCTGGAATTCCTATTATGCATAGATTGGCCCGTTTTATATTATCCCATAGGTCTCTTATATTGCTTTCCAGTTTTTTGATTCGGTTTTCTGTCTGCTGACTGGATTGAGTGATTTCCATTATTCTATCTTCCATATCACTGATTCGTTCTTCTGCATTATTCATTCTGGTTTTTACTGCCCCTAGTTCAGTTTGCATCTCTGCAAATGAATGTTCTAGTTTTTCTTGGCTCCTCCTTATATTTTCTAGCTCCTTTCTGAGGGTATCTGCATTACTGTTCATATCTTCTCTTAATTCCTTCAGTATTTTCACTATTTCTCTTTTGAATTCCAGGTCTGTCTGACTGCAGAGATCTGTTTCATTGTTGACTGTTTTAGGTGAGTTCTCCTGTTGGTTTGACTGGGAGTGGTTTCTCAGCTTCTTCATCTTGCTTGTTGTCTTCTTTCTCCTGAGGGAGTTGTACTCTCCGTTATCGGGCAGTGTTTGCCTTGTCACTGCCGTGGAATATTTCCTGAGGGCTGGCGTTGTTGGTCAATCTTTTTTGAGGCAGTGTGGCTTTTCTGGAGTGTTGATGGAGCTAACAGTGTTTCTTTGAAGCAATGAGTGATATTTTAAGGCATTTAGTGGTGTTGTCTCATTTTTACAAACATGCATGTTTGAACAACATACACCCAGAACAGAGTTTCAACTTTTTGCAAAGCAATACACATTATGATATGAAATGTTGAAGTAGGGAACCATTTTAAACAGTTTAGTGAGGCATACAGGAGAAATTTTTAATAAGGTTCCTCTGTCACAACATCTGTGTACTTCTATAATAAAATTTATTTTCTTCTTTAATTCCAGTCAAAAATCAAATAGACTATTAATGATAATGCTGGTAATAATACCATTAGTAATAACCATGGTAAAATTATTAAGTGATTTCCATTTACTCATCTATGCTCTTTACATATTTTATCCATTTGATTTTCTTAATAAGACTATGAGGCAGGTATTATGTGATTTTCCAGATCATAAACAAAGAAACTAAAGCACAGAGTGTGTTAATAATTGCCCAAGTCGAATAGCCAATGGGATTCAAATCAGAGCCTAAGATATATTATACTGCATTGCACGATATTGTTTTCTCATCAGCATCCCAATTACTGTTCACAGGTTAGACGTGGACAGATTTACAGCTGGAAGCAGCCATTCCTGTGTTAAGCAAATTCTCAACATTATGAAGAAGGTTCTGGAGTTCCCATTGGGGCTCAGCAGGTTAAGAACTCAACGTAACGTCTGTGAAGATGAGGGTTCAATCCCTGGCCTCACTCAGTGGGTTAAACATATGGCATTGCCATGAGCTGGAGCATAGGTTGCAGATGCAGCTCAGAAACAGCATTGCTGTGGCTGTGGTATAAGCCAGCAGCTGCAGCTCAGATTCAAACCCTAGCCTGGGAACTTGCATATGCTGCAGGGACGGCCATTAAAAAAAAATAGCTTTAAATATAATCTCAGAATCCAATTCATCATGATAATTTATATAGAATTTTGCACAAGTAGAAGTACAAAGTTCTTTAGGATTCTTGTACTTAAAAATACAGCCAAGCCACACATAGATAGAATTGGACATCAGTGTGGGAAGATGAACAGTAAGTTACAGAATGAGCATGAAATCAGATGAGGGAAGAGAGGAGTCCAGAGGAAATGAACACAGACGCTTGGCCACGTGGGATCCAGGTTCTGACTTATCCCTGGTAAGATATAACTAGTACTTTATTTCGGAATCTTACTCAGTATCATTTATAATAGACATATATTTAGAGCCGTGTTAATATAATAGAAATATATTTAGAGCCATGTTATATTTCATCATGAAAATTTATTCATTTTCAGCAAAGCCATAAAAGATTTCCAGAAAATGTGTAGCTACAGCACAACTCTAGCTCTTGTTATACATAGACACGTACCATTAATGATGTACAGTGTATCAGATACGTGCAAAAAACACTTAACCAGGGCTCAGCACCTTACTATGTTCAAAATAATGCTAACACAATTATAATTATAATCAAGATTCTGGTGCCCAGGAAAGATAAAAATAATTGTGCCTTGTATTATAATGCAGATCAGCTTTTAAAAATTTCAAAGCACAGAATTCCAATAATACAGTCTCTAGAGATCACTATACTGTGATCTAGATCAAGGTACACAGAGTTGGAGAATAAGTCTAGACTAGAAGAGGGGAAAATGGAGAATAATTGTCACATTGGTCATTTTCTCTCTTCCAGTTTTGCTATTAATGTAGATAAGGGTTTTTTTTTTAAGCTTTCGTATAACTTTATACTTTTAATGCAATAATCACCAAGCTACTTTGTATTCTAGTTGTTGACATGTACCTCTCATTGTACTCCACATACTAGATTGTTTTTTTTAATAGTTATTTCCCCAATACAATTTTTTTTTCTACTGTACAGCATGGTGACCCAGTTACACATACATGTACACATTCTATTTTCACATATTATCATAGATATTGTTTTCATCTCTGAAGAGATAACCAATCAACAACAGTTGTAAAATATGACCTACAATCAATCCATGTGCAAGTTTCCTCTACAGCCCAATATATTTATATAACTCTTTTGATTCGATCAAAGTTATAATTGAGGTTTGCAATGGTATATTTGGTTTTTATGTTTCATTATTTAGTGAGTTTTAATCTACAAAAGTTATGACGTCAATTTATTTGAAAGTCACAGACATGTGATATTGTTGATTTTATTTCCATATTCTCTCTGTCTAGGTCCCTCAAGCTTAGGTTTCAGATAAACAATGCCTCTTCAACAATACTAGGTGTGGAGTTCCTGTCCTGGCTCAGTGGAAACAAACACAACTAGTATCCATGAGGACATGGGTTTGATCCCTGGCCTCACTCAGTGGGTTAAAGATCCAGCATTGCCATGAGCTGTGGTGTAGGTTGGCAGCTGCATTTCTGATTTAACCCCTAGCCTGGGAACTTCCCTATGCCATGGGTGAGGCCCTAAAAAGAAAGAAAAAAAAAAATGCTAGGTGATCATTCGCTCTTTTTTAGTATCACGTCAGGGAGAATGTTATCCGGAAAATGTTGGCAGTGCCAGGTCTACTCACTTTGTTACCATGGTGACCACCAGCTTTTTCCCTGTACTGGTAAATGCTCCCCTTTGTTATTAATGAATAAGCTCTTGTGGGTATTTGGGCTCCACTTGAATAACTTCTTCAAACATCTTTCTTCCTGTCATTTAGTATTTATTGATGATCCTCACTAGAATCATTATATTGGTGGTTCCAAGTCGATTTTTCTAATCTATCAATACTTCTATATTGAATAGCTGACATCATTTTAGAAGAAATTTTCTTTTTATCCCTTTCTCCTTTTTCTCATTACATTAATTTCATGAATAATATAAATAATATTCTACTCTAAATAAACATAGTTTTTATTGTTCCAGAATAGAGTAAGGTTTTTCAATACTTAAATAGGATTTTACTTAAAATGTCCTTTTACATGACCATGTGGCACTTGGCAGTATGATTCGGGAGAGTAAATGCTTAAAAATCAAAAATTGCTGGTTGTATACAGTAATTTAAGGGAAAATTTTAAACAGACTTACTTAGAAAAATAGATTTTTTAAAATGGTTGTGAATCATGAGCTGTTAAAATGCAAACAAACATTAAACAGTTCAAAATGTTAATTGCCCATTATGTTTAAATATCTTTATAGGGACATCTCACCCACTGACTTACTTCCATTATTTTCAACAATGAACTTTCTGAATTTAAATTTTCTAAATTAATGGTACCAAGTCCTGAAAATTTCTGAAAAATATCAAACAGGACCAATTATGAACACAAGTTATTTCTATACATTTAGCAACAAAATATATACAACAAAAATATATGAAAAATCTTTAATTACTTCATTGTCTCATTTTTTTTAATGGCTGCACCTATGGGATGGGGAACTTCCCAGACCAGGGATTGAATCTGGGCTTCGGCAAGGCCGGATCCTTTAACCCACTGCACCAGGCCATGGATCAAACCCCAGCCTCTGAGCTCTTACAGTTGGATTCTAAACCCATTGTGCCACAGCAGGAACTCCATTTATTTTTGTTTTTGCAGTAATTTTTAAATAAATTTTAATTATTTCTGACAAAACAATGCATTTCAATGGTACAAAATTAAATAGGAAATTTCCTTCTCACTTCCTTCAGCAGACACTTGGCTACCTAGTTATCATTCCAGGGACAAATTTTCTTGGGTATCTTGGGTATTGTCTGTGTACACATATCTAAATATATTTGTATGAATGTGTATAAACACACACAACATACACACACACCCCTTCTGTTATTTTTCACAAATGGGAGCAAACTCTATATAATTTTCTATGTCTCACTTGTTTAATTATCAATATATTTTTGAAATTCTATGACAGTATATGAATGGAGCTTATAATTTTTTTAACAGCTGCAAGGCATTTTATTATATCAAAGCATCATACTTCATTTAACTACTTTTTATGAGGTATTTAGATGTTTATACAATTCCTAAGCTTTTAATATTTTAAAGAGTGTCGCAATGAATATCCTAAAAATAAATTCTTAGAAATGTGATTCCCAGGTAAGAAGAATTTGCATTTTAATTGTGCTGGTTCTCTTCAAACTACCTTCACATAGAAGTTATATCTTGCTATCCTTTCACCACTAAACATGTCTTCTTGCTAAGAGTTTTCATATGTTTCACTTTTATCCTTTAAGCAATTACTAAATTGCCATCTATGTTTATTAGCTTACATTAAAGGCTATTCAAATTTTACCAAATATCATTTGACAATTACCTGGTGTCTGGCATTGAGGTAGGTACTGGAAACAGTGTAACCCTCTTCATTAGCCAAACACTCGGTGTTAAGAGAACACAAAGGGACATATTCACATTATGATTGACCTTGTCAGTTTTCATGGTCAGCATGACAGCAGTGAAATCAGACACTAGAAGCAGGTGGAGAGAAAATGGTCTCACAAATAAACAGGTCCTCATGCAAGTGCTTGTTCTCAGGAGTGAAATGGACACAGCTCATGTTCCCCTACAGTAATTTTCCTCCCTTCCAGCAAGAAGGGCCAGGTTTGCACTCCCTATTCTTCTCTGACCCCTGGAGACATCTCTTGGGAAATCATACAAAACTTCATGAAAAGTTTAAAATGAATCTCTGTCACTACCAAGCAATCTTCCTGTACAAACAAAAACTCTTTGCTCCCTGGGGCCAACCCTACCATTTAATAGTAAAGCCGCAATATCTCAGTTTTCATTTCCGTGGCAGAATGGTAGCCAGCCTGTCTTACAACAGGACTTACAAGGTTTTAAATTTCTCAATAGGAGTCATGATAGTTTGACAATAAGCAAATACTGTTTTTTGAATTATTGAAGAGCACTTCTGAAATAATATATAATATTAAATATCACTCTGTTTACATAGAATCTGTAGTCAAAGTTAATTAAGAGGCAATCATAGGAAATTACAAATCTAAGTCATATCTATAATGGAGGAAAAATTGGAAACATCACATAGTGAGCACTGTAGTTTTTGTTTAATGCATTGATGACTTGAAAGATGGGGGAAAATAATTAACCAATTGAAAACAAACACATATTCAGTGTTACTCAGCAAATCAGTAAGTTTTCTTCCAGAGTATAGAATACAAAACTTATAATGTTGGTGACATCATATATTTTAAGCACACACACATCTGCAAATAGGTGGGACTTAATATTTTCTATGAATCAATAAATTAATAATGAAAATGAAATGCTCTAGCAAACAGGTCTGCAAGATAAAGGGACACTGGAGTTCTCATTGTGGCTCAGTGGAAACAAATCTGACTAGCATCCAAGAGGATGCAGGTTCGATCCTTGGCCTTGCTCAGTGGGTTAAGGATCCAGCATTGCCATGAGCTGTGGTGTAGGTTGAAGACATGACTCAGATCTGGCATTGTTGTGACTGCAGTGTAGGCTGGCAGCTAGGGTTCTGATTCAACCCCTAGCATGGGAACCTCCATATGCCTGGGTGCTGCCCTAAAAAGACAAAAAAAAAAAAAAAGAAAAGCTTAAGGGACATCTTTCTCACTCCTTGATCTATCCTCTTAATTTCATAATGAAAACAAAAATAAAATATATATACCTATTTTGAAATTAATTTTTCTGCTGGATCTCAACTCACTTCTTACAATGAAGAGGACAAAAAGAGGATATATATAATTAAGTGGTCTATTTTTATTGTTTTGTCATTTGAGTTTTTGAAAACTTAAAAACTTTGAATTGAAGAATAACGCCACTTCATAAAAGGGCTGCTTCTGCATATATCCGGACAAAACTCTACTTAAAAGAGACACGTGCACCCGCATGTTCATGGCAGCCCTATTCACAATAGCCAGGGCATGGAAACAACCCAAATGTCCATCAACAGATGATTGGATTCGGAAGAGGTGGTATATATACACAATGGAATACTACTCAGCCATAAAAAAGAATGACATAATGCCATTTGCAGCAACATGGATGGAACTAGAGAATCTCATACTGAGTGAAATGAGCCAGAAAGACAAAGACAAATACCATATGATATCACTTATAACTGGAATCTAATATCCAGCACAAATGAACATCTCCTCAGAAAAGAAAATCATGGACTTGGAGAAGAGACTTGTGGTTGCCTGATGGGAGGGGGAGGGAGTGGGAGGGATCGGGAGCTTGGGCTTATCAGACACAACTTAGAATAGATTTACAAGGAGATCCTGCTGAATAGCGTTGAGAACTTTGTCTAGATACTCATGTTGCAACAGAAGAAAGTGTGGGGGAAAAATGTAATTGTAATGTATACACGTAAGGATAACCTGACCCCCTTGCTGTACAGTGGGAAAATAAAAAAATTATAAAAAAAAAGGGCTGCTTCTGGAAAGCACCAGGTTTCTCATTCTGTATTAATTTGACTCATCTTTGTTCTCAAGTTAAGATGGAAAAAGGTAAACTCAGTTTTGGACTATCTGGAGACGGGATAAAGATGGTGGAATAGAAGGACTGGAGCTCAACTTCTCTCCTAAAAACAACAAAATTTACAACTAAAGACTGAGCACTCTTCACCCAAATGGACTGGAAACCTTAAAAACAGATATCCTACTCCAGAAGAAAAAGAGGAGGACACATCAAGAGGACAGAAGGGCAATTTCACGATATAAACAACCCCATACCTCCTGGGTGGGAAGCTCCACAGACTGAAAACTAACTGGTTCACAGAGACTCACCTACAGGAGTGAGAGTTCTGAGCCCCACATCAGACCCTCACGTGTGGGGATCTGGCATGGGGAGAAAGAGCCCTGGAGCATCTGGCATTGAAGGCCAGTGGGGCTTGTGCGCAGGAGCTCCACAGGACTGGGGAAAAGGAGACCCCATTCTTAAAAGGCACACACAGACTTTCACATGCATTGGGTCCCAGGGCAAAGCAAAGTCTCCATGGGAATCTGAGTCAAAACTGACTGCAGTGCTTGGAGGACATCCTGGGAAAACAGGGGTGAACATGGCTTGTTGTGAGGGAAGGACATTGAAAGCAAAGCTCTTGGGAATATTCAGCAGCCTTGCCTTTCTCTGGAGGTGACCATTTTGGGAGAATCTGGCCCCACCCATCAGTCAGCTGCTGAGAAGCCCCAGGGCAAACAACAACCCAGGTGATATCACAGCCCCACCCCTCAGTAAACAGGCTACCTAAAGACCCCTCAGGCACACAGCTGCCTCTAAACCCATCCAGAGACTAAGCCCCGCCCACCAGAGGGGTTAGAATCAGCTCCACCTACCAGTGAGCAGGCATCAGCCTCCCTCATTAGGAAGCCTACAGCAAGCCCCCCATACCAACTTCAGCCACAAAGGGGCAGACATCAGAAGTAAGAGAGGCTACAACTCTATTATCTGCAAAAAGTAACCACACCAAAAACCTGTAAAAATGAAAACACAGAGGACTATAACTCAGATGAGGGAGAAAGGAAAAAACCCAGAAAAACAGCTAAGTGATCAGGAGATTCTCAGTCTCCAGGAAAAAAGACTTTAGATTGTTGATGTGGAAGATGATGCAAGACATTGCAAATAAACAGGGGGACAAAGATGGATAATTTACAGCAAACACAGAGCAAAGAGATACAAGATATAAAACTTAAACAAGAAGAGATGCAAAATACAATAACTGAAATAAAAAATTCACTAGAAGCAGCTAACAGCAGAATACAGGAGGCAGAAGAATGAATAAGCGAGGTGCAGGACACATTAGTGGAAATTACAGATGTGGAACAGAAAAGAGAAAAAAGATTGAAAACAAATAAAGAGAGACCCAGAGACCTCTGGGACAACGTTAAATGCACCAACATCTGTATTATAGGGGTGACAGAAGGAGAAGAGAGAGAGAAGGGGACGGAAACAATATTCCAAGAGATAATAGCCAAAAACTTCCCTAACATGGGAAAGGAACCACTCACCCAAATCCAGGGAGCACAACGAGTACCATATAAAATAAACCCAAGGAGAAACACCCTGAGACACATATTAATCAAACGACCAAAATTAAAGACAAAGAGAAAATCTTGAAAGCAGCTAGGGAAAAGAAACAAATAACATGCAAGGAAACCCCAATAAAGTTACTGGAAGATTTTCAGCAGAAACTCTGCAGGCCAGAAAGGAGTGGCATGATATACTTAACATGATGAAAGGAAAAAACCTCCAACCAAGATTACTCTACCCAGCAAGTTGCTCATTCAGATTTGAAGGAGAAATCAAAACCTTCTCAGATAAGCAAAAGCTGAGAGAAATCAGTAACACTAAACCAGCCATACAACAAATACTAAAGGAACTTCTCTAGGCAGAAAAAAAGAAGAGAAGAAGGAAAGAAAAAAGAGCAGCGAAAGCTAATCCAATGCAATTAATAAAATGGCAATAAGAAAATACACATCAATAATTACCTTAAATGTTAATGGACTAAACGCCCCAACCAAAAGACAGAGACTGACTGAATGGATACAAAAACAAGACCCATATACATGCTGTCTTCAAGAGACCCACTTCACTTCTAGGGACACATACATATTGAA
Organism: Sus scrofa; assembly: GCF_054392235.1. NCBI lineage: Eukaryota > Metazoa > Chordata > Mammalia > Artiodactyla > Suidae > Sus > Sus scrofa. The sequence continues at coordinate 161,222,043 of NC_139383.1, read as the reverse complement.
AGTGAGAGGATGGAAGAAAATATTTCACACAACAGGGATCAAAAGAAAGCTGGAGTAGCAATCCTCATATCAGACAAAATAGACTTTAAAATGAAGACTATTTTAAGGGACAAAGAAAGACAGTACATAATGATCAAAGGATCAATCCAAGAAGAAGACATAACAATTTTAAGTATCTATGTACCCAGCATAGGTTCACCACAATATATAAGGCAACTGCTAACAACCTTAAAAGGACAAATCAACAATAATGCAATTATAGTAGGGGACTTTAACACTGGACAGATAAACCAGACAGAAAATCAATAAGGAAACACAGGCCCTGAATGATGCATTAAACCAGATGGACTTAATAGACATTTATAGGACATTCCATCCAAAAGCAACAGAATACACATTCTTCTCAAGTGCACATGGAACATTCTCTAAGATTGATCATATCCTGGGCTACAAATCCAACCTCAGTAACTTTAAGAAAATTGAAATCATATCAAGCATCTTTTCTGACCACAATGCTATACAACTGGAAATCAACAACAAGAAAAAAACTGCAAAAAACACAAACACGTGGAAACTAAACCACATGCTACTAAACAACCAATGGATCACTGAAGAAATCAAAGAGGAAATTAAAAAATACCTAGCAACAAATGACAACAAAGATATGACACTCCAAAACCTATGCGATTTGGCAAAAGCCTTTCTAAGAGGAGAGTTTATAGCAATACAAGCCCACCTCAGGAAACAAGAAAAAGCCCAAATAAACAAGCTAACTTTACATCTAAAGCAGCTCGAGAGAGAACAGACAAGACGTAAAGTTAGCAGGAGGAAAGAAATCATAAAGATCAGGGCAGAAATCAATGAAATAGAAAAAAAGAAAACCATAAAAAGATCAATGAAACGAAAAGCTGGTTCTTTGAGAAGATCAACAAAATTGATAAACCCTTAGCCAGACTTATCAAGCAAAAAAGAGAGAGGACCCAAATCAATAAAATTAGAAATGAAAAAGGAGAAGCAACAACGGACATCACAGAAATACAAAGGATCATAAGAGACTACTATATGCAACTATATGCCAATAAAACAGAAAACCTAGAAGAAATGGACAAATTCTTAGAAAAGTACAATCTTCCAAGACTAAACCAAGATAAAATAGAAAAGATGAATGGAGCAATCACAAGAACTGAAATTGAAACTGTGATTTAAAAACTTCCAACAAACAAAAGTCCAGGACCAGATGACTTCACAGGCGAATTCTATTGAACATCAGAGAAGAGTTAACACCTATCCTTCTGAAACTATTCCAAAAAATTGCAGAGGAAGGGACACTCCCAAACTCATCCTATGAGACCACCATCACCCTGATACCAAAACCAGACAAAGACACCACAAAAAAAGAAAACTACAGGCCAATTTCACTAATGAACATCGATGCAAAAATCCTCAACAAAATACTAGCAAACCACATCCAACAATACATTAAAAGGATTGTACATCATGATCAAGAGGCATTTATCCCAGGGATGCAAGGTTTCTTCAATGTCCACAAATCCATCAGTGTGATACACCACATAACAAACTGAAGAATAAAAACCATATAATCCTCTCAATAGATTCAGAAAAAGCCTTTGACAAATCCAACACCCATTTCTGATAAAAACCCTTCAGAAAGTGGGCCTAGAGGAACCCTACCTCAACATGATAAAGGCCATATATGACAAACCCACAGCAAACATCATTCTTTATGGTGAAAAGCTGAACAAATTGCCACTGAGATCAGGAACAAGACAAGGATGGCCACTCTCGCCACTATTCTTCAACATAGTTCTGGAAGTCCTAGCCACAGCAATCAGAGAAGTAAAAGAAATAAAAGGAATCCAAATTGGAAAGGAAGACGTAAAACTATCCCTATTTGCAGATGACATGACACTGTACCTAGAGAATCCTAAAGACTCTGCCAGAAAACTGTTAGAGCTCATCCACGAATTTGGCAAAGTCGCAGGATTCAAAATTAATACACAGAAATTGATGGCATTTCTATACACTAACAATGAAAGATCAGAAAGAGAAATTAGGGAAGTAATCCCATTTACCTTTGCATCCAAAAGAATAAAATACCTAGGAATAAACCTACCTAAAGAGACAAAAGACCTGTACTCTGAAAACTATAAGACACTGATGAAAGGAATCAAAGATGACACACATAGATGGAAAGACATACCATGCTCGTGGATTGGAAGATTTAGTATTATCAAAATGACTATACTACCTAAGGCAATCTACAGATTCAATGCAATCCCTATCAAATTACCAAGGACATTTTTCACAGAACTTGAGCAAAATATTTTAAAGTTTGTTTGGAAGCACAAAAGACCCAGAATAGCCAAAGACATCCTGAAAAAGAAAAATGGAGCTGGAGGAATCAGGCTCCCGGACTTCAGATGATACTATAAAGCAACAGTCATCAAAACCGTATGGTACTGGTACAAAGACAGACATATAGATCAGTGGAACAGGATAGAAAGGCCAGAATTAAACACATGCACCTACAGCCAACTAATCTATGACAAAGGAGGCAAGACTATACAGGGGACAAAAGACAGCTTGTTCAATAAGTGGTGCTGGGAAAACTGGACAGCCACATGGAAAAGAATGAAATTAGAACACTCCCTAACACCATACACAAAATTAAACTCCAAATGGATTAAAGACCTAGATATAAGACCAGACACTATCAAACTCTTAGAGGAAAACACAGGCCAAACCCTCTCTGACATAAACGATAGCAATATCTTCTCAGATCCACCTCTTAGAGTATTGACAATAAAACCAAAAATAAACAAATGGGACCTACTCAAACTTCAAAGTTTCTGCACAGCAAAGGAAACTCTAAACAAAACGAAAAGACAACCCACAGAATGGGAGAAAATCTTTGTAAGTGAATCAACTGACAAGGGATTGATCTCCAAAATTTACAAAGAACTTCTGCAGCTCCATACCAAAAAAACAAATAACCCCATCCAAAAATGGGCAGAAGATCTAAACAGACAGTTCTCCAAAGAAGACATACAGATGGCTGAGAAACGCATGAAAAGATGTTCAACATCACTCATTATTAGAGAGTTGCAAATCAAAACCACTATGAGGTATCACCTTATACCAGCCAGAATGGCCATCATCAAAAAGTCTACAAACATAAGTGCTGGAGAGGGTGTGGAGAAAAAGGAACCCTAATACACTGTTGGTGGGATTGTAAATTGGTACAACCACTGTGGAAAGCAGTATGGAGATGCCTCAGAAAACTAAAAATAAAACTACCATTTGATCCAACAATCTCACTCCTGGGCATCTATCCAGAGAACACCATGACTCAAAAAGACACATGTACTCTGATGTTCATTGCAGCACTATTTGCAATAGCCAAGACATGGAAACAACCTAAATGTCCATCAACAGAGGAGTGGATCAAGAAGTGGTACATATACACAATGGAATATTACTCAGCCATTAAAAGGATGAAATACTGGCATTCTTAGCCACATGGATGGACCTAGAAACTATCATGCTTAATGAAGTCAGCCATACAATGAGACACCAACATCCAATGCTTTCACTGACATGTGGAATCTTTAAAAAGGACAGACTGAACTTCTTTGCAGAATGGATGCTGACTCACGGCATTGAAAACCTTATGGTCTCTGGAGGAGACAGTTTGGGGGGTAGGGGGATGTGCTTGGGCTGTGGGATGGAGATCCTGTGAAATCAGATTGTTATGATCATTATACAACTACAGATGTGATTAATTCATTTGCGTAATAAATAATTAAGGGAAAAAATAAAAAATAAAAAAAAATAAAATGTAAAAAAAAAAAAAAAACTTAAACATAGAATTAGCATGTGATCCAGCCATTCCACTCCTGGGTAATAACAAAGATCAGGGATTCAAATAGATATGTATACACCCCGGTTCATAAGAGCATCCTTCACAATAGTCAAAAGATGGAAGCAGCCCAAGTGTCCATTGATGTATGAACAAACTGTAGAGTGTGTGTGTGTGTGTGTGTGTGTGTGTGTGTGTTTAAAAAATAATATGTGTGTGTTTGTGTGTATCACTGTATCTGTATATGTATACATAAAAAGGAAGCTTTAAAAAAGAAGGAAATAATGACACACTATAACGTGGATGAACCTTGAGGACATTATGCCAAGTGAAAAAAGCCAGTCACAAAAGGACAAATACTTAATGATTTGACTTATATGGAGTACCTGGAGTAATCAGAGTCATAGAGGCAGAAAGTAGAATGGTTGCCAGGCGGTGGGAAAGGAAAATTCAAGTTAGTGTTTAATGGGTATGGAATTTTCAGTTTGGGACAATGAAAGCGTTCCAGAGATGGAAAATGGCAATGGTTGCAAAACAGTGAGAATGTACTTAATGCACCCTTAAAAATGGTAAATTTTATGTCATGTGCATATTACCACAATTAAAAAAAAAGATGCAGAGAAAAAAATTTTTGGAGTATCTGGTGAACAAAATACTTAACTGCTTCTCAAATGTTCAATCTATGATAAGTCAGTTCTATGCTATGATCGCTCTGTCAGGAAGAAGTTAGGAACACATCCTAAAACTGCGGGTTTATATACTTTTATTCAGTAAAGTTACTTCTTTTAGATGGGAATTCTGGGACTAAAATTCTACAATAGGATAATAATATGAAAGATTAAGACAGTAGAAGATGAAAAGTTAAAGTACATTTGTTCTTCAACTGATATATATACTTGGAAAGCCAAAGAAAACACACACACAAAATGCATCTGAGTCTGCACACATGACTAACATACTCTGAAATTCAAGGCTAATATTGATAATTCCATCATATAACACAACAAGAAAACACTATCCATTATAGTATTCCTTCATTCATATTTGTCAGATTTGCTATACAATTTTTTCACATTGTCTCACCTATTAAAGTAAAATACAAAATGAAAGCCAAACTTGAAAATTCCTTGAGCAGACAAAACCATTTAAGCTGTCCATGTAAGCAAAACAAAATCTAGCTCGATTCATGAAAGCAAGTGAAATTTAACTTAGGTTATTTCTCTTACATGCCTCTGCTTGTCATAAAAGAAACAACTCATCTTCATAAAATGGTATAAGATAATAAATTTTTTTGTCTTGTTAGGGCCGTACCCACGGTATACAGAAGTTCCAAGGCTAGGGGTCAAACCGGAACTGCAGCTGCCAACCTATGCCACAGCCACAGCAATGCAGGATCTGAGCCGTGTCTGTAACCTACACCACAGCTCACAGCAATGGGGATCCTTAGCCCACTAGCAAGGCCAGGGGTCGAACCTGTGTCATGGATACCAGTCGGGAGTTCCCGTCGTGGCTCAGTGGTTAACGAATCCGACTAGGAACCATGAGGTTGCGGGTTCCGTCCCTGGCCTTGCTCAGTGGGTTAACGATCTGGCGTTGCCGTGAGCTGTGGTGTAGGTTGCAGATGCGGCTCGGATCCCGCGTTGCTGTGGCTCTGGCGTAGGCCGGTGGCTACAGCTCCGATTCGACCCCTAGCCTGGGAACCTCCATATGCCGCGGGAGCGGCCCAAGAAATAGCAAAAAGACAAAAAAAAAAAAAAAAAAAAAAAAAAAAAAGGATACCAGGCGGATTCATTACCACTGAGCAATAGTGGGAATTCCCTAAGATAACAACTTTTAACAATTCCCTGCCACCTGGAAACTCCCACTGGAATAACCAATCATTGCAGGGGCTGGGGTTGAGGAAAAGAGAAAGGAGAAGGTGAGCATGCTGTTATCAAAGATTTTCAGTGGATGTTCTTGAATAAATGTTTCTTCATTTGGTGTATGCCCTTTGGATAATTTCAAGATACTTTAAATGGTTACGTAAATCTGTGCTAGTTAGGGTTCTCCAGAGAAACAAAACCAATGGGATGGTCTAGAGGGAGATTAATTGATTAATTTTAAGAAATTGGCTCACATAATTGTGGAGGCTGGGAGGGCCACATTCCGTAGAATAGGTCAACAGGTTGAAGATCCAGGGAAAAATTGCAATTAGAGTCTAAAGGGTTTGCTGGAGGAATTCCCTCTTCCTCTGGGAAAGTCATTTTTCTAGTTGCTTTTTGGTGGGGTTTTTGTTGTTTTTTAAATCAAGTAAGGTCATCAACTGGTTGAATGAGTTCCACCCACATTGTGGAGAACAATCTACTTTATTCAACATCTACTGGTATTCTCATCTAAAATATATTTTCACAGAAACATCTAGAATCATGTTTGATCAAGTATCTGGGTACCGTGGGCTGACCAAATTGATCTGTAGAATTAACCATGAGCATTTACGATTATTACATGTAATTTTTACTTGATTGCTTCTGATTCATCTGTTTGGCATCTTGGCAGAGATGCTGGAATAGCTGAGAGCTATTAGTATCCTCTTATATCCTCCATCTCCCCCTTGTCATTTCCATGCTTTGCATTTCCTCACACCATGACTGTATTAGTTGGGCCGCTTACCTAGCTTCTATCTTTAGTGAGGTGTCCATGATAAAAAAAAAAAAAAAAAAAAAAAAAAAAAAAAAAAAAAGCACGAGAGGTGCCGGTCCTTGCAAAGACTGAGCCCCAAACTGCCCAATAAAATTTCCACCACATTGTATTGGTCAACAAGCCAGCTTTGAATCCAGGTCCGGAGGAATAAATCCCACTGTCAGTGAGGGAGAAACATTAGCACCCTTTGAGTTAAGGATCCTGCATTGTCACTGCTGTGGCTGAGGTCATTGTTGTGATGCAGGCTTGATCTCTGGCCCAGGGAACGTCTGCATGCTACGGGTGTGATCAGGAAAAAAAAAACAAAAACAAAAACAAAAAAACAACATAAAGCTAAAAGGAACCTCAAAGCTAACATTATTATGAACTAAATTATAGAAATACATACCCAAGAATCACAACATCTAACCTCCTTCCCCAGAGCACCTTTGTTATATTTGCCAAAATGGACAATTTCAGTCAAAATGACTCCTGGAGATTTTCATTTTTCAGTCCAAACAAATGATAAGACTGACCCTTTCATCAAACAAGCCATCAGTGGACCGAGGCAGCAGGTGGTATCTGGGAATGCAGCTGCCATTTGCCATACTGATTGGCATTTCAAGAAAGCAGAAGTAGAAACCAAACACAAAACAGATTTTAGAAGAATCATGCTGTACAACTGTTGCTGAGACATTCTTCCGACAACATTTTGTAAGAAGAAGTGAAGCGTTTATTTCTAAATATGTGGTAGGGCATATTATGTTAGTCATGTCAAATGGCAGGTGACAGTCTCTCTGTGTGTGTAGACATACATGTTCTATATTTACATTTGAAAAGGGCCTTGGGAATCACGCCAAGGCTTGTAATTGCATATTCAAGTGTTATAATTGCTGAAAATTTTGCTTGCAGACAATAATTAAAGTTTCCACAACATGTGGTAGCAGAACCAAAGGGGAATGACTCTGACATGCATTCTCTTCTGTTATTTATTCCTCTCCACATGGCCTTTAAGATTTTTTTTTAAATTATTATATTTATAGTTGTACAAGTGTCATCACAACCCAGCTTTTGAACATTTCCATCCCAAACCCCCAGTCCACCCCTCCCTCCCCCACCACCTCTCCCTTTTGGTTACCATAAGTTTTTCAAAATCTGTGAGTCTGTTTCTGTTCTACAAATAAGTTAATTCATATCTTTTTTTAGATTCCACATACAAGTGACATCACATGATGTCCATCTCTCACTGTCTGACTTACTTCACTTTGTATGATAATTTCTAGGTCTATTCATGTTGTTGCAAATGCCATCATTTCATTCTTTTTTATGGCTGAGTTATATTCCATTGTTTATATGTACCACATCTTCTTTATCCATTCCTTTGTTGATGGACATTTAGGTTGCTTCCATGTCTTGACTATTGTAAACAATCCTGCAATGAACACTGGGGTGCATGTATATTTTCAAGTCATGGTTTTCTCCAGATAGATGCCCAGGAGTGGGATTGCTGGATCACATGGTAATTCTATTTTTAGTTTTTTGAGGAACCTCCATATGGTTTTCCATAGTGGTTGCACAAATTTATATTCCCACTATCTGTGTAGGAAGGTCCCCCTTTTTCCACACCCTCTCCAGCATTTATTGTTTGTAGACTTTTGGATGATGGCCATTCTGGCTGGTAGGAGGTGGTACCTCATAGTAGTTTGGATTTGCATTTCTTTAATAATTAGTTATGTTAGCATCTTTCCGTGTGTTTTTTGGCCATCTGTATATCTAGATTCATTTATGAAATCACTGGGAGAAATATGTCCTACAGTGGAACATGGTTTTTAACAATCTCTTTAAGTAAGAAAAGAAGAGATATTAAATACATGCTAAATATGGTGATTGAAGGACAAATTTAGGGAACATGAATTTATTTTGCTATCTTGTATTTCCCCATCACCCATGCTTTTACCATTATGAGCCTGAATCGATGGGAATAATGTACGTGTAAAGGGAAAAGGGACTTTAACGTAGAACTGCTGGAGGTAAGCAGACCCAGGTTTCAATTAAGCTCTGGCATTCATTAGCTATGAAATCTGGGTTTACCATCTTTCTCAGCTTCTTTTTCCCCAAAGTGCAAATAACAATAATAACTGATTGCTTGGATAATGTAGTATGTATAAATATATAAACCATTTGTGACATATTATGAATGCTCAATAAAGAATATTTAAGTATTTTGGCTAGAAAATTTTCAATTTTTCAAAATTTTGAAGCACATGTCATAAATACCCTAAAGTACTTGGCAACACTTTGACTTGTCTCAAGTTCACAAATATTTGTTGAAATAATAAATAAATAAATAATACTTTTCATTGCATTTGAGCTATATTTTACTTCATGGGAGGTGTCCAATTGTCAGCCCTTCATATCCCAGGTCTGCAAATTCGACCAAGCCAGATGATATAGTACTATAGCACAAATTTACCAAAAAATAATCCAGAGTATATGAGGAACTCTGTACTTCAAACCCTTGTGTTTCAAGGCTCAATTGGTTTTCTTGTGGCAGCCCCAGGAAACGAATGCAGACACAAACTACTATGCAGCTTGTGTCTACTTAATAGAACTCTGTGTGCACCCTGCTGGTGCTCAGAGGACCTTGCATCCCTGCTCCTTGCCTAGGCTCCCCTCTCATCACTTGCATGTGTTTCTGCTCCCAGTGGCCCCACTTGGACTCCCTTGAAAGGCTCTCCTGGAACCACTCTGTCCACACAGAGAGCTCGGGGGGGAGCCCAGAATGTCTGTCCTCTTGAGTGACTCTAGACAATGAGTTAAGCGTCTGGCAGCATGAAAGCCTATTTCATTTAAGAAATATAGATAAAGGTTCAGGATAGTCACAAAGATCGACATAAAAAGTCATTCATGAAAAGATAATAACAAGATTCATTAGCTATCTCCATAACTTTTGCAACCATTAACATTTGCTTTGGAAGACAAAAGAAATAACAGATAAAAATTGGAAGAAGCCATCAAATAATTCTATTCTTTATAATTTTTAAGATATTTCATGAAAAGTTTCAATTTCTATTTTCAAATTCTCTTCCTACTATTTAAAAAATTCTATAATAACCATGGGTGGTAATATAAGAAACAGACAAATCTAAATGTAGAACTATTTGTGAATGTTCAATGATAGAGTTCAGTCCATGGCCCCTAGTGTGCCACAATCATAATAAAATCCATCCATCCATCCACCCATCCATCTCCACATCTATCAATCTTATCCCTCACTGTTATGTGGGCCACATATTTTAAAAAAGGATAGTTCAGGGAGTTCCCATCGTGGCGCAGCGGAAACAAATTTGATGATGAACCATGAGGTTGCAGGTTTGACCCCTGGCCTCACTCAGTGGGTTAAGGATCCGGCCTTGCCATGAGCTGTGGTGTAGGTCGCAGATGCAGCTCAGATCTGGCATTGCTGTGGCTGTGATGTAGGCCAGCAGCTGTAGCTCCGATTAGACCCCTAGCCTGGGAACTTCCATATGCCATGGAAGCAGCCCTAAAAAGACAAAAATAAAAAATAAAAAGGGATGGTTAAAAAGACAATGCTGTCTCATCCTTCATTAGAAAAAAAAATCTATATAGCTGATGGTTTTCTTATATTTCTTAACTATAAAATGATAATTTCATAGAAATATTTTCCTCAATTGATGAGACCCGCTCATCAACTCAGGTCCCAAAGTCTGCAGTGCCACAGATTTAAGAAAGAAGAGACAAAGAAATAGAGTGGGGATCAGGGGGCTACCGCCTTTGAGAGGCAACATCAACCCTCTGAGCCAAGTCATGATTTTTATTTGCTATTTTCTACTTCCTTGTAGGTACAGAATCACATGTGTCATTTACAATGTTACAGATATGCAAGGCACAGACCCTTTGTATTCATAGATGCTATAAATGATTAACTCTCCAGAAAAAGATTATATTGTTTATGCTTAAGGCTATTATGCCCTTTCCTCCAATTCCCTTAGGGTTCTGGTCATGAGAACAAGAACGTCAATGGCTTGGAGTATTTGGAGTATTTGGCAACTTGTTTTCAAGCAGCCACTCATACAGATGTACATTTCCCGTCTCACTCCCTTTCACCCAAGGTTCTGGGAAAGTCTTATATATTTTGCAAGCCTAGATTAGTGTCATTCTTCAAGCACCATCTAGTTTCTTTGATTCACTATGGCCTGTATACATGCATATCTGGCAAGCCTCCAACACTCAATGTCTATTTTCAGTTGTATCTGTATCATTCTCTTAATGCTTCTTCTAGTCTGGAAATTACCACATGTATTTATTCTCAGAGTATCTGTAACCTAAAACATTATGGAAACATGTAAAAGAGCATGACTAATTATTGACCCTAGGTAACTATAATGGTCAAATGCAAATTTGAACCTAATAACGATTATTCCCCTAAATATCAGCACTTAACATATGCATTGCATACAAGTGTGTTGATTTATATGTCAGATAGAACACAGGGTTTCAGTTTCGGCTGCACTGCTTACAAGCTTTGTGACCTTGAGCAAGGTGCCAAACCTGCCAAAGGATTATACCGTAATTCCCATTCTGGGAACAATAATGGCACTTTCAGAAGATTAAATAAGACCAAGGTGTATAAATCACTGAGCGCTAAAATGTATATAGTAAGCACTGAGTTATCACTTACAGTCCTAACTGAATATCCAATTTCATTATTTATAAAAGACTTGCTACGTTGCCAGCACTATGAAGACATGAGGCCAACAGCAGCAGGTGAACTTAACAAGGACCGGGGGAGGAGTAAGAATGACCTCAATGTGCAAGGAATCTACTCTCTTGGAAAAGAGAACCACATGTTTGAAGTCACGAGAAGGCAGGTCTTAAAGGAATTTTTAAAAGTTCAAAAACAAGGGCATGCTGTATGGTATTGGACATGTCTGGCCCAGTCTTATCATCGTCATGCTAAATTACAATATTCTACCTCTACTGCGGTGAAGAGAGTCAGTGTAGTACACAGATCAAGGGAGAAAAACTTACAATTATAGCAACAAAAATAAAGAACAGTCTTGCTTAAAAAGATGTCAATCTTACCATTATGATTTTGATGAAATAATGTATCAATACTGAATAAATTTAAAAATAGAATGTCTATTATCTTTTTCTCTAACAATAATCTTTTTTCAACTACTTTGTATTACTAAGTGTTAAATTCTATTTATTTCTTTTATAGCTTCCTTAAGAGTGGTGATTTTGTTAATTATCTTTAAATTTCCAGGGATTATGTGGAAGCACTTACTACATACTTAGTGATTAAATAAATGAAGGGATGACTATTTTTAATTAATCTGAGTAATAATAACAGAAGTCTATAAGGCTATATATGCTTAAGTTTAATTACTGAGTGTGTTATGAACATTAGAAATCATTTCATTATGTAGTTGTTACAAAATGGTTTCCATCCTTACCTTTCGATTTTAACACAAAGTCCCCTTAATAAGTCATGCGTGTTATTCACCCAATATAAGAACTAGCGTAACAGAATCATGCATGAAATTGACAAGGCTGGCCAAATATTTAAATCTGTATATGGTCACAGTTCAGAGAGTGGCCAAAAGATAATGCAAGAATTTTCAACTATTTGCATTTTTAGGGACATAATTTTCAAAAGCCATCTAAATGAAATCTGACTTTCTACCTCCTGTGAAGCTGTACATGACCAAGAAAATGGCTCTATTTCTTCTCTTCTAGAACTGTTCTTAAGGAAGTAAGCCAATCTGGGAGACACAGGTGTTAAAGGACTCAGAGTCTACAGACACTATTGTAAATTGAAGCAATAAATAAATGATTCCTCAGAGAGGAAAACTTCATGCTAGAGTGGTGATTTATTAATAAATGTCTAATTATATAAAGTAGAAAATTGTTTATCATCAGCATACAAGTATTTGACTTCCTAGGGCATTTAAGTCACTGATTTCCGTAGGACAAAAATAATCTATCATTTCAAAAATTAATTTTACAGCATTTTAATATGTGTATGTTTGTGGTAATTCAATAATTTCACAATATAAAGTATTTAAAGCAAAAAGCTTAACTCTAAGTCCAGTGAATTTCTTCTTTTTTTGTCTTTTTGGAGCCACATCCATGGCATATGGAGGTTCCCAGGCTAAGGGTCGAATCGGAGCTATAGCTTCTGGCCTACACTATAGGCCAGATCCAAGACACTTCTGTGACCTACACCACAGCTCATGGCAACGCTGGATCCTTAACCCACTGAGCAAGGCCATGGATTGAACCTGTGTCCTCATGGTTGCTAGTCAGATTCATTTCCACTGAGTCAGGATGGGAACTCCTAAGTCCAGTGAATTTCCAACAAGCAGCTTAGAGGATGAGTGCCCACAATAATACAATATATGTGCAAATAATCAGGAGATCTCTGTTTAAAAAAAAAAAACCCTGATGTTCACATTCACCGTTCACCATCGCTGAACATCTACTGCTAAGCACTGGTCTGGACAAATAAATAGAAACTAAGAGAAAAATAGCTAACGATTCTTTAGTATTTACTATATGACTGGCCCTAATTTAAATACTTTACATGAAAATTATTACATTTAGAATGGATAAACAACAAAGTCCTACTCTATAAACAGGGAACTATATCCAGTCTCCTGGGATAGACCATGATGGAAAATAATATTTTAAAAGGAGTTACATTGCTACGCAGTAGAAATTGGCACAACATTGTAAGTCAACTATACATTAATAAAAATAAATAAATACTCTATAGGAATTATTGTTTAATCCCCTCAATAACCACATGAGATAGCTATTTTTTTTTCGTCTTTTTTTTCATCTTTTTTAGGTCTGCTCCTTTAGCATATGGAGGTTCCCAGGCTAAGGGTCAAATCGGAGCTGTAGCTGCCGGCCTACACCACAGCTCACAGCAACGCTGGCTCCTTAACCCACTGAGCAAGGTCAGGGATCAAACCTGCAACCTCATGGTTCCTAGTCGGATTTGTTAACCACTGAGCCACGACGGGAACTCCCACATGAGATAGCTATTAACATTACTTCCATCTTAGAGGTTAGGAAACAGGCACAATGAGTGTAAGTAACCTGCCTTGGATCTCACGGGCAGTAGGCAGTGAGAGTTCACTTCCCATCCTGGCAACCTGATCACAGATTGATTCTGTATGTGTAAACAGTACATCTTTGAAAACATGTTAATACACCATAATGATATCAATTGATAAGTATTATAAGAGAACAAATACTGGGGTGAGGGGACCACAGGTGACACACTTAACAACCTAATGTCCATCGACAGATGATTGGATTCGGAAGAGGTGGTATATATACACAATGGAATACTACTCAGCCATAAAAAAGAATGACATAATGCCATTTGTAGCAACATGGATGGAACTAGAGAATCTCATCCTGAGTGAAATGAGCCAGAAAGACAAAGACAAATACCATATGATATCACTTATAACTGGAATCTAATATCCAGCACAAATGAACATTTCCTCAGAAAAGAAAATCATGGACTTGGAGAAGAGACTTGTGGCTGCCTGATGGGAGGGGGAGGGAGTGGGAGGGATCGGGAGCTTGGGCTTATCAGACACAACTTAGAATAGATTTACAAGGAGATCCTGCTGAATAGCATTGAGAACTTTGTCTAGATACTCATGTTGCAACAGAAGAAAGGGTGGGGGGAAAAATGTAATTGTAATGTATACATGTAAGGATAACCTGACCCCCTTGCTGTACAGTGGGAAAAAAAAAAATGTTTTGCCAGAAAGAGGAGACCTCATCCATCTTACTAAAGAGTTTCAGCCATCATCAGATCCAAATGAAAGACGGAGAGAGCAGTGGAGGGGCGTTTCAGTCTGATGATGGAGTGTGTTTAGAGGCTTAAGGGTAAGGAGGAGTTTGACAGATCAAGTTAAAAACAGTAGCTCCACTGACCAAGCCAGTAGAAGGAGAGGGGCTGTCTGAGCGAGGTAGGCAACCTAGAGCTGCAGAGATGATCAAAGGCCCCACCACAGGGGTCAAGCTAGCCAGCCGGGGGCACCGCATGTATCTCAGATGTCAGGCAGTGATTGTCATAGAGTTTCACGCAAAAGAGTAGCAATACCAAATCAGGATTTTTAAAAGAAAAATAATACTCTAGTATCAGGATGGGTTAGAGAGGACACCACTGGAGACAGGAAAATTGTAAATGGTGGTAGAAATCCAGGTGAGAAATAGTCAACAGGGGAAATTAAGGTGGAGGTGTAAATAGATTTTCATTTTTGAAGATGTGAATATGGTAAGTCTTGGAATCAATATGAAGTGAGAGGAAAGATAGATAGATAGATAGATAGATAGATAGATAGATAGATAGATAGATAGATAGATAGATAGATAATAGATAGTTGCCACCAGCTTTTTCTCATGGCTTTCACTGTATGATTAAATTTTGTGCATTCTGACCTTTCGGGTTTTATAGCCCAAGTCTCAGAATTCTATCTATACCAAATAAGTTTTACCAGGATTAAAGCATTAAATATTTCCATTGGAACAAGGGAAATAATTAACTCAACATATCTTTTATTGAAGATTTTTTTTGTTGTTAAAAGGAGTACTTTTTTTAACTTTTTAAAAGTTTTAAAAACTTTTATAAAAGGCTATAATACTTAACATATAGAGCATTTTTAAAAAGCAAGTTCACATTTTTTCACCTAATCCATAAAATGATCTTTTGAGGAAAATATTGTTCCCACCACTCTATAAGCAATAAAACTAAAATTCTGTATTACATATTACATAAATTTTCCAAAGTCAACCAGCTAATAAGCAGAAGGTTAGGCCAGTACTTCATTCCAGGTATTTTGATCATAAAATTTATACTTTTTCTAATGTATACATTACTTTGTTAAATTAAGACATTGGCTCCTGAAAAAGGAAAAGCATATTGTTCTCTACATATTTTCCTCCAATTTTTTGTCCGACAATGTCTTTTGCTTTCCATCTTTGAAAGATAAACATTTCACAAAAAAGCATAATGCAGTTTATAATTTTTAAAGAGTGTTAATCTATTTGAGCCAGAACACAAACCCAGCTTTTTAGATTGATGTTCTTTGTTTATTGATCTTCATGAATTCAAGTAATCTTTGACCTTACTGCACTGCATAATGTCCTCTGCATTACCTTTTTTTTATATTCTTCTGCTAGCAAAATACCAAAGAACCCGAGGTAATTAAAATAAACAGCAATAGAGAAACAAACAAAAGCAGCAGCTGAGACTATGGTGCCCACAGGGGTTGGAAGGATTTTTATGCCAAGGCTAAACCGGGTCCAGTGCCAGCACTCAGACCTCAAAGACAGGTAGGTTTGCACATATAATATGAACAATCAGAAAAATATTCTGAGCAACTGAGCTGGTGAGTCTGGAAGCATGGTTTTGTTTTAGAACCTGTCTCTCTTTCCATGCCTTTTTTTTTTTTTTTTTTTTTTTTACACTGAAAATTTCTTTGAAACAAGTGATCCATCCAATGATCCTTTCAGCAAACATTTGTTTTAAGATGTGTATGTGCCAGACATTCTATGCACTGAGAAGACCTCAGTGAACACAACAGGTAAAGAGCCTGCTTTTGTGACGATGCAAAAGGAAGGAAGACTGTTCTTAGATCGCTTGAATACAGAGTCAAATTGTTACAGTTGAATCATTGTATCCTGAGTGGACTTAACACAAATATTCACTTACAGTACTAAACTACTTGGATATAATACGGAACAAAGAATTAAAACAGCTTAAAAAACATAAACCACAATTGATAAAACCAGAGTGTAAAAGCTGCATTAAACTCTCAAGATTAGGAATGGAACCATGACCTGATGTTAATATGAGTCAAAACAGCTGCTTCCTATCAACTAAGAAAAGAATAGAATGATAAGAGAAAATACAGATATTCTATCACCATAGGAAAGGCTCAACCTTCTAGTTGTTAAGGAAGTATATATTTAAAAAGCAATTTGATGGCAAATTTATACATTTATAGTCTTAAAACTTCTTTAACGAACACAGTTCTTTCATATGATTTCAGGCACAACTTAAATGCTTTACTAATATTACTAAGTTAATCCTCTTGACATTCTGAGGACAGTATATGAATACCATTCACACCTTACAAATGAGATCATTTAGACACAGAGCTTAGAAAACTTAACAAAACACACATCTAGTAAATGGTGGAGCTGAGATTTGAACCCAAGTAGTTTCGTTTCAGCATGTTTTTAGGCTCTATCCTGTGCAAGGAGAAAACTAGACTTACACTTCCTGTTAGGAGAATAAAGCAAGACACTTTTAAAAAGGAATCTCGCCGTGTTTAGTAACATTCCAAATGCACATTATCTTGGGGGTAGAGCTCAATG
The DNA here is from genome assembly GCF_054392235.1 of Sus scrofa. Classification (NCBI taxonomy): domain Eukaryota; kingdom Metazoa; phylum Chordata; class Mammalia; order Artiodactyla; family Suidae; genus Sus; species Sus scrofa. The sequence continues at coordinate 161,205,071 of NC_139383.1, read as the reverse complement.
GTAGAGCATTTGACTACAAAATGCACATACCTTTTTGTCTAGAAATGTTATTATATACAAGAGTTTATTTCTATTGAAATTATAGACCAAATATAAGGATATTTATGCAATGTTGAGTGTAGTGGAAAAAAATAAAAATAAACCAAACAAAAGCACACATATCCCATCTGAGGAATAGACATAATGATTAAGAACAAGTAAAGTTGGAATGAGTGATAACATATTCTTTTCAGACAACTACCTATCTATTAAAATAAAGCAGTTTGATAGAAATATGTTTCTAAGGAATCATTAATCATATATATTTCAGGAAAAAAGTGAACAAGATGATGCAAAGTAATAATCTAGTCTCAAGTTTTTTTAGAAAAGAAAGTACAATTTGTGCGCACATACGCATTTGTGCTTGTGCTGTGCATGACTGTGGGTAAGTGTATAACAATACACACCAAACTGTTAACCCTGATTGCTTTGAAAGTCAGATTGGCGGAAAGAAGGAGATCAGCCAATAAAAACAATAACTGATATGCATGAAACGCTTACCATGGGCCAGACACTGTTCTAAGGGTCCAGGTTGGTAATAAAGATAAGAGCAATAATCAGTGCATTAAGGGAAAACAACAATAAATACAATAGAAACAATTAACAGAAATCAAAGTAGTTTCTGGGGGAAAAAAGGTAATGAAACAGAATAATCTATGCCAAGACTAGATTCACAGAAGACAAATCACAAATAAGCAACTACAGAATGGATGAAGGGAAATGAATCCAGACATAATGACAATTAAGACAATTATTTAAAGTATTGTATGATAATTTGAACATCAATAAATAGTAACACGTTCTAGTTTACATAATAAAATAGGATTTTTAAAGTACAAATTTGATGAGACTAAAAATCAAAAAAATGGTAGTAAGAGCTCTCTCCTCAAAATAGCCAATTTCAGATTGTTTTACAAGTTGTTTGATCAGGCTTTCAAGAAATAGGTAATATCTACTTTTTTTTATAATTACTCTAGGAAAAATTGGAGAGAGTCCTTCTTTGGGAGGCCCCCACCCCTGCAAGTGACTTGGTGGCTGTTATCTCTTTGAGTTTGTTCAAAACATAGAATGTTCAGAAAGACATGGAAAATTGACAACAGGAGTTCCCGTCGTGGCGCAGTGGCTATCGAATCCGACTAGGAACCATGAGGTTGTGGTTTCGGTCCCTGCCCTTGCTCAGTGGGTTAATGATCCGGCGTTGCCGTGAGCTGTGCTGTAGGTTGCAGACGCGGCTCGGATCCCGCGTTGCTGTGGCTCTGGTGTAGGCCAGTGGCTACAGCTCCGATTCGACCCCTAGCCTGGGAACCTCCATATGCCGCGGGAGCGGCCCAAAGAAATAGCAAAAAGACAAAAAAAAAAAAAAAAAAAAAAAAAAAAAAAAAAAAAAAAGAAAGAAAATTGACAACAAATGGCCTGTGTAAGCCGGGCTCCTGATTGAGTGGTTTGATGACTTAATGGTGGAAGTAGTCTCTCATTTCTTTTCTGATGCTTCCATTTCCTAAACTGTAAACCTGAAACTCACTCTACTTCTCTAACATTTAGTTTTAGAATGTGAGCAAATAACGGCCTAGACTGTTTGTTTTTCATTTGGGAAACAGGACACACTAGGACATTTCTTATGGGCAAGGTCCTGTTTTTCTTTGAATTTTCAGAAATAGGAAACCATTATCCCTGCTATAGCAAGAGAGGAAAGAAAAAAAAAAAAAAAAAAGAATGGAGGGCTTGGGCTGGCCTTTGCAGGGTATTTTTATTTCTAAAGGGGTCATACTTTAAACAAAGAAGTCTTACACTTAAATAGAACTGTAGTAACAAGATTGCTCCTAGCTGGGAAGTTTAGCATTCAATAAATATTTGTTGAAAGAATAAATGAAAGAATACAGAAGGTTTTATGCATGTATAATTACAGTCTAGCTTGTTTTTCAATCAAGGGGGTAACTGTCTTACATTGTTACCTTCTAAACTGATTGTGATGAATTTATAAGCCACAAGGATTTGTTTAACACCAAATGGTAAAGCTACCTTCTTCCCTCCTACCAGCTGCCTCCTGGAGTCACTGCTCTGTTAACAGGCTCTACAGGAATCAAGTCTGTTACACTATGAAGCCCAGGAAAACTATCTTAATTTGCTGCACCCATGGGAGCTGACAGATTGTAGTGCAATAAAGTCAATTTAACATATAGCTTCAAAATACATGCCCACCTAATGAAAGCATTTTAGTCAAGATTTTGTAATTACATTGAAATCTCTTTAATGGAAGTATTCAAGATGTAATAATTCTTAAGCGTTTTGTACTTAATTTCTTCCAGCCTTCAAATAGGATTTCTGAAACTTTTCAGAAAAGTAAATGTGATTCTAATACTGCGGATGCTGCAGAAAACTTTTTTATTAATTTTCTTCATGAAAATGGAAGTTAATCCTGAAGGTCGTCTTTAAATGTCTTACAGATGGCATTTATGTTTCATACAAAATTATAATTAAATCATCAAGAATCCTGCAACAAACCACTTATACTGTCTTTATTTTCATATTTTATTTTTCACAATCTTTCCTAGTTTAAACTGGCAGTAATTCTGTTTCTCTAAAGCATAGGGATAATACCCTTGAGCATAATCTTTTAAATCCTGCTTGTAACATTTCCCAATAGACACATTGTTGCAAAAATACCAGTGACTAATAACTCTGAAGATTATGTTTTTGGGATAAATTTGATCAAGATACCAATTCTAAAGGTTGTAGCAACCAGAAGTAATTTTTCTAATGCTGACTAATGCAGAAGAAAGTAAAAGATGGATTAACTGGGCTAAATTCATTGATTTATATCTCATAACTGACCACAAATATGAGTATTTTGGGGCTGATTAAACAGCCTTTCAGTGAGACCAATAACAGAATGAGATTGTCTTCAGGATAAGAGCTCTTATGTTTTAGTTCCACATTATCTGCTAAATGCAAAACCTAGACGGCATGTATAATTCAGTATTAAAAGAAGCTTAACCACAAATGTTGAATAAAGTAAAGACATGAACTTGATTATTGAAAATCTAGGATCATAAATCATTAAATCATAGTTCACGTCTTCACCTTTACACTCCTTCTCTTGGGTATCCCCACAGCTTTAAACCTTTCCTCTGTGAAGACATTGCCCTAATTTTTATCTCCAAACACAAGCTTCCTTTTGAAATCTAATGCTGCATATCTGCCTGCTTAGTGAATACCTCTCCTGTTTGAATCCTCACTGTCAGCATATCTCTCATCTCAAGAATATAAGATACTGGAGTTTCCTAGTGACCTAGTGTTTAAGGATCTGTTGTTGTTGCTGCTGCTTATAAATTACAAGCATTGTGGGGAAACATAAAATAAAATATAGAATATTATAAACTCAATTGATCAAAAAGGACAGGCTGTGGGGGGGGGAATGAGAAAATAGGCAAAATAGCAGAAATAATCACTGGAGTTCCTATTGTGGCTCAGAAGATGCAGATTCAAGCCTTTGCTCAGTGGGTTAAAGGATCCAGCATTGCCATGAGCTGTGGTGTAGGCCACCAATGCAGTTCAGATTTCATGTTGCTGTGGCTATGGCATAGGCTGGCCACTACAGCTCCCATTCAACCCCTAGCTTGGGAATTACCATAAACCCCAGGTGTGACCCTAAAAAGACAAAAAGAAAAGCCTTTTACCTCAGAGGACAGAGACATAGGAGCTTGTATCCAGAGCCATTAGTGTCAACATGCAGTCTCCCCTTAAGAACCTATAGTCATATTATTAGAATTAACAAAAAATAGCAAAGCTTCTAGATAGAAAAATCAATGTATAATATCTATCATATTTTAGTGTATTAAAACAAAAATTAAATGTAATGAAATGCATTATTTATAATAGCATACATACTTTTTTTGCCTTTTGTCTTTTAAGGGCCACACTCACGGCATATGGAGGTTTCCAGGCTAGGGGTCTAATTGGAGCTGTAGCTGCCGGCCTACACCACAGCCACAGCAATGCAGGATCCAAGCTGCGTCTGCGACCTACACCACAGCTCATGGCAAGGCCGGATCCTTAACCCACTGAGCGAGGCCAGGGATCAAACCCAAAACCTCACGGTTCCTAGTTGGATTCGCTTCTTCTGTGCCACGACAGGAACTGCCCTATGATAGCATACATAGTTAAACTACCTAGGCATTAATCTATCAAGAAGTGGAAAAGAATTTTGTGAAAATAAATATATACACAGAAAAACATACTTCCATATTCATGAATATGAAAACCGTATATTGGTACAAATTAATCTTTATATCCAGTACAATTATCAAAAAGATGACAACAAGTTTCAATAAAACTTGAAAAGTTGGTTATAAAATGTATATGGAAGAGCAAGGGGTCAAGAAGCAGAAATATTGGAGGAATACTGTCATGGATATATGTGTATGTGTGAGAGGTTGCCCAACCAAATGTCAAACTTACCATAAAACATTATTAATTAAGACACTACGCTAGTAATCTGTCTCAACCTCAGTGCTGCAGAGAACAGAAAAATAAAGTAGAGCAGTTCTCTTCATGGCTCAGGGGTTAACAAACCCGACTAGTGTCCATGAGGATGTGGGTTTGATCCCTGGCCTCGCTCAGTACGTTAAGGATTCAGCTTTTCCATGAGCTGTAATGTAGGTCGCAGATGCGTCTCAGATCCCTTGTTGCTGTGGCTGTGGTGTAGGCCAGCAGCTGTAGCTCCGTTTAGACCCCTAGCCTGGGAACCTCCATATGCTTGGAGTTCAGCCCTAAAAAGTGATAAATAAATAAATAAATAACACAAAAGAGGCCAGAAATAGATCCATACTTAAATAGAAATTTGATATATGAGAGTGTATTATTATACATAAGTGCTGATCAGATCATTTATATAATAAAAAATAATAAAAAATAAAAAAATAAGGTAAAATAAAACTGGACATCCACCTCATTCTATATTCAGGAACAATACAAGCAAAATATGGCCTAAATGTGAAAAACAAAACATTCAGAGTGTTTAAAGATTATACAAGAGAAAATTTAATGACTTAAGGGCATGTAAACATTCCCTGAGGCAGCTTCAAGAACCACAAACTATAAAAGAAGACTGTGTTTATTTTAACTACATTATAGCTCAAAGCCTTAACATCAAAGACACCATAGAAATAAAAAGACAAAAACTAGGAGAATATTACAATATAGAAAATCGAGAAGCTTTAATATAGAAACTATGTTAAGAATTCCCAAACACAATAAGAAACAGATACAAACTCTAATAGCACAAACAGATAAAATATAAAATAAACAATTTACAGCAGAGAAAAACTAATTAGCTAATCAAGCCACATATATTTATTTACAGCATAATAACATTTGTGTATGTTTTAAAACATGAAAAAATAGCATTATATTTATGAATTCATATTTATAAACTAAATGTGCAAATTTCCACTCAAGTTGTAAATGCCAAATATATGCCTTATCTTCTTCAGAGATTAAGGATGAAATTAGATTAAAAAGCAGTGCACGGTGGGCTCCAATTCTTATTTTATTTCATTCAAAATAATGGTCAAAATAAATATGCTGATTCAAATCTGTCAAAATTTAGAAAGTGTAGAAAATTTTATTATTCTCTAAATATTTAATCATTTCATTTCCATTATTTTTTTTCTTTTTAGGGCCACACCTGCAGCATATAGAAGTTCCCAGGTTAGGGGTCAAATAAGAGCTTCAACCAAAGCCTACACCACAGCCGTGGCAACACTGGATCCAAGCCACATCTTCAGCCTACACTGCAGCTTGTGTCAATACTGGATCCTTAATCCACTGAGCAAGGCCAGGGATAGAACCCTCATCCTCATGGAGGCTAAGTCAGGTTCTTTACTAGCTAAGCCATAATGGGAACGCTCATTTCCATTATTTTTTTAAATTTTTAATTGTGATAAAATACACAACATAAAATTTACCATCTCCACAATTTTTAAGCACAGCATTCACTAGTGGTGAGTACATTCACGTTGCTGTGCAAGCAAACTCCAGAATTCTTTTCATCTTGCAAAACTGAAACTCTTTATCCTTTAACCAGCAACTCCCCATTTTCCCCTCTCTCCAGTCGCTGCCAACCACCATTCTGCTTTCTGCTTCTATGAATTTGACTACACTAGGTTATCTCATAAATTGAAATAATAGAGTATTTGTCTTTTTTGTGACCGGTTTATTTCACTCCGCATGATGTCCTCAAGGTCCTTCACATTGTAGCATGTGTCAGAATTCTCTTCCTTTTTAAGGCTGAATAATATTCCATTGTATACATAGACCAAATTTGTTTATTCATTCAAAGGTGTTGTTTAAAGCATTACGCTAGCTAATAGTGTTAAAAACAACATTTTTCATTGAAGAAAGCCTAAGTAAATTATAGTATATCACATTTTAAATACAAAGAGCTTATAAGGTTAATAAGAAAATATATTGGTTGATATGTATATATGAAAAATCTCTAATTGCTAAAAGAAAAAATGACAGTATATTTAATCCCATTCATAAAAGATGGTATAAAAATGATGTACATATATATGCATATATGGGTGTAAAAGCAGTAAGGGAGTTTGGCATTAGGCGCACTTTACTCTTGACAGTGGTGAGCCAGAGACTGGATGGGGGCCTGGCCTTGTGAAGAGTAGATAAGTGTGATTTCTACTCTTTGTATTGCCTTCTTTTAGAGTTGGAATGCATTAAAATGTAATGTGCTTAATAAAATACAGTGAAACCCTTTCCTGCTGTTATTTGAATAAAATTTTATCTGAGTATATATGTTTGTGGTATTTCGAAATGTTAACAGAAGCACCGTTCTTTTCTTCCATCTGTCAGAAAATTATACCAATCAGTGGAAGGCACTGCTCCCCAGAATGTTTTATATTCATATGCTCTTTGCAAATGAGGAGGTGAAAAAACTAGGTACTTATTTCTGAATTACACATCTTACTTCTAAGTCTAGAATCTCCATATTCATTTTTATTCAAAATTCAGGAGACCTGAATACTAATCATTCAGATTTCTAGCTCAGATTTTATTATTGTTTTACCTATACCGGATGAATTTTAATACTGCATCTAAAGGAATGGCTTAAAGTATAAACTATATTTCTCTACAAAATTGCAAAATAGTGGCCTTGCCACCGGGATAGTTACACTTTCAAGGCTCTATTTTCATGAGACAATATTTGTTGTTAATGGCAAATGTGTCTTACCTATCATAGATCTGTTTGCATTTAGACTTTACTTGGTTAATCTGCAAACATTTGAGTATCTACTCTGCCAGGCACCTTTGTATTTGAGCTCTGAGATTAACAGCTCCAAAGAGGGAAATATGATTCTGGACACAGTGTCTATAGCCTGTAAGTGTGGGAGAGGGGGGAATAGATAATGAAAAATAATAACACTGGAAAATTATACTTTTGATACATCCTACCATGTGTGATATTAAAGAGAATGATTGAGTGGGAATGTTCAACAATAGATAAATTCATGGAAGGTCCTGATTAGGGGCAGGATGTAGAATTTTATCTGAAAAATGAGTCAGAGACCATCCTGCCAAGGAGTGGAAAGGTAAGTTTAATAAGAAAGAACAGCCATCACAGAAGCTCTGAGGATGGGAAGAGCTTGGTACCCTTGAAGAAGGAAAGGTGGTCAATGAATCTGGAGAGTCTAGGCTAAGGGAGAGAGTGGAAGAAATGAACTTGGAGAGGAGTCAGAGACTAGATATACTCAGCAAAGGGGAATTCTGCAATATACCCTTATTTTTAAAATCACTTTACATTTCACTTCTCTAATCATTCTGAATTAGAAAATTTTACAATAGAGCCATTTCAAAACAATAGAGGGGCAGTAAGTAGCATTTGCTCTTTGTATTATGCTTTCAATAATTATTCAAACAAACTTAACTCTAATAGAAGTTTAAAGGTTAATAGAAGTTCATAAAATAATTGATTTAAACTTTAAACATACAACTCTAAAAATGGTATTATGATTAGGTTCCTGTCAAATAAAATGAAAAAATATACTACATACTTCTTATAGTATTTTACTGAAAGTCTCATTAGAGGAAAATTATTGGTCAACATTTTCTCACATTATATGACTTATTTTTCTCTAAAATGTCATTAAAACATTTACTATTTTAGTAATATATGGCATATAACATTACTATTAAAATATTTAGATATGTAATTCAAAACTTCAACTTTGAAATATGTATTTATAAACATTTAGATGGAACCTTTAGATTTAGATAGAAGCCAATATATATAAATCATATATTTAACTTTCTGAAACTCACTAGATAAGTGGCACCTCTACACTCTTGTCAGGTATACCTTGATACACCTCAGTTATGCAACTGAAATGTTTTTAAAAGAAAAATTTATAAATATTGATATTTAGGATAACATGTAGAAGTGAAAACAAAAAAACAGTAGTCTACTTGGCACTCTGAGTGTTTGGGTGCATAGCAAAGATATAAACGTGTCAATGTTTTTCAAGACATATATTTAAATAATTATATATTTGATATCAGTAAATAAGCTAAACAATTAAAAGACAATCTGTACTATTTCCCTTTGATATGACAGCACATGAGTATTATCCTTTCAGTAAATTTCAATTTCAGCAAATTTCAAGCCTACTTTAAACCTCACTCCCACAATTCTTTGCATCATTTCACAAATTCCATAAAATAAATGTTGGTTATTATACAGTAGCATTTCAGTAAAGGGCTCAAAATTTTAGATTCCTTTATTGTGTAAAAGAAAAGTAAGTTTTAGTAACTGGAGATGAATACATAAAATAGGAAAACAATTATTCTGTATTAGATATTTCATAATATTTTATATCAACAATACAATACAATATGATTACTGGGAAGTCATTCTTAATAGCCAACATTTAATTAATACAGAAGATATATTTCTAAATTTATATTGTGTATATGTATTTTTTTTAAGTTAGCAATGTGTATGCATATAGGAAAGTGAATTGTACAAGCCATTCTGAATTGTATGATGAAAATCAAGCAAAAATTTAATTAGGTGCACAAGTCGTATATTTGTCAGACATGATAATTACAACATTGCAATTACCCTTTCAAGACCCTCCATCCTGAATAGTAGCTGCTGGTTATCCCAGGATGAAGTAGATTTATATGGAAATAAAGTCTGCCTACCTCATTACATTTGCATCCTATTTGACCTTTTCCTAAATGTTGAAATTTTAATCAAATCCCCTTAAATTGTGACTCTTAGAGGGTCAGATCCTGATAATTGCCTACCCAATACCTATTCTCTCTCTTGTCCTTGCTAAAAGATTCCTGGCTTTATTTGAGATTGCAGTAAGTCCACAAAAACACTCAATTTCCTAAGCACTCACACAGCTAGTGGAGCTTTGTGATAGAGTTCTAGCCAGTGAGACTAAAGAGCAGGCTCTTTCCTCATAGGGTCTCTAGGAATGTTTGAGAATCAGCAGGCACCTTTACCATTTTCCTTTCTATGATGGTTAATTTTATGCATCAATTTATCTGGGCCATAAGGTGGCCAGATATTAGGTCACTGTATTCCGGATGTTTCTGTGAAGCTGTTTTGAGAGAGAGAGCATTTGAATCAGCAGAATACAGCAGATATCTTCAATGCAAGTGGGCCTCATCCAATCAGGTGAAGACATGGAAAGAACAAAAAGAGGAGTTCCCTTTGTGGCTCAGTGGTTAACAAACCGACTAGAATCCATGAACATGAGGGTTCGATCCTTGGCCCAGCTCAGTGGGTTAAGGATCCGGTGTTGCCGTGAGCTGTGGTGGCAGATGTGGCTTGGATCCCGCGTTGCTATGGCTGTGGCATAGGCCAGCAGCCCCGTAGCTCCAATTTGACCCCTGGCTTGGGAACTTCCATATGCTGCACGTATGGCCCTAAAAAGCAAAAAAAAAAAAAAAAAAAGATGCAGCTTTCTCTAAGTAAAAGGAACTTCTCCATAGGACTGCCTTCAGAATTCATCTGCAACATTGATTTTCCTGTGTCTCCCATCTGCTGGTCCACGCTGCAGATTTTACCTTGCCAATCTCTATAATCATGTGAACCAATTTCTAATAATAAATATCTTTATATATCTATATATAATATCTATAACTATGTAACAATATGTACATATATACATATATCTCATAAATTAAGGATTCCAGTGGAAAGTATATGAATCAAAGTTCTCCAGAAAAACAGAACCAATAGGATAATATATACATACACTCAATAAGATACATTATACCAAGATATTCTGCCTGGAGAATTTTGCCCCTGGATCACCTTATTTTGACATTTACCAAGCTATGCTTTGGAATGTTTTTTTCCTATCAGTTCACAAAGAGGAAAAATTCTAAGGAAAAAATTCTAGAACGCTCATTACTTTTCTTCAAGTAAGAATACAAGTTATTATTGATAAAGTCCTTTACAAGTCACTGAGATTCTTCTTGATATAAACTCATGGGAGCATTTTCTCTTGGATTTCAGTGACAAATAGCCATGCTTCTCCTGGCCAAATCTTCTCTTAGTTTAGCACATGAGCTTGCAATGAATTAGGTAACAGGATTGTTTAATGACTTCACTGGTTGCTAAGTGTAAACTAAGTGTAAATTTCTATAAGCTATTTCAATGCTAAATGTACAAATTATTTCATCCTATTTTTTCAAGCCTTAATATTTTCTTTTCCAAGGTTGCTCCTCTACTTACTCTACCTTTGTTCTGCTATAGAAATATACATTTCCACAGACCCCCTTTGAAACAGGGCTATTTTAAAAGGCAAATTATAAAGAGAACATAATAATTAGCTTGAAGGAATAATTATTACGATCATACTTTAGTTACTGATACAGAAATAAGGGAAAGGGATGGGCTCCACATTTTGTAATACGCATTTCACTAATCGGTATGTATATACGGTATGTTCAACATTGTCTGAGTGAATGATCGATGCTGTTGTATGCTACAGTTGTGATAATTTACACTATGTGATGGAAAAGACTTCATGTCCTGGAGAGCTGTCTGGCACACAGTGACAACGATAAGCTTTCCATAATTTTAATTTTCTTGTGAAAGTTGGAATTTTATCATAGGTAAGAAATACTCCTTCAAGTATCACGTTCACTTGGTTCATTTTTGAGAAAATATCTGCCGAGTACCCAAGTCTGGAAAACATAGTTTGTCTGCCAACCATTCCTTGAAATAAAAATGATGTCCAGGAAACCAGTGGCTGCTCAAAACCCAAAGAGCTTCACAGATTCTCTTCCTAAAGGCAATCATCATACTTCTCTGTGAAACAGTGTGCTTTGGGGCTCCTCTCATTTCATCTCTTATGAAGACATGTAATTAGGGTCAAGGTTATTAACATACATGCACACGCACACACATACACAGAGCACACATGGACTCACCCAGCGCATCCTTACGTGAAAATAGGCCTTTTACCCTCTCTGGTGAGTGTGTCCCGTGGAGGAATAAAGTGACAGAAGCACAGTTCGTTATCACTCTCCTGCTTGCACTAAGGCTCCAAGGATTCACTCACCACTGCTTCTGCGATATCAGTGTAAGTGTCAACATAGTGAAAAAGGCAAATATTATCTTTCAATTATTCTGAAAATAGTTTTAACCTTGCAAACATCCTGAAAGTCTCTCAAGAACCCCAAGGGATCAGCAGACCACACCTCGGGGACAGCTAGTGTAAAAAATGATGTCTTAGCATGAAAATTTCCTTCTCAGTAGCCTAGCAGTCTCTTTTGTATGATAATTTTTTTTAATTTTTTAATTTTAAATTTTAATGAAGTTAAATGTGTAAGTTTTTTCTCTTATGTAGTTTGTGTTTTGTTTAAGAAATGCTTGTCTACCCAAATTCACAGAAATATTAATTTATTGGGAGTTCCCTGGTGGCCTAGTGGGTTAAGGGTCTGGCATTGTCACTACTGTAGTGTGCATTTGGTCCCTGGCCCAGAAACTTCCGCATGCTGTGGGAGTGGCCAAAAAAAGGGAAGTATTAATTCATGTCTTCTAGGAGCATTATAATTTGAGCTTTCACATTTATGATCATGATCTACTTCACCTTAATTTTGTGGGTTTTGAGACATCTAATGTGGATATACTATGGTTTCAGCACTTTTTGTTGACTAGGATATATTTCTCCCTCCTCCATCACACAGTACCAGTTGCACAAACATATCTCTGGCGTCTCAAATGATCCATTTGTCTTTCCAAGTTCCAATAGTTCATGATCTTAATTATTGACACTCCATACTATTTTGTAATATCTAGGAGAGCACATCTTCATCTTATGACTCCTGGACCATGAAATCATTAAATTTGAAAGGATAGTTTTTCATAAATTCCATGCATATGAATCCCCACATACATATGAATCTGTTTGAAGAACAGAGATGGAAAGGAAAGGAAAGTAATGGGTTAAGGGGGCAAAATTTTTGGAAGCATGACAAATAGACAGTATTTTAATTTTATTTAGTTAATTTTCTTTCTGTCTTTTATTTACTTATTTACTTATTTAACTGCTTCTTAGGGCCACACTTGTGGCATATGAAAGTTTCCAGACTAGGGGTGGAATTGGAGGTGCAGCTGCCAGCCTACACCTCAGCCACAGCAATGCCAGATCCTTAACTCACTCAGTGAGTCCAGGGATTGAACCTGAATCCTCATGGATATTAGGTTCGTAACCCGCTAAGCCACAAGGATAACTGCTAATTGTTTTCTTTAGAAGTTATAATCTTAAAACAGGCATGCAGGAGTTTCCACTGTGATGCAGCATGTTAAGGCTCCCACATTGTCTCTGCGGCAGCACAGGTTCAATCTCCAGCCCAGGGCAGTGGGTTAAGGATTCAGCATAGCTGCAGCTATGGCATAGGTCACAGCTGTGGCTCCGATTCCATCCCTGGCCTGGAAAACTTCCATATGCAGGTGGTGCAGCCAAAAAAGGAAAAAATAATTTTAAAAATAAACAAAATAGGCATGCATTCAATTTGAAATAAGAAAAGGGTAGTGAAAAAGGAACCATATTTCCCTTTCTAAAAACATCCTTCACCGAGACATAAGCCCTTATTCCTGAATGGCTGTGCATAGAGCTCCGTTATGGCTTTTCCATTCCTGGCACTCAAGTTCCTAGAAGTGATTAGCTCTATGATGTGATACAGAAATAAATTGTAAACGACTGTGCAGTTGAGATCATGTATCCAAACATGCCATTGTGCTTTCTGGCAAGAAACACATAAATGTTAATCATCACATCCAGTTTGCCAAGCAAATAGATCAAAATAGTACGAATGTGATTACATATTTGTGAGTTAGATAACACCACGGCAGTCTCTCGAGACTGGTGGAGGTAAATGTGGCCAGTCCATATTCCTCTCTGCCAATGTTTATTTACTTGTTGATTGATTCTCTGGCAGTCAGTCAGTCATTGGCACAAAATCAGTAAAAAGAGATAAATATTCCAAAACTCAAGTCTCTTGCGTGCTTAGTGAAATTAAAACACCTGATAAATAAAACAAAACATCCTGAGAGAAATAAGAGGAAAAACTGACTGGCTGTGTTGCATGAGAAGAATACTTGCCATGGACACCACACGCTGGGCTGCCTACCTGTTCATAAAACTGTCTCTTTTGTTCTTACTGCCAGGCCGGCTTGGTACCCACAAAGCATCAACTTCCTGTGAAGTGAGGATGACCTCACTTGTCAGGTCCATCCCATACAGAAACGGAGTCAACAAGAGGCTGCTTAGTTAATCCTAGTTGTTGGTGAGTACAGCTGACGTATGCCTGGAAACTTACATTGCTGTTGAAAAATATGTCAGAGAGCTAAGGAGAATTTTCTGCCTCTGCAATGAGTGGGCCTTGGAAGGTGGGGGCAGAGGAGAAAAAGAGGGAAGGTGGCAATCTCTTGCAAGTCCAACACTTCAATAGGACAGAATTAGAGCAGAGACTTCTGTCAGAAGTGGTGTGAATGGTGAAAGCAAAAATGCCATTTAATCATTGCATATGGCCCCTCATAGAAAAAAATCTTTATTGTTGGAACAAGAATATTTTGGGACACATAAGCATTGGGAATCCTAACTGGAATGGAATTAGGGTACAACCTGGTTATCTAAATGCTGGTTTTGTAGTAACTACATTTTATCTAACATAAAGTCACACTTTAAAACTATAAAGATTCTGGGAAAAGAGTATAATGGCCCACTGTGACCATATCACAAAGACTTTTGAGGAAAAGATTGGGATAGAAGGGAAAAGGGGCAGCCTATGGATGGTCCACTCCTTCTATGTTGGATCTAAGTCTGTTTGAATTGCCCAACAGAGAAACTGATGCAGTAAAACACAACAGTAAAGTCAATATGAAAAGGAACACTTAAACCTGCTTTTAAGATTCTGCTTTGGGAGTTCCCTGGTGGCCTAGTGGTTAAGGATTTGTCATTGTCATTGCTATAGCATGGTTAGATCCCTGGCCCATGACCTATGGCATGCCATGGGCATGACCAAAAAAAAAAAAAAAAAAAAAAAAAAGAAAAGAAAAGAAAATTCTGCTTTGGTGCACTATCAGAGAACTCAAAACAAAAGAAAACAAAAGTCGAAAATCAAAAACACTCTTTCTCGAAGGAATATGTGATAGATACTATTTGCTGGAACATGTCTAGATATTGCAGTGAAGATATTTTTAGATGAGATTATGACTTAAATAGGTAAGGCAGGTTACCCTCCATAAAGTTTCTGGGCCTCCTCTAATCAGTTGATGGCCTTAAGGAAAAGAGAATTACCTGAGGAAAAGGTGCTGCTGCTGCAGATCACCTTCAGACCTCAGCTTCAGTATCAGCAGCTCTTCTCTGGTCTCCTATATATTTTGTTCTTGCTGGCCCCACAATTGCATAGCCAACCACCTATATCTCTCTCCTTCTCTCTCTCCCCTACACATATATCCTATTGGTTCTATTTCTCTGGAGAACCCTGACTACTACTAATATAAATTTATAAATACATCTCTCTAAAAATATGACTTCCAGAATTCCCCTCACGGTGCAGCTGAAATGAATCCTACTAGGAACCATGAGGTTGCGGGTTCGATCCCTGGTCTCATTCAGTGGGTTAGGGTTGAAAATCCAGGGGTTGCCATGAGCTGTGGTGCAGGTCGCAGACACGGCTCAGATCTGGTGTGGCTGTGGCTGTGGCGTAGACCAGTGGCTACAGCTCCAACTGGACCCCTAGCCTGGGAACCTCCATATGCTGCATATGAGGCCCTAAAAAGACAAATATATATATATACATATATGTATATATATACGACTTCTAAACCAATCCGTTTAAAAATTCAATGTAATTCCAATAAAAATCTTGCTAAGATGCATGTGGGTGTATATGCATGTGTGTGCATAATTTTATAAAAAGTGATGAGTCTCTAAAAATTTATTGGCAAGTTCAAAGGACTTAGAATGAGAGAACAAGGTTGAGAGATTTATCTTAATCTATATCAAGAATTACTGTGTTTTTTATTAATTAGGATAATGTGATGTTAGAGCAGGGGTAGATAAATTGATAGAGGACAAAAGAGACAAACCCCAAGCAGAAATCTGATAACAGTATTGCAAGTGAGTAGAGAAATGTGGTCTGTATAATGGATGATCTTGGGTCTATTCAGAACCCACATAAAAGAAATAAAATTGGACCCAAACCTATGCCAAACTTAGGTGATGCATTAAAATTCCATTAGAAAAAGAACATTTTCCAAGGAAATATAGAAACATATTTTTGTGACCTATGATAGGAAAGAACTTCTTAAATAAGAGACAATAAATGTAATCCATTGAAAAGACATTGACATAAATTCAACAAAGCTAAAATTAAGAGCTTTGGCTTCTGAAGAACCCAGAAATAACATCTTTTGATAAAGCCATTGCATTGCCTTCAGGAAATTCAGCAAACGTCAGCTGAGCATTGGCCCAAAAAAAAAAAAAAAAAAAAAAAACCAAGTGCATGTGGATTAAACACGAAAGAGAATCCTGCAAACACATTTACATTTACAGGAATGCAAATTTTGTGGTTCTGTATACTTTTGTATTTAATTACAAGAAATAATTGGTAACTATAGCTAACTGTTATTAGGAACACTAATACTGCTCAGGTGTTTGTTGTATATTGCTCTTCACGTGCACTAAAGCTTAGGTTTCACTATATAACAGTGAGTCTGTTTTATATGCTCAAAGACCTGGGGAAAAGGCATAAAACATAACTTTTATTTCACACCTGAATATCACACAGATCTCTGTTAAAGAAGAAAATATATACCGCAAATATCCTAGAGGGCTTGGAGAGCTCATGCTTTATGCCCTAGTTTGAGAAATGCTTACCTAAAAGACTAAATTATTATTTTTTAAAACAACTTTCAACAGGAAGTTATTAAAAATGCCTTTAAAACTTATAAATTATCTTATTTTTCATTAAAGCCAAATTCTAAAACATTCTTTTTTTTTTTTTTTTGTCTTTTTGTTATTTCTTTGGGCCGCTCCCATGGCATATGGAGGTTCCCAGGCTAGGGGTCGAATCGGAGCTGTAGCCACCAGCCTACGCCAGAGCCACAGCAATGCGGGATCCGAGCCATGTCTGCAACCTACACCACAGCTCACCGCAACGCCGGATCTTTAACCCACTGAGCAGGGGCAGGGACCGAACCCGCAACCTCACGGTTCCTAGTCGGATTCGTTAACCACTGCGCCACGACGGGAACTCCCTCTAAAACATTCTCAAAGATCTTATAAACCATTTATAAATCTCTATGAAATATAGCTTAAGAAAACTAATTGGTCTTATTTTCCATTTGACAATCTTAAGCAAACAGTATTAGGTATCCAGTCCCACCTTAGGGAGCTAGGATAGCAAGGAAGACCAACACTGATTCCAGACAACTCAGATCTACTTTCTACATACTGCACAGGTGGGTATTTCGGCCTATAACTGCTTCATTATAAAATTAAAGGATATATTTTTGTAGCAAATGAAAGGCTCAATTTTAATTCACCTAATAGTCTCCTTAATGACATCTAATTAGGACATCTGTTAAGGGTTCCCAATGTTACATCTTTCATTTGGTTTTTCCCATTAAATTGGCATTATGGTTATTTCACTCTTTTATTAAAAGTTCATTATTAATGGGAATATATATATAGATGTGCATGTAGTTCATATATTTATATGTAACTTTTATGATGCTAGAATATGCTTCATAAGTAGGCTGAATGAACATTTTCTTTTTTTAGTTAATAATTGGACTTATCTTGTTAAGGATGTAGGACCTCCTTTTCTTCTTTCTCAGAAAAATCTCTAAATTGGAGTCGCTCCAGAGAAGTTCTAGCATTAACTGGATATGATATATAGGTTGACAATGACTCAGTGATCAAAGTGATAATGTAGTGAAGACAAAAATATCTTAAGTGAAAAAAATAGAAATAATTTTTATCTCCAACTTGTAAAGTTTGTGGGACCTAAAGCTTTATTATTAATTGCATGTGATAGAGTTTTGAAAACATTGATGGAAAAATATCCCTCTAAGATAACGTATCTTCAGTTCTTATAATGGTTTTCTTCAGTCTTACAGATCATTACCAAATGAAAAGATTTAAATTGAAGTTCTGAATTTTTTTCACATGGAACTATCATAAAATATTTTCATGTCTAAAGATCTAACTTCAATATGTATCTGATTTTACTATGGAACATTGATTATAAATTCAGCCTTAATCCATTCTACATATGTATTTAACTCTCCCCATTAATTCCATAGACTTTCTGAATTATTATATTCTATTAATTTTCCTCTAGTAGTTAAGTTTACTGGACAATGGTTTAACTCATTCTGGTCACTTATCATGTTCTTTGAATTAATATTAATATTCGAATGTCACATAATCCTATATACAAGTTTCTCCAAAAGTCTGCAGAAACAAAGCAATACGAGATCTCAGTGAGAATGATGAGAGAAATGTTATTTTTTGATATGCACACAGAATTATCTTTCTCTATAAAACATGACAAATAGATCAAGGAAATAAATGATCATATCTGAAAGCATCAAAACAAAGAGAGGCTACTCATAGATGACTCAGGAAAATATGTAGATCTCATTTAAATTACTGATAATAGGAGTTCCCGTCGTGGCGCAGTGGTTAACGAATCCGACTAGGAACCATGAGGTTGCAGGTTCGGTCCCTGCCCTTGCTCAGTGGGTTAAAGATCCGGCGTTGCCGTGAGCTGTGGTGTAGGTTGCAGACATGGCTCGGATCCCGCGTTGCTGTGGCTCTGGCGTAGGCCGGGGGCTACAGCTCCGATTCAACCCCTGGCCTGGGAACCTCCATATGCCGCGGGAGCGGCCCAAGAAATAGCAACAACAACAACAAAAGACAAAAAGACAAATAAATAAATAAATAAATAAATAAATTACTGATAATATAAAGTGTTCAAAACAATCAGAAATTGTTAGGCTTTCTAAAATAATGGCTTCAGCTGATTACTGCGATAATTCAATAGTGATCCTGTTGGTATGCATTTTAAAATCATGTTATCATTAGTATTTTAGCAATAATGCTGGGGGTTTTTTTTAACATAAATACAACCACTCTGATTTTAAAATTCAGTCAAAGCGTTAATTTTTACAAATCATAGGTATAGATGAAGAGAGCATGATATATTAAAAACACTTTAAATCTGTGGCTGGTAAAATTGTTACAATTTCCTCGACATTTCTGTCATTGAAAAGTGGGATCTATTTCCACTTTCCTTGAATCTGGGCTGGCCTGTGACTTCTTAGACATAAAAAAGTACAGTGGAAGGGAAGCTACATAATTTCTGGAAATAGCCTTTAAGAACACGGCCAGTTCCCGCTTTGGCCTCTTGGGCCCAAGGCGGCCACGTAAGAAGTGTGAAATCTCTATTAGGAAAACCACATGAGGTAGCCCAGAGACCGCATGAAAGGAACACAGTTCCCACCTGAGCCCCTCCATCTACTCAACCCCACCAAGATACAAATCTTGAACGATGAGGCCAAGCCCCACAGCTACTGGCTGAATAACCCTTAACATTGGACCAACAAGAGAATTGCCAAGACCTGCCTGAATTTCTGACCCACGGAATCATGAGATTTAGGATATTGGTTGTTACTTTTAACTTCTAAACTCAGGAGAGTATGATAAGTGGTGACATATAACTGGAGCAAAACCTTTCGTAAAGGTAGGACTTTTTTTCAGTGAAGATATGCATGCTGTTAGTTTTCATTCAGATTTTTAATCATGAAAGATCTGCTGTGGAAAAGTTAGCAAGAATCTTCAGGGGTAATCTCTGAGCCACATGTTGAGAAGCACAATTTAGAAAGTGCTAGATCCCTGTTCTCAAGGAGACAATGTTGTTAAAAACTGCACCCAGCAAACGTAAGATCCAATAGATGGCAGATTTTAATTATTCATTGTTACATAAAAACGTCTGTATCAGTAATCTATCCTATTTCTAACTTTTTTTTTTTTTTTTTTTTTTTTTTTTAGTGCTGTGCCTATGGCATATGGAAGTATGAAAGTTCCCAGGCTAGGGGCTGAATCAAAGCTGCAGCTGCCAGCCTTCACCACAGCCACAGCAACACTGGAACTGAGCCACATCTGCGACCTACACCACAGCTTGTGACAATGCCAGATCCTTAGCCCACTGAGCAAGGCCAGAGATCAAACCTGTATCCTCATGGACACGATGTCAGGTTCTTAACCCATGAGCCACACAGGAATGCCATTTCTATCAATTAATCTAGCCAAGGGATTTTTTTTAATTTAAAATAACAACTGATTAAATCCTTTCTGAGAAGTGGGAAGATTTCCTCCACTAGAAATCTACTGAAAAAATGTGGTGAGGGATATAAAGAAACTAATTATAAAGGAACAAATCTTCTATGGCAGGCAAAATGCTATACAGAGTAATAAAAAATATTTTTCAACCATAGAATATAATATATTGTACCTAAAATAAGATTCCAAGATAAATGAAACACTTCAAAAAATCAATGAACTTGACAAACTTTGAAGACTTTCCAAGAGCCAATATTTTTCAAGTTGACAGAATGTTTCCTATAAAGTGAAGAAATTAGCAAACTTCAGCCAGATACATGTCTCCTGTATGTGTCCTGAAGAATATATATAAATAAAGAATTGTTTTTAGTGGGAACAATTATAGTAATTCTATTTATAAACTGAAAATTGCAATCTTTGTTGCTGTGATACAGGGCATTAAAACCCAAAATACTTATATTCATTTTCTTTATGAAGCTGAGAATTACATTTTTACAAATAGCAGCTAAAAGGAAAAAAGAACTTTAGACAGTGACATGGTATTAGAAAGACAAAAATTAGAATTCATGGCTCCTTGGGAAGTTAGCATTGAGAGTCAAAGTTCCAAAGTTGATAAGGACTGGGGTTCCGCTTTTCCCTCAATGGGAAATTTGGAATTTGTAAATCCCTAGGGCCTAGAGGCCAAGAAGTCCAGCAAAAAAAGATGACAGCTAAGAGTTTGAGAGTTTCAGTGCTTTCAGTAGGCTCATGATGCAAGGAAGGAGAAAAAAGAATGCTCAGTACACCTGAAAAGGGGTAAATTATATTAAGGGTAGAGCGGAGAGAAAGTATTATAAAGAACGGAAGAGGTACATGGAACAGCATGTATGTGGAGACCAGGAAAGGTCAAATGGAGCAGAAACACTATCTGAAGGTCTCTTAATCAATAATTTTCTAAAAATGCTGAACAATGTCAAGTCCCATGTTTAAGAAGTGCCGCAAACATCACAAGGGCCAGCAAGTCTATAGGAATGAACAGAAGATCAGTGGTTGCCTGGATTGAGGCCAAGAATGAGAACTGACTGCACATGAGGGATGTCTTTGAGGTGATGGCAATGCTCTAAAATGGAATTATGGTAATGGTTGCACAAGCCTGTAACTTTACAAAATATCACTGAATTATGCACTTAAAAATCGGTGAATTTTATGTTATATAAATTATACCTCAGTAAAACTGTTAAAAATAACCAAAAGCAAAATTCAACAGGAAGAAAAACATACTTAGAAATCGGAGAGGGGTGTTGAAAAAGAATAATAAAAAAGAGTAGATGTTAAAAACACTCAGATAAAGGATACAATATCTTTGAATTTTAAAAAGTAGCATTAAGGGTTACTGATGCACATAGCATATTTTCCTGTCACAAAATATTTTTACTTATTTATTTACTTTTTAGGGCTGCACTTACAGCATATGGAGGCTCCCAGGCTAGGGGTCTAATCGGAGCTACAGCTGCCAGCCTACACCACAGCCATAGCAACGCAGGATCTGAGCCACGTCTTCGACCTACATCACAGCTCACTGCAACACCAGATCTTTAACCCAGTGAGTGAGGCCAGGGATCAAACCCACAACCTCAGGGTTCCTGGTCAGATTCATTTCCACTGCGCCACAATGGGAACTCCACAAAATATTAAAATATTTTTAAATAAATATAAAAATCTGGAATACCATTCAACTAGTGGTTAACAATGGTTATTTTTTAGGATCAAGATTAAGAATAATTATATATCTCACAATTAGTAGTTGAGTATTTCACAATGATAGCTATTAGAAAAATATCTAAAAATATACTAAAAATATAGTAAAGTAGAATTTATTCAACACATTTATAGGAAAATAGAATTTGTGCCGTAAAACCACTTTCAGAATATCAAAATAATTTGAGGTGCCGAGAATATTTTGTATGGCAAATTCTATGAGGCATGAATTGAATCTTAGGAATGACGTATTAAATCCAATTTATATGTATTTGTTGGATAATCCTGAGTCCCATTTCTACATGGAAATCCATAGAACTGCATCACATTTGAAGCCAGGGCACAAGACTACTGCTTAAGTCTCTTTATATAATGAAGTGATGAGAATCCTTGAGAAGTCTGTCAGAGAGCATTCTATTATTGTTAAGGAATCTCCCCTATCATGCGTGTTCCCATCCTATAATAAAGGACACTCTGTTTTTTTGAGGTCTATAGCAAATGAGCCTGCAGATTAGAAGGGCTAGGGTAGACTCTGAAGCAGAATGAGAAATGAAGTGCCCAAGCCTAAATCCAAGAAGCAAAATGATCAAGACCTGGCCAGAAATGAAATTTAATTTTAAGAGGAGCTCAGGACCCAAAGGTAGTTCATCTTCGGGCTGGTAGGAAAGGAAATCCCATTTGTTGTTTAATTCCAGCAAACTGCCCTGTATGGACCATGTGAGATGCGGTTTCCTGGTAATAGCAAGTCTTTTAGCAGCGCCTGCGGAAGTAAGTAGCCAAGACTATAATTATAGGAGCTCAGGAAAACTGACGAAGCCTAGCCAAGTTACAAAAGTCATTTTTCCTGACTCTTTATTTATCAGTTCATAAATAAATTTCCAAGTTAGACTAACATTTGCATATAGCAAATGTCAAGTAACTCAGGTATGTTTTCTTTCTTAACATTACAATGAGTCACAAAGACGGCAAATCTTGCCTTAGTGGTATTTTTACTTGATAAAATGGAAAGCACACCATCCAACTTTACAGAGTAGAAAGGAAAGTTAAGGCTAGAAACAAAGTACTGGTAGTTTGCTTCCAGTGTGAGATACTGCCTGAGTTTTTCACTAGAGGAGAAGGAGAGTTTCCTAAATCATGCTCATCCAACAGCAAAATCTGAATTGTTTTCATTAGAGGACAGAAAATTCCCCTTATCTGAGCTTACAATGTTGATGTAAGAAGTTCAAACATAGAGTTTTTCAAATTAGGGAGATTTTTAAACTATGAGATTTTTAAATGCCTTATTTTAAATACATTTGCCAATGAAATTAGCCATAATTATGAAAAAGTATTGCAAGATAACACAAACAGGGATAAAACCTCATGTTAAATTTTAAGAGTATCAATCTTGAGTTATTAGGAAATTTTTCACATGCTATGCATTGTTCAAAAATAAAAGCTAACATGGAATTTTGGTGATTAAATATTGTTGGCTGCCCATAGTTTATCACACAAGTCAAGCAAGAGACCTTCAGCAGTAAAGATTTGTTCCAGTTTATGCTCACAAATTTTGGAGACTGTAAAATGCAAAGCACAATTTTAAGTATTTGGCCACTGGCCACATCAACTATACATTACATAAACTGCTTTTAACCTCCAATGAAAATGTTAACTACTGGGCTGACAGCTAGGCAGGACACAATACCACCACTCCAGAAGTAAACCTATTAACTCCGTGTATACCGGAGCTACATCTTTGATTAAAGGTTTCTCAGAAGAAAAGCAATGAATTAATTTCCAGAACAAAAAATCATCATGTTTTTGCAATTGGAAAAAAAAAAGTATTTGTCTATTTGTTTGTTTGTTTCGTTATACATATAGCAACCAGCTCTAGCAATTACAAACATGCCAATCCTGTTTATTGGTCACGACCTCCTTATTTTTATTACATCATTTATGCATGTATTTTAATTAATTTTTTCTGAAGTGTTTTAAAGCAAGTTCTAGACGCCTTATCGTTTCACCTTAAAATTTCAGGATGTATTTTAACTGAAAATATTAAATTTTGCACAACAATATGCCATTTAACTATCTAACAAATTTGACCTTAATCACTTAGCACTATTTTAATATTGTTTAAAATCTTGTTATAGTCAGGTGGGTTCCCAACTGATGCAATGATTTTTTCTGTTAGCATATATATTTAATTCAGGATTCAAATAAGTCCCATGCATTAATTCCAATTATTATGGCTCCTCAATCAAATTTATGCTACAGCATCTCTCCATTACTCTTTCTCTTTTACCATTAACAGGTTAGAAAATCAGGCCTAAAGAATATTCTACATTCTGCATCAGGCTAATTGTTTTTTCCTAATCTTATTTAATGTCTTTCTCCATTCCTTGATATTCTTCTAAGTCGCTGTTAGATGTGGGGGGGGGGTTAATTCGATAAGAGTTCTGTTTTGTTTTTAGGTGAAGAGATTCAGAGGCCAGGTTTCACATTCTCTATTCCCTTAAGGCCAGCTTGCTCCCTCTGGGGATTCGAGGATCACTCAGGAATGTTCACTTTCATCTCTCCTTTCTAATAATCCCATCCACGCTTTACCTAATGGTTTTATCATCCATTGCTTAATATTGCCTAAATCCAGCATTACATTAGAGATGGCAATGTGGCATTTCTTTCTAATTTTATCATTTATCCTGAAGTGCTTTCTCAAAAACTAATTACCCTGAAATACAAGTCACGGATGGACAGTAGGATGAATGTCTATTTTTCTAATTTTCAGAGTGTCAGATCAGTGTCTTAGCAAATTTTGCTGCCAAACAATGACCTTTCTAAAGAATCTTTATAGATTCGTGGATTAATATATTTAATGTTTTCTGTCTTTATTCCTGTTCATGCTCAGATGATTTCTCTTGAGTGAGTATGAGTATCCTCAAGTTCCCTGCTGTGCTTTGAGGACAGGGTCCTGTTAGTCTTTGATGGCTTCCTTGCTTTCAAGGACAAAAAGTGGTCCCCGGCAAATCTTATAGATTTCCCTTCCAAATCTATAATGTGCCGTATCTCCAATAACCTCTGGTTTGATTCAGAAGCAACTGGTAGGTAGAGGCCACAAGCTGTATTGTCATTCCTTTCCCAGGTAGATTGCCTCTTCAGGTCAGAAGTCAGGCCTCTGCGCTATTCTCATCTCTCTCCTGAGCATATATTATTTCTTTGCTCAGATGAAAAAAATTTAGAAGCTCAAATTTTAGTACAGGCAGCCCTCATGGTATTGTGCTTTGCTTTATTGCACTTCACAGATAATGTTTTACAAATTGCAAGTTTGTGGCAATCCTGTGTGGAACACATCTATGGGCACAATTTTTCTAACAGAATGTGCTCATTTTCTGTCTCTGTGTCACATTTTGGTAATTCACACAACATTTAAATTTTTTAATTAGTTTATTTGTTACAGTGATCTGTGACCTGTGATCTTTAATATTACTGTTTCCAAAAGATTATGACTCAATGAAGGACTTGGATGATGGTGAGCATTTTTCAGCAATAAGGCATTTTAAAATTAAGGTATACACTTTTTTTTAACATAAGGCAATTGCACACTTACACTATAGACTACAGTGTAGTGTAAACATAAGCTTTATATGCCCTAGGAGACCAAAAAAAATTGTGTGACTGCCTTTGTTGTGATATTCCGACTTATTTTGGTGGTCTGGAATCAAACACAATAATCTCTGAGGTATGCCTGTAACAACAATCCAGACACTTACAACACTGACATTTCTAGCTGCCTTATGTATATTCCAAGTTCATTTTGGGCAGAACCGAGATAAACATACAGCTTTCTAATCCTCCCTTATTTCCTGATTTTTATTAACTCCAAACTCTTTATTACATAGATCGAAATCACTGTTCCTTCCCAGCCTGTTACCTAAACAATAGGTAGGACTCCTTAGCTTAGAACTGTCCTAAGCATTTTGTGTTTAATCTTTGTATTTTTATTATTTTTTTTGTCTTTTTTAGGGGCCACACCCATAGCATATGGAAGTTCCCAGGCCAGAGATCAAATCAGAGCTGCAGCTGCTAGCCTATGCTACTGCCACAGCAACACCAGATACGAGCTGAGTCTTCGACCTACACCACAGCTCACAGCAACACCGGATGCTTAACCCCCTGAGTGACACCAGGGATCAAATCCACATCCTCATGGATACTAGTCAGATTCATTACCACTGAGCCACAACGGGAATTCCTGTGTCTAATCTTATACTGTTTCCTTTCATCACTGAAGAGCATAAAAATTCTCTGAGCCCTGAAAGGATAGATTCAAATTTTACGAAATTTATGTCTCAGTTGTAAATAACATGATGAGAAAATATGACCAGATATCCCAAA
This sequence comes from Sus scrofa, assembly GCF_054392235.1. Lineage (NCBI taxonomy): Eukaryota > Metazoa > Chordata > Mammalia > Artiodactyla > Suidae > Sus > Sus scrofa. The sequence continues at coordinate 161,179,026 of NC_139383.1, read as the reverse complement.
AGTGTCTTAAAATTGTCACTGTTTCCTTTCCACAACAAAACATGTGACTTTATTTTTATACTCTCTTTGAGCCTGTGTGGAAAATTAATATATAAAATGATATGGATGATTTTATACATCTGAAAGATGATGATCAATGAACATGTTGCTCAGATCAGGTGGGCATTTTCATGGATATTTACCTAGAAGTTGTAAAGCTATGTTTAGTTGAAAGATACAAACTTATCACTTGAATTACACACAATTTTGTGTGGAAGAGCCTTCCTTCAGAGTTGTAAAGCTCAGTAGGCCAGACATTACATCATCATCTGTGATTCTATATGCATGATGGTAAGAGTCTTGCCTTTTCTGGAACAACAAAATACATGTAGATAACATGCTGAGCATCTGGTCTTCTTTCCTAATTTTTAATTCCTTCCATATTCTCAAGCAGAGCAACAAAAGTTGCAAATTAGTGCCAAGAAAGTACCTCCTGAAATAACAATTTTGTTTCCAGAATATATTAAGTACCTTAAGAATTCAACTTTACAGTTCCTCCGATGACACAAGTTAAAATTCTGAATTTCATAGGTATTTAGCAAGTATATCAAACTTTTACATTTTATTTAAAATTCTAACTTAAAGTAGTAAATTTTTTTTTCTATAATCCCAGTCAGTCATCACCATGATTGGTTCAGGGATAGGCAGAAATCCTAGGCCTACACCAATTAGGATGTGCCCCTCCCTCACCACCAATTGGAACCTATGTCTCAATTAATCCAAGGATCTGCCTCTTAGGGAATCCAACCAATTCCTTTGATGAGTCTAGAAACTCACAAAGAAATGCTTTGGAGATCCCAATCTGGTCCAAAACACAAAAGGCTCTCTACCCCACCTCCATCCCAGTCCAGAGCTTTCTGGGGAGGAAGGAAAGAAAAAAGCAAACAAATCAGACACAGGGTAATTTCCAAGTGACATCATCAATAACCTACTTACAAAAGTCATGGTTTTGCCACCCTAAACACAGCTTTCTAGGCCACAACAGAACCCTCTCAAGCTCTCAGTTCCCCTAAGGAGTAAGTTCCATAGTGGAGGAACCTGGTCATTTAGGAGCTGAATTCCTGGGGAAACTGGGAGTTGAGAATCCTCAGCATGTCCATGTGGGAGTGGGGTGGGCCCAGGGCAGCATTTGAGGTTGTCCAGAAAGCTCAGTAAATTGATTGAGTCAAGGTGAGAAGAACTAGCACAGACCCCAGGGGCAGCAATAATGCTTGGGGACAGACAGAATAGAGTGGAAAGGGAGAAGACCACCACCACCCCCTTGTTCTGGTGCAACTGCATTGTGGTGACACACATAGGAGCAGATGGGCCTGTCTGCCCTCTCTGGCAGCCTGCCAAGCTCTGGTTCAGATTCTCAGGACTTTGGGATAGAGATCTGGGGAGAGAGAGAAGCAGAAGGAGGGGGCTAGCTGGATATACGTCAGCATGGACAGAGGGCCTCACAGAAGGAAGGAAGGGATGGGATGGGCCACATTTTGAGAGATTTCATTGTAATCCTTCTGATGCCATTCAAAATTTTCTTTTCAATAAAAATAAATAAATTAGTTAATTAAAAATATTTTAAAAATATTAATTTTTGAAGCATGATCAACCGTGATGTATAATTAAGTGAAACCCAGAGACAATAAGTGTTTTTCTTCTTCTTCTTCCTCTTCCTCTTCCTCTTCCTCTTCCTCTTCCTCTTCTCCTTCTCCTTCTCCTTCTCCTTCTCCTTCTCCTCTCCTTCTCCTTCTTCTTCTTCTTTTTAGGGCTGCACCTGCAGCATATGGAAGATCCCAGGCTAGAGGCTGAATCAGAGCTGCAGCTGTGAGCCTACACCACAGCTCACAGCAGTGTGGGATCTGAGCTGCAACTGTGCAACTGTGACGTACACCACAGCTGATAGCAATGCTGGATCCTTAACCCACTGATTGAGGCCAGGGATCAAACTTGCTTCCTCAGAGACATTGGGTCAGGTTCTTAACCTGCTGAGTTGTAACGGGAACTCCCATAGTATTGTTTTTATACACATTCTTCCCTTGTAAATAATTTTTTCAAGATAAAGAGGGAAAGTTCCATCTTGTACAATCTGAAAGTTTTTGTTCGTAGTGATAGGTAGCCAACCTACTCTGGCAAGAAGAAGAAATGTTTAGAAGACTATAGTATCTCAAAACATATAAATGTGAATTTACACCAATTGTCCCCTATGCCTTGGAGCTTGTGTTCCTTCTGAAACCACTCTTGATGGTTTACCTACTTTGAAGGCACAGGTTTTATTTTAAGCATCCTGATGCACTGGTTGGCCTAAAATGACAAGAGTAATTACACTGCGGGTCCATGTATTGAAGGCATTGCCAAGCTAAACCTCAATACATCTGGGATTACATTCCTTACCCCAAAATTTTCAAGCTTGTTGACTAGATTAATAATGAAAGAAGGCAGCTGCACTGAAGAAATCTCCTGACTCACGGGCACTAAATAAATCACCACCCAGAGCAACTTAGATTCTCAAGAGAAGGATATAGGAAGGTCTGAGGCAGTTTTGGAGCTCTTTGAACACATGTTTACTCCTCTTTGACATGCTCTCGGTAGTTTTAAAATTTCTCCTGTTGTCTAAACTATGGGGGGAAAGATTTTTCTCCCTGAGCTTTTGCTTTTTTCAAGACAATTTATTTCCTTAACATTGGCTTAAGAAACATTTATCGAGAAGGTTCTCTGCACCAGGCCTGGCTTTGATGTATTTGTCAGGAAAATCTGAACCCAATTATCATTTGTGAGGCATCCAGGGATTTCCACCCACCTCTCTCTGGTGTGAGGGATAAACCTCCATCAAGGGCATACACCCAAGAGAGAACAAAAGGACCATTACACAGGGCAGATCAAGACGATAAATTCAGAGTAACAGAGGTCAGAAAGGTCACCAAGAACAAGGACTATGGGAAATTGAAAGGGGAAAGGTCCCTGACAGGGAGTGAAAAAAATGTGATGAAATTGGAGCTTGTCAACAGGAAGGTTTTCAGACATCAGCTTGAGAATCCCCGCCAGACACTCTGCATGTCTTAGGGCTTCTCTGGTTTGGTTCACCCTCACCTCCAGAAGGGGTTGAAGGACCCAGGCTGAAGACCCCAGAAGGAGTGAGTGGAAAGATAGCTGCTCAAAAGAAGGCAGTTATGAGTTGTGACCTGAAGGATATACAGTTGTCCCAATTTATTGAAATATTTCTGGTGCAAGCCAGAGAGAGGCCAGTTTTCTCAGTTTTGATGTCCATCCTTTAGTTGTATGCTTCCATCATCCTGAGAGATTTTAACAAATAAGTGGCTGAGCCCCCGCCCACCACCACCACCAGACCTGCTGGCTCTGGTTCCTAAGAGGGGATATGGGCAATTTGGTGAAGAAAAAAATTGCCTACATATGTTTAACACAACATTTGAAACTAGGCTTTGAGGCAACAATTTGATATAATAACTACAGAAATAATATGTTAAATATAATACTCTTCAATATCTGGTGGAAACTTGAGGCAAAATAATTTAAACAGTAACCATATCTACTTATCACAATGTGTTTTGAATAGGAGAAACAAAATGGCAATTACCTCAGTGTCAAACTAAAGGAGATTAGTTAAGTATACATGGTTCAGCCACACAGTTGAATACAACAAGGACATTAAAAGACAACGTAGATCTAAATATACTTACATAAAAATTATATATAATATTAGAGTTACCTGGTGGCTCAATGCGTTAAGGATCCTACACTGTCACTGCTGTGGCTCTGGTTATGGCTGCAGTTCAGGTTTGATTCCTGGCCCAGGAATTTTTGCATGCCACAAGTATGGCCAAAAATAAATAAATAAAAGAATAAATAAACAAATAAATAAATTAAATACCCTCCCCCCCAAAAAAATGCTGGGGAACAGTATGCACAGTAGAGGCCAATCTGAAACAAAAAGAAAGAAAGAAAGAATATTCTAATTTGTATATATGCAAAAAAAAAATGAGAAAGTCTTGGAAAATACATCATAATGGTAATATGGCTTTTCTCTGAGTGGTGCAATTATGGGAAATTTTCATTTCCTTCACATTTTTATTTTCTGGGTAATGATTACTTTTTGCTTATATAATATTTTACTTAAAAATCCAGGACCCGGAGTTCCTGTCATGGCTCAGCAGTTGATGAACTCAACTAGTGTCCATGGGGGTGCAGGTTCGATCCTTGGCCTTGCTCAGTGGGTTGAGGATCTGGCATTGCTATGAGCTATGGTGTGGGTCGCAGACATGGCTTGGATCCCGCGTTGCTGTGGCTCTGGCCTAGGCTGGCGGCTACAGCTCCGATTGGACCCCTAGCCTGGGAACCTCCATATGCCCTGAAAAAGACAAAAAATAAATAAATAAATAAAAATCCAGGACCCATTAGAAAACTATAATTGGCATCAGAAAAATATGCACATAAGTAAGAAAAAATGGCTGAGGAGCTAGGGCTGCTCTTGTCAGAGAGAGCCAAGGTAATAAATTGACTAGTCACTCTGTGGTTTCCACTGTGAGGAGTGCCTAATTCTCTCCAAAAAAGGCACTCTTTTAAGTGTGCACTAACTTGTTTTTTGTTTTTTTTTTTTTTCAAAGAACATGAGTCTCAAAGTCAGGAGACATCAGGAGAAAGGGATTTGGATGTGAGACATTCCAAATATAATGTAGAGCTTATCATGATCTTTAGGGAGGGAGAGAGATGTAGCTTAGAAAGATAATGGGGAAGAACACTTTGAACTACATTGCTGGAAGTAGCAGAACTATAAATCATGAATATATGAAAATATGAATAACGCATTAAGTAGATAAACTACTTTGGGAAGGTTACATAGCTCACACTTCATCTTACCTTCTCTTCTCCACACAGTTTAATGCATCTTATGAGTTCAACAACTTATTAAATAACTGAATTAAAATTAGAAACTTCCTTTGTATTAAAGCTAAATTTAGTTAGTACCATTCACGTCTAGGAACATTAAACCGTAAATTCTGTTGTTACTGTCCCTTGATATTTTCTTTTTCACTGTGCAATAAAGAATGCTTATACTGAGTTAGGATTCATAAATTTCCTATGAACTGTACTTTCAAAGCATGCAAACTGTATGAATTAGGGAGTAGCAATCTTATTATTTATACATTCCTATGTCCTGCATTATCAATTCAATGGAATATTCTTGATGTTTCCAAAAGAATATAGAACAACGGCATTGTTTAATATGGAATTTCTTATTTTTCTCTGAATAAAAAGAATGATATGCAGATGATAATATTTTTTCTCTTATTAAAAGCTAATTAAGAAATCCCTACTGAAAACTTTACATTTAAATGTCTGATTCTTTGGAGAGGCATCTGAGTGAGGCTGAATTAAGAAATGAAGCACAACATTCATAGCCCTAAGAACTATGCAATGAATGGTTCCTCAATTTGTGATTAATGGAAAATATAATTATTCTCTAAGGAGAAGAAATCATTCAAAACCAATTTTTAATTCCCTAAATGTGTTACTCAAAAAGGCTCAATGAGCCATGCTGAATATTTAACTTAATTATTTTATCATAAAATACATGGTTATGATACATTCTGAGATAACTCAAATGAGAGTTTTACCTTTCAGAAAGAATAAAATTTCCATTCATTTAACTGCTAGGTGTGTAAACAGCATTAAGTCAATTTATCAAATGATTAAATAGTATCATGTATGGTGGTGTTGTAAATAGAGGAATTAAATGCAAAGAGTAAAATTATGCCTTTAGGCAAAACCAAAAGTTATCCTAAATCTGGCAGATCGATCAGTCTGTGACCTGGTTTGTAATCTGAGTGACAGTTTTTGACCAGAAGTGAAGAAATGGTGTCACATTTAGATCCAGAATTTTTCCTGATGCCTAGCTGATGGTAAGCAGAAAATCAAGGCTTGTGGAGGATAGTGGGTAACTAAGAATTACATGGACAGTTCCAAAACAAAACATACAGAGATACATGAAAAGAAGAGGAAGCAAAGAATTAAATATAATATTGAAAAAAATATAAGTTAACAAAAACAAAACTGGTATAAAGGGACTGGAAGAAAGGGAGAAATGTGGGCAAATGGATTAGAGCCATATAAAGTATATGGTAGATTAGCTTCTTTAGAGAAAAACATAAGTCATTTTGTTTAATTAATTTCAACAACCATGACTATTTCTATTCATACTGAAAGCCACTCCCAGTCTGTTTAGAGGTAGATTATTATACGTAATGAAAAAATTAAATGCCATCATTAAATAAAGCCCTCTGTGGTGGTGTTCTTTTCACAACCAATTTTTGACAAGTTTAACTGCTCCCAAACAGGCCCATGACATATTATGGAAAATTGTAAGAGCAGTACATACTAATCTATCATATACTTTATGGATAATTGTATCTTATATGTTGTCTACCTATTAACATGGATATACAGTCATATAGTTATTGTTCAATGCATTTGTCTTTTAAATCATATAGGTAGCAGAACAAGGAGTTAGAAACTAAAAAAATCCAATAAGACTGGTTTTATATTTAACTTTGTAGTTATCTATACCAGAGTTCTTTATTTCTTCATACAGCTTTGAGTTACTCTCTAGTGTCATATTTCATTTTAGACTGATGGATTGACTCCTTTTAGCATTACTCAGGGTAAGTTTACTCATGGTGGACTCCCTTAGCTTTTATTTATCTGAAAATGTCTCCATTTTTTCTTCATATTTGAAAAGTTTTGATGGATATAAAATTCTTGGTTGACAGGCTTGTTTTGCTTTGTTTTGTTTTTTCCCCTTTAGCACTCCAAAAATGTCATGCCACTTCCTTCAGGCCTCAGTGATTCTGATGAAAAACACTGCTTGTTGCTCTAATTAGGGACCCCCTGTTTATGATGAGTCATGGATGAGTCACTACTCTCTTGTCATTTTCAAAAGCTCCTTGTCTTTTGACAAGTTGATTATATGTCTCAGGATGGGTCTATTTGTGTTTATCCTTTTTGGAATTCTTTGAGATTTTTTTGATGTGTAAAATCATGTATTTATGAAATGTAGGATGTTTCAGCCATTATTTCTTCAAATATTCTTTCTACCCGATTCTCTCTTTCCTCTCCTTCTGGGACTGTAATTACTCACGAGTTTGTATTCATGCTGGTGTCTCATAGTCTCATACGCTCTTGTTAGTTTTTCATTTTTTTCCCTTTCAGCTCCTCAGAATGGATCATTTCAATTGATCTAGCTAAAGTTTACTGATTTTTTCTTCTGCCTTCTCAAATATTCTGCTGAAACATCTATTAAATTTCTCATTTTGCTTATTGTGATTTTTTTGTAATTTCTACCTCTATTGACATTCTGTATCTGATCATGCATTATTTCCCCTCATTTCCTTTAGCTCTTTTTCCATAATTTCTTTTCCCTCTTTGAGGATATTTAAGATAGTTGATTTAAAGTTTTGCCTCATAAATTCAATGTCTGTGATTCCTCAGGAACAGTTTCTATTATTTCTTTTTAATTGTGCGGTATCTTCTTGTTCTTTTGCTTGCTACCTAATTTTGGTGGAAAACTGGACATTTTGAATACTGTAATATGGTTACTCTGAAAATCAGATTTTTTGCCTTTGTAACGGTTTGGAGTTTGTTGTTGTTTTGTTTTCAATGGGCTGCATATTTGTTTAGTGAATTTTCTAAACTATTTTTGTAAAGTCTATATTGTTTGTCATATGTGATCTCTGAAGTCTGTTCCTTTACTTATGTTTAGCTAGTGTGTTGAAAGAGATTGCCTTGAGTGCCAGGAGAAGGAAGGAACAGAGGGAGGAAGGAAGGAAGGAAGAAAAAGTGAAAAAGGAAAAGAAAAACAATTCCCAGTCTGTGCCTCGGCTTTGGTTTGTACCCTCCATAAGCACTTGGCCAGACTTTTTACAGTTCTACTTCAGTCTTTGCTTTCTGTTTGCATTAAGCCTAGTCGTAAACGGCAGGTGAAAGCTTTGTTTTTCTATCTCAACAACATGCAACCTCTCTGCAGAGGCATGAGCATCTCCACAGTCCTCAGTATCATGGACACTCTTCAGTGCCTTAATTTCACCAGGGAATGCTTCCCTAGACTTTTGTCATAGATTTTCAGCTAATCTATTTTTGGCCCCTATTATAATCTTTTGCTCCAGAAATCTCCGTTTTTCATTTACCATATAATATTCTCAAAGGCTGCCCACTGCTTTTCCATCCTAAGTTCCTAATTCAATGAGAACAAGGGCAGGTGCCTAGCATCAGTCCTCCAGGTAGCCCCAGACAGATAAGAACAGACAAACACAACTCTTTGAAAGAAAGGTCTGTTCTCTTTCCTCTGGACCCAGGAATCAGGGTACCACACTGGAAATGTGAGCTGCCATCATCAAGACTGACATCACACCAGGGAGGGGCTGGGGCAAGAGTGAGCAAAAATGACATCAGACTTTCCTATCATTTTAAAGTTATGTTTTTCGTTATTCAGCATTTGCTTTGTTCTTATAAACCTTTGACTATTTTTCAGAGTTCTGAAGAAACTGATTCTAACAAATTTTCCCGCAATATTTTCATGTTCTGTAGAGGGGTAGGCCCTGGCAAGTATTTGCTCTGCTTTTTTCATTTGATGTAACTGGCTTATAGAACTTTTAAATCTGCTAGAGTCAAAACACTGAGTCAACACACTTTGTATAGCAAGATGATCCAGTGCCCTGCATTATTTGAGAGAAGGACAAAGCAACTCAGTGGACATCATTCTGATAGCTCAATAAGGTAAATGTCACATTATTTCAAAGACCCTTTGCAAACTTGTTGATTATACTATATGCAAGATTTAAATGACTAAATAGAGAAATCTTCCTTACAGAGCCTTTGTGAAGGCACAGCATGCCTCCTGCAGAGAACTTTTCATCCATAGTCACTAATGGAGCATGGAAACCTAGGAATTAGTGAATTGATTCTAATAATTAAAAAGCTATGTTCAAGAAATACAAGCAAAGACTCGGAGAGTTCCAACAGAGCAGTTATCAACAAGATACTGTCAGATAAACAATGAGACTGATGACAAAAGAATCTAATATTATTTCATCTCTACTTTGGTTTTCTTCAACACACATGGGTATTGATGGATTTTTCCCTAAGTAAATCATATCTATTCTTCGCAGCAACTAAATTAGGTGGCAACAGAATAAGCTGAGGTTCGAAGAGGCTAGGGAATTCCTCAGTAAGATGCAGACCTTTCATGTAATCCCCACTCAGATGACTCTTAAAAATTGATTTCTATTACATTTGAGGGCCCTTTTTATGTTATAAATGTGCCTTTTTTCTTAAGAAGCAAAACAGAGGAAGAGTTCAAGTATCTCATAGATACTAGATGCTTTCAAGCCAGCTGCACACCACTTTACTGCTGACCAGTGGTGATGTGGCGACCGCAGCCTCACGGTGATGCACACATATTGGCTGTGTCTCAACCCCAGACCAGGAGTCAGTCCCACCCTCACAGCTCTTGTGGGGTGAAGGTCCTGGCCGAGTCTGACCTTGACTCAGCTTGTGCACAATTGATCAAAGATGATGCTACCTCGTTGCTCGAGCAGTCATAACTCACTGACAGGTGTTCCAAGTTATGTGGCTTCAGTTCAGAATTTCTGCTGCCACTGGAAACTTCCAGTGATTCACAAAGATTGTATTCTTTTGAATTCCAGAAATGGTATCATTTTTCACTTAAATCTCATTATTGAAATTATTAAGGAGTGAACTGACAAATATTTCAGAAACGTTTGGATGACTTTGATAATTTTAGTAACTAAGCACAAAAGAAACAGAAATTCAAATCTAGAACCTTTGAGGTACAATTCAATGTTTACATTTTTTACTAATCATTCCGATTTTATTAAGTGGCTATTATACATCAAGCTTGTATGTCATACATTTTTGAAGTATATGAAGGTATTTTGAAATAGCTCACCATTTGAACTATTGGAATAGTGCTGCTTTCACATGTAATACTATACCTGGTCTTTTCAGAAGGAATTAGTGACAGATCTAAATTCATTTCTTTACCGTATATAATCAGCAGTCAGTAGATATTTTAAATGAATTAACATATAGTTAGAGGAGTTGAGAACTTCTCAGAAATGACCTTCAACATATTGTTTTTGACATTTCTTAAAATATCACCAAATGATAGCATCCGTTTGGGGAAAGAGTGACATAATGAGGGTAAGAAAGAGAGCAAGTGAGAGAGAGAGAGTGAAAGGGAAAAAAAGATGAGGGTGTGTGTGTGAGAGAGAAAGCGAGATAGAGAGGTTGAGACTGAGATTTTTTGGCAATTTTAATTGAGACTTTAAAATCTAATGCATGGATTCACTCTTAGTGATATGCTCTGATAGAAATACTGACTATATCTTCTAATATAAGAAAATTCTTAGAGTAGAATTCTCCTCACCTCCCTTCAAGTCTTACAAAGGCTCAAATTTAAGTTGACAAAACAAATAGGGCTTTTAGCTACATTTTGCCAAGATAAACTAATGAACTTTTCATAGACACTTTGTGTTTATTTAGAATTCAGGAATCCCAGAAACAGAGTGTTTGTGCTTCTTCAATCTCTATAAAGAATTAAAATTACATATTAAAATTTAAATATATATGTACTTTTTTTTTTTTTTTTTGGTCTTTTCTAGGGCCGCACCTGCAGCACATGGAGACTCCCAGTCTAGGGGTATAATCAGAGCTGCAGCCGCCAGCCTAGGCCAGAGCTACAGCAATGCAGGATCTGAGCCATGTCTGCGACCTACAACACAGCTCACTGCAATGCCAGATCCTTAACCCACTGAGCAAGGCCAGGGATCAAAACTGAAACCTCATGGTTCCTAGTCGGATTCATTAACCACTGAGCCACTATGGGAACTCCTATATGTACTTAATTTTTAAAATAAGGTGCATCACCCAATAAAAAATAAAAATTGGCCAAATATTTCACCAGAACCCTTACAAAAGATATTAATGGCTACTAGCACATGAAAAGATCATCTTTCATCAGGCAATGGAAATTAAATCAGTAGTGAGTTACAAACACATACAGTCCCACAGCAAAAAGTGTAGGCAAGGGAGTGGGGTAACTGAGTTTCATCAGCAAGCATAGCAGAGTCTAGGATTTCCCACTGTGGCTCAGTGATAACAAACCCAACTAACATCCATGAGGATACAGGTTCAATCCCTGGCCTTGCTCAGTGGATTAAGGACCCAGTGTTGCCGCAAGTTATGGTATAGGTCAGAGATGCAGCTCGGACCTGGCATTGCTGTGGCTGTGGCATAGGCCAGCAACTGCAGCTCCAATTCAACAGCCTGAGAACTTCCATATACACCAGGTATGGCCCTAAACAAACAAACGAAAAAGAGTCTTTACACTTCAGGAAATTCTTGGAGAGTTTTATAATATATGAGGCAGAAATTCCACTCCTCGGTTTTTAGCCAAAAAAATGAAAATATTAGTCCACAAAATGACTTATAGATGTGTGTTTTATAGTAGCCGTGGTCACAATAATTTAAAAAGAAAATCCTGGAGTTCCCTGGTGGCCTAGCGGTTAAGGACTAAGCATTTTCACTGGGCCTGGGATCTTCTGCATGCCACAGGTGCAGCTAAATAAATAGGTAAATAAATAAATAAATAAATAAATAGAAAATCATGAAACAATGGAAATGACCATCAACAAGTGAGTGGATAAACTAACAGTGGCATGTCCATACATTGGAAAACTACTTAAAAAAATTTATACCCAGAAAAATGAGTGAATCTAAGAAATACGATGAACAAAAGAAGTCAAACACCGAAGAGAAAACACCATCTATGATTCCATGTATATGAAATTCCAGAACAGGAGTTCCCGTTGTGGCTCAGTGGTTAACAAACCCAACTAGTAACCAGGAGCTTGCGGGTTTGATTCCTGACCTTGCTCAGTGGGTTAAGGATCCAGTGTTGCTGTGAGCTGTGGTGTGGGTCACAGACATGGCTCAGATCCCATGTTGCAGTGACTGTGGCATAGACCGGCGGCTACAGCTCCACTTGGACCTCTACCCTGGGAACCTCCATATGCTGTGGGTGTGGTCCTAAAAAGACAAAAGATAAAAAAGAAATTCCAGAACAGATCATACTGATGTATAATGAAAGAAAGCAGAGCAAGACGTCCAGGATATAGGGGTGAGGATGGAAGATGGGAGGCAAAGGGCCTGAGAGAAGGCTTTGTGGATTGGTATCATGACTGGAGAGTTACATGGCTCTGTGTACTTGTGAAATTATACCCTTAAAGTGGGTACCATTTTTGAACATAAATTATATGGTAAAAGTGTTGATTTCAAAATATAAAGGAAAAATTCAAGGGTATACTTTCCAAAGAATTTCATTCTCACTTTTCCCTGATGGCATTCTCGTATTAGAAATAAATAACTCCTGGCATTGTGAACATCAAATGGCTTAGCTAGAGCCTGACATTCTTCCTAAAAATAAATGCTACAGTTGAGTTACAAAAAATTCAAAGATGCATATTTGCTACTCAAAAGAACAGCCTATGGTTTCAAAACACAAAGCATAAAAGACAAATAAATGGATAAAAGACAAATAAATGGATAGTCTTTAAAACGTGAGTGGAATTATTATTCCAACAGAAGCACATGATTCATTGAGGAAGCATGTTGGAGAAAATATCAAACCTCAATCATCTTTAGAAGTGACAATCCTACATAGGAAATTTCTTGGGCCATCAAACCTTTTCCCAATTACAATAAAAGATTATCATACTGTGGGTTTTTTGAGTCTTAATTTGAAAAGTTTCCTCTGATTTAATAATTTATTCTGTTTCCCAAAGATCAAAAGTGAATAGGACTTCCATGGTGGCTCAGCAGGTTAGGATCCAGTGCTGTCACTGCTGTGGCATGGGACAATGCTGTGGTTACCATGGTGGTTCAGGTTCTATCCTGGTTCTAGAACTTCTGCATGATGAGGGCTCAGCCAGAAAAAAAAGTGTATATATTTCCTTGGATATGTTCAGTTTTTTAAAAACTGTTACTTTTTAAATCCTGTATATTTATGTCATTACGGCTGCAGGTAACATTTCACACATGTTACTGTTCATATGGAACATCTCTCTAACATGAAATAAATGCAATATTATACCCCATTCTCTTTCTAATTCAGTGGAAGCCATCAGGGTATAAATACATTTTACATTAGCTTTCATTGAAAATTATGTTACTAACGTATCTTTTAGTTGAGAATATTCCAAAATGCCTCTTGAAAGACTATTTACAAATTAGATTCAAATCACTTGGAATCAACTTGAGCATTAAAAGCTGAATTATAGTCTATTACTTTTGGATAAATTAATAGCAAATCTTTGCAAAGCCAAAGTCCCTAGCCTTAAGGAGTAATAAATGTAAGGAAAAAAGAATGCAAATAAGCGATGAGAATCAAAATTTGCTCCAGAAATGATTGTTTATGAAGTAAAATCATTTATTGGAAAAGTGTTATTTTATGTAAACTAACATGTATTCCCTCTTGATTTGTAATTTAAATGATAATAATTCTAGCCACCACATTTGCGAACCTTTATATTTTCAAAATAGATCATCTGAGAAAGTACTGTCTATTCTATCCCAGTATACAGGTAAAGAAGCTGAAGACAGTAAGTCTAAATGACTAGCCTGAGGATACAGGGTTTGTCAGCAGTGGAACCAGTATGTGATCTGGTATGTGTTTGATTCCATTGCCTTTTTCACAAAGCCAGATAAATTAACCGTAATTTTGAAAAGGTTATCTAGACATATCCAGTATGTTTTAGTCTCTTTAGTTCTCTAATGCTACACCACCTATCGATGGAACTATTTAGGAGGCATTTTATTTACTTATTACAAGTCATTTAATTTAATGTATTATAACACATATTAAAATGTTTTTTACAGAAATTTCTTAGTATTGGTAACAAAAAAAGGAGTTTGCCAGTGCATGAGATTAACTGCTCCCCATCATAAAAAAGTCGTGACTATCAGGGACTCTTTAAACTTCACCTACATTATCCGAAAGGAGATTATAGAGGAGCATATGAGAAAAAGATGAGTCTGTGTAAAGGTATTCTAGACATCACAGAAATGTGAAAATGAAGTTGACAGACTGCTGCCTTCTCCTGTAGTGGCTGAACAGAATGATTACAGATATTCCCAAGGCCCTTTAGAACTTGAATACACTTTTCTAAAGAAATGTCTTTATAGTTTTATTTCTATAATTACCTTCTTTCTATATTACAGTCCATAAAATTTATTTCATAAACTTAGCTAAACTCTAATTCTTCTTATATTGGCTTTAATTCTTTTTTTAATTCTTTATATATAATTGCATGTATTTATATATACATATATGTGTGCATATTTGTATGTGTAAATAGTTAGAAACCCCCATAGTTTTATGTATATAAATATATATTCTATAGATAGATAGATAGATAGATAGATAGATAGATAGATAGATAGATGATAGATAATATCATCCTCAGAGCACTCCTGTGAGATAGTTACTATTATTTTTCCCAGTTAAGAGTCTTAATAGACACTGCTATTGGCTGGGAGTCCCTATATTTTAGTCTCCACCATTAAATAAAGCCCTTAAGCTTGTTGTCAGTCCTGGTTAGACCTAAGCTAGCCATGACCTCCTTGGGCATAATAATTTTGACGATGTTCTACTTGCTCCAGTCCTTGTCAGTGGCCAGTGAAGAAGAAAGGCTAGTTGAGATGAAGATGACTTCATTTGACTTTTTTTTTTCTTCTTCTTCTTTTTAAGGCTGTACCTGCGGCATAAAGAAGTTCCTAGGCTGGGGTTGAATCAGAGCCTCAGCTACCGCCCTACACCACAGCCATAGCAATGCCAGATCTGAACCATGTCTGCGACCCACACCACAGCTCACAGAAACACTGGATCCTTAACCCGCTGAATGAGGCCAGGGATCTAACCCACATCCTCATGGATACTAGTTGGGCTCCTTACTGCTGAGCCACAATGGGAACTTCCAACTTCACTAAATCTTGATCTGGCTCCTTCCCCATAGCATCTCAATATGCTTTGCTGGAAAATTCAAGCATGTTAAGTCAAGTCAAAATAAATTGTTGGCATCACAAAAATGTAATCAGGACCTCCCAACGTGGCTCAGCAGTTAATGAAAACAACTAGCATCCATGAGGTTGTGGGTTCAATTCCTATCCTCGTTCAGTGGGTTAAGGATCTGGCATTGCCGTGAGCTATGGTGTAGACTGCAGACTGGCTCAGATCCTGCTGCTGTGGCTGCGGCATAGGCTGGTGGCTACAGCTCTGATTAGACCCCTAGCCTGGGAATCTCCATATGCCACAGGTGTGGTCCTAAAAAGACCAAAAAAAAAAAAAAAAAAAAAAGTAATCAAATTCCAGCATTAAACATTTAATTGTACCAATAAGTAATGATATATTTATTTATTATGATAAAATTATAATTAATTCTGTCTGAATCTGTGCTCTTATATATTTTAAATATTTAAATTCAACTGTTCTCATCAAAAGAAAGCTTATCAAAATATGAATATAGATTTCTGTTTTTTTCCATACTGACTTCATGTTGAATCAAAATATTATATAAAGTTCCTGAGTACACAACATTAGCATAGAAAAGAAAATTCAGAAACCTTCTATAAATTGCTAATATATCTAAGTACATTTTCTACAAGAGAATACGTTAAGGCTATTATAAAAGCACCATTTTGACATTAAATGCAATTTGAGGGCAAAGGGATATAAAATTGTCTATAACTTTGAGAACCATGCTAAGATTCCAAAATGTCTACATCTATAACTGCTGAGTTTTTGTTATATACTCATTTATATACTTCACCATAAAAACTATCTAAGGTCACTTCAGTCTCTGAAAATACGATGTTTATTATTAGGAAAAGAAGAACAAAGAAATGGAAGGAGTAGAAAAAGATTTCACAAAAATACTTTTAGTTTAAAATAAGAAAAAATATGCTCTTTAGTTGCTTAGGAGTGTTAAATAGCAAAAAGTGAGAAAATGCCTGATAATTAAATATGTTTCTGTTATACTCTCAACCTTTGGGCCCTTTAATTCTAAAGATGACAGTGTTCTGTGCTGATTATCAATGAGCTTTTGCTTAGCATTGTAGAAACTTGAAAAAATGATTTTTTCCATTTTGAATATAATTTTTTTTTCTTTTGCTACACCCAGGGCATGTGGAAGTTCCTGGGCCAGGATCAAATCCACAGTACATAGTGATCCAGACTGCTGCAGTGACAATAACAGATCCCTAACCTGCTGCGCCACACAAGAACTCCTATAAAATTTTATATAACACCTATGTATGTCATAATGGTAAGCTGAACAT
This sequence comes from Sus scrofa, assembly GCF_054392235.1. NCBI lineage: Eukaryota > Metazoa > Chordata > Mammalia > Artiodactyla > Suidae > Sus > Sus scrofa. Next base: position 161,162,583 of record NC_139383.1, on the reverse strand, counting down.
GAATTATTGTACAATATAGCTGGAGAGGAAGAAAATAAATCTATAGCAGCTCAAGAAATTTCTGTGATAATGGGTGTATTTAAAATGTTCTCTCTCCAAGACAGCATTATCCACATTTGGCTATTGAGCACTAGAAAAGTGGCCAGAGTAAATGAAAAACTGAATTTTTACATTTTAATTTAAATAGCCATGAATGGCTAGCACAGTTGAAGTGCAACACTTTCATTTTAGATAAGCAAAGGGTGAAATGCAGAGATAACTTGCTCAAAAATATAGGCCAAGTTAGCAGAAACAATAGCAGACACCCCCATCTTATTATGTGCTTAATGGCTTTCCTTCCTTTAAAAACAGAACTACTTCCTATAACTCTCTGTAAGGATAATAATATATCATAGGCTAATAAAATATTTTTTAAAATGTATTTAGAAATGACCCAGTGACTTGGGGATGGGTATGTTATGTCATGGGGTAATTATTTTGATATATTTGATATACACACCAGGTCAACATATTGTACACCTTAAATTTACACAAAATTATGTCAATTATATCTCAAAAAGTTGGAAAAAAATTAAGTTGATCTTTTTCTCACATTTTATTGTCCTTTTTTTTTTTTTTAATGTCACAGTGTCATCAGAATACCTTGAAAAGACCAAATGAAAATCAAAGAGATTAGCTGACGTCTCTGGATCAGCATTGGCCTTGGCCTCATAAGCTCATAGCTGAGGTGTATAGGAGTAGATACCATTAAAAGGCTCCTCTTTACTAGAAACAGCCGTGTGCAATATCCTGAACCAACAGCAGAAGCAATGACAGTCTCTACTGAATGACTATATGTATTTAGTGTATATAAGATTCACATAGGTAGCTGTTAAAAACTGCAGATACTGGTTGAGATGAGAACTAACTTTAGTTCAAGATTCAGTGGGCCATGCGTAAAAACCAAGAATCGTCATTTTCACAGTTTCACAGGTAATTCAGCTTGAGGTGTCCTACTTTAAAATTTTAGCTTCGAGTTGAAAGCCCAGCCTCCATATTGATTGAGTTTGATTCTAGCCTTAACTAGCTGTCTCACCTAGGGCAACTTGTGTAGCTAGACTCACCAAACCTCTGTTAACCCGATTGTGAAGTGAATAAAAACTACAGGACAAAATTAGGTTATCTTACAGAGACTATTGAAAACTTAAATGAGAATCCAAAGTGAATGTGCTTAGTACAGTGCTGGACACACGGTAAAAGTTTGATAAATGTTTGGTAATTGCTCTCAAGAGTTTTGCTGAGAGATAACTGGCATAAATAAGCTGCACGTGTTTAGATATACAACTTGATAAGTAGGACACTATGACATTGAATTCAAAGTTGGTAAGTTGGGGCAATTAATTATAAGCTTCCCTTAATTTGCTTTTCCTTTTTTCAAGTATTGTCATCCTCAGTTGCCTGATGTCAAATGGCTTGAAAACTTGTTTCTTATGTCTTGTCCCAGTTTTTACTTATTTTAGGCAGGAAAGTAAATCCAGACATCTCTTACACTAGCTTGGCCTAAAGTGGATTTTGATCCATCTCAAATGTTTATATGGCAGCAATTTTCAAATCCTAAACACAGGCACTAAGCAAGTGTGAAGGAGGATGTCAAAAGATTCCGGATATACCAAGAGATGTCTTCATTCTCCTACTTTTTCCCTGAAAATTGAACTCTACTTTTCTATCCAGATGCGCTCACACCTTTCTAATTCCTCAGTGACTAGCACACTCAACTGCCTCCTATCTTTATCTTTTGTCAAAAATCAATCCCTCCTCAAAAAGTTCCTGATAAAGTACTGTTATCAGCTTCTTCTAATCTCAGGCAACACTGCTTTGTGGAAGAAAGTCGTACACCTAATTTACTAATTCAAGGTAAGATACATAAAAGGTAAATTTGTTGAGGTTTAATCAACAATTGGACCTAGGAAAAGAGATTAGGGGACAGTCTAGAGTTACTTTCAGATTTGGTTTAAATGAATGATGTTTATCAAGGCCAGATGCCTATTCCAAATATATTTTTATAAATCTTATCTAATGTATATGTGCATTATAAAAGCAAGCCATTGGATCACTATTTGGAAACCTGTATTTGAGGTGGTGCATTTGAGAAGGAAGAAAACTATATTAACTAGTTTTAAGTAACTGGATGATTACTCAAAGCTTTTGGAATAATACTTCTGAGCATTTAATGTACGTTTATCACTTTTTTCCATTTTATTCTATAGAAAACTTAGCACAATTAAATTTTTAACAAGGAAATAAATAATCAAATAGCAGTTTCTGAAAAGCAACACTGAAAGAAATGGTCCCAATAGGCTAGACTAAGAAAGACCATAAGAAGTGACAGAAGAAATCACAGAATTGGATGAAATCACCAATGATAGAGATTAGAAGAGTAGCAAGTCAGGTTACAAAAAGAACACAACAGATCAAAACATAGAAATGGGGAGACAAAGTGGTCAAATGATAAGTTAAAAGCCTGTTTAGTTTCATTTCAAAAATGACTGAGAAATTGGAAAGACTCCACAGTATTCCTGATGGGTTTTTGTTTTCTTACTGAATCAATCCAAGTACACCGGTAAGTACTACAGCTCATGGGATAAATTAAATATGAAACCCCTGAAACACACAAATAGTGGAGAGACCCCTTGAAACTTTTTATAACCTCTTCTCTTCTGAAGAGAACATCAAAGGAACTGATCTAATATTTAGTCTTTCCTGGGAGTTCTGCTCAGCCCATCTGTAAGTAAAGTGCTATTAGTTTAAAAGGCACCATATCCTTTGTGACTTATTGCCAAGACTTTCTAAACATCATCAACAGTATTGTCCTTGGCCCAGTTAATCCAGGAGAGACATGGTGTCACTGGGAATCTCCCAAAGGCTAGTAGCCTATCATCCAAAAAACAAATGTTTCTTAAGGACTTCATGTTTTAATGTCCCCCATTTTGTTTTTCTTTATAAACATAACTCCTATGTGATATAGGCATATGAGAGAGAGAGAGAGAGAGAGAATATGAGAGACAAAGACAGAGGCAGAAACAATAAAGAAGGCACAGCAGGTTAAGGATCCGGAGAGTGTTGCCACAGCTGTTGTGAAGGTCACAGCTGTAGCTCAGATTTGGTCCCTGGCCTGAGAATTTCCATATACTGCAGGTGCAGCCAAAAGAAAGACAGAAAGACGGAAGGAAGGAAGGAAGGAAGGAAGGAAGGAAGGAAGGAAGAGAAAGAAAGAAAGAAAGAAAGAAAGAAGGAAGGAAGGAAGGAAGGAAAGAAAGAAAGAAAGAAAAAGAAAGAAAGAAAGAAAGAAAGAAAGAAAGAAAGAAAGAAAGAAAGAAAGAAAGAAAGAAAGAAAAGAAAGAAAGAAAAGAAAGAAACAGAAAGAAGAAAAAAGGCACAGATTTTGCTAAGGTAATTTTCTAAATGTATCAAGGAATTGATAACTTCAGCATCTGGTATAAAGAAAAATGAGACTATTCACTTCCAGGTCAGTAGTTTGAATTCAGCTCAGCTGAGAATTGACTCTAAGTATGAAATATGTGTTGTTTAGGTTGGTTCCAGAATAAAAATAGAACGGCTGCCCTATTGAGAGGTGAAAGCCATCCATATTCTCCAAATCAGCTGTACACTCATGACAGTTGAGGCTATACACACAGGGTGCAGTAAGGTGGCCTTACTCAGGCAATATGTAAATGGATTATAGATTTTCTCAATCTCTTTTTATTAAAAATAGGAATTATCAAGCTTGATTTTGACCACATATCCATAGTGGAACTTATGAGTCAATGCCTTACTAAGATCATAGCATTTGGTGCAAGACCTTATTTAGGCTGTAAAATGGTGCTATTAAGTAGGAAACTTTCTTGGTGGATGGAGAATATACCTTAAAAACCCAGTGTATTTTTTTTTTCACTTCAATTCTCTAGAATTATATTTGACTGCAGCATCATACCTTGGCTCAATGTAGAAGCTCCTTAATATATTTTTACAATGGAGGGATGAATGGATGGATGAAGAGTCTGTCAGGTAAAAATGGAAACAGAATTCCTAGTACATCTAGTTCTTTTTATGCAGCTTTAAAATGTATTCCTCCCCCCTGCCCCCCAAAAAAGCCTGAATTAAAAAGCACCAGTTATCCTAGACAGTGCCTGGAAGTGAAAGCTCCAGAGGAAGATGAGATCATACCCATAATCTATACTCTTCCTCTGAAATGGCTGTGTTCCCTTCTATTATCTGTACTGAAGCTAGAAGTGATATCTTTTGTCCAAATCAGATTCAACATCTCCTCCCTTCTTGCTTCACCTTTCTTTGCAAACCTTTATATACATCTGATTGGTCAAAGGTTATATTATGTCACTTAAGAAAATGTGACTGGTTCATGTTTGTGTCTCCCTGCCTGCTATTTATTCCTTTGTTACACATATACTAAAACTTTCTAAAATAGCCTTAACGCATGTTGATTGTACATTTATTCCAAGTCTTTCTGATCTGAAGGATCTGATAGTTGTAGCTCTTAGACAGTAATGCCCCCAATTGCACTGATTCTTAGATAAATAAACACCTATCAAGATTTGGAGACGTGTACTACAATTAAGGCATTAAAATCCATCATGGAGAGTATACTGATTACCACTCAAAAAAGATAATTAGAGGAGTTCCTGTCGTGGCGCAGTGGTTGGCGAATCCGACTGGGAACCATGAGGTTGCAGGTTCAATCCCTGGCCTTGCTCAGTGGGATGAGGATCCGGTGTTGCCATGAGCTGTGGTGCAGGTTGCAGATGCGGCTCGGATCCCGACTTGCTGTGGCTCCAGTATAGGCCGGCGGCTACAGCTCCGATTCGACCCCTAGCCTGGAAGACTCCATATGCTGTGGGAGAGGCCCAAGAAATGGCAAAAAGACAAAAAAAAAAAGAAAAAAGAAAGAAAAGAAAATTAGAGAAATAATTTACAGCATGGATGTATGCAATCATCCCTATGTTATTTTAAAAGGCATTTACTCCATTCTTATATTACATAAAGTGAGCAAATCTTTAAGTAGCAATGAGCAATACAGTTGTATTTGCTAATATGTGTACCTGGTATTCAGTAGGAATGTTAATATTGAACATTATATGCTTACAATAGAACTTTCACAGAAGTACTTCAACAAATAAAAAGTGATATTTAAAGAACTCAGCATCTTTACAGAGTAATTGTTCAGTAGGTATTAAGCAAGAAATAAATTGTACATATAATCTTCTAAACATATGTTAAATTTCAAAACAAGAAAATTTTTAAAAATGTATGGTAAGTTGAATCTGCTGGCTGTTTCATGGTTATTTTGATTCCATCTGGTTACTTAACACCTGAAGCATAGGAAGCAATGGCCAATTTCAGAAGAGAATTACCAGCCAATAAATGAAACAATTCATGTCTTTACATCTGAAGTCAAAAAAACCGGCAAAACCCAGAATCAAGAAAAGAGCTGAATTATTGATGTTAAAATGAGAGCTTGACAAAATTGCCATTTAAGTGGTCCAGGTCCTTTGTCTGGTTTAAGAAACCTCCAATGAAAAGAAAAAGATGTGCAAAAAGTACTCACTATAGTAAGATTATCACAGTTGGGTATCTTAATGAGACAGTTGTAAGAGCTAAAGAAAGAATTACATTTTCTTCTTGCTGTGAAGCCGGAAGGTCAAGGAAGACATTTGAAAGGAGTTGTAAATTGAAGATTAGGCTAAAACCCCTTACTGAGTTTTCTTTGCTGAATCCTTTGCTATCAGCTTTTAAGTGCTACTCCATTTTGAGTCTCTAAAAACAAAACAAAACAAAAAAACAACAACAGAAAAAACCAAACCACATAATGTAGCTGTTGATTACTACAGAAAATTTTGGGAAAAAATACCCAGCTATCATTGACTCTAGCTTGGTTATTCTGAAAAACAAACGTCACTATAAATGATGTGAACACTATATAATGAAACACACACTCAATTCTCCTAGTTACTGACTACTAATGATTAAGACGTGACTTACAACCAAATTTCTTCAATCAAAACACCTACTTTTAGAGGAGAGTTGAGTAAGGGCCATGATTGTTTTTCCAAATTGAATAAGTGGTAGATGGACGATCAAGATGGGATTTTTACACGGGAAAAGGAAGAAGCAGGCAGAGATGGGTGAAGACAGGGAGACTACTTTTCTGAGCAATGGTAGTGCTTGATCTTCAAGAACACTTATTTTATCAGTACATGTATTCATGTTTATCTAAGGTACATCTATAATGCCTGACTTTTTTGTAAAAGAACCCAACCTGCATAAAAACATAAGAAGGAGGATGGGGAAGATCATGTTGTTTTGTTTATATTCATACTGTACTGTGGCTGTATTTTTCTGATTGCTATGATAAATTACCCCAAACTTACTGGCTTAAAACAACACAAATTGATTATCTCACAGTTTTGGAGTTTAGATTTCTAAAATAGGTCTCGTGAGGCTAAAATCAAGGTGTTGGCAGGGCTGCATTCCCTTTGGAATCTCCAGGGACATGTTTTCTGCATTTTCCAGTTCCTAGAAGCTGGCTGCCTTGTCTCATGGCCACGAACAGGTGAGTCTCTATCACATTACAGCACTGTGAGGGGGATGCTGATGCCTCCCTCCCTCTCATTTAAAACTCTTGTGGTTTATTGCTGACCCCTGGATAAACCAGGATAATATCCTTCCAGCCAGCTGATTAGCAACCTTAATTCCATCTGCAAACTTAATTTCATTTTGCCATGTCAAATAACATGATCACACACTCTGGGGATATGTAGTCTGTGGACCTTTTCTTCTGGCCATACTCATGGCATGTAGAAGTTCCCAGGCCAGGGATCTAACCTACACTGCAGCAGTGACCCCAGCCACTGCCACAGTAACAACTGTGCACAAGAGAACTCTAGTACGTGGATATTTTGGGAAGCCCATTATTCTATGACTCACTGCTGCCCCTACACTGCCATCATCACCAGTAGGATCATAGCAAACTATCTGTATTTTCCACTTTCAGACACTTTACTCTAGGTACCGTGGTACTGTAAGGCCTCTGCCATGAGATAAACTCAAAGAGCCTCTGGCCAGGATAAAAATTACCAGACCTCTATTGCCCTTTATGTCACACTACAATTATTACAGACTTCTCAAGCCCCTCCTGAGCAACCTGGCCTATTCCTTCCTGCCCCCTACTAGGAAAGGCATTTGGCCCCTCCTATAGGGGCAATATATGCCCCCAACCAACCACCAAGTATATTGTTAAGACCCCTCCTCTCTCACTGGGCTATAAAAACAGACAGGACCTCGCGCTTGGTGTCAGCTCTCCCTGATCATTAGGATCTCGTCCTACTGCACTAGCAGTGTCTGTTATCTCAATAAATGTATCTTTCTTCTCACCCCACCCTGAGTCTGAAAATACGTTTACCAACATGTTCACATGTTAAATGTTATATAGAAAAACAGGTGCGCTTTTCTATATAACATTTAAATTTTCCCTTAATATTGATTGTGGCAATGGTATCTAAAAGATAAATGATGCAAAGCAAGAACAAAGCAGAAAAATAAGTTAATTTAAAAAAGCAAAAACAACAACAACAAAAAAAGGAGTTCCCATCGTGGTGCAGTGGAAACGAATCCAACTAGGAACCATGAGGTTGAGGTTTGGTCCCTGGCCTCGCTCAGTGGGTCAAGGACACAGCATTGCCGTGAGCTGTGGTATAGGTCTCAGACATGGCTCGGATCTGGTGTTGCTGTGACTGTGGCCCAGGCCAGCAGCTACAGTTCCTGTTTGACCCCTAGCCTTGGAACCTTCATATGCCTTGGGTGCGGCCCTAAAAAGACAAAAATAAATAAATAAATAATTCAAAAAAATAAAATAAAAGATAAATGATGAATGAAGAATGTACCCTTTATTCAAGAGGGGCTTATATCCAAAACCTTAAAATGATGATATTGTCAACTTAGATGTGGCGGTGACTTTTAAAAAATCTAGAGAATTATTTTGAATATATACTTGGAATATATATGCAAGAAATTAGTATATTTTCAAAGAATAGCTTTTGTTTGATGTCTCATTTAAATGATTCCCCAAAAAGTTTTTTCTAAAATTCTATACGGAGTTCCCGTCATGGCTCAGTGGTTAACGAATCCGACTAGGAACCATGGGGTTGCAGGTTCGATCCCCGGCCTTGCTCAGTGGGTTAAGGATCTGGCGTTGCCGTGAGCTGTGGTGTAGGTTGCAGACGCAGCTCAGATCCAGCGTTGCTGTGGCTCTGGCGCAGGCCAGCAGATACAGCTAGGATTAGACCTCTAGTCTGGGAACCTCCATATGCTGCAGGAGCGACCCTAGAAAAGGCAAAAAGACAAAAAATAAATCAATAAATAAATAAAAATAAAATTCTATAAATACTGGAAAATATTTATTAAAATATTAGTACTCTGGATAATCTTACTATTTTAGTAATAATCAAATTATCAGTATTAAGAATTTACAACTATTGAGTTATTTTTAGACATAAATATGTTAAATAAAATATAAAAATACTTTAGGTATTACAGATACATATATTTTTTCATATAACATTGAAGCTTTATTTAAACTAAACTATATTGAAAAGATGTATTATCATGAAAAAAATTCATATGGGAATCAGAGTAAATGGATCTCATTTTTCACTCTATTAGCATGTAGTTCTAAATCAAGTTACTTAATTATAAAGACATCAGTGTACTAAATCATAAAATGAAGACATTAAACCAGAATTGAGTTACATTCAACTATAATTCTATGCTATTGAACAGAATTTTTCAAAGTATGACCAGGGGATATTAATATGCCAATTTCAATGAAAATGTTCAGAAAAACTATCACTGTAGCTATCTCAGGGAGTCAAAAAATCATTAGCATATTAAAACCTTTGAAAGCTCTTAAATCACTATTTAACATTGCTTAATCCAAAACTTCTTTTGATCCTCAGAATAAGAATTGGGAACTTCTGTTTTACAATATGGTAGTACTCTTTCAAATGACTAAATAAGTAAATGTATGGTCCCTCTTTGTCCTTATGACATTAGTATTATCCCTTTTTATTTCTTTTTTTTATTTTTTTTTATTTTTTGAAGCTTGTTTCTTTTTTTTTTTTTTAATTTTCCCACTGTACAGCAAGGGGATCAGGTTATCCTTACATGTATACATTGCAATTACAGTTTTTCCCCCACGCTTTCTTCTGTTGCAACATGAGTATCTAGACAAAGTTCTCAATGCTATTCAGCAGGATCTCCTTGTAAATCTATTCTAAGTTGTGTCTGATAACCCCAAGCTCCCGATCCCTCCCACTCCCTCCCCCTCCCATCAGGCAGCCACAAGTCTCTTCTCCAAGTCCATGATTTTCTTTTCTGAGGAGATGTTCATTTGTGCTGGATATTAGATTCCAGTTATAAGTGATATCATATGGTATTTGCCTTTGTCTTTCTGGCTCATTTCACTCAGGATGAGAGTCTCTAGTCCCATCCATGTTGCTACAAATGGCATTATGTCATTCTTTTTTATGGCTGAGTACTATTCCATTGTGTATATATACCACCTCTTCCGAATCCAATCATCTGTCGATGGACTGGATTGTTTCCATGTCCTGGCTATTGTGAATAGGGCTGCAATGAACATGCGGGTGCACGTGTCTCTTTGAAGTAGAGCTTTGTCTGGATAGATGCCCAAGAGTGGGATTGCAGGGTCATATGGAAGTTCTATGTATAGCTTTCTAAGGTATCTCCAAACTGTTCTCCATAGTGGCTGTACCAGTTTACATTCCCACCAGCAGTGCGGGAGGGTTCCCTTTTCTCCACAGCCCCTCCAGCACTTGTTATTTGTGGATTTATGAATGACGGCCATTCTGACTGGTGTGAGGTGGTATCTCATGGTAGTTTTGATTTGCATTTCTCTTATAATCAGCGATGTTGAGCCTTTTTTCATGTGTTTGTTGGCCATCTGTATATCTTCTTTGGAGAAATGTCTATTCAGGTCTTTTGCCCATTTTTCCATTGATTGATTGGTTTTTTTGCTGTTGAGTTGTATAAGTTGCTTATATATTCTAGAGATTAAGCCCTTGTCAGTTGCATCATTTGAAAATATTTTCTCCCATTCTGTAAGTTGTCTTTTTGTTTTCTTTTGGGTTTCCTTTGCTGTGCAAAAGCTTTTCAGTTTGATGAGGTCCCATGGGTTTATTTTTGCTCTAATTTCTATTGCTTTGGGAGACTGCCCTGAGAAAATATTCATGAGGTTGATGTCAGAGAGTGTTTTGCCTATGTTTTCTTCTAGGAGTTTGATGGTGTCCTGTGGTATATTTAAGTCTTTCAGCCATTTGGAGTTTATTTTTGTGCATGGTGTGAGGGTGTGTTCTAGTTTCTGCTATTATTATTCTGCCTACCTAACTACCCTCCTTACCCCAGGGTCTCTTCCAAATTCCCCATTTTAGTAATAGTAGCCTCCTTCCCATTTTGAATTATGTCCAGGCAGATGGCCATCCAGCCAGAGACTACTATTTCCAACTTCTCTTTGCCCAGAACTGTGAATGTCTGAGGTACAACATTACTTGCTAGCAAAGGTTAGCCTGCATTGATGCTAGAAAAAAAAAATGAATCTCCTGGGTCAGAGACAAAGGATGTTATTACTTATATCAATAGCAGGATCCAGATGTATCCAAAGGACCATTTTTTTTTTTTTTGTCTTTTCTAGGGCTGCACCCGTGGCACATGGAGGTTCCCAGGCTAGGGATCTAATCAGAGCTATAGCTGCCAGCCTACACCACAGCCACAGCAATGCCAGATCCTTAACCCACTAAGCGAGGTTAGGGATTGAACCTGCAACCTCATGGTTCCTAGTTGGATTTGGTAACCACTGAGCCAGGACGGAAACTCCAGAAATTTGTTTTCTTATACTTATGGTAGCTAGAAGTCCAAGATCAAAGTGTTAGTAAGACTAGTTTCTCCTGAAGCATCCCTCCCTAGCTTGTGGATGATCCATTCTCCCTGTGTCTTCACGTGGTCTCTCTGCATATGTCTGTGTTCTAATTTCTTCTTTTTATAAGGACACCAGTCATAATGGATTAGGGCCCATGCATATGATCCCATTTTAACTTAATTAAAAGTTCTATCTCCAAGTACAGTAGAGTCATGGGAGGGACACACTTCAGCCTTTAACACCAAAGTATAAGAATTCTGTTGCTCCAATTCCTACAAGAAGACATGGGGAAGGTCAAGCGACATCTGCTCACAACATGGGCTGTTCTAGATAAGAAGTCCTGAGTTTAGGGAGAGCAGACCTTCTATTAAAAAGTGAGAAGCACACTTGCCTTGCATTCTGGAGGCACACTCTTCCTCTGCCTTCTGAAGCTGTTCGTTAAACAAGCATCTTTAAGAGACAGTCCTGAAAAAAGACAATTGGTAACATATGCTGCTTGCAAGATGCTCAAAAATAAGAATGCCCAGGAGAACTGTCCAGCAGCAATATTCAACCCTGCTTAAACTTAATAGAAGCTGATACCAAATTGTCTAAATATCTCTCATTTTGAATTTTTTATACTATTATTACTAGGACTCCAAGCAACCCAATGAGGTCACCTCGCAGTGTTGACCTCAACCATGTCCCTAGGTCCCAGACCTAACGCCCTGGAAAAAAATCCCATAATCTATTGCTACCTTAGAAAGTTGGGCAATTTTCTCCTCAAGTTTCTATGTGGAGCATTACACTCAGCCTGAGATATCAATCAGATAATGTTAGATTATTAGCTAATATTTATTAATCCATCAGGAATATTAGAGATTGCACAAATTTTGCCTTGGGCTAGAAGGACCAAATCTAGCGCAATTCTATCCTGACTTCTGCTTTGGAGGAAACAATTCTCTTTCTCTCCAAAGTCTGTTCAACTTTCAAAAATCTTTGAAAACATAGTCTGGGGCAAAGAGAACACAGCACCTCACCCACAAGATGTGCACAAATGTAAGGATCCATGAGGGTCATCACCCAACACATTTTTTGTTGCCAGGTGTGTATGAGTGAGTAAATGTTGACCAAGAGGCTAGAAAAGATGTGTGGGAACTTCTCTCTAGGTTCATGAGAATCTGAATGGGCTCACCCTCCTTAGTCCTTCTAATCTCTCTCTGGCTTGAGTATAGACATTGATTTGAAGACATCTGGAACAGTTGCTCTAGATGCAGAAAAGAAAACTTGCCAGAGGTTCCCAGCAGAGGGGGTGCCTATATTGCTGGTTGACATAGAGCTCACCCTAGACCCTATGAGAGAGAAAAATAAGCTTTTCTATTTTGTGGTGTATGTGTTTCAGCAGCTTGGCCTTAAGCTTACCTACTACAATGATAATCCTTATCTAGGGTACAAAGTTCATTGGTTACATATGAAGAAAAATATCTATTTTTAAATCATAAGTACTAGGCAGTTTATCATACTGTGATAGAAATTTGCTTTTCTTAGAATCTAATCAAAGAAACAATGGACCTTTTCTCTCCTCTAAATTCAATTCAGTTTACTTCAAGAACATTCGGAATAGATAAGAAAATTTTAAGAACTTAGCAAAGGCAGAATGTACTTACAAAACATATATCTTAAAATCAGAAATGTCAGATTTTCTTAAAGGGAGTCACAGAAGGTAAAAGTGTTGATGTGTCAGGTATGACATTCAGTGTTTTAGATCATATAGATTTGTGGGAAATCGGCTAAACAATATTGGGTTGTAGCAGCAAAGTGTCAATACATGAACAAGCAAATCAAAATGTGTGATGAGAGATTCAAAAAGTCATATCTAGAGATAGTGGAGAGTAATCCATGAAAATTTGATAATTTAAACTTCAAAAATAGAAGACTAAAATAAATTTCAAAGAGATATTTTAGGTTAATACAAAGAATCAACAATTAGAGATGAAGCCGTCTAAGGAAATAAGCTGAGAGTAAATTTAGAGACAAATGATTAGAAAAGTAGATGTGCATTCAATTTAATAGTTGTAGAAGGCAAAAGGTGTTTTATATTCTAAGGCAGTGGTTGTCAAAATGTGGTCCCCAATTGGCAGCTTCTGCATCCCCTGGGAACTTGTTGGAAATGTAAGTTCTCAGGCCTCACCTCTAAGCAGAATTTCTGGGAATGAGAGGAGAATTTAATAGCCACTTCTGTGAATCTGACATGGGTTAAAGTTTGACAGCAACTGGTCTATTACGTGATAAGTAAAAGGAGATAAATGACATTTATTTCTACTCTCTGAAAAATTATGTGATGTTCTTGTAACTTGGTCAACTGATCTGAAAGCATTTTTCAAAATAAAGGAGGGGACCAGTGTTATCATCAAAAACATTACTTCTATCTCAACTCCAACTTTGCAGAAATACAAGTTATACATTTACCCTTGTATAGGCTCAAAAGGTTTACTTTTTAATCGTGGTGTTTCTCCCTTTAAGGAAACTTAAACTTCAAAAAATATATAATTAATAATGAATTAACTTGATTTGGGTTCAAAGATTCCTATACACATATACCATTTTTATAAATATCCTGAGTAGTTGTAATGGATTAGCCTCAATTGGTTTTCTGTCCAATGTATGTTTTTACATATTCAAATGCACAGAAAACTACAAAGAAATCAATGCTTTTTTTTTTTCAATTAGATTCACAGTGGGTGATTCTAAATTTGACCTCTTTAATGACTCCATAAATTTCATATAGTTGATTGTCTTATACTTATTGCAGTCATTTTGCTTTCCTTCTTGTCTTTAGCAAATTAATTTTTCAGAAGTTAATCTCAAACACAGTTGCTAGCAAGATTCTTTCTTTGGTTCAGTAGTTTGCTAGCACAAAATATTAACAAAAAGCCTAGAGAATTCTTCTTAATCTAAAACAAAACAAGACAAAAAAGTGGTGTGGGAAAAACAAACTGTTATGCTTTGATAGTTGCTATGGATATTAAGCTTCTTCACAGATCTGAGCTGTGTGTAGGAGCATAAATATTAGCTATTTGATTAACTTGTGATTTTATTCAGAAATGCTGTACTCCTCATGCCTTATACATCCAGGCCACAGATTAACAGATTAATAATTTTCATTCACAGACAACTTTGAAAAGAAAATTCTCCCTCTATGATTTACAGTTTACTTGGAAGAACAATTAAAAACACATCCAGAATATATGAAACTTTAAATAATAAATCCCATTCATGAAAACTTTCATAGCCAACATATTTTTCCTTTACTATTTTGAAGTGGGAAATAAAGAATAAGATTGAAGATATCTTACAATACACCTTAGGAAAATATTTTGAATATAATAATTTATAGTAAGGATTGTGAATAATAGCATTCTTAGCAGAATTGTTTATAATACACAGTGTTACCTTAAACAAGTTTCATATATGGTTCATCTCTTTTGGTCATATTGCTAGTAAGATATTTGGAGCTTTCTTTTTTCAATCTCAAGGCACACCGTATTTCCTTTCATCCTTTGTTTATGTAAAAATATACAATTAAATGTATAGAGTTATATTTAACAACAATAAATGCTCTGAGTTCCAAATAATCATCTAATGATAGATAGCGATGAGTCATTACATTGATGTGTCAGACAGCACTGTTTTTTTTTTTATCACTTCTGAGATTATCCTGTCTTATAATAGAAACACCTAATATCCCTGACAAGGAGACTTGCATTACCTAATAGATTTCAATCTTTAAAAACAGATTGATAATTAACTTAAATCTTCGTCTCCTTCTCCAACTTCATTCTAACCATAGAATACAGATACAACTGTCCAAATAAATACTTACTGTGGTCCTTTCTTGCCTAATGTGTTTGGTTAGCAACAACATCATTTTCAAGCTCTTTATTTTTCTTTGGCCTTTTAGTATTCTACTCATTTCATGCCATTTTAAATCAAAACACATTATTTTTGTATCTCAGCAAATGATGGTAGTTCTTTTTTTTTTTTTGCTTTTTAGGGCCACACCTGCGGCATATGGAGGTTCCCAGGCTAGGGGTTTAATCAGAGCTGTAGCCACCGGCCTACTCCAGAGCCACAGCCATGCCAGCTCTGAGCCGTGTCTGCGACGTACATCACAGCTCATGGCAACACCACATCCTTAACCCACTGAGCAATGCCAGGGATCGAACCCATAACCTTATGGTTCTTATTCAGATTCATTAACCACTGCTCCACAATGGAATTCCAAATTATGGTAGTTCTTGATAATTTCGTATTTAGAAGATTGCTGAATGAAAGAAATTTTTTCTATTATTATCTTTTTACTTTTCTTAAAGTATCCTTTAAAATTATATTTTTTATTTCATTATTTTTAGTTTAGCTTTTCAGAGCTGCATGTGCAGCGTATGGAAGTTCCCAGGTTAGGGGTCGAATCAGAGCTGCAGTTGCTGACCTATAATTAACCATAATTAACACCTGTTCATTGCAAAGAGAGACAGGTAGATCAATGGAACACAATAGGAACTTCATATATATCAGCAAATATATGTCATCAGTGGAAAATGAATTTCTTTGCATGATGTAGGTTCAATTGCATTTTAATTTGGGGACTGTTCTCAGAATATATAAGAGTCTGTCAAGAACCAGTACCATAGTGTACAGTTAAACATTTATAAATGCTTAAACATGAAGTGTGTGTTTAGGAAATTATAAATCTATGATATGGGATTGTGTGTGTGTGTGTGTAATTCACAAGAGGGAACTTATAGTGAAAAGTCTTAATTTGACAGATGAAATAAAGCCTTTCTGTGTAATGAATGCCAAGTCAATCTTAAAATGCAGTAAAACTTTATGAAAATGTATAAAATGCATAAGATTTACCATAAAACATCTATGTAAAAATCACACATACCATAAAATCTATGTAATTTGAAATAATAATTTCATGCTAGCTGTTACTTAGTAAAAGAATGTCATTGTATAGTGTTTTCTTAAAAACAACTACTCTACATGAAACTGAGAATATTTTGTACATTGTAAAGGAGGATGCTATTGGTAAAATAGAAAATATTTTAGTAAAAGATGTACAAAGTTATGATATAAATGAATTTGAAATGCTGTATATAAGCAACATCAAAAAATGACATGGCAAGTTGTATAAAACAAATGAATACCAAACTGATCCAAACATGATATGAGATTTCTAATATAAAAAAGACTAAGTAAATTAAAAATTTTTGCAGACTCCTTTAGATGATGATGATCAATATTTAAAGTCATAAAAACATCCTGTATTATGGAAAGTCTGTATTATAAACACCCTCACTTATAACGAGGTTATAATAAAAATATAAAGCAATCAATATTTCCTCTTATTTTCATATGATAATCACATTTAAAGAAAACTATAATATATGACAAGGAAAATACCCAGATGTAGAATAGAAGTATTAAAAGGATAAAGGCTAAGAAGTTATGCATGCCAGAGAGGGTCTTGGTCCAATTTTCACAAAATAAACAGGACAAAATTCACTGAAAACAAGATATATTTTCCAAAGGTGAGTATACAATATTGAGACTTTGCCACTTCAACAGAGCAGATAATTAAACAATTGCATTAATTATGAATTAAAGCACAAGCAAACCTGATGTATGAATGTAGCAAAAACAAATGTAGTAAAAGTTGTTTTTTAGAACAAACTAATAGATTGGAATTTCTTCTAAGTTCTATGAAATATAATATCCCACTGAAAGATGTAAAAAAAGTATCATTTTCTAGGAAATTATAAATCTATGATATGGGACAGATTTTTGACGACTTAAGGACTAGGAAATAGAATTTCTAAGTGCTTTCTTAAAGATGTTTTCATAAAATTAATTAATTGTTCAGCCCATATACAGGCAGCACCATTTTACGTATTTATCCAAAAATGAAGACTCAAAATATCTAATTCCTAATCTCAGCAACTCTGCTAAATTCTTGGCCATTTTGGCATTGCAAACTCTATCCTAATTGTCATGGAAATAAAACTTCTTGGAAGGTTTCAGTTTTTGACCTTTCTTTTCCAGGACTTAACAACAAATCTGCAGCAAAAACATGGCACCCTTGCAATTTAGTCTTTCATATGATTAGATATTTGCAGCATCTTTCCAACTGCTTTATCCTAGCAGTCTTAATTGCTCCAAAAACTCAAGAGTGTTCATCGTGGCTCAGTGAAAATGAATCTGACTAGCATCCATGAGGACAAAGCTTTGATCCCTGGCCTCACTCAGTGCGTTAGGATCCGGAGTTGCTGAGAGCTGTGATGTAGGTCGAAGACCCAGCTCAGAATCTTACGTCTGCTGTGGCTGTGGCGTAGGCGAGTGGCTACAGCTCCATTTGGACCCCAAGCCTGGGAACCTCCATATGCTACAGGCAAGGCCCTAAAAACAAAAGAAATATTTTCTCCAAAAACTTTAAAATATTTCATTCAGGATCACTTTCACAGTTAAGGAAAAGTACTGCAGACAACATTAAATCCTAATTTCCATGTAAATGTTCCTCATCCCCCATAATTCTAAAAACATTAAAACCCAGAAAGTTCACAAATTGAACATTCTGGAGGTAGAGTCCCCATAAGTAAAGCAACATAGGGAAAGTATCATGGTCATGTTGAGAATGTTGGGATTCCACTTTCTCAGAGCAGATTGGGGGAAGTCTCCAGCTCTACAGGACTGCACTGCACCTCATGAATGCCTGAAGCAATGTGAAGTTAGCTTTCCCCCCTGTTGTAAAAATAGGAGTTTATATTGTTTCCTTAGTAAACAAACAGTGGGGCCAGATGCAATTGACATAGTTTTACGGGAAATGTGAATTCTAAGCAATCTATATACGTTTCAACCCAGCTCAAGAGTGGTATAGTAATCTTGAGTTTCACCAAAATTTTTGTAAAACAAGAAGAGGCCATAAATCTAGAGTCATTGAGTTAATTAATTTCTGCAGACTTGGTCCTTCCCACGTCCTGACGCCTCAGTTATTTGACCTTCTCTTCTTCAGTCATTGATTCCAGAGTAATTCCCTGGAATCTGTCATCATTAAAAACTGAACACAATCAAAGCAATACTTTCAAATAGCGCTCATCCCCCTTCGACCAACACCTCCTACATTTTCAGCTTGTGCCTGTGAACGCTCTAACTCCCAAAGCCTGCGTCCCAACAGAGACCCACAACACATTGCTTCTACCACCTCTGTATCATTCCTCAGCCCCATCTATTCCCCTTTAGCCTCCTTCAGTTTCAAGATCAATCACTGTAATCATTATGATGCATATGCTATCAACCCTGCTACCTTGTCCCACCTTCATCTTACTCTGGGCAAAGCCAAACATCTGGTTAAATCCAAATTTGCTTTATCCAGACCTGCACTTGAAGAGCTGAATATATTTGGAGATAAACACAACTACACTGACTTAATCAATTTATAGACTTTTCTCTTTTAAATACATTGTTAAAAGAAGGAAAAGATAAGCCACAGATAGGGTGAAAATATTTGGACCATTTATTACATAACATAAGGGTATACTGGTGAGTCCATTAAATTCAGTCAAATAAAGTTTTGCAT
This sequence comes from Sus scrofa, assembly GCF_054392235.1. Taxonomy (NCBI): domain Eukaryota; kingdom Metazoa; phylum Chordata; class Mammalia; order Artiodactyla; family Suidae; genus Sus; species Sus scrofa. The sequence goes on along the minus strand of NC_139383.1, from coordinate 161,143,984 downwards.
TTTTGTTAGTGATTATGTTTATCTGTTTTTATTTAATACAGTTTTGTTCAAGTGAGATGCCTAAAACTTTCCAGCAAGACATGATAGTTCAGCGTTATCACTTTATTGCTTCAGCACTGAAACATTTTTATGTGTGAAATATAAATAATAAATTTTAATAAGTGCTGTAATATCTTCATTTGAATAACTCTAACCACTACATACACTACTTTTCACCCCTGTAGTCAACCTTGAGTAATAAGGAATGAATATTTATTGTGCATTTTAACATAAAGAATATATTTGGATTTCTTACATTACAGGATTACAGGCAGAAGTACTGGGGGCAATGCTCTGATAAAATAGATAGTAATGATCCTGTTTATTAGTACATAAAATTCTAACCGAAATTTAATGTGGCATAACGCTGAATGAAGTTGTGAGGTTAAAAATATATAGAGTCACAAAAGAAGTATATTTTGTTGAGTGTCATAGAATAATGTATAGCAGGTCAATGAGTATTACTCAAACAAATGTTTTATGGCAAATATGCTAAAAAGTAATTCATATCCTCAAAGGAATATATTTTTCCTAAGTTTGGAAAAACATTTTGTTTATTCACCTAGTGGGGATGGTAACACCCTTAAAGAGTGTCACATCAGTGAAAGTAATAAAGATGAAATTTGATTTGTCGTCTACTCTAAAATATTCAAGCTAGTCAATGGAAAAAATATATAGATAATGAAAAAAGGAACACTGTATCTTTGAGCTTGGAATTGAGTTAAAATTGTCACTACATTTTGAGGGAATTTTATATTAAATAAGCATTTTAAATGTGCATCAACCCAGTCAAAAAAGAGCAAATGACTCTGGCTATCAGTGGAATTGATATCTTCCAGCCATACCACAGTCATATCATAGCTGGTCCAATTTATATTCTCAGTCAGTGAAGCAAGAATATTGGAAAACTAATCTTTTGTGAATGGTTATTATGTAAGGACAGTTTATTTAAATTATCACAATTAGTCTTTCCTTGTGAGATTGATATTAATTCCAATATACATATGCAAATGACCCCAGAAATGTTAAGTAACTTACCAGTTTCAGTTCACTCAGATTTCTTGTTAACTGATGTCATAATATACAGATAGAAATGCTTATACTTTTTTTCTTTTTTGTCTTTTTTAGGGCTGCACCTGTTGCATATAAAGGTTCCCAGACTAGAGGTCTAATCAGATCTGTGGCTGCCAGCCTACGCCAGAGCCACACCAACACCAGATCCAAGCATCTACAACCTACACCATAGCTCACAACAAGGCCAGATCCTTAATCCACTGAGTGAGGTCAGGGATTGAACCTGCAACCTCATGGTTCCTGGTTGGATTCGTTTCCACTGTGCCACAGCGGGAACTCCGAAATGCTTATCTTGAAAAATCATTGTTTTTGTATCTTCCAAGAAAAAGGGCCAACATTTTTCTATCCCAGGTGAGTGGAAAGAAATATTATAATGGAGACAGTGGATTTTGGATAGTGAGGGATGTCTACAATCTATCTTACTCATTTAATTGGAGTATATTATAAACAATTAAAAGATCTAGAATGAACTGCACAGCCATCTACTTTATTCTTTAGCACCTTCAATTCTGTCTTCAGGGCTTATAGGAATGTTTTCTATGTTTGGTAATTCTGGATAGTAACTGCCATGAGTTTATATATTCTTTACAACTCCACTTACACATGGACTTCATACAATATCTACTGAAGGATGTCCTTGAAAGATTAGCATTTGGCTAATTTAAATTATCTTCCTCCTTCCCATCAATGTTTGTTTTAAAATTATATGCATAGTCTTCTATAGCACATTTCATTAGTTTTAGTTGTTCTTTCTTGTCTTCCCTCTGTGTAAAGATATTATGACCTATTACATCTCTTTGACACCTCCCACCACAACGTTTTCCTCTTCATGACTTTATTTTTCAATGCCAAGGTCACTGACATCATTTATATTCTTCTCTATAAGTAAAACACTAAATAAATGGTTATATAATCAATTATTTGTCTCTGAAACATCTAAAGAATTTTAAATTATTATCTTAAATATAAATTGCTAAGAAATCACCTGTCATTTTTTTGAGCCAAATGGTAAGTTAAATTGCGTTTTACTACATTTTAAATTATTTCATTATATTAAGTCATTATCTTTCATCACATTTCTTACCATTACTGTGCCACACAAATAAATCTATTTATTGTATCAGGGAAAATAGTATTATCATTTTGCACTCCCTTCATTGCTCAAAATCATGCCACATTTAATTTTGCATTCAACAGAAGAGAATAAGATGGGTTGAAGAAGATTTATAGGATACCTCACAGTACAATGATGGATTATCTAAAATAACACCAAAGAATATATTATATTAAGAAGAGGACTAAAATTAATGCTTACATCAACTCTCTGAAGTAGATGTCAATACTGCTGTTATAAGGCTGAAAAATATAGAGACTTACCAAACAAGCAAAACTAAAGATGATAAAGCTGAGGTTGAGGTTTGCCACCATTAAACTATGAATTCCTTCAAGAGACCATAATTTACACAGCAGTTTTTGCCCAATAATCAACAAAATATATAGAAGGTAATAATAGTTTGCTTAATTCACCTTTTCACTTGTATATAACTTACCTTCATAGAGTTGATAGTATTGCAGCGATGCACCATACACTGGATATAAAAAATCCTGAAAATCATAGGGTAGCTAATGCGGTCAATTAAAACCAATTCAGTTTATTTTATAATTTATTGATATTTATTCAAAGAGTACTGAATTTAACAGAGCCCATATTTTCGAGGACTTCACAGTCTAATGGAAAATTCATAAAGTCATAAATTCAGTATAGTGTAACACATAAAATAATAGGGGACCACAAAAGGAGCAGAAGACATACAATGAGAGTTCAGGGAAGATTTTATAGAGGCACTTGTACTGACTTTGAAGTGTAAATGTAAGTTGTTCAACCTGTCTAGGGAAAGAAAAGTGTTTCAAAAAAAAAAAAAAAAAAAGAAAGAAAGAAACCATATGTGTAAAAGCAGATTCAAGAAAAACAACAGAGTATGTTTAAATATCCACATACAAAAGCCAGGGGATAGAAGGAGTTATAAGAGATTGCAACAGGCTGTGAATGGAGGCAGCCTCTAGGAGACCCCCCCCAAACATCCCCCCTGCTGATATGAATGCTTTCAACCTCCTTCTCCTTACTGTGATTCCACCCAGTGATTCCCTTCCATCCAGTAAAATATAGCAAAAGTGACAGGATGTCATTCCTGAGATAGGATCCAAAAATACCCTGACTTCCATCATGCTTGGTTTTCTTGTTCTTCCAAAGAGCTTAATTATCAGGGGAAAAGCTGCCATTTCATGAGTAGCCATAATGAGGCCAAAGTTTCAAGAAGCTGATAGTATCTGGTTCAGAGCTAGTGAGGATTTGAGCTCTGCCTGAAACCCCAAACCAGTCAAACATTAAGATGACTCCAGGATGGTGGACAACTTGAGAGCAACTTTGAGCTGTGCCTGGATTCTTGCCATAGAAACCAGAAGAAGGTCTGTTGCTTTAATCTGCTAAAGTTTGGTATAATATTGTATGCAGCAACAGAAATTATTACGATTGGATGGGGCAGATGATAATGACCCCATAGAGATCACACTGAGGAAAATAGTATTTAACTCAAAAGCAATGGGACATAGTAAAGATTTCAGAAAGATGGCTGTATGAGTAAATTTGTATTTAAAAATTATTAATGAAGTGTCAATGAATATGAATATATGATATTAGAGTCAGGAGTATCAGATAGAAAAGCCTAGTAAGAGAAGAATTGGTCTTAGCCAAGAGCAGTGAAGTTGAACAGGAGGGCATGGTGCTCAGAACTGTGCAGAATGCAGAAAAGCAGAACTTTGTAATAATCAACTCAAGGGAGAAAAGTGAGAAGGAAGAGTCTATGATGATGTCATGTCTTTCAATTTAAATGATTGGTTTGATGAAGGGGCCACTATCCATACTAAGACCACCAGGAGGAATAGGTTTGGGGGTGGGGGGAAGGGACAGAGCAAAGGGTGAGTTCCATTTTCAACAAGCCAGACACAGATGCTTGTGGCACCCTGAACTTGAATTGTGAACGAATGAAAGAATCTGCAGGACCACAAGTGAGGCCAGCATCTACAGTGAACACCAATGTCTACAGGGTGGAAAGAAGACGAGGATAAAGCAGAGGGGATGTCAGAAATGGCCAGGGGAGCCCCATGCCACAGAAACTGGAGAAGAAAGAGCTTCAGGAGAGGAGAGGAAGTAGCAAATGCAGCAATAAAAATAGCTGTGTGATGCCTTGCAGATGGAGACAGAGCCCTGGAAGCATCTGGCTACCAGAGCTATAGCATCTGGTAGACATGTTTTCATAACAGCTATAGATATGCTTCTGATTGTTATTCTGTCTTCCTTGTCCAGGCCCAGCGTTTTGAGGGTTTACTAACGCTTAATTCCCCTTTATATTCCAAGATGTGAGCTACCAGAAGGCTATGTGCCATAAGAACACAGGTAATTTTCCATGTTTTATATCAATGAGAGGAAATAAAACTGCATCACTAAAGGTCTTTCTTTTCCTGGAGGGTTGTCAATCAAATCTGATATTAGTGCTATCATAAGTTTGAGAGGAGAAATAGAAACTTCACTCTGGGAAAACTAGGGGATAAAATTGTTATGACCTATCCAGTAATGAAAACATTTATAAGATGGCAAAACACACCAATGCATATTTTCTTAATTCCTCCACAAGACATTTTTCCCTCTACCATTCCTCCAATTAATTAATAAAATAAAATAGCTTCCTATATGTTAATTAGAAAAAATAAGGCCACACCAGTTCCTTCTACACCATCAGCCAGTGCAAAAATTTCATATGCAAAATAGACCATTATTTTTCACGGCAGAATAATTTCCTCCTCCTATTTAGTAATACAGAGATAAGGATGATAATGTTCTCTTTAGACCTTCCCATTTTCTCTGTTGTCTGTTTCGTCTTTTTAGTTATGTGAACTACTAGGGCAGAGAAAATGTTTGACAACTCACTCATGTGACCCAAGTAGCAAGTTGCTATGTTTACCTTGGAGGTTGGAAGATGAGTTAAGACAGATGCTAAAGCATATGGGCCTTAAGACATGACCACCCTTGGGATAACATTTCATGTGTATTTGGTGTACCAATTGGCAAGTTAGATGGTTTTCCATTTACATTTATCCAGGGAGCATAAGTGCTCCAAAACCCATGAGGGGCTGTGGTTGCCAAGTCCTGTGGTTCACGCCCATAAGCTGTGCCCTGATCATGCTGCTCACCGTGTTCCTACTTAATAAAAGTGGAAAACATTCCTCTTTCTAGCAGGATAAAAGCATATGATCAATGTGTTTTCTCTTGCAACTGAAGAGAAGCTCTTTCACTTCTGTGATACCAGATGGATGCAAATCTAATTTTAAGTAAAACCCTGTGAGTGAACAGTCCTAAAGTGAGAATTCTGAAACACATGCTCATTCCTCAAACATTTTACAAAAGGCGGGATGTGATGGAAGTGACTTAAAAATGTAAAATACCAGTCACTATTATTTTATGTTTGTGAAAGATATTCGGATTTTTATCCCTCTTTATTAAATAAAACAGGTGCAACTTGAGGAGAGAGGATTATGTATAATATGCAGGCATTTTTAAATCCCCTAAAACATGCTTTGTTTTCAACTACTATTACCCAGTTATGAAAGTCATTCATCCCATTGACTCAGGACCTTGAAAAGAAAATGATCAAGAGTTTTGCTGGATCTTCATGGCCACGCTGAGCTGAAAGTCTTTACCTCTCAAGAGGAAGTGGGGGTTGGGTTTATTTGGTTTTTGTTTGTTTGTTTTTAATATTTTATGATACCTTGCTCAAGACTTGTTTTCCTCTTATTCCATTTGGTTTTTATATCACAATATCCTAAGTAAAACTTACTTTTATATCTTTGAATGAATATTGGTAAAGCAACCAAACAAATCTTTAGGTATCACTTGCAATTACAGTCCTGTCTATCCAGATGGAGTTAGACAATTTGCTCCTCTTAGGTAATCATATTTTTAATAAAAACTTTAATGTTTTGAGAAGATTTAGGTTCACAGCTAAATTAAGGGGCAGGAGCAGAGATTTCCCAAGGTCCAGAGATGACCTTTACCTGGACTTTGACATCACCCAGACTTAGGATGGCAAAGCAGAGTGTGATATGGGTGCCAAAGTATCAAATTAATGAGTGAAAACAATGAAAAAGTTAGTGAATGAAAATTAAGTATGGCAATTCCGCCCCTCATCCACAAAATTATGAATATTTTACCTTATATGGAGAAAGAGGCTTTGCATAGGTGATTAAGGTTACTCATCAGTGGACTTTAGGGATTTTCCAGGTGGACCCCAGTAATCATACAAGCCCATAAAAACTGAAAGCTCTGAGAAATTCAAAGCAAAAGTGATCCCAAAGACCATAACTGACTTTGAAGAAGGATGAGGCTACCTGTCAAGGAACATGAACAGTCCTTAGGATCTGAGGATGACCCACAGTTGATAGCCAGAATAGAATAGGGACCTCATAAACAACATCAGCAAGGAACTAGATTCCATCAGCAGGCTGAATGATTCTGGAAACAGTCTCCCCAGACCTCCAAATAAGAACCCAGATCAATGAAGCTTGGATTTTTGCCTATGAGGTGCTAAGCAGAGTCCCACATTGAGTTCACCAGACTTCTTATACTCCTGACCTACAGAATTATGGGATAATAAATGGCTATTGTTTTAAACTTCTGAATTTGTGGTGCTTGGCTATTGTTGCAGTAAAAAAGTAATTCCTACCCTGTTGTAAGGATCATTATGCCTTTTTATAAGGTGGGAAAGGGACATATATGGAATAAAAAATGTGAACCAAAAAGGACAGTGACCTTCAGGAACATAGGACATACAATAATGAGATTTTAGAGAAATGGAGGAAATTTGATATCCATAAGGAAAGAGATGATTCAATTAAGGAGGGGTAGAGAGAGAACTTCCTAGAAAAGACACAAGATACAGAAGGTGGTGAGAAGCTGACCAGTTGGGTAGGTTCAGAGGCTGAGCTGGTAGTAATATAGAGTTTCTGTGCTTTGAGAGAAGGTCATTTCCTTCACATTGCTTGGGAAGACCAAGGATGGGCAGTATACACAGTTTGTGGAAATATTTTATGATCTATGCATGAAGTGAAGAACATAGAAACCAGTGGTTCCATGCTAGGCGAGAATGGGAGAGTTCATGTGTGATGTAAACGTGATGTAAAAAAATACATACATATATATTAAAAAAGACCTAGCATTGAGTTACAGAAAAAATGGAGTTGAGTATTTCTGTATCCCCTGTCCAAATGCCATCTTAATCTTACCTTTTCACCTTTGACCTTTTTTGAAAGTCAGAATTTTTGCAAAGATTCTTTTATTTATTGTTGCTCCTTTTAAATTTTCTATTTTAATAATATATCTTTCTCATTTACCACCTTAACTTCCTTTTTTAATACTCAAGTTACCAATAAGTGCATGAGTATTTTCAATGAAATTGCAATTCATATTTACATAGCAATTAAATTAAACCTTGATCTAGTCAACCAAATTTGTACTGTCAAATCATCACTAAATTATTTTAAATAAATATACTATCCCCAAAGTTGTGATAAGGAAAGTGTATATTACAATATATCTGAAGAAGCTGTGTCATGGAATAGCTTGTTATTAAAAATAATTACAGGAGTTCCCGTAGTGGTGCAGTGGTTAACGAATCCGACTAGGAACCATGTGGTTGCGGGTTTGATCCCTGGCCTCGCTCAGTGGGTTAAGGATCCGGCGTTCCCCTGAGCTGTGGTGTAGGTCGCAGACGCGGCTCGGATTCCACGTTGCTGTGGCTCTGGTGTAGGCCGGCGGCTACAGCTCCGATTAGATCCCTAGCCTGGGACCTCCATATGCCACGGAGCAGCCCAAGAAATGGCCAAAAAAAAAAAAAAAAATTATGTAATACATGACTTTTAAGAGAAACGTGTTAAAATTTAGGTAAGAAAGGACTATCAGTCCCTATGGATCATATTTGGCTACTGGAGTCCAGTTTAAACTTTTTACTGGAGTTCCCGTCGTGGCACAGTGGTTAGCGAATCCGACTAGGAACCATGAGGTTGCGGGTTCGATTCCTGCCCTTGCTCAGTGGGTTAACGATCCGGCGTTGCCGTGAGCTGTGGTGTAGGTTGCAGATGCGGCTCGGATCCCACATTGCTGTGGCTCTGGTGTAGGCTGGTGGCTACAGCTCCGATTCGACCCCTAGCCTGGGAACCTCCATATGCCACAGGAGTGGCACAAAGAAATAGCAAAAAAGACAAAAAAATAAATAAATAAACTTTTTACTAACCTATGAAACACTGCTAATGACTGAATTTAGTGTTGTTAAATTCTGGCTAGTAAGATTTACTGGCTGTTTTGTAAGAGGTAGTTCAGTATTGGAAATATTCTTATCTTATAATATTAAATCTTCTTATTGATGGAGATAAAAGTATTCTATAATTTAAGAGCTTTCCATATTGTAAGGAGTGAGCACACACTTTAGTTTAGCTCATACCTTTTTAAATTCTCAAAATTATTTTCAAGCTAAAACATAAATAACATCATTTGCATATACTCTTATTTATCCCAAAGGGGAGCTTTAAGAAATAGATCATGTTTAACATATGTATATAAATTAATGCAGCAGAACCACATACATTAATAATCATATTTTATCACAATTATATTTGTGCATAGCCTTACTAAAATATTTCTTATTAAGAAGATTTAGCAGGTGGTATTAGAAACATCTGTGTTCAAGTTACGTTTCCAGTTTCCCTACTCTAAGTACACTCTGGCATTCATCACAGTCACTGTAAGTGCTGTTGAATATAGACACCTACCCAAAGTTTAAGGAAGGAGTCAAATTATGGGTTACTGCATTATATATATATATATATAATACACATGATTGCATTGTATATATATATACACATGATTCCATAGTCTTTGATTTGTTGCCTCTATAGTACAAAATATGATATAATACATATTCAGCTTCCAGAGAGAGGGTAAATGTCTATCCCCTTTACATGCAGGGTCACAGCTCACTAACTCAAGCAAGTACCTTTTTATTCTAGATTACCCTGAAAAAACATATTCCACAGGTATTATACTAGAGGTTAAAGCACAGATGTTCTTTGCAGACTACCATTTTATAATTCAGAATCACTCCAAGTAACTAATTTTATGAAGCAAGCTTAGACTTGGCAACTAAAGAGAACACAGATTTTGAGTGCCATTTGTGCTGTGCAGTTTAATTATTACACATACCTCTTGGCCAGGTGGAATTATCCACATGCTTTTTCTTTTGGCCCAGAGTACATTTTCCTCTTGTTAGCACTATGCAGGAATCATCTATGCAACTTTAACCTATGCAATAAGAACTTTCAGAAACAACATAATGACTGCTGATGGAGGAAAAATATTTTGCTGAATATATCTGCCAATACTTCAGAAATTTTCTGCAGAAATTTGTAATTGAATTTGTGCACATTTTTTAGTATATCTTTCCAGAATTGTTCAAATCAAATATGTTTATTAAGCAGATACTACTACCTCAGGACAATAGTACAGACTCAGGGGGAGTCATTACTTAAGGCACAATCCATTTCTTTGATGAGATTCTACTTGATATGGACAAATAAAATTAAAACAAATGATAATTAGTTTTTATAAAGCAATACATAGGTTAAGTTCTGAACTATGCGATAACATTATCAGTGGTGGAAATTTTAGATAAACATGAAGATAATGAAAGGGAGAGATGTCAGGAGATGGATCGAGATGTTACAGCACAGAAATAAAATCCACGGACATTGATCATGTTCTGGGGTATAATTCAGGCTAAAATACTTACAAGATGTGCGACCTTGAGCAAGTTAATTAAAATTGCTAAACCTCAGGAAATTTTCATCTCAAAAAATGGCAAAGTAAAATTATTAATTCCTAGGGTTTTGATAAAGTTAAATGAGATAACAGTAATTTAGTGATTACAAAACACTATGTGCCAATCACTCTTCAAAATTTTCATTTATTAACTCATTGAATCTTCCCAACAATCCTACAAGACAGACATTATCATTTCCCTCTTTTATAACACAGAAAACAGAAAGTATAAATAATTAGCTGACGGTCACATCTATTAATGGAGGAGCTGGGATTACCAAGAGCTCATGCACTTGATAATGCTTTAACATATATATCAGTGTATTTATTCTACAGGATCTGATGTGTGCATAAAATTTTAACCACACTTTAAACAATTTTCTCAAAGGTTAGTCTTTTTTCTCACAGATTTCTGCCCACATAAATGATATTTCTGATAAATAGGATATGGGTAATACTGATCACAATTTATGCAACCACAAAAAAATCAACCACATTGGTAATTACAATGTCTTTAACAATTTAGTTGCTGTGCTACTTCAGTTTGAATGTATAAAAAATTACTAGTGAAGCTTAAATTTTAGCAGTTGTTACTCTCAGTGAAGTAATATTTTGTGGAAACAACTTGAAGAGTAGAAAAAAAAATTGCGGAGTCAAAACTGATAGATTTAAAAGGGCATACCCATATGCGAGTTGAGTTTTCTCTTAGAGACATGGTGGTCATTAACATTTGCTTCTGGGGAGTGGGGGGATGGGCTGGGGGTTGGGATGGAAACTATAAAACTGGGTTATGATGATCATTGTACAACTATAAATGTAGTAAAATTCATTGAGTTAAAAATAAAACAAAAAAAAACATATTTGCTTCTCATCCAAATACATAAGGAAACTAAGAGTTTTAATATTTTCTGTATTTGTCATTCACACTATCCTGAACAAATTACTCTTCTCTCCATTTCATAATATATATAAGGGAAATATTCCACTGCCTTTGTGTTTTAAGTAGTTTACTGACTTTTTTTTTATTTCAAGAGAGGAGAAACAATGATTGATTATGTCAATCATGCAAATCCATTTACTTAAGTGAGAAACATAAAGTTGAATCAGTCTTCATATTTACTCTGGGAAATAGAGTAACACTCTACTGAGAAAGCATGCGTTTATATATAATTTTCTACATGACAGATTACTTAAAGATGTGTCGCCACTTCTGAAGGATCAGTTTGTTTCTAACGTAAATCTTAAAAGCTAAACTGCTCATAAATGCAGATATCACACTAAAAAAAAAATCAGATCTCAGTCTCAATACCAGTAAGTAGTGTTTTCTGTGGAATGTAAAGAATCTATAATTTTTGGAAAACTACCTGGATATTCCTAGAGAAGATTTAGAGCTACCAAAAACCCTGTGATAATAGAACTGCTATCTCAAGAGATTTAAAATTAATAGCATACAGAGGCAGCTTTAAAATGTATTATTCATAGAGAAGCTCCACTTCCCCAATGCTTTTTTTTCAGTTACTCTTGTATTACAGGGCAATAGAAAATCTCTCATTCTTAATAATGTATAGCTTAATAATGCTTTATAATTGGACATTTCCACATTCACCAACTTCAGAATTGCAAAATTCAGAATATTATCTCTGAATGAGGCATTAAGTGATCTTTAAATACATGAACATCCCAAAGTTTAATGCATTTTATTCCAAAGGTATTGAGGGCAGCTCCAAGAGAGGCATCACAGGAAGGGGAAGCTGTGAAGACCCCCCCATCACATGATCATTGAGACATGGTAACTTCTTCCCAGCTTTACACATATGTAAAGGGAAAGTACCTGTCTATGGTCAAAAGAAATAGATAATAGTGCACAATCCTCTGGTTAATTTTGGAAAATGTTTCTTGTTTCACCTTCTATCCTATCCACTGCTATTTGTGAGATGGGCTCTGAGTGATAACAGCAAGTTTAGCTGACATGATTATAGACGGCAGCCTCAAAAGTGACAACTACCATAAGATGCCAAAAGAACACATGCAGGGCATGCTCAGAACACACTCTGTAGGACAGATTCTATTGCAATTGTGAGAGCTAGAAATTAAATCCTTCTCAACATGTCGATGGGACTAATACTCACATTTTGTGCACTGAATCGCAAGATCTGCTAAAACCCAAGTAACAAACTCAATTACTGTTTCTTAAATATGCAAATTGAGTAATAAAGGCATGTATGCTTAAATCTGGAATTTGAGCATTGTTTGTGCAGATGAAATAAATTTCAAGACAAAAATCAGTATTAATCATGGTTAATAAGAGTTTCTTCCAGATTCATGTCTGAATAAGAGCGAAAAAAGATTGTTTAAACTTTCAACCTTGCAAAAAGTTTGCAATAGATGTACTTAGTTGGCTACAAATTGTGAACTATTAGTGATATTTATTTCTATATCCTACATGGCTTTATGCATCTAAGACTGTAAATGCAACATGGGTGTTTGCTTTGTATCAGGTAAGGATATTTAATTATTCTTCTATAATTCTGATTTACATATGAAGTGTTCACATTGCATATAAAGCAAAGTATTTTCTATGGCATTTGGAAGTTATTTCACCAGAGAGCAAATTCGAGAAAAAAAATCACTCCATATGTAATTTGAGTTTTTTTTCTACTTTTAGCTAAAGTGAATACATATACAAATATAATGGTCTACAAAGTGGGCAAATAAATCCTTAAGAATTTTGAAAAAAGAACATCTAGCTCAGGAATCAGTCTGAGAAAATTAGGAAGAAAAAGCCACTACAAGTTACAGAAAAAAGAAAATTTATATACAAGGGTCAGAGAGTAAAGGAAAATTTAAGTGGTATCATGTCCAGGAGGGCTGTAAAGTAGAAGCCTGCGGAGGGGCCATACTCACCTTGACAATGGCCTGGGAGCCCTCAGGGAAACCTGCACAGCACTGACTGTGTTGCAATCCTTGTATTAGCAGAAATAGTCTCTTCCTCCTTCAGGTGTATAAACACCTCTGGATCTGAGCCTCAACATGCTTTCAGTTTAACTTACTGATAAAAAGAAACGTTGTTAATTAGAGACCAGATTTTTGTTGTTCTGTTAAGGAACAGGATTTAAATTACAGCGAGGATAAGCAGGTCTGGCACAAAATAGTTTTTTCATGCACCGGGAACTTGAAGTTAGTGGAAGATTTCTGTTCTCAGAGTGGCAATCTGAGCCACTTTGTAATTTGTAATTGCTACCTGGGACACCTTTCACGGGAGGTCTACAATCAGAGCTTAGGCTCAGCTAAGTCACACTTCCAGGGATGCAATTTCCAGGGGAATTGTCACTTTCTCTGAAGCTTACATTTCTGGACATGGCAATAGACAATAATTTGCAGTTTACTAAAGGGTGCTTATGGGTGAATTTTTTTATGACTTTTCAAGACAGATTTATTTCTGTAAGTGTATTTCAGCAATTATGTGACACTTTCAAGGTTTTTACCACTAAAATTAAAACCACAGGAGATCAAAACCACCATAAGAAGGTGCTATTTCTTCTAGTAGTCAGTACCAGAAATTCTTTATTCAATAATAGATTTTTGAGAGTATAAGACATTTAACTTCTTGTCGCAACTGTCAAAAATAGCTGGAATGTGATTTCAGCATAAATAGGATATTAGAGGAAGGTAACTTTGAATTAAATAAAGACATAGCCCCCACTCAAGTCCGTGTAGGTATATACATATATATTCTGAGTATTATTTTGGGCAATTCACAGACTCCCTAACTCCTACCCTTGAATCACAGATACCCATAACTCTAGCACTAAACATCTGCTATAATATAAACAAAATAAATAATAATAAAGACCCAATGCCTCCTAGTGCCTCACGTTCTCATGATAACCACTGTAGATGAAAATATACTCCATCTATGTAAATAAACTACATTTATGTCACATTATTTATGTTTGTCTTTTTACCTTTTCTAGGGCTGCACCTGCAGCATATGGAGGTTCCCAGGCTAGGGGTCTAATCGGAGCTGTAGCCACCAGCTTATGCCAGATCCACAGCAACGCAGGATCCGAGCTGTGTCTGCAACCTACATGACAGCTCACGGCAACCCCAGATCCTTAACCCACTGAGCAAGGCCAGGGATAGAACCCGTGACCTCACGGTTCCTAGTCGGATTCATTAACCACTAAGCCACGATGGGAACTCCACATGTCACATTTTTTAGGCCACATCCATGGCATATGGAGCTTCCCAGGCTAGGGGTTGAACTGGAGCTGCAGCTGCCAGCCTATGCCATAGCCTCAGCCACAGCAATGCCAGATCCAAGCCTGTGTGTGGCCTACAGCACAGCTCATGGCAATGCCAGATCCCCAACCCACTGAGCGAGGCCAGGGATCAAACCTGCGTCCTCATGGATACTAGTCAGATTCGTTTCCACTGAGCCACAATGGGAACTCCTATTTATGTCACATTTTAATGATTCATATGTTATGAAGCCAGGAAAACATAGATAGATAGATAGACAGACAGACAGATAAAAGGACAATTTGAAAATATATATATACTGTATGATTCCAATTATGTGAATCATATCCCAGAAAAGGCAAAATCATAGAAACAATAAAAAGATGAGGAGTTGCTAGGGGTTGGTGGGGAGATAGGGAGGAAGAATAGGCGAAGCACAGGGGATTTTTTAGGGGATTTATACTATTCTGTACATACTATGATGGTGGATGCATGATTGTTATATATGTGCTAAAACATATAGAACTTAATGACAAAAAGTATGCAAATTAGAAAATTGTTGTTAGGGAATCCTAGGAAAGAATTTTAGGGAATCTAATTCTATTATAAACATAAAAAACAATCTGAGCCCAAGGCATAGGGGAAAGGTGTTCATCCTAGCAACTTTGGAAACAGACAAAGTCTGTAAGACTAAAGGCAAAATGTACTGCATATAAGCATTGTCTTCTAGTTGATAAATTTACTGCCAAGGGGATACAGAGGTTAACAATTCTGATGCTGCTATGACAATCCTGGTACATAGCCTTAAACATATTAAGTGAAAATACAAAGAGGATGGGAGCCAGAATTTTCACAGTTGGAGCAGGACTTCACAGGTAGGCAAGAGAGGAGGCTAGAATGACCCACAGAGTTGGAGACATTAGCATGAATTCATGTTTCACTCGGTATAGATACAGATGGTTACAGACAAATATTTTTGGATATTCATGGGTTAGTACACACATATACGTGTCCTTGCTTAGTCGGGTGGGATGATCTCAAAGAAATTATGCATCAATAGCAACAAGCAAACCTCCCAGGTTTTGGTTAAATATAGTTCTCCAAAAAAAGGAACTAGAGTCCTTGGAGAAATGGCTGATTCTACAATTGAGACAGGAAGTATACAAGATGAACCTGCAACATCTCACAGTGTCAGAAGGTAAGAAAGGGCCAAATATGCACACAAAAACACATCAATGGGGGATGGGAGTAGGTTGAAGGAACACAGGAGCCAACTGAAAGAGCTCCCAATAGCCAAAACAGGAACAATTTTAGGAACAAAATAAATAAAATTGCATTGGATTATGACCCACTCAAAATATAAATAAATATCCACAAGTGCTTATTAATAAATAACTGAATAAATTAATAAATGGCAGAGAACTCCTGTGCCAAAGAATTCATACTAGTGTACACAGGTTCTCCATTCTACAGGAAGAGGAGTCTGACTCTCTTGTCATTAAGTGTAGGTTGTGCACAGTGATTTCCTTCCAGAGAGTACAGTACAATATAAAGCAGTAGTGTGGGGGGGGGGGTGCTATACAGTAGAGAAACCTGAAAAACTCAGCCAGGTGATCAAGTCAATATTAACAATGGTAAGGTATTTTAACAGTAGATAGCCTTGATGTGATGGGCTGAAAAGAGCACTTTCCCTCTGTGCTTTTCATTCCAAAAACCCATAACAGCAATCTACTCATGAGAATCATTCCAATAGAGGGGCATCCTACAAATATACCTGACCAATGCTGGTATGTACCTAACCTCAGAATTGTGAAGGTCATCAAGAAAGTCTGAAAAACAATCACACAGAAGAAGAAATTAAGGAGACAGGACAACAAAATTTAATGTTGGGTCCTAGATGGGGTCCTGAAACAGAAATAGGACATTAGATAAGAATGAAGAAAGCCAAAATAAACTATGGGATTTAGTTAACTATGTATTGATATTAGTTCACTAATTTTAATAAACATATTACACTAATGTATACTGTCAATAAATAGAAATTATTGCAGGGGTGTGTGGGGATTCTATTCTCTTCCCAAATTTTCTTTAAATCCAAAATGGTTTATAAAATCACAGATCTGAGGAAGAGATGATCTCTGCTTTCTAGGAGCTCACAGTTGAAAGAGGAGACATACACCCAAGAAATGACAGTTGAAAGTGATAAGTTTTGTGGCAAAGGAAGTTTGGGGTTATGAGAGTTCCATGGGCGGGCACCAAACAGTGGCCTGCAGACCTAAGGAATCTTGAACAAGATCTTAACTGAACATACAGAAAGCAAGGAGTTAAGAGGAAATGAAAAAACGCAAGAAGCAATGGAGTCTAACCTTGAATGGTAACTCCCTTTATCACCAAAATCAAGAGCAAATTCCTTGGACTTTTATAGTCATCCCAAATTTGATTGAAAGCTTCCATTCCTGCTTTACCTCCCACTCCCTGACTCAGCATTATTATTAACTCTCTGTTCCTATCCTATCCAATGTGTGTACACTGATCCCTTCAAGTCTTGCACTTCTGGCCTCTTATATACATGCCATTATGTTGGGGATGGAGAATGCTTTTTTTGCCTCCCTTCCAAATGCTGTGTAGCCCTCAATGCCTGACCTGTTCCTCTACTCCTGGAAAATTCCCACAACTTTTTCAGTTCATATGTTTCCAAACTCCTTTAAACTCAAGGCGTTTTTACTGTACTTTGTATCCAATTTGAATAATTATTTTATTACTTTTTCTTAAATTATTGTATTTTGGAATCATTTACACTTCCATGTACTTGTATATTTTCATCAGTTGCATTCCCAAATTCTCCAAATCCCAGACAGCTCTTGGAATCATCATTTTACAAATATAAGGCTCCTTGGATATCATCTTTCTATTGTACCACAGAAGGAAAGGATAGAAACTCATATTTACTGATGGCCAATGTATCAGGAATGCAAAATATGTTAACTTTTCGAATCCTCCAAAATGCCTGTAAGTATTGTTACCTCCATTTTCTGTGAAATAAAGCTCTTAAGGGCCACTGCAGCTGTAAAACCTACCCAGACATGGAGTCAGAATCCTGTGTGTGGAATCCAACCAGCAACAAAGCGCAGACTGTCTCCACTCTAGCATTTACCACCTCCTCTGTGCAAGCAAAGAACTGAGACCCACATAAGCAAGTGTATTTCTCAATGTTATAAAGCTGTTTAGTGTCAGGGCCAGACTGCTCTTCACTTCGCTGTAACAGCCACACTCCTTGCTAGACATATGACCTGAGGCAATGTTTCAGCACCCTGGTTCATCAATTTCCTCACTTTTAAAAAGGAACTTAAAATAGCACCTACCTCATAAGGTTGTTCTCCAGAATGAATGAGATCACATAAGAGAAATGCTAAGGGCTTCTCCTGACACACGGCAAACTCTGCTGCCACCATTGTTACTATCACAATACTATTGTCATACATTTTCCTTTTTTGCTTTTCAGTTTTCTGTGACATAGAAAAATTTCAATACTTATTTACTTGTTTTACGGTTTCTGCTTTTACTTCTATGACAGTCCTCTCATTTTCCAGAATATAAAAAATGGAATGGTATTTGACTTCACTTCAAGAGATTGACAGTTTAGTCACAGGTAAGCGCCTAAAGAAAAAGGATGTAGTTGAGGCTGTCAGGAAAATAGGCAAATTGTCATACAGTTTTGGGCAGGTAGTGACAGGGGCAAAGCTGGCGCATGTAACATTTCTCCCCCTTTCCAAACATCTCAGTGTGCTAAGAATGAGAACTTTTGACATTGAGAGCATGCCGAGAAGAGATACTATTTCAAATGAAGCAATAAAATGTGTAATATATGTT
Organism: Sus scrofa; assembly: GCF_054392235.1. NCBI lineage: Eukaryota > Metazoa > Chordata > Mammalia > Artiodactyla > Suidae > Sus > Sus scrofa. The sequence goes on along the minus strand of NC_139383.1, from coordinate 161,125,836 downwards.
AGTAATTAGAGACACTGCTTAGTCCTTGTCTCAGGTCTAATAGCTTCTCAAAGATTGTGAATAAGTTAAGGGAGTTTTTAATATTCCTCTGAAATATGAACCCATGTACTACCTTGTATTACATAATTAAAAATGTCTTTGATCTGAAGGTCTTAGATTTATCCTAGCAAATTAAGTGTTGAACAGCTGATCTCTAGGTTTTCTTCACAATGCAAACAAGGAAAGGTAATCTATGCCAAACTTAGGGTGACGTTTCAGCACAGGAGGTAAACTGAAGCCTCCTTCATCTCAAATCCCATCATGTGTCATGCAAGAAGAAAGGTTGACTGGCATTACAAAAGTTATCTCGGTTCTATTCATACTAAATACAACTCAACGCATATCAAGGTGAAAGTGCACAACCAAATACTCAGACAGACCCGCAAGGCAGAGCAGGGGCACTCACCAGAAATGTCTCTTGATTCTGCCATTACCTGAATCCATGCTGCTAATGTTCCCCAGAAAAAGATGGAACACTCTTCCAAACAGGATCACACTTTGCTGTGGGGAGTAAACAGCAAACGCGTGCATGTGAGTAACCACAGACGTCAGCCTCCAATTTCAACCACCTCCAATTTCTCGTGTTGGCAACACCCAGGATCAACAAGTTCCACTTGTGCTAAGGATGTGAAATTTATCCTATCCTGACGTTTGAGTCTACTTCCTCTCCACCAAGAATATAAAGGAGATTTTTTTTAAAAAAGGTTTTATGCTATAAAGATGGAGATCAAAATTGATAGCTATAAAATGCTTGATCTCAGTGAACTCACTTTAATTCCATGAATTATACTGTAGCTAAATCATGTCATTGTCTAGGATAATAAAGCACAGCCTTAAAATGTGTGAAGCATATGAGGCAGTCCTGGCACTGTTAGCTTATATAACTTTGCTGTGAATACTAAAATGATATTATGTGTGCAAATACTTTAGAAATAAGAACTGTTATAAATAAATTTTTGTACTTTTATTCTTTAAGTGGGCCATGCCCATAGCAAAGCAGGTAAATTTCTATCTGACCATATATATGGCTTTATTTTTAAAAAATTGGCTGTTAGCAGCAATGTATATGAATCCAATAAAGTCATAAAGATTTGCTGGAAAGACTCAAATTTTATTTTGGATTAATAAAAAACACATTATACTAAAAATATGTTAGTACTGAAAGAACTAACATCACGTTGTTAGTTTATCACACAGTTCATTTAAAGTAGTAAGATGTTACCTATAATTTATATGAATGTGTAGCCCCAATGACATGTCCTACTGTGAAGACACTTACGATATTTAACAAATGAATCTAAAGAACAGATTAATACTCTTGGTTAAAAGGTTGGAGATGTCAGGGATCGAACCCAGGGCCTCGTGAGTACAAAGCATAGGCTCTACTACTGAGCTATATCCCCAGCTCGAAGTAGAGGTAAACAGAGTGATGGGCCAATAGAATCATTTCTCTTTAGCAGACAGTTTAGACAATCTCTCCCTAGGGAATGAAATAGCTCTGGGAGAGAGTTTGAAATGCTCATCACAGAGAGTTCCTAAGTACTCCCTGTGGACCTATAAATTATGTACCTTTTATGCAGAATGTCCCACTACTTTATAGCTCTACATCATGCTAGTTTCCCAAGCCTTATTTATAGAGATGATGAAACACCATCTCCCTTCAAAATTCCTCTTATTTACATGATCTCCTATTCATAGATGCAAGAAAATATTTTAGTTATATTCCATCATTTCCCCATGACTGTTATAGAAAATAGAAGCAAAAACCTTTCTCCTCTACCTCCCTAGGTTCTGTGACTAGGGGCCTGCAGATTAAAAAGAGGCAAATGGACAAGGGAAAAACAGAGTTATTTAGCATGTGCCCTGAGTACACATGAGGAAGAAGCCCAGTGAGAAGTAACTTAAATGGGGATTAGGACTTGGGACTGTGCAGCCTCTTAACAAAGAACAGTATATTTGCAGAAGAAAAATAAAGGAAAACGCGTTTGGGCTTTCAGGGGTGCAAACAAGAGGAAGGTAAATGTATGGGGGAGACTAATGGAAGATGAGGACCATCTAGCAAGGCTTGTTTGTGTGGACTTTTCTCCATGCAGTGTTCTTCCTGTGTAGGGTGGTTATCCCCTTTCCAGAACAGTGGGGGCAGGCTCAGGGTCAGTGTGCAGAGAGCTCATCTTTGTCTACTTTTTCTCTATTATCTTCAGCTCAGAATAACTGTTATGCCAGACTGGTATTTTGGGGGGTAGCATATTCTGAATCACCTTCATTTTTTTTCCTGAGGTGAAGGTGAAAATAGGGGATTTTGTTATTGGGGGAAAAACTGAAGAGCTTCCTTACTGCAATAACAATACTTTTCTCAGGACAAGGCAATGCCATTTTGTCCACAGATAGATCTAACAGTTCACCTGAGTTACATGGCATTGAAGTAGTTGGGAGAATCAGCATTTCTTTCCTCAGAGAAATGTGAGCCCAAAACATAGAGAACTTGACTTTTATTCGCTATGATGGTAAATACGAAACAGCTATTTCATAAAGAACATTTTTTTGGCTTTTAGAAGGACTAAACAATGCCAAGAGTATATGGAAGAGCTATTCTTTGGTTTCATCTGCTTGATTACCACAACTCATAACGCTGAACGCAGCATATCCTTGGATAACTGTTAGCATAGGACCCTCTAAATATTTGATGAGCTCCTCAGAGCCTTACAGAAAATCTAATTTCCCAGTTATATCACTAATAGCATATTCTGGCTCTGACACTGTTTCTCTTCCCTAGGAAGATGCAGACTTAAAGCACACCCTTGCCCTATCTTAACAACATTCGGATGTTCTTGGCTAAGATTACATACTAAGAACAACAAAATCATTAATGAACCAACCCAATGATACAGGATATACTAAGAGTAATGAAACTAGAAGGAAGCAAGGTCCAAAATAATTTAGAATTACCAAGGAAAAAAAAAAAATCACCTCTTCTCTTTTTAGCTCTGGTTCCAGTACAAAGATGGCTTTAGAAAACCTTTATCCTAATATGTTTTCTATAATCCTAGATATTTAAATTAAGAAACATATGCTAACATTCCTTTGGAAAATATGAAAATACAGAATAATTTAAATTTTAATTAAAAAATACTTCCAAAATAGAGGTAATCCCTCCTGGGCAAGTAGTAAATTATATTGTCACTGTAATTTTTAAATCCTTTATTTAAAAACCTTTTTCAAATTTCATATTTAGTTTTAGAAAATCAGATAAAAATTATAAACATGAAATATTGAATAATGGCATCAAGACTATTAATTCCCAGAAATATAAAATAATAAATCTCTGCTATTTTAAGCCACAAATCTATGGTAATTTGTTATAGTAGCAACAATAAACTAATACACACTGCTGCCTCTGTTTGATGCTGGGCTTGTGATACAGATTCTCTTTACCAGAGTGTATGAGTGACATCTCTGTGCAGGCGGTGACAGGGAAAGGGGAAAAGGAGGAGTCACTTCCTGTGTCTGGTCCCCTTTGGATCTAATCTTCCATTTCCCACTGTTATGGGTTGAAGTATGTCCCCCAAATTTCACATATTGAAGTCCTAAATTCCACTGCCTCAAAATCTGACTTATTTAGAAATGGGGGCATTGCAGACATAAGTTCTTAAGATGAGGTCATCCTGGAGTACTGTGCGCCCCTCCACTATGACTCATAAAAAGGGGTAATTTGGACACAGACACAGGGAGACCTCCACTTGAACATGAAGGTGATGTATCTACAAGGAAGCCACCACAAGCTTGGGAAGAGGATGGCACAGATGCTCCCTTACGAACCTCAGAAGGGATTAATGCTGGTGACACCTTGATCTGGGACTTTGGGTCTCCAGAATTCTAAGACAATCAGCTTTGGTCATGGAAGCCACCTTGTGTGTGGGGCCCTATAAATCTGTGCCCCCTCCTGACCATGACTCAGCCTTCTTTTCTCCCCAGTGGCCTCCCCAGTTCTTTGGTGAACTGCCAGGATCCTTGAAACTCTGTGTCCTTTTGCAGCCTCCCCAGGGTTGTGTTCAGGGAGATTCACCCATGGAAGTATTTTCTTCTCATCTCAGCAGAAACTTCGCATTTAGATTTTCAGCATGTACCACTTCTCAGAGAATAAACACACGTTCGCGAACTAGTTCTTGGCATTTAACACACAGCTCTTTTAAGGATTGATTTCATTTATTATCAATGAAGTTTCCCTCTTATACCCTTTTGCTGTTGTTAATAATTTATCCCAGTAGTGGAAATGGTTATATACTCTCTGACTCGATTTCCTTTAGTTTTTGTTTTTATTAATAACTGTCTGGTCAGCGAACTCTGTCTCATGTCAAAGTGAGTCCATGATGGTTACATCAGTTCCTACTCACCCAAGTCCCCTGGTGGATGGGATTGCGTAAGAGCATCAAAACAGAGGACCACTGAAATCTTTCCTCCCCAGATATTTCTAGTCTTAAAAGAAAACTGGCAAAAGCTCATGACAATAAGAAACCAAAAAGATTCAAGTCTGGCAAGGAACACTTTTCACAAAGGCAGACAGGAAGACATAAATATCATTTGTGTCCACATTATGAAAATGTTTATGACCAGGTAAAATAGTCAGAGATACCTAAATAATTCTTCCCAGACAGTTTATTTTATGTGGTAACCATTACATCATTGGGAACTGCATGAATTTCCTTTAGCTAGAACTAAACACAAAGTCAAATTAATTTTCCTTTGTTTATGTATATTACTCTTATAATCATAATTTTGTTTACAATATATGTGTTGTGATTTTTTTTTTGGTTCTTAGATGTTCTAAATAAGTAATTCTTTGTCTCTAGTCAGCATGTATTTTTTCAAAGGTTTTGTATACTTTGAACAAAATCTTAGCATTTCCTCAAGGTCTATATTATGCACCAAATCCTCCATATGTCCTTCTCAAACGACTTTAATGAATCTTAAAAATATTCATGGTTTGTCTTTAAGGCATTTACAAATTATTTCCTGTACACAGTTTATGTTTAATTTTTTTCTTTTGAAATTTTTATTGTTAGAGTGTAAGGGTACTAGCTACAGATATCAGGACCTCTATTTTGTTTCTTTTAAAAAATGCCTTGAATAGGTAGAAAGCACATGGTGGAGCATAAGTATAAATTTTCAAATTAATTTACCGTAATAATTAATCATTATATATGTGTGTGTAATATATATGTGTAAATATATATATTATAGATGTGTAATATATATGTGTAAATTATGTATTATAGAAAAGTACATATATATTTTGTAATATATACATGTAAGTACATATATTATAAAGTATATATGCATGTGTAATATATATGTGTAAATGTATATGTTATAGATAAGTATATATATGTTTTATATTTAAATGTGATACTTCACAAAAGGAAGCTGCTTTACAAGAGTATTGTTTTTCAAAATGTAAAATCCTAAAGGAAAGTTAAAATTCCATTTCAAATTTCATATTTAGTTGCAAAGTATCATAATACTTTATGAACATAAAATACTATATCCTAGCATCAAGATTACAGAGATTTTTTCTACAATTTTCATAATTGCTTAAAAAGTACTCTTGCATAAAACTGGCATCTTTCAGTCTGTCAAGAGCATTGAACATATACAGTAGAGGCAAGGATGTTGTAGATCACTTTAGTATTTTCAACCACACATTTCTTGACATGATATGTGTTCCTATGAGAATAAACAGTGTGCCTCTTCTGTCATTAGACAGTCCTAATACAGACAGGTGTCATGATTTTACCGTGGTATAAATGCTGGCTTGTTTCTTGCTTTGTTTTGTCTTGTTTCTGAGAACATCATCTTTCTCTCTTAACGTGAAATGACATCTCAGAGCATGATTGATCAGATGGAAGGAATAATCAAATGGTGACATTTTAATGTCAAATTGAAATCATAACCCTCTAAGTTCACAGATCCTTCCCGAGGATTGTTTTTATACAAATATAGTAATTTCTGCTTTATATAAGTATATAGAGGCAAGATTGAGTTGAATATGAAAAGTATTATTAGCATAGCATGAGTCACACATATCATCAAAATGTCACTTATGGAAAAAAAATCCAAAGGTCTATCATGTGGAAGAGATTGGCACATGACAAGATGCAGAAGCAGAGGGAGGAGGATGCATCTTGGAAAGAAGCCAATATTGTCCCTGAACAGGCATGTTTTCTACTTCAGAGTGACTACAATAGGGTTTGATTGTGTTAACTTTAACATCTAGAATGATAGATGATAAAGTGACAGTGTTGTCAAAACATCAGCAAACAAAAGAATTAAACATTGTTTACTGTTGACATAATGCAAAATAGGTGGAAGCAATTACAAAGAGCCCAGGGACATCAGGCCACTGCCTCAAGGCTTTTTTTCAGGTAGGAGAAGGAAAGGCAGTGATTTACACCTCATTTTATTTATTTATTTATTTTTAGGGCCACACCTGCAGCATATGGAGGTTCCCAGGCTAGGGGTCTAACCAGAACTGCAGCTGCTGGCCTACACCACAGAACAGCAACACAGGATCCGAACCACATCTGTGACTGACACCAAAGCTTATGGTAACACCAGATCCTTAACCCACCGAGCAAGGCCAGGGACTGAACCACGTTGTCTTTGTGGATTCTAGTTAGGTTCTTAACCCGCTACACTATGACAGAAACTCCTACACCTCATTTTAATTGTACTCAGGAAATGTTTGACCACAAGCTTTATAGCATAAAGTAAATGCATGGGGTGGGGGGGGACACTAAATGTACATCTGAATGTATCAGGGAGACACGGGGAAGGGAGAATAACAGGTGGGAAAATGATCAGGCTTAAAATCAGAGAACTGTCCTCATTTTTATGCTGTCACCTAAAGTGCTGGTTTGATTCCCAAGCCAGATACTAACAACATGGACCACTGGATTACTGACAAGAACCAAGATACAGAAACAACCTGAAAGTCCATGGATGGTGAGTAGATAAAGAAGATGTGATAGCTATCTATATGGAAATAGGGCTGTTGTTCAGCCCTACAGAAGAAGGAAATCTTGCCATGTGCAACAACTTGGATGGCCCTTGAGGACACCATGGTCAGTGACATAAGCCAGACACAGAGAGACAAATGCTGTGTGATATTCCAGATTTGTAGAATCTAAAAAAAAAAAAAACAGAACTCCCAGAAGCAGAATATGGTAATAGTTACTGGGGACTAAGGGGTCGGGGAAGATACTGGCCAAAGTGTTCAAACTTCCACGTATAAGATGAAAGTTCTAGGGCTCTAACATATAGCATGGTGACTACAGTTAATAATATATATTGTATATTTGAATTTACTAAGAGTAGATATCCAGTGTTCTTACTTTCCCATCCCCCAAAAAGGGTTACTAACTACATGAGGAAATGGATGTGCTCGTAGCGTGGTCATGGTGAATGTTTTATAATGTGTACATATCAAACTGATAGGGATGGAGTAGACACAGATATTTTTAGAAGTCCCAATCTGGGTTTAGGCTAAGTTCAGGCTGTCAATACTGTCAGTTTCAGATGGCGGACCACGAAGGGACAGTGATAAGGTAAGAAAATGTTCAGAGTTAGGTCTTGGTCCTAGCTCCAGGTAGTTCCAGGACAGAACTCCTAATCTCTACACACTTCTTGATTCTGAGGTTTTTTTCCCTGCTCTATTCCTTTCCTTCTCCTATTAACCCACTTTTTATTGCCACAGCCCTTGCAGGTGCTAACACTTTATTCCCAGCTTGCAGCCAGACCAACTCCTACCCGTCGTGGACACTGTTGGGGACACCATCTGTCAGCAATTTCTATGGCACTACTAGCTGATTTGGAAACTACCTTGGAAGAGATAACACCTAAAACAGTAAGTGCAAAGCTTGACCAAATTGCACAGGTGTATTTTGAATTCAGATAACACTGGAGTTAAAGTCATCACCTCAGGGTTGGGTCTGAAATGGGTCAGACTGCATCAATCTCAACCAGAACAGCTCTGGACAACGAGGCCCCAAAGACCTAATTTAAGGCGTGTGTAGCTTGGAGGGATAATTCTGATATAAACACGGAAGACATTTTAACTGATCCAGCTTATGAGGCTATCCAAACAAAGGTCAGCTCCTTCTCAAGGAGGTGCTATGGCCCAGGCAGAAGCCGCCATGTCAGCAGAAGCTGGGGTTGCCCCTCCTCCAGCTGAGGCTATTGCCCCTGGGGAGGACAGAGCTAGGGAAAGAGGCTCCCTTCATATTCAGGAACCTCTTCTTTGTACCCTGAGTTACCCAAGGGGCCCATCCTTAGCCCAGCTAGCACTTGCAGTGGTTTAAATTACCAACCAACTGCCCCTATACTTTTGCATCTGAGAGAAGTTCCTGATGGATATCAGGGAACAGTTAGAATCCATGTACCTTTCTCAATGGGGAATTTACAGATCTTACTCTCCCACTGCTGCTCCCCTGAGGAAAAACAGCATATAGTACTGGCAGCCCGGGCCCGACTGGGCCCTGCAGTGCACCAGGTGGGGAATGTTGCTGTTCCTGAGGCAGATCCACAGTGGAACTACCAGGTGAATTCTATTGATAGCGATAGATGGGATCATATGATTAACTGTTTAATAGAGGCTATGAAGACACTTACAGTAAAATCTATAAATTATGAAAAGGTGAGAGAGGTCCAACAGAGACAGGAAGAAAATCCTGCAGTCTTCCAAGGGAGACTAGTGGAGGCTTTTAGGAAGTATACAAATGTAGATCCCTCCTCCCCTGAGGGACAGGCCCTTTTGGCTATGCTTTTCATAGCCTAGTCTGTCCCAACATCAGATGCAAACTTCAAAAAGCAACTGCTGGTTGTCAGACTCCAGTGAACAGTTTGCTCCAACTGGCTTATTCGGTTTTCGATAATAGGGATGTGGCTGAAAAGGCTGAATGCACCCAGAGGAATATGCAAAAGATTCAAATGACTGCAGTGGCTTTGTCTGCTTAGAGACCACCAATGGGGAGGCTGACTTTTCCAGGCCAATCTGGCCCTGCCGGATCACTAGGACCAGTGTACCCTGTGTGGACAAGAGGGGCACAGGAGAAAAGGTTGTAATCAATGTGCCTTCTGCAAGCAGCCGGGGCACTGGAAGAGGGAATGCCCCAGATGCCAGAAAGCCTTCAGCCTTTGATGGTTTTGCAATCAGAAGATCCAGGGGGCACCAGGCCAAAAGTGGCTATGCCTAGAAATACCATCTACATAACAAATGCCAAGCCTCGGGTGGTCATTGATGTGGCAGGCCACTTAATAGAATTTCTTATACATGCTGATGCAACCTTCTCAGTCTTAACCCAAAGGATTGGAAACCTCAGTCATCATAAGGAGTACATCATGGGGCTGTCAGGGAAGAGGCAAGGGCACACTTTCCTGGAGCCCCTCCTGTGCAACATCAATGGCCAGCTGATTTTACATTCCTTTCTTTTTGTGTCTGATTGCTCTGTCCCTTTAATAGGAAGAGATTTATTAACTAAGTTGGGTGTCACTCTGTTTCTGGCAGAGCAAGGGACCCATCCTCATCATCAAATGGTTCTGACAGAAACTGGAGAAGGCAAGTGGGGAGACCAAGGTGAACCCAGACCTGCTGGCCTGCCTGGGTCCCCTGGTGACTGTTGTGGACCAGGTGCTATTGGAGAGCCTGGCAAAGCTGGAGAGCGAAGTGTTCCCAGACCCCCAGCACTGTTGGTCTTGCTGGCAAAGATGGAGAAGCTGGAGCTCAGGGACCCCCTGGACTTACTAGCCCCACTCTAGGCAAACCCAGTGAACAGGGTGCTCCTGGAGACCTTGGTGCTCCTGGCCCTTCTGGAGCAAGAGGGGAGAGAGATTTCCCCAACAAACATGGTAAGCCTAATCCCCCTGGCCCTGCTGGCTTCGCTGGTGCCCCTGGTGCTAATGGCCAACCTGGTGCTAAAAGTGATGCTAGTCCCCCTAGCCCCACTGATACCCCTTGGTGCTCTTGGACCCAAAGGTGCTCATAGAAGTTCTGGTCCTTCTGGTGCTACTGGTTTCACCATATACGCTATTTGACCTCTAAGGTGGTTGGGAAAATAATGTTAATCAGAGTGACATTGGCTTACAGCCCTCCCAACAGAAAAGGGACAGTTAGCCAGGTGTTTTGCTCCTTCCCTAGGCAGGCCTCCGCCCTATCTCAGCAGGAAGTAGTTGCTGAATGGTCATTGCCCAATATCCCCTTTGAGCATAAAGGGGTAGAACACCTGGAGGGGGGAATGATAGGGATGGTGTAGACACAGGTATTTTTAGAAGTCCCAATCTGGGTTTAGGCCAGGTTGGAGTCCTGCCACATAGGTTCAAGTCCCAATCCGGGTTCTGGCTAGGTTCAGGCTGTCCATACTGTCCATTTAAAAACCATTATCTTATACGCTTTAAATAAATACAATTTTTATCTATCAATTCTATCACAATAAAACTAGAAAAATGCACGATTGGGTAAATTATTTAACTGTTCTGTATCTTTAGGCTTAGAAGATTAGTCAGAGATATTTTGTAAAAATTTAGTTCATTATTATCACCATTCTTTGTCACCACGTAAGATACAGGCATTTCAAGAAATGGAAGGTGAGCTTACACATATAGAATCAATGTCTTCTAGGTAAGGGCTTCCCATAGAACTTTCTGTGATGATAAAAATGTTCTGTATCTACATTTGGTACAGTAGTCATTGAACCCAAATGAATATTGAACACGTGAAATGAGGCTAGTGTTGACCAATGAACTGAAGTTTTTGTTTTATTAGTTTGAATTGAAATAGCCACGTGTAGCTACCGGCTACTGCAGTTCCTGCATCTTTGCTTATTCTACACGCCCTACCTTGGGTGATCTTACCTACATCTGCAGCCTGCATGCCCTCCTGTATCCAGGTGTCCCCAACCTCTATCTTACCACAATCTAATATTTATGAGACACTTTTCAGGAGCCCTGACAGCTCAGCACACCGTATCTCATTCCAGCCCCCATATCACTGTGCCAGAAATACAATTGTCTGAGTTATGTTGCAGACTCAAAAAACAACAAGCTGATTTGTGTTTGAATGAGAAGTTAAATAAAACAACGTTCATGATGCCATAATCTTGGCATATAAAACTAAATTAAATGCTTTGCCTAAGGGCATGGCTATTTCTGACCAAGCCAGGGCTAGAACTGCTTTAGGATTTCTTGCTTTCCCTCCTATTCTGATTTTCACTCTGCTACACCATAGAATGCAGGCTTGCTGTATAAGCAGAAATGCGGCAGCAACAACAACAAAAAACCTCCACCTAGAAACTACGGATCCAGGCAAACCTGACTGAGGAAATGGGGTGTGAGAACAAGATGTTTTTAAAAACGATCCAAGTCTGTTAGAGAAAGTACTAGGAAAAGAAATCCTGACCACTTCTGAGTTTATAAAGGGTAACACATGCCTGCACTCTTTCTGAACTTTTTATGATGCCCACAATCACAGACACACAGTTTAAATAAAATGGGGCTTTGCGATAACTTCAAGGGAATGAGGTTAGAAATCGGTCTTTTCTAGATTGTTTAATAATTGTGGCTGGAGTGTGAGTATGCAAGACCTTTGAAGACTTCAAGCTTTCTGGATGGGATGTCAGGCATTAATTTGACTTTCATTTCAATTAGCTTTAAGAACACGTTGGAAAAGAGGTCAGAGAAACTCAAAGCAAGACATGAGAGAGAGAAAGAGAATATTTGTGCTTCCTTTTGTTCCATTTCTGAGAATCAAATCTCTTGCAGCTATTAGAAAGAACATGAAAAAGGTCATTTCTCAGCCAGTATGACAAGAATATATTTAATCTCCAAAACTTCAGAGAGAAGAACTTTCTTCTAAGAGCGGACACTTCCTCTTATCCTAACACGAGAGCACCACCATGCTCATTGGTAAGAAGTTAAATGAATTTAAACGAATTGGACTTTTTACAAGTGACTTGATAGGGGATCACAGTCATCTGAAAAACACAAAGAAGCAACTTAACTGGTTGGATTTATCAACAGGAAAACTGGATTTCTTTTCTGGTGAACTATTAATTAATTTTAATATTTCTTCAAATGTCATTAAATTTCATAATTGGAATTAAATTTTAAAATATTCAGTTGTTGGGAGTTCCCATTGTGGCACAGTGGAAAGGAATCCAACTAGGAACCACAAGGTTGCGGGTTCAATCCCTGGCCTCAGTGGGTTAAGGATCTGGCATTACTATGAGCTGTGGCGTAGGTCGAAGATGCAGTGTTGCTGTGGCTGTGGTGTAGGCCGGCAGCTACAGCTCCAATTAGACTCCTAGCCTGGGAACCTCCATATGCCGCAGGTGTGGCCCTAAAAAGACAAAAAAAAAAAACAAAATTCAGTTGTTGATATCATAAACCTCAAGATAGAAATTTGATCACTCTGCCTAGACATATATCTTGAGAAAGAGAGAAAATATTCATATTCTGGCAAGGAGAACATGCTTTGTTACTGCAGAAAAAATAAAAATTTTCTGTTCCTTATACAAATTTATGAACTTGTTTGTAGTGCCTACACACTTATAAAATATCATGTCATAATTTAGATTTTCACCAATATATTACCTAAAATGAGAAATAATTTTTGTTACCTTTGAACAAGGTGTGGCTCTATTTTATAATCTCCAAAAGCTCATCAGCATCATTTCACAGGCTGGACTGAATCCATATCCCAGCAGCATGAATGAGGCACAGAGTGGTAGGTTCTACAACCCATGTTTTCTCACTTAATGACCTTAGTTCATCATCTGAGATTACACCTAATAAAACACAGAGGACCTGCTGTTACTGCATCATGGTTAGAATTTGAAAGACACCCAGAAGTAGATCATTCCAGTGCCTCTCCTTTCACAAATGGTGCGACATTCTACATTTCCCTTTGCAGAAAGTAAGCACACCTGAGTGTAATCACATTTTCCTTCAGGAAGCCTTTCTCACCATGTCCACCAATTTGGGGAATCTGATCTTCCATGTGCTCTTCTGACAAACTAGCTGTATCGCTGTCAGTGCCTTTCTCACATAGTAATAATAATAATAATAGTCTCTTTATGTGTCTGTGTTGATCACCAAGCTTGAAGGGTTTTGTTTTGTTTTTTTTGCCATGCTCGTGGCATGCGAAAGTTCGCAGGCCAGAGATCAAACCCACGCCACAGCAGTGACAATGCTGGATTTTTAACCAGCTGAGTCACCAGGGGACTCCCCGCTTGGAGATTTTTAATGACAGAGGCTGTTGCTTACCTTCTAATCTCTGATAGCTAAAGAACTAATTTGACACCTAGTAACCACTTAGCAACATCTTTCAGACAGGAGCCCCAGTAGGGGTGGATTCCACAGGGCAGGGTGTTACTCTCTGTTCAGACAGTGGCCTGGACTCTCACTTACTCAGGGAGGCCTTACACTACCTCGGGTGTACACCTCCATGTGAAAGTAACCCCGTTACTCTATCAAAAGCAACAGGTAGTGTCCTTTGTGGACATGACCCTTCTGAAAGCATCCTGTTTTCACCTTCCTGTTCACTACTTGCATTTTCTTCCTGTCTTCCCCTAGACTGTGATCTCCCTATGCAAGATTAAACCTCATTTCCATACTCTCTGAAGCCCCTCTGTGGCAGCGTGGAAGTGACGCTCAGCCTTCCCTTGGAGAAAAGACTTCCCCATTCCCTGGGATGAGGGCAGAGAGGTGACACCCTCCATGGGCAGTCCCTGGGGTCGGCCTCAGCTTCACAACAGAACCAGGTCCTTGTATGGAAGCTCTTAGCCTGTGAGCATGGGGGTGATGCAGGACCTGGCTATTTGTGCCCAGTGTGTGATACCACCAGCAAAGCATCTGCATCCTGGAGCTTCCTGTTGGGTTGGCTCTGAGTCCTTCCCCACCCCTTTGCCTTTCACAGGGATGTCAGATTAGCATCACAGGCTGAAGGCTTTCTCAGACACCTACGGCCAATTTCCATTTGTATTTCTCAGAGGACTTGCTGCCCTGATGCCCAGCAAATCCACAAAACCACTTAGACTCCTTATCCTCCTTAGTATCTACTTCCTGAAGAGTAAGAACAGCAGGTAAAACCTCGTTCATCATCAGGCAAACGCTAAGAATGTAATGGTGTTAGTGGCTCGAAGAAATCAAAACCACTAAAACCACAGTAAAAAAAAAAAAAAAAAAATGCAAAGAATGAAATTTCACAGAAGAAGCATGTTTGACCTTACTAGGAATCAAAGAACATAACATTACGAAGTAGTGAAATCTCAAAGAAATCCCCTTGTGTTTTCCTGTTGTGGATGAGAAAGTTAGTTTGTAGCTCAGCTGTTATCCACAGAAACAAGTTGTTCTTGTCACCTCATTTCACTCTTAGGCCACAGAAATCGCATGCTCAGATGTGGGGCCCATGAGACTCACAAAAGATGATGAAGGGGATTCAGCTCCCTCCCTCTCTGTCTGTCTGTCTGTCTCCGTCTGTCCCTGTCTCTTTCTGTGTCTATCTCTCTCTGACTCTGTGTGTGTGTGTGTGTGTGTGTGTGTGTGTGTGTTCCGGGAGGAGGGTGTTGTCTTTTTTCTTTTTTTTCAGACACTGCATTTAGTCTTGCAGTTTAAAAACAAAATAAAGAAACGGAAAACTTTAAAAAAAAAAAAAAGAAACTTTACATTCTATTCAATGTCTAAGACTAAGCCTTGAAATTTAAACAACATCCTTAAGTTTAAAGTTCTCTAGAGTTTCTGTAGGCTAATTGTCCACAGAGAAAACATGCCCAAAGATCCCCCATGAAAAAAAAAATCTCCCCTCCATGTGAGAAAATCTACTTCATTTTCACCAGCTTCAGTGACAAGGAAGAGTTAATTAGTCTTTCTGAGAATCTCAGTAGCTTTAGCGGCAAGAAAATCTGATCTTAAAATAAGAAGACTTTAATTTAGAAAACCCAGATCTATTATTTAAGTAATCACAAGAGTCTCCCAGTCTCATACTTCTCCATTTTAAAATAAGCCTGATTGGAGTTCTCCTGTGGCGCACTAGACCAAGAATCTGGCGTTGTCACTGAAGCGGCTCAGGCTGCTGCTGTGGCGTGAGTTCAATCCCTGGTCTGAACTTCTGCATGCCATGGGTGTAGCCAAAAAATAATAAGATAACCCCCTTGCTGTACAGTGGGAAAATAAAAAAAACAAAAGAAAAAAAATAATAAGATAAAATAAGCCTGAGGAGGGAAAAATACCTTTTCCACAGATATGTTGTAAACTCAAGTGAAACAACTTGCTAGCATGTCAAGCATGATAAAATGTCAGTAAAAGATCATAAACATGAGATTTCCCACTCCATTTGAGTTGTTTTAAAGCAATATTGTAAGATAATTTTTGAAAGGTCTTG
This sequence comes from Sus scrofa, assembly GCF_054392235.1. Lineage (NCBI taxonomy): Eukaryota > Metazoa > Chordata > Mammalia > Artiodactyla > Suidae > Sus > Sus scrofa. Next base: position 161,110,370 of record NC_139383.1, on the reverse strand, counting down.
CTTTCTTTAATTTTTAATTATTTATTCTTAAGGAACTTAGTGATTATATAACAAAATAGCATGAGGGATTCTGCAAAAGTGGCCATAGAAGAACTTGATTTTTCTGTATCCTTAATTTTTTTCAGATATTATACAGTTCATTTTATAGTGTAAACGTGAAACAAAACAAAGAAACAATAAACCTGGTTACTGACTGAAAAGAAATATTTAACCTTAAATTTCTAATGTATTTCAGTATAAGAAGCTAGTGACATTTTTAAGTAAAACAAACAAAAACAAAATATCATCACAGTCTTTATTGGATTTTTTTTAAGGAATTTCAGGCAAATCAATTTTAGAGGCAAATTTATGATGTCAGTGACTCCTGTCGTCGGTAGGGTACATATCATACTTTTTATAAATGTGTGTGCTATGCATGCAAATCGACGTTTTAAATAGGTTATTTAAAAACATTAAAGTGATCTTGGAGTTCCCTTCATGGCTCAGCAGTTAATGAACCAAACTAGGATCCATGAGGACACGGGTTTGATCCCTGGCCTTGCTCAGTGGGTTAAGGATCCAATGTTGCCGAGAGCTGTGGTGTGGGTTGCAGACAAGGTTCGGATCCTGTGTTGCCTTGCATACAGCCCTAAAAAGCAAAAAAAAAAAAAAAATTACTGATTTATATCATTCTGATATTCCCACATGGACATTTAAAAATAAATTTGAGCTTTTTAAATTTTAAAGGTTATAAAATTCAATATGGATTTTAGATTTGCTATATGAAAAACTGTTGATCATAATTACACTTTTTTTTTTTTTTGCTTATTTAGGACACATCTGCAGCATATGGCAGTTCCCAGGCTAGATGTCATGGAGGAGATGTAGCTGAGGGCCCACGCCACCACCACAGCAATGCCAGATCTGAGCCACATCTAAAACCTACAACACAATTCACTACAACGCCAGATCCTTAACCCACTGAGCAAGGCCAGGGATCAAACACACACCCTCATGGATACTAGCTGGATTGTTATTCTGAGTCACAACAGAAACTCCTAACACTTTATTTTAGATCCATTGTTGTTCAGACATTGAAAACAGGACATTAGCCTGGACAAAGTAAAATTTATCTAATTTAAAGTTATATTAAGTTTGAGGTGTTTCCACTCACGAATTATGGGGCGTGTATGTGTGTGTGTGTGTGTGTGTGTCTGTGTTGGTGCGTGTGGGAAGAGTGTTTTGTGAGAATATACTCCTCTTCATCAGCTCAGGCTGATGGGCTGGTGTCTTAAACAACAGACATTTATTTTTTATAGTGCTGAAGGCTGGAAAGTCCAAGACCAAGGTGCTAGCTGATCAGATTCAGGGCCTGGTAAAGTCCTCTTCCCGTCTGATTCCAGATTGGCTAAATGTTTGGCTTTACAATTCTAGATAAAGATATTGCTATATGAAATATTACCATGAAATATATTCAAAATGAGAATTTTTAAACTGAAAAGCTCTTAAGAGTCATATTAATATTGTTAATAACAGGTTGAATATTTGAATTATGAATGTGTCTGTTACTTAAATATAAAATGTTTTTGTGCTCAGTAGTTTTTAGAAGTAGGTACCTACTTTTTTAAGAAGCAATAGGTCATTCTTCTGTTATTGATTCAAAAACATATTTATAGAAAACGTCTATAATCATAGGGAACAATATTGTAAGATATTATATAATACTCACTAGGATTTTACATTTTTTAATGTTCATGTTTGATGTTCTAAATAATATCACCAATGAATCAGTATTATTTTCACACATATTGTGACAGTCATAAAAATATTTAGAATCTGTATTTTAATTATAAGTTCCTATGTAAAATCATAAAATCTGAGAATACTTTCTTAAAAGAAATCAACACTTTTTTCATGACTGCACCCATGGCATATGGAAGTTCCCAGGCGAGGGATCAAATTCCAGCCAGATCTTTAACCTACTGTACCAGGCCAGAGATTGAACCAGCACCACCACAGAGACAATGTGGGATCCATCGCCTGCTGCACCATAGCAGGAACTCCAGAAATATATTGTGTGATAAGGGAATCCCTTTGTTACTTAAACTAAAAAACAAATAATGTTATCTATTTTTTTCAAATGTTAATTCATAAAAATAGTTTATATCTATTTCATCATTTTATTTTCTTTATCCGGGAACTATGAAGTATAAACAGCAAAATCAGCAACTTAACAACACTGAAATAATTATTATATAAAATGTTTGAAGGATGCATCCTAAATAAAAATTCTACCCTTGAAGTTGAAGAGCTAAGTCTATACATAACACCTAAATAGTTTATGAACAAGTTCTGCCAAATGTTCAAAGAACATATAATTCCCAACTTAAAGTATTCCAGAGAAAACAATGGAAAAATACCCAAATCATTTCCTGAGACCTAAATAACCATTGTATTGTGCCAGAAAATGACAGCAAAAGAAAACAATTCAATGTTAGTAATAAACAGAGATGTACAATTCTACAAAATATTTTACCAAAACACATTAAAATTAAAAACACTTCAAGATCAACTGGGATTTAGCTCTGTAATTCAAGACAGTTTAAAGTAGGTAATCTGTTATTATAATTTTCTACATTAATAATTTGGGGAAAACTATGATCATTTTAGGGAAAAAATAAAACATTCAATAATATTCAATATATCTAAGGTTTATTTAGGAAACATGACAAAGTACTAAACTTAATAATTGAATGGAAGAATAAAAGTTTATGAAAATGTAAATGAAGAACAAAAGATGAGGTTATGTCTTTCTAGAGACTAAAAAATGCATATGCTTAAATCTGTATGAATTGCACATTAATTAGTTATGGTGTTGGTGTAGGAATAAACAATACAATAGAATTGAAACAGAGAGATGGGCTAAAAACAGGTTAGATGAATACACTCAAGTTTGGTTTATGCTTCTAATAGTTAAAATTGCATTTGGTTGCATGTAACAGAAATCCTAACACAAAATTAAGTAAATTATGGTTAATATTTCAGCACTGAAAATAGTGTCTAGTGACATCAAAGACTTCGCCCTTCCTTCTGCTACACATTCTTCTTTTGTACATCTTTGTCACATGTGGCTTCAGGATGTTTGCACCTTCAAACTCACCTTCATATTCTAAGCAGGTAAAACCCAGCAGATCAAAAGCCAAAGGGGGCATAGTCATTCAACCTACAGATAAAACTTCTGTAAAAACCCCCATTCAGTAACTTCTGCTAACATTGCCTTGGCAAGAACTAAATCACATGATTACCTCTAGTGGCAAAGGAATCTAGGTAAGCACACGTATAAGCCCTCCAATGTCTACAAGTGAGAAAGAAGTCATAGGTGGCTTGGTAAAGCTGGGCATCCAGATCAATGGGGGGATATTTAAAATGATGGTATTTATACACTTATCTCTTGATATGTAAACATATAAGATTATAGTCACTCATCACTCCATTAGAAAGCATCCCAGATCAATTTAAAAGATCTCACACCAAAAAAGAAAAAAAAAAATGAAGATATAGGGAAAAAATATTGGCATTGTTTGTTTATGTGCCCAAGCCAAAGAGATCTAGAGATTCTCATACTTAAGTAAGTCAGAAAGAGAAAGACAAAGACCATATGATATTACTTATATCTGGAATCTAATATATGGCACAAATGAACCTATCTACAGAAAAGAAACAAACTCTTGGACATGGAGAACAGACTTGTGGTTGCTGAGGGGGAGGAGGGAGTGAAATGGACTGGGAGTTTGGGGTTGGTAGATGCAAACTATTGCTTTTGAAGTGGATAATCAATGAGATCCTGCTCTGTAGCCCGCAGGGAACCATATCCAGTCACTTGTGATGGAACATGATGGAGGATAATGTGAGAAAAATAATGTATGTATATGTGTAACTGGATCACTTTGCTGTACAGCAGGAAATGGACAGAAAATTGTAAATCAACTATAATAAAAAAAAAAGAAGTTTGAAGATAAAACATTTGTTGTGAAAATGCTGATTTTTTAAAATGTTACATATCTTTTACTGGGAAGCTTTTCCTAGTCTATTAAAAATTTCCCCAAACAATGTATTATTCACATATTACACAAAGATCTCAAATGGCAAAATTTTGTGTCTATTTGAGGAAAAACGCTTGAGTAGATACAACAAATGTTTATAATGATGTATGTTGCATGATTGTCTGAGCAGCAAAATTGTAGATTACCTGAATTTCTACCATGAAAGGGGTATACCTATCTAAAACAGGTGAGAGTCTATATATAAATAGAGAAAAGATCTCTACATATCACCTGTTTGGTAAAAATAAACAAGAGGCAATACAATATTATTTATATTTAAAAAGTAAAACATGGCAGACTACACAGACAGGTAGTTAGATAGATGATTGATACAGAAATATCTGTTGTTATATATATATTTATATGTATATATATGAAAAAATTTGGAGGGTTATAATTCAATGTGATAATAGTGATTCTTTCCAGGAAGAAGATTGTGATTAGAGTAGATGGATGAGTATCATTTCAATCATTGAATCTTTTTTCAGTGAAAACGTATCTACTTGTATAAAGAAGCGAGGTTAGGAAAAAACCGTAAGAGAAGCTGGCATAAACACAAAATAATTTTTAGGATATCATTTTCTCTGGCACTTTAATAACTATAGAGTGAAAGGTGAATACCAATTCACAATTTACATTCTCACATTTGAGACAGTCTCCACGGCAGAGCTATGAAATTAAAGTCCAGACACATGAGCAGAAAGGCAAACATACTGCAGATATTAAGCAAGAATGACTTTGTCCTTAAAATCAGGCTACATAGAAGACCAGAATGGCAAGAATATTTCTACTCATTTAACATGAACACAAGAATTTCTGTTCCACATTATAAAGGTTCCTATGCTGTGAGAATCAAACAAAAATGAAGGCAAACTTGGGTCATGCATCTACAGAACCAAGACTGCTACAGATTCAACAAAACAGAAACAGACTCACAGAGAACTTTCAGAACAGACTTGTGGTTGCCAAGGGGAAGAGAGGAAGTGGGATGGACTGGGAATTTGGGGTTGGTAGATGCAAACTATTACGTTGAGAATAGATAAGCACTGAGGTACCATATAGCACAGAGAACTACATCCAATCTCTTCAGATAGAATATGATGGAAGATACTATGAGAAAAAGAATGTATATATGTGTGTGTGTGTGTGTGTGTGTGTGTGTGTGTGTGTGTGTGTGTATATATATATATATATATATATATATATATATATATATGACTGGGTCCCTATGCTGTACAGCAGAAATTGACTCAACTCTGTCAACTATACCCTAATAAAAAATAAATGAAAGAAATAGACTGTTACAGAAAAGAAACTATACAAATCAGTTGTAACATATGTTTTTCTGAACCAGAGTTGGAGGCACTGAAATCCCAGCTTCAACCAAGAGCATCTCAGCTGCTGTGTCCTGATGCCTAGAGGCAAATAAGAAACAAGGAAGGAAAACCATGTGCTAAGTTTTCCTAGAATCATTAAAGGTGTGAAAATACCTTTTAAAATCCTGTTAAACCCCACTTGACATTGTGAACACCGGAGTAGGAGGAAAATGCGCAACTGCCGGCACTGAATCAAATTTAAATGTTGTTAGAGTCAGTGTTAAACTAAGCAGAATTTTGCAGCATTTCCTTAATTACTTGAAATTGATGATAAAAAGGTTGCTTCTTCAAACTTATCCACAACACAGGCTAAACTTGAGCATATATTCAAGAAATTAAACTCCTTGGAACTTCAGAACTGTTCATAAAATTATGGAAAATTTGAAGAGAAATGATGTCAACAAATGTCTAAAAGGTGTGTGCCTCAGGCTGAGATTAGACAAGTCCACAAAACCCTGGTAGAGGTATCTCATGTCTGCTCAGGTCAAACTGCTTAGCTCTCCTTCAGCATTCGATAGCATTTTGTTGCCTGACCAGAGTCTGAAGGTTGGTTTTAATCTTCCCACTTGATAGCTGCCCTCAACCCAAATAAATTATTATTTAGCGAAAAGAAAACATACAAAGGTTGTAACATAGGAAGAGATGCATTGCAATATATTGTTGCACGAGAATTTCCCAGTAGCTCTTGTGGTTCCATAGCAGAGATGAACTGGGGTTTCAAAGTGATGCTTAGCTGCATAAAAGCAACTGCTGCTTGGGCTGGAGCAGTCATCCTCAGAAAATAACTCCCTTCCCCTTGCCTTTTCCATCTGCCTCCAACTGAGTCATTATATGTAGACTGCTCTGACATTCTGTAAAGTTACTTTTCCAATATATTTGTTCAGACGTGCTAAGATTGCCAGAGCATTCCAAAATGCTCTAAGGAATAGACAGGGGAGACTCAGGATTCCTTGCAACTGTGACTAGACATTATGACTCTGTCATAGTGATTTCACATAAGGTGACTGTTTACTTCTTGGGATTTTTATTTATTTGTTTCATTGAAATATAGTTGACCTGCAATATCATTTAGTTTCAGGTGTATACATAGTGATTTCACATTTACATACATTATGAAATGATCGCCACAATAAATCTAGAAACCATCTGTCCCCACACAGTTACTGCAATATTATTGACCATGTTCCTTGTGCTATATAATACTTCCCTGTGGCTTATTTATTTAGTAACTGAAAGGTTGTAACTCTTGGGATTTTTTAAATCTTAATCACTTGTAGATGCTCAAAGAATCATCAAGCAGCAGGTCCATGATACAGCCTCAAACATTTTCCGTAGAGCCAAATATTTCGCCTTTGATGCTGGACTATGTAACTATGGGTTACATACACAGTGTAACTGGGACCTATTTCCAACTTCAGCGTCGATATTATCTCCTGAAATAACATTTGGCACCACACTATCCCCTACTGGAGATCAGGGGGCCAAAGCTCCCTTCTTGACATTTATTCATATTAGGTTCGGAGTGATTATCTTTTTCTTTCATTGTCTCTTCTAGAACTTCTTAACTTCCAGGGCTAAGGTAGTAGGAGTATGCTGGGAAAAAGATAGCCATGCTTTTGGATTTTGGATAATAGACTATGAGGTCTATGCTGATTAGAAAATAAACTGTTCCTTCCTCCATTCCTTCCCTCCCCCATTTCTTCTTTCTTTCCTTTCCTTCCTTCCTTCCTGTTTGTTATTTCCAGTTCAAATGCCATTCCTAACAGAGATCCTCAAAGGTTTGGAGGTCAGAACTGCCAATGCATATGATATCAATCATCTCCAGTGTTTTCCTTGTACTGTTTAAAGATGCATCCTAAAAAGTTGATGGCTTAAGTAGTTTACACAAGGTCTAATGTTTATCATTATGATTTTTTAATAATGTGACAAATATAAAATGGACAAATCCATAAGTTAAGAAGAATAATGAATGCTTAGTCAAAGTTAAAATTTTTAAAAATCAGTGAACATGTAACAAGCAATAGCTTTTTCTTTGTCTCAATGGAGGTAGCAATAAAAGTGGAATTTGTGATACAGAAATGAACTTACTACTTTTTGTAAATGGAATTTGGCAGGAATTTAATAAAAGTTACACAACGCTGTTATATTGTATTTGAAAAAAAGAAGTAGTCTGACAAGATATTTATTAGTCAATTTCATGACCTTGAGAATAATGAAATCAAAAAGGATTCACCCATGAAATAAGAGCATTGTCAACACAGCCTATTTCTTGACTAATTAGCAAATCAGTTCAAAGTGGTATTTCAGCTTTGAATGAGCCTCTTCAGCTTATTTATCTTGGCCTTCCCTCATAATTGATCAAATTCATGATAATAGGGAACAATTAGCATGTTAATCTACTCAGAAAAATAATTTAAAGTTGTTTTTCCTATTTTATGTTATTCCATAGTGTTGAAAGCAAAGATTCTCGAAGTTGAAAAACATTTACTTGGCTTGTGGGGATACCACAGGTAACCTGTGATCTTTGTGTTCCTTTCATACATAAACATGGCACTCGCTGAAGGGGAAAATGGACACCAGAACCTGCTCTGTAAGAGATGTTCTGAGCAAGACATTCTAGCAAATCCACTCATGATATAAGCCTGAAGCCTTTCCATGCACTTCATGTGCCAAGGGTAGGTTATCAAATACACTGGGGCAGCTACCAAAATCATTTTGTTTCTGCTCAAATTTCACTAGATATCTGATTCACATCTTGTTGGAAGTCACTAAAATATTGAAATTAGGAAAATGTGTTGGTTACCTACTGACTAATAAATCCACAATATAGAAAGGTAGTCAGATAAATAATGTCTCTTTCCTCAAAAAAAAAAAAAAAAGAAGCAAGCAAGCAAGCAAGAAAGAGGAAAAAAGTTTCATTTTTCCCCAGGTTTATTTGTTAACTCTTTCTGTCTCAGGCCACATTAACAGACTATATGGCAGGAGTTCCTTAACCTATAGAGAGAAATTTTAAAAAAAGGTCAAATGTTCCCTCTGAATTTGCTTATCTATGATTTTCTAAGACTTACTCTGGGACACTTTGTACTTTCATTTAATCATGTCATAATCATTCCTCAATCCCTACCATTGAGGAATGCATTGAAAAGACTCTGAGGAAAGAAAGTTATTTGAGACCCAGCCTTACTTTATGTGAAGCAAATCAAGCCATCTGGACCAATCCTGGAATCTGTCCCAGCATCTATTGAAATTGTATACACAGCAACTAGGCATCACCTCAGCAAATTGTGCTTGGACCCTTTAAGATTTCAAATGATATTAAAAATATATATATTTCCAGCTGAGGTGGCAAAAACAATTTGGGTATGGAAATCAGTAACTTTTTGTTTCTCTCTCTTTGATCAGAACAGTCCTTATTACTCTTATAGAACACACTTTGAGGCATGCTGGTTTACAGTAAAATGACAGGTGATCTACAAATGTATTTTGGAAAGCATCCATTTGCATGCAGCAGAGATGTCAAATAGAATGTATTCAAAAATCTAAAGGTCATCTATTGGCTCCTACAACTGGAAAGGTGGCCTTGTTCTCAAGCACAGCATGATCTAAGACCTAGACCCTCAGAATCTACATCATGTCTGGTTTCCTCCTGTAGATTCATGCTGGGGATTTAAATGACCTTCCCCGCCCCAGGCTCTCCCTGCAGGGCACCTGCTCTTAGAAGCCCCACAGTGTTGTTACTGACCAAGACACTTCAAGAACTAATGGTGATCCAATGAAAATGAGATGCTCCATTTAGGTCAGATTAATCCAAAATGACCTGAAGGGATGTGGGGAGGGTTGGTAACCAAAGGAAATTTGGGGCTCCGTCATCAGAAAGGATGGAAGGTGAGTTTGGGATGGTAATAAAAACATGGATCTATTACGAAGGGATACATGGCAATTCTTTTATTAGAGCACAGCACACACTGTCATACAGGTAGTTATCTAGTTATCCGTCCTTTCTACTAGTTATGTGTTCTGTTACTATGTGTCACACTGATCTCTCTCTCTCCTTTGAGTACCTGATGGTGAATGAGAATAAAATGGTCACTTATTAAATGAATGGATGGATGGATGGATGGGTGAAAGAAACAGTGAATGAACAAGTATGACATCGACAGAGCTGGGATGAAGGAGTTTGTAATAAAATAGAACTACAGGAAGATTAAAGCTGCATTTAAGGAAATAATACAACCCATCCAGTAGGGCTTCCCTTAGCCCAACCTGTATTTCTTCAAATACTTCCAGCTAAAGGCAGGATATACCCTTATGGCGACCTCTACATTTTCTGTAACAATGGCCCCAGGCTTTAGGAAAACGCAATGAAAAAAGAGATCATTTAGTTCCAGAATTATTGGTCTTAAGACGTACTCTGCAGTATTGGAGTCACTTATTTACTGGATTAAATCTCTCTCAGAGATAGAACCTGTCACAGAGAAACAATAAACTCTACATTCTTATAACATATCATATCTTCCTTAATTATTTCCCATCCTAATGCCTTCCCTTATCTCTCCATAAAGGGGGACCTCTGAGTATGTGTTAGAGGTGGGAGGGGAGGTTAATGAAAAAAACAAACAAAACTGCTTTCTTCTGCAACTTTTGACTTTTTCACTGAGGTTAATTCTGTTCTTATCTCTCTGGTAAGCACCTGCTCATTTTTTTATGCCTCAGCTTGGCCATTACCAGATTCCTTAGAAACTTAAAGCAAACCCCTGAGTTTCTTCCTAATACTACCCAAAATAGGTATGCACCATTTTGAGGGAAATATGTGTTCTTCCTTTCTCACATCTATAACCTTGTTATAATCTTGTTGACAGAGGTTCTGCAATTGGCACTAATCCAAAAATGAAACATGGCTATTCTAATCAATAGCTGGGAATACAAAGAAAAGGAAAACTATTTTAGAATTGTCGAAACATCAATAAATTGGGTTTGAGCAATTTTTTCCAGAATTCTTAGAATCTTCATTCTCAATCTTCAGTTTGCATTTCAGAAATCCTAAAGTGAGGCAAATGATCTGCATTTTTAACAAAAAAAAAAAAAAAAAGAGGAGGTGCACTTTAAATGCTGACCTATACTGGATTTTCCGTCGTGGCTCAGCGGAAACAAATCCAACTAGTGTCCATGAGGATGCAGGTTTGATCCCTGGCCTCATTCATTGGGTCAGGGATCCAGCATTGCCATGAGCTGTGGTGTAGGTCACAGACACAGCTCAGATATGGTGTTGCTGTGGCTGTGGTGTAGGCCAGCAGTTGTGATTCCGATTTGACCCGTATCCTGGGAACTTCCATATGCTGCACCTGCAGCCCTAAAAAGAAAGAAAGAAAAAGAAAATAAATGTTAACCTATACACAATATTACAGGCAGACCTTGGAGCTATTTGCTGGTTGGGTTCCAGATCATCTCAATAAAGTGAATATCGAGTAAAGCGAATCCCATGAATTTTTGGCTTCTCAGTGCATATAAAAATTGTACTCTATTAAATACGTGATAGCATAAGGCCTTAAAAAACCATGCACATACCTTAATTTAAAAGTGCTTTATTGCTAACAAATGCTAACCATCATTCGAGCCTTCAGCAAATTGTAATCTTTTTGAAATGGTAACATAAATGATGACTGATCACAGAGTTTCCGGTGGCATCTCTGCAGCACTGGAATGCAAGTTTGATCCCTGGCCCAGCACAGTTGCCAAAAAAAAAAAAAAAAAATCACTGATTACAGATAACCATAACAAATAAAATAATAATGAAAAGTTTTTAAATATTATGAGTATTACCAAAATGTGACACAGAGAAATGAAATGAAGTGAACACATGATGTGGGGAAAATAGTTCTGACAAACTTGCTCAAAGCAGGGTTGCCACATAACTTCAACTTGTAAAAGAAAAAAAAAAAAACAATATCTGGGAAGCACAATAAAGCAAATCTCAATAAAATGAGGTGTGCCTATATGTAGACAATGCAGATCATTTATTGATCTACTATGGGCCAAATATAACACGTGATACAATAATACTGGGTTGCATTTTATCATGATCCTGCTTTATTGATTTTGAGATCAATACTGTCAACAGTGGTAGATTGGTGGTCCATCATGTTAGATTCCTATCTCTTAATGACTCTTTTATAAAAATAAACGTACTAATATAGAGTGACCATCACATAGCAAGAATCACATGCAGCTTTCTAGAGAATGAGTCAAAATTATACATCGAATAATCTAAAAAGATGATTTAGTATCATTCTAACACCCAGCCTCTCTTAACTAAGAAACTGGTGAGGCATTTGCCAGACAACAACCAGAGAGACATCTCTAAGCTGAGCTGTTTTGAAACATCCTCTACTTTATAATATTCTGATCCTTTTTCAGTGAGTGTGCTATTTGTGTCATGTACCATCTGTATTGAATTGATCGTTTTCATAGATCAGAACTATTGGTGTGATTTGCACAAAATTCTGTTTCTCCATTATTACTATTATGATTATTATTATCATTTGTGTTTGGGCTGTACCTGCAGCATGCAAAAGTTCCCAGGCCAAGGACTGAACATGCGCCATAGCAGTGACAATGCCAGATCCTTAACCACTAGGCCATCAGGGAACTCCATCTCCCTTATTATTTAAATTTCATACTTTCAAGTTCAAAGTCTCCTGACCTGTGTTTATAGTGACCTTCTTTCCCATTTGCTCAGATATGGTCGATTTTTCCTTTAATGACTTCTTGGTTTGTTTATAACCTGTGCTAGTGACATGCCCATACCTGTAATTCAGTCATTCCAATTCTGTGTGTCCCATCTCCAATTTATCCTGTCTCCTTAAGGTGCACAAGGACAGCAGAGGTGGCTGTGGAGCATCTGGACTTGGGTGGAGAGAAGGAATTAATAGGTTGAGGCTGATTCAGACAAAGATCCCCTCTCATGCAGAAATACAGGAATTTGGGATACCTCCTGAGTCAAGCATTATCACTCATACTTCCCCAGTACAGCAGTTTATGGTTTGTCATTTTACCATGTTATGCCCACAATTGACAAAAATACTTTTTCAGCTTAAAAAATCTCTACTGAAAAACGGGGTCCATGGTCAAATTTATGTTTACCACAAGCCAAAGTCTGTGGTGTGATGTATAAGTTTATTCTAAATAATAATTGATTAGAAAATTAAAAGGAAAAGCAAATTGACAATGGCCTCTTTGTCTGGTGTGTGCGTGTTCATATCAGTGTAACTGGATTAGTGCCAGGAAGCTGAAGAAAGATTGAGGCCTAAAGAAATAATAATTAAAATTTAAAAAAAAAAATGGTTACCAAAGGGAAAATGTTGAGGGAAAGGATGGATTGGGAGGTTGGGATTGGCACATATAACTTACTATATACAAAATCGATGGGTAACAAAAATCTACTAATAGCTCGAGGAAATCTATTCAATACTCTGTGATAGCCTATATGGGGAAAGAACCTGAAAAAGAATGGGTATATATGTATATGTATTGCTAATGTACTTTGCTGTATACCTGAAAACAATACAACATTTTAAGTCACCTATACTCCAATAAAAATTTTTTAAATAAAGGCCAGTAAGTGCTGAAAGTATGATAAACACTATTAGTCATTAGGAAAGTGAAAATCAAGACTACAATGAGATAATGATTCTCACTCACTAGATTAGCTAAAATTACATTAAAAAAGAAAAAAGAAAAACCCAATATTGGTGAGAATGCAGAGCAACTGGAACTCTCATTCTTGTTGATAGTACAAAATCATGAAATCCCTTTGAGAAACTTTGATCATTTTCTTCAAAATTTCCAGGTGGGCACCTGTAAAATGGAACTGTCTTCAAGCATCTGGAATTTCCAATATTTTGCCCCCTTAGGCCAGGATAATATCAATGCTCTGACTAAATAGTATGAATTATGGATCGATAAACCAAATGAGTGGATCAACATTGGAACAGATTTGCAAAGAGACTGTGTTGGATTAAATGTTACAGAAGTTTACTTCTTTAAGTTGGACTGAATTATGTCTGCTTTTGAGGCACTGGTGAATACGCAAAGTTAGAGAGAAACAGCACTAATATTCAATGAGCTAGGTTGGTTTCTGCATCCTGTGAAGTACCTGGGAATACACAAAGGGTTTCCACAGAGAAGGAGTATCTTGGAAGTCTATAGGAGGTGGTGCCTTTTGGAACATTTATGCTAATAGAATATAATTAAATCTGAAGTTATCTTAAAAATAAATAAATAAAATGGGAAAAAATAAGTGCTTTTTCTTGCTATGTATATCAGTATCTTGAGCATTATGAGTAATAGAATTTGTGCAATATTTTAATTAAATGTTTACATTTATTAGATGATAAATAATCCCCTGGAGTTCTGAATGATTTTATTACATGAGGTGTCTGGAATAGCTGAATTCATAGAATCAGAATGTGGACTGGTCACTGCCAGGTGAGAAGAAGGAGGAAATAGGAAGTTGCTTGAATATGGAGTTTTAGTTTTGTGAGGTAGGAAAGTTCTGGAGCACCATTATGTAACATTGTGAATATACTTCCCACCGCTGAATGCCGGAGGCCAGCTCCGGGGGCCAGGGAGTGTACACTTTCCCGATAGGAGATGGACAGCATTGGAGAATGTACATACAAAGACAGCCTCTTTGTCCCTTCTTTCAGGGCACTGGACTGCTCAAATTTTGGCATAAGTGGTTGATTACATAGACAGCTTTTTTACTACACATTACATCACAGTGTTAAAAGTACATTGGTTAACTATTACATGGTATAGCAGCTATACATCATGTTTTAAGATCTTTATCTTAACTAAACTTAGTGAGTAAAATTTAAGGGCAATTAGGTACAATACATCATGTGGAAAGGAGGAGACTCAGTACAAATCATCCCACAGCCAGCCAGTCTTTACAGTTTGAAGAGGTCACAGACACAAGAATTTGGCATTCACAAATCTTGTTTGTAGACTGGTGCTTATCTTTAAAGCATTATGGCAGGGAGACAGTGTAAGGAAATATAAACCAACCTAACTAGCTATCACTTAAAAGCTATTAAAATCAAGGACAAAACTCACAGCTAGGTTTCTGGGATAACATATGTCTAACTTCTATGAACCTCATTAAAATCCTAACTCTAAGGTTTACTATATAACTAGTTAGTAGATAAACACTATGTTTTAACTAAGCTGGATTTAAATAGGGGAAAGTCCTTCAGGATGAAATTCTTACTATATTATTGTAACTTTGTTAAATCACAAATCACCACAGGAAAATAAGAATGGAAAATAAGAATAATAAGTAAATAATCAGGAAAGACTGAGGAAAACTGAATAACAAATAAGACAGCAGGAAAGACTAGGTCACCCAAGAAACAATCCATGTTCTCCAGTGCAAACATGGAAATTGTTTTCTCAGGAAAGCCCCAATTCTTCCCCACCAACCTCAAAATGAGAGCTGTGTAAACTGAGGCCTGCCCTCGCTTGTACCGTGCAGGCAGGCTTTCATCCTGCCAGAGGCCCACTTTCGGCATGCACCGTTCAGGTGAGCTCCCTTCCTTGGTTAGGAACCTGCCTTCAGGTTTTTCTGCTATCAGGCAAGGTCCTTTTTTCTAGTCCCTGCATTTTCTTGGCTCCCCGCAGCTGAACTGAACACTTAAAAATGCTTAAGATGGTAAAGCTTATGAGTTTTTGCCACAATGAGAAATAAAAATGAAACCAACAGAAAAAAATAAAGTGCAAAAAATTACACATAACATGATTTTTATTTTATAAAACAGTTACCTAACACTTGGTATGTGTGAATGCACATATGTGCACCTCATGTGGGGAGGAGTGCAAGTGACAAGAGACAGAGACAAAGATAAGTAAAAGAGAAAATGAGAGGGATAGCCTGCCATATACCAGGTGGTTAACACAAGGGAACACAGACAAGGATGCTCATGGCAGCATTTTTAACATAAATTTCTGGAACCACTTAAATTTTTATAAATAGGGAACGATTATCTAAAAATGTGTACACATCACTAAAAAAATGAATGAAATCTAGAACAACATATCTCAAAAACGTATTGATCAGTGAAAAAGGAAATTTTTATTTTTATTTCTTTTTAGGGCCACACCCACGGCATATGGAGGTTCCCAGGCTAGGGGTCAAATCAGAGCCATAGCTGCTGGCCTATGCCACAGCCACAGCAATGCAGGATCCGAACCTTGTCTGCGGCCTACACCACAGCTCATGGCAACACCAGATTTTTAACCCACTGAGCAAGGCCAGGGATTGAACCTGCATGCTCATGGATTCTGGGTGGGTTTTTTAACCACTGAGCCACGAAGGGAACTGCCAGGCCAAGATAAATAAGAGAGAAGGGTGTCATTTTAGATCATCAGAGTGACTCTTCTCTCCCCAAATTCTATCAGCTGTTTTTATTAGTCTTGATTCCATTTGTGCTCATGAATTCTTTGGGTCCTCTTGTAACGAGAAGAGAACTGTAATATGATTGATGTAAGCCAAGTGAAAGTCAAATCATGTCCCAGCATGGTGTTCTGCTGCCCATTTCTCTGGAGGTCATGGCAAGATAAGTGGCAGAATTCAGCCCACACACAGAGAACAGGGCACCACGCCCAGATGCACTTTTCGAAGAGAAAAATTGTTTCCAGCATTTTCCACATGAAATATATTCTGTTAATTGCATTCTTTTTGGCTTTATTTTTGGAAATGTACCATGTTTTCATAATTGTGTGAATTTAAGAAGTTATTTCTCCTTTTATATTAACATATTTTATGGAGATCATAATTAAAAAATCTCCACACTGGGTGCCAATGAGACAATTTCCCTTAAAACGGGTACATAGCTTATTTTGTAATAATACTCATAATAAAAACTAAATTTGTTAAAATTTAACTCGAAGACAGACACTGAGTTAAGTGCTTAATTATCACATTTAAACCTCATCACATCCCACTGAGAGAGCGGAAGTTTAAGGAGGTTGTGTAGGATAGATCTGTTGTCAGCTTGATTAAACTTGGTTAGAAATAGCCAAAACCACACTTGCATGAGATTGGACAGGTGGAATTGCTTACTCCCAAAGTTTACTATTTTTAATATAGTATATTACCTAAATGATAAAACAGGAGATTTCTAATATATTTTATGCATGCATCAAAGATGAAAAACATCAGTTCTCCTGAACTATTGGGAGAGGAAGAGAAGGAAGAAGAATGTGACTGACCACGGTGGTAGTTGGTGGTGGTGGTCAGTTTGGTTAAAGGACCAGGCAAAGAGAGAAGAGTGTAGAATCTGTACCGAATACTACCAAGGCTCTTCTTTTTGATGCTGGGAGTGCAACTGACCAACCAGAAACGATACAGGGAGGGAGATGTGAGAAAAAGAGAGCCTGATTCTTTTGCTTTTGATGTTGTAGGGAAAAATTCCACAATTACTAGTAATCCAATGCAAAATGTTATAAATAACATAACTGAGGAGGAAATAACATACTATAGAATTATAGATAGGAAAGAAATCAAGATCTACTGAGGGAATTAGGGAAAGCTGTTTGTAAGGAATTGTGATTGAAGTTGTTTTCAAGGATGGTGGCTGCCAGGAAATGGGGACATATTTTAAATGATATCTTATATTTAAAATTCAAAAGTATATAAACTTTCCAAAGTTTTTTCTCACTTTTGGCTTTGTACATGGCTATTTTATTATCATTTTCTCCATAGTTATATTTTCTTACTCGAGTCATGCTTCTGCCTAACTATAGCATCATATTTTGTGTACCACATAAATGCATTCTGTTACCAAATTAACCTGGAAAGTATTGGGTGATCAATAAATAATTACAACATATTAGAAACATATCTATTCCTTTTATAGGGAGGTCATTTGACCTTTAAAGAGATGGTAAGATCATCTGCATTTGATAAAAGTGGAATGTGATTACTTTCTTGTCATTTTACAAACCTCCAATAACTGGAGTGCCTAGTGCCAAGCAAGGCATTCTTTATTTCTACTTATGAAAAATATCCTAACATCATCCTTTGTCACCTTCCTTCTGATGCCTTCATCCACTTCTAGCAAAACTACACCTCCCAACTCTGATAAAGTAATGGAATCCCATATTTTAAGAGAGGATTATAGCTTTATGGCTCCAAAATCTTCCTTGCTTCAGTATGCCACTTACTTTCTGCTTAAATCCCTAACACTGCTGGCTTTGATCAGTGACATTTGTAGGACTGGTGAAGTGTTTAGTTACAGGAAATTGTTTGCTTTATCAAGTGTTTAAGCACTTTTAATGTCAACATTTTTGAGGATCTGAAAATGTACTCCAATAGAAAGTCATTATTTGAGTTTATCATTCTAATGCATATCAGGGCTATAAAAGGATATGAATCCAATTTTTAAGGATCAATTTTTAACTGATCAATTTTCATGTACAAATGAGTCATTAACCTCAAAGAGGTCTCCTGGAGAAGATACATACTTAACCAGTCATGATGCCACTATGTAAAACTTTAAAAAAAAACTAACGTTTTGCTTTTGGAATTATTCAACTGAGCCCTCAATGATACCCCCCAATCTCTTTAATTATCTTGAAGTGACTTTCTTCAATTCTCCACAGCAGCTGTTCTAAAAACTCTTTCCACTTTTTTTCCACCTCCCTAGTGCACGTCAATTGGTTCACTTTCAAAATGGCTTTGCTTTCCATTTTACAGAAAAGAAAACTTCTTTTTTTTTTTTTTTGTCTTTTTGCTGTTTCTTGGGCCGCTCCCACGGGCATATGGAGGTTCCCAGGATAGGGGTCTAATCAGAGCCGTAGCTGCTGGCCTGCACCAGAGCCACAGCAATGCAGGATCTGAGCCACATCTACAACCTACACCACAGCTCACGGCAACACCGGATCCTTAACCCACTGAGCAAGGGCAGGGATCGAACCCGCAACCGCATGGTTCTTAGTCAGATTCGTTAACCACTGCACCACGACGGGAACTCTGAAAATTTCTTTACATACGATTTCTTCACCTTCTCTCTGCTTCAACATAAAATGTTCTAGTAATTTTTAAACTATAGAGTCATGGACCTGACTGAGACTCTAATAAGAACCTCTTCAGAGAAATTTTGTATATAATGTCAACCCAACATGTTAGCCAGCTGCTCCAGGGTCCCTTTCACCCTGCCCTTCTTCTGTGCTATCTGAAAGAATTAAACACTGCTCAGAATTTTAAGCCAAATCTCTCCATATCTTTAGCCTTCATCCTTCACACTTAGGAAAGCAAGATGCCCAAACTAAACCCATGATTTTCACACTCAAGCACGCCCTCTTCTAATCCTGCCTTTATCCTGTTTACTGAGTTTCTAATGCCCCCTTGAAGCATTCCATCTTGAACAAAGCAAGAACTAGGGAGAGACAAGGGTACAATGTAGCACTTTACCAACTTGATCGTCACCCAAATTCCTCCCTTTCCTCCACTTAAACATCCAACCAATTACCAAGCTCATTCAATGTCATCCCTGGTCCAAACATTCTGCCCCTTGCAATCCATGTGGCCACTGTCCCAAATTCTCATCATTTCTCCTGTGGGCTTTGCTTAGAGCTCAATAACTATTCTCCACGTTTCCACTGGAGTTACCTCCCTGAAATTATAATTTACTGGAGAACCACTTAGCTTCAAATTCCCCCTTGTACCTTCATCACCACAAGGATAAAATCCAAATGACCTGGTGTCTTAATCCATTTATTAAGCCATTCAAGATCTCACCTTTGCCAATTTTATATAAACACAGAGCCCATTTATATAAACTTTTATCACTTTTTCACTGTGATATAATTGACATACTAAAACCCATTCTTTTTAGATGCATTTCTATAAGCCTTGACAAATAATACACCCACATACCAGCATCTCAATGAAGGGACAGAACATTCCCATCATTCCAGAAAGTTCCCTCCTGTCTCAGTCCAGTGGATTCCTATCTCACCAGCCAGTGTCACCACTCCCCCTCCTCAGGACAACTATTGTACTAATTTCTATTACTGAAGGTTAGATTTAATGTCTCTAAAACTTTTTGTGCGTGTGTCTGGCTTTTTTCTCTGACAAAGTGTCAGGAAAATAATAGACCCAAGGAGGCCTAGTGGAGAGACCCACTTCTCATCCACATGCACACAGGTCTCAGGTGGGTCCCACCAGCCCCAGCAGCGTGGGTTGATACCCAGCCCACCCAGGGTAGTGGTGGCTGGATCTGCCAACAGGGTGATCATCAGCAGGCCCCGGGCAGAAACACATCACAGGTAGCCCCACACTGAATGCACAGGTGGCCCATCTCTCAGCACCTGCAGTGCCAGCTGGCCTGATATCCCAAGGCCCTCCACTCAGCAGCAGAAAAGGATCCAGGCCAGTGTCTCTTTGGCCTGCATCTAGCATCCTGAAGTGGACCAGGATCAGGGTTTCTGAACCTCCCCTGCAAATGTACCTGCAGAGATTGAAATGGGAGATACAGGGGTACCAGAAGATTGAAGCATGACAGAATAGCATTCTATTATACTATTGGAGCTTGGATATGAAATCAGGGCATGAAGCCCATAAAAGTATGTCAAGACTTGCAAGCTAAACACAAACAGAGTGGCCAGCTGCTAAAAGAGATGAAATAGATCAAGTCTCCTTATATCACAGCCAGGAGGTCCAGAATGCAATTGAAAAGTAAACATCATTGTCCAACTGATAATGAAGAGACAAAATACCAAAATTTGTAGAATGCAGCTAAAATGGTGTTTAGAGCAAAATAATTTTAAAAACTTGTATTCAAATAAAAAAAGGTTTAAAGCCAAAAAAAATGGGTCATAAACTTTATGAAATGTCTTTTCCATTTCAATTGATATGACCATAGAATTTTTCTATTTTGACCTGTTGTAATGGTAGATTGCATTCTTGATTTTTGAATGTAGAACTAAACTGGTAGGACTGGAATAAATGATTCAACATGGAAAAGAAGAAAAGAAAACATCGCCTGAGAACCAAGAAAAAGCACAACATGAAGGAGGAAAGATAACAGATGCCAATATCCAAACAAATCACACGTTAGAGTCACCAGACAGGGTTATCAAGCCGGTATCATTAAGATGTGTCAGCAATTCTGAATGAAGAAGTGAGAAATCTCCGCCAAAAAGTTAAAGTTATAAGAAAAGGCACAAAGATCTGATCTACCGACTTATGCGTGCCAAGGGATCAAGGGTGAGCTCAGTGACAGAGACCAAAGGCCACAGGCATTCAGAGTCATGTCCCCATGTGACCCACGGCTGCAGTGGTGTCGGGAAGCAGTCCCCTCAGGGAGTGAGGAGGGGTGGGGACGGGATCTGTGAGCCACTCACTCTCTCCAGGGAAGAGGTTGGGGACCTTCGGACCTTCTTGTGTGGAGAGTGACCTATTCCCGAGCACGGCTGAGGCCTCGGGGTGAAAATACTTGGCCTCAAGTTCTGGTTGTTTTCTTTCCACAAAGTACTTTTCTCACAGGATGACCCATCTCAGAATGAGCACGTGGAGTCTGAGGGGCTCGGTTTACCCCCTGGTGAGACAAAGTGTTTATGCACCTGGGTGGGAGGAGGACATGCAGAAACTGCACTCCTAAGGGAGAAAGCCTTCAGGAGTGGGGGACGTTCTGAAGTTCCAGTGTCAAAGGGCCAGAGGTCACTGCCGAAGGCTCTAATCAGATTTTAAATTGATCTCAGCCACTTACAGTACCACATGAAATTTTAAGGAGATAGAATTTGTTGTGAAAGTCTAGGTGGCTTCATTTGGATGTCTAAGCTTTATGACATATTTTTTCTAATTCTTAAATCCTTGTTTAAAAACAAGTGAAAATATGCTTAATTTATACTAATTATTTTAAGAGGATATTTTAAGTCTTTATATAGTCAAAGTCCTTATATGTGCTATAAGTCAAAAATATGTAAATATTTTTTAAGAATTCTACCAACTTAACTATGAGATGTTGATTAAATTTCCATTGCCATTTATGGCAGTTAATTTACGCATTTAATTTGAAATTATTTTTTCCAAAATCTTGAAATTATTTCTTTACCACTTTCCTAATTATTAAAGGTAAAATTATTTTAGTTATAATGAGGGACAGCAGTAAGTACAACAGCCCATTCTCTACTGATTATAATCTGTTTTATTCAGAAAAGACTCTTTTCTATTTTCAGCACTTCTTAGTTCTACCCAAAACAAAGATTTGAAGAGAAAAATAACCTTTTACTTTCGTTGCATCTTGCTTTTCCTTTAACACATGATCAAAGTCAGAAATAGGAGTCTTAACAAAACTTAATTAGAATTCTAATATGTCCAACAATAAAAACTTCTATTATTTTTTTATCAACTCATTTCTGTATGTAAAATCCACTTGGAAATGAAACGGGTTGGGAGGTGGGGGGGTGCACTGAGGGTTTGGGATGGAAATGCTATAAAATTTGGTTGTGGTGACTGTTGTACAACTATAAATGTAATAAAATTCATTGAGTAATTAAAAAAAATAAGCTTTCCAAAAAATCCACTTGGAAAACCTGTTCATAAAAATATTTGGGGATAATTTTTTCTTAAATTAGGAAAATAGATTTTATTTTTATTATTTTAATGAGATTAGTCAAGATTGAATTTCCCTACTTTAAATAAGTTACTTCTCAAAAATGCATTTTAATGGGGATCCTAAAATTTAATTAGAGTCCATTTTTCTTTTGGATTATCTTAACTCGATACCATGTTTGAAAACCTAATTAAACATCTAAGTTATTATTTCAGTTACTTAAAACTGCCAGTCCCTAAGTACAACCTTAATTGACATCCAAGAGATTATGTCAGAGTTTAAAATAAAATGTATACTGTCCTTGTTATGCAACTGAAGGTCACCACTGTGAGCGGTTATGACATCTCAGCTGCAGGAAAGTAAAAATACAATCAGGCTAAGTGCTTTCAAAAGCTCTAAAAGCAAAATGAAGCCATTTTTTTCCTGGAGTTTACTGGGATGGCACATGCCATGAGGCAGGTAAGGGCTATTCCAGAGACACTGGAGAAGATGGGGAACAATGACATCTGAAAGTGCCAATAAAAAAATCAGCTCTTTAGCGTTTATATCTATCTGCAGTCAACTAAGGTAGCTCAGAATTATAAGGGAACTGAATGATCTTTCAATCCAGTGGTTCTCAAGGTGTACTGTGTGTATCTGAATCACCTGGGATGAGCAGAAAACACATTGTTGGGCCTCACTTCTAGA
Source organism: Sus scrofa (assembly GCF_054392235.1). Lineage (NCBI taxonomy): Eukaryota > Metazoa > Chordata > Mammalia > Artiodactyla > Suidae > Sus > Sus scrofa. Next base: position 161,087,609 of record NC_139383.1, on the reverse strand, counting down.
GTTTCTTCATTGGTTGGGACCCAAGATTTGCCTTTCTAGCAAGTTCCCAGGGGATGCTAATGATCCTGGTTCATCCAGGGAGCACACTTTGATAACTGTCATTCTAGAGAATTAAATGTGATCATAGCTACTAGTTCTAAGATACAAACCAGGCTTATAGTAAGCCCTCAATAAATCCTACCTAGTTAATGAAAGGAGTCAAAGCAGAAGCAGCAGAAATAGAAGCAGCAGCTCAGAGAGAAAGGGCATGCATTCTTTGTCCTATTGCTACAGAAAACATGGAATCTCCCCTCTGCAGACCTTTTCTCTGAACAGGTTGGTTTTCTCAGATACGGACAATATTTCTAGAACAAGAGAAGTTTCTTCTCACTTTCCACACTTATGGCTTCATAGTCTCCCTTAACCACTCAGAAGATGGGGTGTAGACTAGAAGAAAAGGGAGAATCTGAGTTTCTAATATTTAATACATTTTGAACTATTCTAAAAATAGGAGGATGAGAAAAATGAGAGGTTGTAATTAGAAACCTATATATTCTGGTCCAAAATTATACAGGTTTTGGTGAAGGTAAGGCCCTGGCAATGAGCAGAGCTACTTTCTTTTCTTTAATTCTGAAAGAAAGAATTACTTTATTCAAAGCAATCACTATAAACAGCATTACTTTATAGAATGAGTGGATTCAGACGACCAAAGTTGATTGAAAGTGATAAACATTGAATTCTGGAAAGAGGAACATCTGTGTGCTGGCTGAGGACACTACACTGGACTTTGTGTAGCACCATTACTACATGAAGAGAAGTGACCAGGTATGTTATGAAGAGCCCCCTCACAACACCCCCAAAGGAAGGCTCAGTGGAAGTGGCACCAGATGGTTAGATGGGTGAAGTGGAAGACTAGGAGAGCCATGGTCTAAGAGGAGTTATACAATTAAATCAATAAGTGCATCTGTAAGGGCTCACACTAGCTGTATGAACAGAGCAATTGTTCTGTTGGGAGACAGAGCAATCTATGCAGTACCCATTGGATTTGGGAATCTTTTAAAGAGGTGTAGACATTTGAGTGAGACCTCTAAAAATCAGTAGGAATTTCACAGGTGGAGAAGGAAATAAGATGATGCCTGTTAGAGGGAAGGATACTTGAAAATATTATGAAGGCGCAAAATAATGATGGTTGACCCAGAAGGAAATGAGAAATCTTTTATCACAATAAACACAACAAAAATATATGTGTGGGTGGGTGTTTCCCTTGAATAAATGATCATCTTATTTTGGGTGGGAATCATTCCCAGTTCCAGTTACCCAGGACAGAAGCATCCAATAGGCTGGTTTCTCCACTGTTTTGCCAACTCCAAGCCTATACTCATGAGTGTAGTTAAAACACATAGCCATGCTATGTGTCCCATTTTAAATTATGGACATATCGTTCCAGTGATGCCTCAGCACTTCCTGGCAGTCAGAGGATATCTGCCTAGTCAACTACATTTCTACTCGCTGAGATGAAAATTTCCCAGCCTGTCCACCTCTCCTCTCCTCAGCTGATGTTGTCACATATCATTTCACTGAGGGCATAGACAAAACAAGAAGATTGTCTTACTTTTCTAGCATTAAATCCAACAACAACCTGTGATGGTTCTGTATCAGAGACTATTCTCCTTGCTCTAGGAAGGCTGAACACACATAAGTTACGGTGAGAACAGAAAAAGTAATTCCAGCAGTGCTGTCTTCCTTGATGTCTAAACCCTTTCCCAGGGCACCACCAAGGTGAGCTCCACCTTAACCAGGGCAAACCTCTGATGGATAGTTTTTGAAGTAAATGGGAGAAACAAAATTCCCCCAGAATCTTTCTAGAAGTACAGGTTTAAACCAACTCTTCAAAATTTAAATCATAGCGTCCCACTCACAACCCTATTCTCAACTATAAGCCTCTCTTAAACTTCTCACCAAATCTCTCAAAAGGAAGCTAAGAGAACCATGAAGTTGCAGGTTCGGTCCCTGCCCTTGCTCAGTGGGTTAACGATCCGGCGTTGCTGTGAGCTGTGGTGTAGGTTGCAGACGAAGCTTGGATCCCGCGTTGCTGTGGCTCTGGCGTAGGCCGGTGGCTGCAGTTCCGATTGGACCCCTAGCCTGGGAACCTACATATGCTGTGGGAGCGGCCCAGGAAATGGCAAAAAGACCAAAAAAAAAAAAAAAAAAAGGAAGCTAAGTGGACATGGGGTGGCATTGCTTCTGACTAATCCTTCCTAACTTTCCACATATTTTTAATTTACAAAATGCCCCTGACATAATTGAGAGACAATATTGGTAGAACAGTGGTACATTTCTGACCAAGACTTTTAAAAGCAACTTTAATGGGACATAATTTATAAAAAGTAAAATGGACATATTTGAAATGTACAGTTCAGTGGGTTTGACGAATGAAGCCACCAACACCACACTCAGGGCTAGAACGTTTGCCTCGCCTCCAAAAGTTCTTATTTTAGAATTTGTGTCTGATTGATGACATAATGAAAGATGAGAGCTTTTCGGCTGAGACAGGATATCCTTTTAAACCTAGTTTAAGTTTCTCTCTAGTCACACAGGAAAAAAGGAAATATGAGAAGCACCATAAAGATAATAAATGAGATAGATGTTATTTACCAAACAATACATAAATTAAAAGAAAAAGATGACAATTAAGTATCTAGCAATGCTATAGACTGAATGTTTGTATGCCACCACAAATTCACATGTGAAATCCCAATGCGATGGCTTTAGGAGGTGGGGCCTTTGGAAGGTGATTAGGTCTGAGGGTGGGGACCTCATGAATGGGGTAAGTGCCCTTAAAAAAAGAGACCCCAGAGAGCTCCATTGCACTTTCTGCCCTGTGAAGTTAAATTAAGAAGACGGCTGTCTCTGAACCAGAAATTAAGTGCTCACTAAACACCAGATCTACTGACTCCATGATCTTGTGCTTTTCAGTTCCAGTTCAGTTCCAGTACTAATTTCTTTCAGTTCCAGTACAAGTTATGAGAAATAATTTTTTGTTGTATATAAGCCACGCAGTCTGTGGATTAAAAGAAGCACGCTCTTGGAAGTAAAATCGTTTAGCAGTTACTGTTTTAAATTTGTTTCCCTAAAACATAAGGAGCTGACAGGGCACACAGTGTTGTAAATCAACCCACATCAATATTTATTGAGTAAATGCTTCACAGAAGACTTTTCTCATTGAGCTTATCAAGCATTAAAATGTATCACATCGTAAAAATGAAATAAATTGCTCTAATCTAACATGTAGCTCTTAAATTTTCCTACCAGCCATTTGAAAAGCTAAACTATCTGCTTTGGAAGAAGATAAAGCCAGAATTTTAAGTATCATTCAAAGAACTCAAGTTGAATTTGTAAAGAAGTTTTTAAAATCTTTTAAGAAAAATTTATTTCATTGATTGCTACTTACAGAACAGGGAAATATCACTGTTTTTCTTTGTTTATGTATTTCATTCTGATGCAAGGGGGGTCCTCAATTAGGAAAATCTTAATCTCTTCTTGAGATAGTTGATCAAAGAGGTAATTAGTGGCAAATTCAGATGTGCTTTGAGTGATAAGTAATCAAAAATGACACAAGAAATTAGGTTAAAATTAACTAAGAGAAAACATATAAAATGCAAATTGCTGAAAGTCCTCTTTTTAATTTTAATGTTATGTCTTCGAAACGATTTAACTCATATAAACTCAGGCAAGAAGAGTAGAAAAACCTGAAATATGAAGACTTACATTTAAACTTAGTTTAAAAAGAAATCATCAAACTCTAAATGTTGAACACAATAATGACAAAATGATAGAAACTACGGGATAGTGATGTTCCCAAGTGTCTGAAATTGCTTTTGCAACCAGTATGTCATTAGCTATTCATAAGTATCCTGGAGGAAAGGTAAGATAGAGAGATGGAAAGGGACGGATAACAGTTTTCCATTTTATACATCAAAATATACAATGGTGAAGGATTCAGTGGCTTTCCAGAGCTGACAATGTTATTTATTGCCAGAGAGAAGACTAATATTCTTCTCATGATATTATACTCCTAGAACATGTTTCTCTTTAGAACAATAAGATGTGATATTGAGCACTAATAAGGCTCAGACTCTGCTTCCCATGCAACACAAACCCAATTGCACATTTCATTCTACATTGTGTGCTCATCTGCCAGACTTTGCACAGGATCCTGAGAATGTCAAGATAACAAAGAAAAGAAGAGACCCTTTTTCACTGGAATTTCATCCTAGTAAGGTGACAAGTATCAAACAAGTACCTCTTCCAAAAGTTGTATGAGAAAAAAAAAAGTACCTAATCCAAGATGTGTTTAATCCACTTCATAAATACACATATTTACACACAACTCAGGTGTAATTCTAGGTCTATCTTTCACTAGCTGTGTGCCTGGGCCAGGTCTCAAAACGTCTCTGTGCCTCAATGTGCTCACCTGCACATGTGGTTAATAATAGTGTCCACGATTGTTGCAAAGATTAAATGAAAAACTCCACATGTGGTGTTTGTTATTCACCACTGTCCTAGACACCTAGCAAATTTTTAGAAAATATTGTTATCACTCAGTAATAATGATTATCATTACTCTAGTTATGAAAATAAAATATTTTCTTTCATAAACAAGATGGATTTAAAGTTATATATATATATATATACACCTGGAGTTCCTATCTTGGCGCAGTGGAAATGAATCTGACTAGGAACCATAAAGTCACAGGTTCGATCCCTAGCCTCACTCAGTGAGTTAAGGATCCGGCATTGTCCTAAGCTGTGGTGTAGGTCACAGATGCGGCTCTGATCTGGCATTGCTGTGGCTCTGGCCTAGGCCGGCAGCAAGAGTTCTGATTAGACTCCTAGCCTGGGAACCTCCACATGCGGTGGGGTGGGGCCCTAAAAAGACAAAAGACAAAAAATATATGTGTGTGTGTGTGTGTGTGTGTGTGTGTGTGTGTGTGTGTGTGTACCATTGTTAAAGAAGAAAATACACATTTATTCAAGGGAAGATTATAGTTTTATATAAATTTCTCAGTGGACAATGGTTTTTATCTCCTAGAGAGGACTTAAGAATCACTGACAAGCATTAAATTATACTTAGAGTAATGTAAGTTGTGAAGCAAGTTTGTATAAAGTCAATTCTCAATAAAGTCAGCATGAACACTGAATTAAAAGAACATTGAACCATTGCTCTCAAAGGAAATACAGGGTTAGGTTCCTATAAGCTTCTGGCCACATTTTCCTCAACAGATCAATACATAAACTTGTTTTACATGTATTTCTGTTTGAAGACACTTTAATTAATAGATATTATTGATTCATTAACCTTGAACTCTGGACCAACAGCACTATAATATGCCTAAACCAAGCTTATCTAATATGCGCATTTTCTTTGCAAGTGACATCCCAGCCTTGCTGAGCTTAGGAAAACTAAGCAGCACTTAGTACACTTAGGGGCCATTTTAAATGTAAAATCACCAACAAAAAGTACACAAATGAAAAAAACATGGCACTAAACAGACCAAGAAAAGGACACGTTTATAGAATAAGCAGAAACAAGAACACAGAGTGTAGTTTTGTGCATTCACAAGCTATGAATGTGCATATCAGGTGATTCAAACTTTTTAGCACTGCACCTGCCCAAGAATGACCACAAAATCACTAGAAGTACTGATTAGGGGGCATGAATATACACTCTCAAGGAGGCAATTTCACGAATACAGACTTTGCGAAATGTACTTTGCTTTTGTCATCTTTTCTCAAAGAGAAACCCTGGAGAAATTTAGAAAAGCTTTGGATAACACCAAGTTACACTAAATGGCTGGAGGATTCTTGATCCCGGAGGTACCATTTAAAAACTACAGTGCCAACAGAAAGAATGGTGTGTACATAAAACTAGTTATAACCGTATATGGGCTACGATTCTTTAAACTGCGGTTAACAGCCATAATCATCTGGTTACCTTTATAAAATTATATATTGCTAGTCTCATTACCATTCTCCTGAAATAAATTTTTAAGAATTACAGGAAAATAGAGATTTTATTGTTTAAAACACAGGGATCTTGGGGAGTTAATAATTATAAAAGCATTTTAATATCTCATAAAACAATGTGGCCATTAACAAGTACACCAATTATAACCATGTATGCCAAAAAATGTCTTCTCTGTCATTTTGATTCCAGAGTACTGAATTAATTGCTTTACACTTAATAGCAGATTTCAGCCTGTCATTTCAGTCTGGCATGACAGCCCAGGTTACATTGTTTCACATTATTATTTAAAGTTTAAAGAATCCTAAAGTACGTCATTTGTCTTCAACAAGAAGTAGAGCATTTTTAACACAGGGAACAAAAACAAAGTGCTGTTTCTTAAGATAATTTTGAATTTCCATTTGACAAATTTATGTATCATTGAATACGTATAAATTTCAGGATCTCTCTCTGTAGCATATATATCTGTTGGCTTAGAGGAAATTAAGCTTTATTTAAAACTCTTATTGTAATGTTCAACCCTAAGTAATATTTCCCATTCTTGAAGTATTTTCTCATTTTACTCCTTAAGCAACTGTTTTTCATTTCTTTTTTCCCTTTCCTTCATTTCTCCCTTTGTTTCTTTTATAGATAAATAAATTCCTTTGAAACAAAATGAATCTGGTATAACACAAAAGATTAAAATTTGTGTGTATGGGTGTGTATATGCAAACACACGAAGAACACACACATGCTTCTGGTCATTATACAAGCAAATATACACTACTACCTTAAAATTCTAAGTTCGTGTTTTACTATAGTGCTGATAAGGCTGGTTAAACTTACTATTAAAACACTTCATTAGGAGTCCCTGTCGTGGCTCAGTGGTTAACGAATCCAATTAGGGACCATGAGGTTTCGGGTTTGGTCCCTGGCCTTGCTCAGTGGGTTAAGGATCCGGCATTGCCATGAGCTGTGGTGTAGGTCGCAGATGAGGCTTGGATCCCGCGTTGCTGTGGCTCTGGCATAGGCTGGCAGCTACAGCTCCAATTAGACCACTGGCCTGGGAACCTCCATATGCCATAGGAGTGGCCTAGAAATGGCAAAGACAAAAAATAAAGAAAGAAAGAAAAAATAAAACACTTCATTAATTTTTCCCTTGAGAGGGTTAATGTAAAAACTTAGAAGCCATAGGTCAGGTTGGTTTTATACAATAAGTGATTTATAGTCAAACTAAAATATCTCTGTTTATGATTACATTCTTTCTGAGAGCAGCATTTAAATAAGAACATTCTCACCAAATCTTGCCTGAAAATGCAGTCTGACTAATTTGGCCTCCCTATATAGCTTAAAGTAAAATCTATTGTGTTCATAGGGCTCTTGTCCCGGGAGGAGATGATGGATAACATTCTGCCAGAATATTATATTATAGCCCCCACACTTTCCTAAGTGCCTGTGCGAGTGATGGAAAACAGAATCAACTATCAGTGAAACATTTGCAGGGTAATGATTCTCCAAGGTAGTGGCTTTAGCATTCATTTTTGTCACGGAAATCTGTCCTTTGTTGGTATGAAAGGATGTCTATCTTTGAAACTCAGCTTGCATTTAAATGAGGACGTAAAAACAATTAAGCACCGGGCTCTATCGTTCCACCATCCGCTTCTCCTGCATGGCTGAAATATTGAACATCTTGAACTGCGTGATACCTGGAAATGTGCCACGCGGCTTGGAAACAGTCAGCAAATCTGGGACCTGCCAATTACTCTCTCCTCTACGTTCTGTCCCAGTAATTCTGATCTCTCCTCCAGAAGGTTATTCTTGCTTAGGACACAATAATCCATAAACTATAAGAGTTAAGATTTTTCTCAATAACTGAGATAAAAGCTCACAAATGCTTTTGAATGACCCACTGTGCCTGTCCTCAAAAGGCAAGATTCAAAAATGGCAAACAGATGTGTAAATGATAAACATGTAAATATTGTGGTGACAAGAATAACAGCAGGAAACAAGCAGCAGGAGCAATTACGAGAACTTGCTGAGCATTTGCTTTGAGCCAGGCGGGACCAGGGTGGAGGCAGAGAACTTTCCTTTTTCTCGGTCATTATCACAGTGACCCCTTGAGATAGATACCATTATCCCCGTTTTTAACAACAACAATAACAACAACAAAAAGCAATGATAGATGTCTGTACAAAGAACAGTGAGAACAGTGAGCATGGAAGACAAAGTGACTACCTGGTAAAAATTTATCACCCAGAATATGCTTGTAAAAATTTCCATCAACCATTTGTATGGGACCTCAACACCTATTATCTTAGATTTATTCTTATGGAGGTTATTGGTTCTATTTTACAGATTCAAGAACTGAGGTGCATGGAGGTTAGTGATCATCCCAAACACATAAAGTCTAAATGCCAGAATTCAAATTCAGATGTTCTGATGAAGAATCCTTCAGTCTTTCCTTAGTCTGTGTTCGCTCCCGGCCACCTCATTGTAAATCTCCAATCTGTACGTTTCTAAAAAGGTTAAGTTTTGCAAAATGAGAGACTGTTACTAACCAAGAGAAAGATCCGCTTGCTTGGTTGGAGCTTTCTAAGAGCCTTTCTAAGAGCATTGCCTTGGAGACAATGAAAGAACACTTCTACACCTTTATCTTCAAAAATCCCCAGGATGTTTCAAACACTAATCTCAAAGTTTAGTCACTACTAATCTTTGCTTTTCTCTGCCTGCACAGATGTGTAGTTTCCGTGAATAGACAGAAAGGGTTTAGTCTTGAATATAAAAAAACATTTGGATGAAACTATAATAATAAATCAATAAGCTATAAAGGCTATAGGGTTATGGTTAAAGGGTTAGGTTTGACACATAATAAAAGAAGAAGAAAAAGAAAGATAGAAAGAGAGAGAGGAAGGAAGGAAGATTAGTGGCCTAGACTGATACAACTCAAAACAGAAACTATTAGCAGTATACCTTAAAAAGGGAAAAACTATCAGGAGGAAAATACTTCAAACTCTTTAGAAATTTCCTAGAGGAAATGCCACTTTCAAATTCCAAATCTGACTAAAAAAGAATGCTCCAAGAGGGAAAAAAAAAAAAAAAAAAAAAAGGAGTTCCCGTCGTGGCGCAATGGTTAACGAATCCGACTAGGAACCATGAGGTTGCGGGTTCGGTCCTTGCCCTTGCTCAGTGGGTTAATGATCTGGTGTTGCCGTGAGCTGTGGTGTAGGTTGCAGACGCGGCTCGGATCCCACGTTGCTGTGGCTCTGGCGTAGGCCAGTGGCTACAGCTCCGATTAGACCCCTAGCCTGGGAACCTCCATATGCCGCAGAAGCAGCCCAAAGAAATAACAAAAAAGACAAAAAAAAAAAAAAAAAAGAAAGACTGTTCCTTCATTATTGTCTTTCTAGGTTGTGGATATTTACAGGTGTGTCCCCGCTGTTATTAGAAGAAGCAAGTCCCCAGTAAGATGTGTTGTTTCAGTAACCTATTTATGCCTACTCTATTCATTAGCTCCTTGCTTTCTGTAATTGGAAATGCTCTTTCAACTATCTGTCAACATGATTTACACTTTGACCTTGTTGGCAGGCCCTGACCAACATCTACACAGGATTTGTACAGGGCCAGACACCATCAAAACATCAGATGAGAAGCCCCATCAGAAATGCTAAAGAGGATCATTATGTAGCCATTACTTAAATATAAAAAGTGTTGAGATTGTGTTCACAAAGAGTTTTTGCATCATGCAAACTCATTCCTTAGAGTGAATTCTGTACTGGGGTCACAGATAGAGAAGTAAAAGATGGCCTTGAGAGAGTGAGTGATAAAATGTTATCATTAAAACTTTATTTAGAAATTAGTGAAAAATCTGCTCTTAGAAGCTATCTGGTATAGGAAGGTAACATTATAATATGGGAGATTTATAAGGGAATATATGTGTGTGGTTATCTGTGTATGTAATAGGCACACATATAGATGTTACTCCATCACAGTAGAAGATCCCTAGCAACATTCCACCTGTCTGTCTGAGGCACAGCTCATACCTGCTGAAGAATATATGTGATCTATTAAGAGGAATGAGGTTATAATCACATCCAACTTCCCTAACACATGTTTGATAGTAAACTCTTTATTTTTGATATCACCACTGCAAAACTTAAAATGTCAGATATATGTTTTTTCTCTGTCACCTTATTACAAAGCTCAACCAATGATATGCAGCATTCAGAACTTTCCATAGGATGGATTTTTATACATATACATAAGTATTTTTATTTTTTTCCATTATAGCTGGTTTACAGTGTTCTGTCAATTTTCTACTGTACAGGATGGTGACCCAGTTACACATACATGTATACATTCTTTTTTCTCACATTATCATGCTCCATCATAAGTGACTAGACATAGTTCCTTCTGCTACACAGCAGGATCTCATTGCTAAACCATTCCAAAGGATTTTTATAAGTGTTTCATATGTGTTAGAAAAATATTCACATTCTGCATTTGTGGTAATATTTTACTTGTCTCCAGTTGGCCAAATTTGCTAATGTTATCATGAAAAATATCATGTTCTCATTAAATGCATCTCTCCACTGGTTTCCTCCTTCTGAAGAAAGTGTCTTACTATCTCCAACTATGATTTCAAAATGGTTTATTTTTCCTTGCAGTGCTATCATTTTGTGCCTTATATATTTTGAGACTCTGTGATTAGAAGAATACAATATTCAAATTATTTTATATTCCTGGGGAAGCTGGATCTTTTATCATTATGTAGTGACAAATTTTCATGTCCAGTAATTCTTTTTGCCTCAAAACCTATTTTATCAGACAGTAATATACTTACACTAACGTCGTCACTTAGTATTTTCTTGGTAGAGCTTCTTTTGCTGTTTGACTTTTAGCCTCTTTGTATCCTTATGTTTTAGTATAATCTCTCATAAATAATTTATAGCATAATTTTTTTTTTTTTTTTGGCCGTACCTGTGGCGTATGGAATCTCCCGGGCCAAGGATGGAATCTGGGCCTCAGCTGCAACCTATGCCACAGCTGAGCCAATACTGGATCCTTAACCCACTATGTCACAGCAGGAACTCCTATAGTTAGATTTTTTTTTTAAGCCAGACTATATACTACTTGTTCTGAATACCTTTTCTCTATCTTCCTTTGCCTTCTTTTAGACATAAAAAAATTAACATTTGTACTTATTCTGTCTATTATTTGGAAGTTACACAGTCTTATTTCTATTATATAAATCATAGCCAGCTTTTCAACATATCAAAATTTAATATTAATCAATACTTGTACACTCTCCCAGATCAACACAAGAAATTGAGAACACTAATCCTGTTTACCTTTTCTTGGCTTATATACAAATGGTAAAGTATATTTTTATTCCATATTTGTTAATACCACAGAATGTTATTTTATGCAGTTAAATGAATTTAGCGATACCACCCATTTACCACTTTCTTTTTTTTTTTATTTTTCAACCCAGAGCTATTTTCAAATCGGATTTCATCAGTCTGAAGTAGATCCTTCCGTATCAGAGCAAGTTTTCTCCATCTTTTTTTTTTTAAAAATTCATCCTTGGACTTTCATGAAAATAATATTAGCTCTCCTTTCATCTCTGTGACCCTCACTCTATTTTCTCTGATTTTTCATTATTGTCTTCTCCCTGGGAACTTTCTTTTGATCTAGCTTACGTTTCACTATTTCTCCTTTCAGATATGTCTACTATGTTTTTAAACTCTTTTAGTGAGTTTTCAGTGAGAATCTTGCATTATTTCTTAAAGGTTTATTTGGCATTTCTTAAATCTGTGTTGTCTCCTTTTCTAATTTTCACTTTATATATGTTCAAGCTTGATTTGAATTTCTTTCAACGCAGTCTTTGTGAATCTATTTTCTTTATTTGTTGCTGTTTTTACATGCAGTAATTCTAGGTTGCTTATGTGCCCAGTTATTTTTGACTCTGTGTTAGACAAAAATCATGAAGAAATATTTGTAGAAGAATTGTGAGGCTCTGAGTAGAAGTATTTTGCAATGGAGAGGATTAGAGTTTGTCGAATCCATGGGTTACATGGGGATATTATTTTAGGACAACACTAAGCCATGTTCAAGATTTGAAGTTTTTGGGAGTTCCTTTCATGACTCAGCAGTTAAAGATCCTGACTAGGATCCATGAGGATGCAGGTTCGATTCCTGGCCTCACTCAGTGGCTTAAGGATCCGGCGTTGCCATGAGCTGTGGTGTAGATCACAGCCTCGGCTTGGATCTGGAGTTGCTGTGCCTGTGGAATAGGCCAGCAGCTACAGCTCAGATTCGACCCCTAGCCTTGGAACTTTCATATACCACAGGGGCTGCCCTAAAAAGCAAATAAATAAATAAATAAGTAATTTTTGTTTGTTTGTTTTGTATTCCTTGGAAAACCTCAAACAAATTATAAAAGGGGGTTTAATTCCAGTTGGCCCTTACCTGAAGTGTATATTTTAGGGGTGTGCATAAAAGTGGGAGAGGTTTATATCAGTTCTGCCTCTTGGGTGGGACCTGGGTTTTCACTCACTACCTTCAGGCAACTGTGCTGCCACAAACCTTCCATCACAGGTGAGTTAATCTCAAGCAAAATGGCTTTGGAGTCTCACTTTACTTCTGTGGATCCTCAGCGTCAAGGGATTTTCTGGCCTCCCTAACTTACTAGCTTATAGAAACTTTGGGGAAAGAGAGTTTAGTTCATCTATACTCACTAGATTTAATGCCTTAGCAAAAACATCTGTTTTAGTTTTCCTAGCCCACCATTAATTGAGGTAGATGTTTGCCATGTTTCTAACACATGAACTTCCAGGTACATTGCATGGTTTTTCTCAACTTGACCAAATTATTTTGAAGAGAAGGATGATCTTTGGATCTTTCTGAAAATAAATGTGTCCAGGCTCGCCTCTAGGTAATCTTTTTCCAAAGGTCTTTGGTGAAAAGCTGGACATTGATTTCCCTGGTGATTGTGACTCCCATCCCCACCACAAACATCACCAATTCCTAACCCCTCCCCCAAATCATGCATTCTTCACAGAGGACCTCTGTGTTTTCAAGACCCCTGAAGATCAGTCATGCCTGCAGACAGAGCAGTGGCTCAGAGCTGCAGGGATGTTTCTTGCAGAGGATAGAAGCTTGGGGGTAGGTAAGTTCACAGTCTGAAAAGACTTGGGGACAATTACAATTGCTCCTTGACCTGATCATGCCTGTAAGCATCACCCATACCTCTGTATGTAGCAGACTGCAATCTGTGGGTAGATGGCAGTTTTAGAAACCAAGGAAACAACAATGCCATTTTCTGTCTGTAAAGGTAACCGGCTGCCTTCTCCTTCATGTATTCCTCAATTCTCATATTTATCATTCTGCTCCTGTTCATTTCAAATGATGACATGTGCCCGCAGATAACAAAAAGTGAGCTTTTAAAGTCCTGGCTTTCCCACACCTAGCTGATGTCCCACTCAAAACCAACTTCACAAGATAACAGGGAGAAGTCAGTAGTTTCTATTATTTTCTCCTCTTGGCTGTTGTGAGCTAGTGGTGGTGGTGATGGGGAAACACCTATCAAACAATAATTCCACAAACAAGGCATTGATACCCTGGATCACATCTAACTAAACACAGCGTTTACAACAGGACTACAACCATTGGTCAGTCACAGAAAATGACAGGAAAAGAGCCAAGGTGATGGAAGAAAATGAGTGTTAGAAAACCTCATTTTCCTGCCCCTTTTCCTTCTTTACACAGTGACTTCAAAAGGAGAGGAGTGGGAGTTCCCTTCGTGGCTCAGTGGTTAACGAACCCGACTAGGAACCAGGAGGATGAGGGTTCAGTCCCTGGGCCTTGATCAGTAGGTGAAGGATCCAGCGTTGCTGTGAGCTGTGGTGTAGGTCGAAGACATGGCTCAGATCCCTCGTTGCTGTGGCTGTGGTGTAGGCCAGTAGCTGTAGCTCTGATTCGACCCCTAGCCTGGGAACTTCCACATGCTGCAGGTACGGCCCAAAAAACAAACAAACAAACAAAAAGAGAGGAGTAACCATTCTAGATGGGCCACACCCTGAGAAACCTTGAATTTCACTCTGACTCTCTTTGGGAAGGCATGGGTAACTATTGAAGCAGAAGAGAGAAGAACACAAATGAGATCCTGAAGAAGCTCTGGACAAATGAGGAGGTGAAAATTACATTTCTGTCCTCTTCCAACAACCTCAGCACCTTGTTCTATGCTGTAGTATCTTTGACAAAGTGTCCCTGCTCTGAGGGAAGAATGTTTCTTTCAGCAATCAGCACCTCCAAGATGGGATGTTGACTTAGCTGCAGGAGGACACCTTGATACTCAGCATTTTCACTCATTTTTGTGAAGAACATTATATTATTTGTGATACTGTTGATAATCATTCTAAATGTACTTCACTTTTTAGAGATGTGGCAAAACCAACAACGGTACACCTCTTTTTTTTTTTTAATGATTTTTATTTTTTCCATTATAGTGGTTTAAAATGTTCTGTCAATTTTCTACTATACAGCAAAACGACCCAGTCACACATACACATGTACTACATTTTTTTTTTCTTTTCGGGCTTTTTTTTTTTTTTTTGCTTTTTATGGCCACATACGGAAGTTCCCAGATTAGGGGTTGAATCCGAGCTGCAGCAGTTGGCCTATGCCACAGCCAGAGCAACAATGGATCCAAGCTGCATCTGTGACCTTCACTGCAGCTTGCAGCAATGCAGGATCCATAACTTGCTGAGTGAGGCCAGGGACGCAACTCACATCCTCATGGATACTAGCCGGGTTAGTAACCCACTGAGCCCACAATGGGAACTCCCACACCATTTTCTTTTTAGGAAGAAGTTCATGCAATTTGATGTACTTAATGTAATGGAACTCTTCAAGTTTTAAAATGTATTCTTTCAACTCAGTGAGATGATATCTAAGAATATCTGCAGATCTATGGCAAGCTTATGCACGTTTGATATAAACAAACAAAATCAGGTGTCCTCAAAGTAATAGTAGTAGATTAGAAAGACAGCTTTACCAAAATATCACTATAGAATTCATTTAAATAGCAAGTTCTCATAGTGTAATTAACCCTGGATAGGATGGTGACAGACACATGCCTTTCTTAAAAAGGATGAAGGCACTACAAACTGATTAATGGAATTTGTAGGGTGTCTGTGGAGATCATTAGGAAAAATGTTGACCAAAGTGGATGGCCATCTTTGCAATAAATGGTGATTTAATGCATTGACTTTTAATTGAGAGAAACTGAGGAGGTAAAGTTTGAAACCACAAAACCACAAAAGAGGTCTAAAGACAGTGCCCAATTGGGGCACTGGCCATTGCTATCTTTCCTTTGGGTGGGAGGACTTCCTGGTTAATCTGGCCATAAGTCTCAGGTTCACCCCCACTGGAATGACTAGTACTGAATTTTTTCCTGAGTAGACAGGGCATTCTAAACCCTCTCAGGCAATAGTTATAGAGACAGACACACATTTACACTGTATGTGATAAATTTAGATAAATTCGTGACTGTCACCACTGCAAACGTTGGTTGGTTTGATTGGAGGATGACAGGTTGGGGTGCATAATATCTCATGAGGAAGAATGGAAAGACCCATGTCATTTAACAGTTTATGTCAAATCTGAGTGCCTAGTGTGATAGGATCTTAGGAGGTGGGGCCTTTGGGAGGCGATCAGATCATGAGGACACAGCCTTCACAAATGCAGTTAGTGATTTTAAAAAGAAACACCAGAGAGCTCCCTTGCCCCTTGTCACATGAGATTATGTAGGGAAGATGACCATCTATGAACCATGAAATACTATGTCAAGAGAATGAGAAGACAAGCCACAGGCTGGGAGAAAATATTTGCAACAGGCACATCTGATAAAGGACTGTTATGCAAAATATACAAAGAACTCTTAAAACTCAACAACACACAAATGATCTGATTTAAAAATGAGCCAAAGACTTTAGCAGACACATCACCAAGGAAGATACACAGATGGTAAATAGCACATAAGAAGATGTTCTACATTGTGTGTCATCGGGGAAATGCAAATTAAATTAACAATGAGACACCACTACACACCTATTAGACTGTCCAAAATCCAGAACATTAAATGCTGGTAAGGATGTGGAGCTCTCATTCATTGCCAGCTGGAATGCAAGATGGTACAGCCACGTTGGAAGACAGTCTGAGTGTTTCTTACAAAACTAGTCATACTCTTACCATATGGTCCAGCAACCATACTCCTCTGTATTTGCCTAAGGAGTTGAAAGCTTATGTCCATGTAAAAGACATGTATATAAGTGTTTACAGCAGCTTTATTCATGATTGCTAAAATGTGGAGGTACCAAGATGTCCTTCAGAAAGTGAATTGATAAACTGTAATACATCCAACCAATGGAATATTATTCAGTACCAAAAAGAGATGCCATGAAAAGACATGTAGAAACCTTTAAATGTATATTCCTAAGAGAAAAAAAAAAGTCATTGTGAAATGGCTACATATCTTTGAAAATGATGCATAGTGTATCATTTGCCTTAAAAGGGCAGGACTGTGGAGACAGTAAAAAGGTCAATGGTTGCGAAGAACTGAAGTGTCAGGGAGGGAAGAGTAGGCAGAAGACAGATGTTGAGGGTGGTAGAAGTTTGCTGCATAATACTCTAAAGATGTTTATGTGTCATTACACATTAGTCCAAACCCACAGAATGCACAACACCAAGAGTGAACGTTGAGCGGAACCATGGACTTGGGGTGATGATGTGTCACCCCAATTGATGAACCTACTATTGAATGTAGGTTCAACTGTAATAAATCAACTTTAACACATGTACCACACTGGTGAGCAAAGTTAGTAATGGGGAGGTTGAGTGGGGCAGAGAATAGATGGGAAATTGCTGCACCTTCCTCTGAATTATGTTGTGAACCTAAAACTGTTCTAAAAAACAAGAGAAAGTCTTGAAAAAAGGCAATTTATACATAATTTTTCCCTAATCCTCTCTAACATTTTGCAACCAATCTCATATAATCCAACTCAAGGGTATGTGTAAGAATAAGAAACACTGTATTATTCGTGGTCATTCTAATGTACTAGCAAAGAGGAAAAGTAAATACGTGCTTTATCTGTCAGAAAATAGCCAAGACATGGAAACAACTCAAATGTCCATTGACCCATGATTAGATTAGGAAGATGTGGTATATATACACAATGGAATACTACTCAACCATAATAAAGAACGACTTGACATAACGTCATTTGCAGCAACATGGATGGAACTAGAGACTCTCATACTGAGAGAGTCAGAAAGAGAAAGACAAATACCATATGATATCACTTATAACTGGAATCTAATATACAGCACAAATGAAGCTTTCCACAGGAAAGAAAATCATAGACTTGGAGAATAGACTTGTGGCTGCCCGGGGGGAGAGGGAGGGAGTGAGAGGAATTGGGAGCTTGGGGTTAACAGATGCAAACTATTGCTCTTGGAATGGATTTACAATGAGATCCTGCTGTGTAGCATTGAGAACCAAGTCTAGATACTTACATCGAAACGCAACAATGGAAGGAAAAATTATGTGTACATGTATGTGTAACTTGGTCCCCATGCTGTACAGTAAAAAGAAAAAAAAAAAAAAAAAGAAAATGGCTTCGTTCAGACAAGTTTAAACTACAGGATGCTTTTTCATAAAAGTCACCTTATTTGCTCAGGAATGGTTGCAATTCCCAAATGAGTACCACCACAGAATTTGAGCAAATCCTGGAGGGTGTAAACTTCTTGATTTAAGGAGTAAAATTAATTCACCTGTATCTGGAGTAATCCTTATCTAATTCACTGGGCTATTATTGTGAATTAAATGAAACATAGGTTAAACATGCATTGTAAGGAGTTCCCATAATGGCTCAGCGGTTAGCAAACCTGACTAGCATCCATCCATGGGGACACGGGTTTGATCCCTGGCCTCGATCAGTGGGTTAAGGATCTGACATTGCCATGAGTATGGTGTAGGTAGCAGGCACGGCTCAGATCCTGTGTTGCTTGGACCTCCATGTGCTGTGAGTGAGGCCCTAAAAAGACAAAAAGACCAAAAGAACAAAAACCCAAAAAACTTATAATTTGTAAGTTACTGACAAATTATAGCATGTTGTAAATTTTTTTGCTATATCTATTATTTTGAGGTTGGTAAATAAAACTATTTTTGTCAAAAGAAAAGTTAAGGCACTTTCTCGCGTTTTGATCTATACAGATTTCTACATGAATTGGATCCCTAGGGATATTAGCCTGTTGTTAAAAATTACCCCTCATAGATCAATTTGCCCTCAACTTCAATAGGGAGAAAAACATTACAAGCTTTTTGAAAAATATGTACAATCAGATGTCCATTTTATTAAATATTCAATCAAGTGTGTTAAAACTGTCAAAAGTAATAGATGGCAAACACACCAGTTCACCACAGGCTATAGAAAGAGTCACTGAGTGGAGTTCCCTAGCAAGATGAAAACTTTAAACGCTGAAAGAAAATATGTTCATTGCCATTCATAATGTTTATACAGAAACGTATTTTGCCATACTCTTCACCGGACACTTGTTTTTCCCTTCGTGTTGAAAAAAGTGAAAGATAGAACCACTGCTTCAATTTAGGAAAAAATAATGACAGAACAATATAATTTCCTATTGTGCCCATAACAGTTGCCCCAGAACAATATTACATTTTGCAACTAATATCTCATACCCCACACAAGGATGAATGCAAGGGTTAGAAATGGTGAATTTATAATTGACGGCTCCATAATTTGGCGTGCCCCAGTCAGAGTGGCCAAATTTAATAAATGTAAGCATGTGATCCTGAATTAATTCAAATTTCAGATAAAAATGTTTAGAAGTCTGTTTAAATACCACAAATATAGCCCATGCAATGTTCGGTCACAGCTCTCCTAAAAAATTATTTATACGTGTATCTGAAATTCAAATTTAACTAGGTCTCCTCTATTTTATCCAACAACCCTACACCCAGTGAACTCCAAGTATTAATACAGCAGCTCTGAGGAGAAACATATGCTCCACTGAATGAGGAAAGTTTGAAACATCTGATCAAAGGATTACAATACATCCGAAGCAAAACTTCAGTTAAAATTCACTCTCCACTGACACAGATGAGCACAGGGTATCATCTGGGTTTATGAGAGCATACTGCAGTTAAAAGTCCACCATATAGTCTGTGTTCCACCATTTACTCTGTGGATATGAGCCACTTACATCATCTTTCTTAGCTTGTCATATCATCGTTAAAGCGGGGGAAATAATAATAATGTTTTATCTTTGTTGTTACCATAAAATTGTCCAAAGAAAATAGATGTGATATATATTATTGTTCCATGTGTTGTATTTTCATTTTGTGAGAACAGGAAGACTCTGTTTCCGAATATATTCCTCTGTTATTACATTTTAGTTAAATTTACACCATTAGAACATTTATTGGCTATAAAAGCTTCAGTCCCTTTGAAAACATAAATAAATGCCACCTGATAACTCTCGAAGTCATCTACATCTTAGTGGAGGAGAAGCCTGGAAGAAGTTTCAGGCTGATCTCAGAGAAGTCACAATTTGACTGATTCCTTAGGCAAAATGAGGAGCTCAGATGGAGTGACAAGATAAGAGAAAGGCAAGCTTGGGTCCTCTTTCGATTTCCACCTGATCTAGTCTTTCCGTGACTCTGGAGGTGTATATGTATAGACAGCAAAGTGACTTCTTAGCACAATTTTACTCTGTGAAATCTCTAACCCACTTGAAGCAGGAGATGTATGAAGAGACTCACTTCTCTCCAGCCCACGTGAGGGTCTTAAGTAAAACCACGTTAGTGCCATGTCCCTGTGCCTACCAACAATTCTGGGGCATTCTAAGATGTCATTCCATTTTACCAGAACTTTACATGATCCTGGGGATGGGTGTACAGCAAAGTTTTCAGGATTTGTTAAGTAACAGCCTGCTAAGCAGATCATGTGAATAAGAGAAATGAGGGGAAAAAAAAGATTTAAAAAAAATAAAGGTATGGGTTACAAAATGGATCACCTGGAGCTCCCATCGTGGTGCAGCAGGAACAAATCCAACTAGGAACCATGAGGTTGCGGGTTCAATCCCTGGCCTCGCTCAGTGGGTTAAGGATCCGGCATTGCTGTGAGCTGTGGTCTAGGTCAAAGACACGGCTTGGATTTGGCATTGCTGTGGCTCTGGTGTAGGCCTGCAGATACAGCTAGGATTAGACCCCTAGTCTGGGAACCTCCATATTCAATGGGTGCAACTCTAAAATTACAAAAGACAAAAAAAAAAAAAAGGATCATCTGTAATATTCTTTCTGAGAGATGTAAATATTGTATTGTGACCCCTTAAAACTTTTGGTTTCTGGAGTGTGTGTGTGTGTTAATAGAATTCTTAAAGATATGGGGCCAATGGCCCCAAGTATCCATTAGGGTTCCATCTGAAAGTGACATTCCTGCAACATCAAAGGATTTTGTTCAGACAATATAAAGTAGTCAGAACTAGAAATGGAAAGAAAAGCTAGCATGCTTTAATTCTGTTTTTCTAAAGCCTGGAGAACCTAAAATAAGACTCTAAAATGTTATGTTCTATAGGTAAGATAGTGAGTGTAATTTTTACTTATTAGTCTTTAAGATGTGTGGGTTTTAAAAATACATTTTCTAACCAATATCTGTGTAGGTATGGTTTTGGAGAAAAGATACTGAAATATGCATTTTCTTCATATTAGTTGTATTGGTTTGAATGTTTCAATAAGGACAGCCTTATTGTTAGAGAATGTGGAAATTAATTGCTATAAATCTAATTAGAGATAGAAAAGCTTAAAAAAAGACAGCTATTTTGTCATAAATATATTTCTTAGCTTCTCATCATTGATTATCAATGCCAACATCCTGAAAGATACTATGCTTAAGCTACTGTAGCAATTTTTGAAATGCAAACAAATATTCTAGGACTTTGATTAACAAAAAAAATGAATAAATGTTTCATGTTACAGACAAGAGGTAAACAAGTATGTGAAAAGGTGCTTAACAGCACTAATCAGCTTGAAAATGCAAATCAAAACCACAATGGGAGAGTTCCCTGGTGGTCTCATGGTTAAGGATTTGGCATTGTCTCTGCTGTGGTGCAGGTTCAATTCCTTGTCTGGGAATTTCTGCATGGTGTGGGTGTGGCCAAATAAATAAGTAAAATGGTTAACTTAAAAAAAAACAGATATGTATTAGGATAGATATTATCAAAAAAGAAAAAAGATAACAAGTATTAGTGAGGATGTGGATAAAAAGGGCCCCTGGCATACTGTTGGTGGGAATTTAAAATGGTGCAGCCACTCTGGAAAACAGTATGGAGCTTCCTCAAAAAATTAAACATAGAACTCTCAAATGATCCAGCCATCCCACTTTGGGGTATACTCCCAAAAGAAATGAAGTCAAGATCTTGAAGAGGTAGCTGCACACTCATGTTCACTGCAGCATTAGTCACAATAGTCAAGATACGGAAGCAACCTGAATGTTCACCAAAAGATGACTGGATAAAGAAAATGTGATTATACATACTGGAATGAATAATGGACTATTATCCAACCTTAAAAAAGAAGGAAATCCTGCCATTTGTAACAACATGGATGACCCTGGAGGGCATGATGCCAAGTGAACTAAACCAGACAGATAAACAAATGCTGCACTGATCTCACTTATATTGATCTAAAATAGTCAAACTCATAGAAGCAGAGAAGGTGGTGGCCAGGGGCAGGGGGTTGGGGAAAATGGGGAGACGTTGGTCACAACACACAAAGTTTCAGTTATACAAGATAAATGAATTTTGTAGATCCAATATACAGCATGGTGACAATAGTTAACAATACTGTATTATTTGTTTGAAATTTGCTCAAAAGGATAGATCTTAAGTGTTCTTACTATGGAAGGAAGGGAGGGAGGGAGAGAAGAAAGAGAGGGGAAGGAAGAAAGGAGGAGGAAAATGATAACCGTGTATAAATGGGTGTATTAATTAGCTTCACTGTGGTAATTATTTCACAATATATACATGTCTCAAAACATCATGTTGTACACTTTAAGTATATGTAATTTTTGTTGATTATACCTCAATTGGGGGGGGATAAATGTACTGAGTTTTGAGGAGCAATATGAATTTAAATAAATTCAAAAAATTAAATGTTTGGATGACAGCAGTTTGTAGGTATTTTGTTATAGAAAATATAAAATATATGTCAACTCTTGTTGTCCTGTCTATTCTAATTAGACTGTAAAACCACCCAGAACAGGACACTTAGCATGCTCCTGTGTTCACAGTGGGGTCTTTATAGGAGTTACTTAATCTTTGGATAATTACTCCTTTGGCTTTTGGAGTAACTAATTACGTGA
This sequence comes from Sus scrofa, assembly GCF_054392235.1. Classification (NCBI taxonomy): domain Eukaryota; kingdom Metazoa; phylum Chordata; class Mammalia; order Artiodactyla; family Suidae; genus Sus; species Sus scrofa. The sequence goes on along the minus strand of NC_139383.1, from coordinate 161,065,184 downwards.
ATTTTAGTAATATAAAACTTTTCTTTTTACTGGCAAACAATTATGGATTCCAACTGGGAATCCTCTTTTAAAATAAATTGTGTCTACACGGTAACTTGAATACCTGTTGTGATGGATAGCAAATTTTCAGCAGTATATTTATGGGAACATAACTGTGGCATATCCACAGGTAGATATAGCCATAGTTATTCTTTTATTTTAAAAATGTTCTTCAATTCATGTCTTAAAAAACTAGCTAATGAGAGACAGATATTTCTTTACAAGAAAAAATGTAATTTTAAAATGCTACGAATAGGGGATGTTACTTCAGATCTAGTAGGAAAGTCAAGACGGAAGTTGCAGGATTTTGTCCCTTTGCATAAGAAATAGGACAGCTGGGAAATTTCCTCCAGAAATCACACCTTTTATTCAGAGCATCAAGTTCAGAGATATTTGAGCTTACTGCAAATAGAAATGCACAGCAAGTCTGGAAAGTGAGCAGCACCTTTTAACCATAATTCATGTTGAATTTCTGTCTGCTTCTTATTTTTAAAGTGGAGTGATATTGTCTCTTTTCCCCATTTTCCATCCCATTCTGACCCATTTAGTACTAGATTATTTCTGAGAAATTCAATTTCCCTTTTTCTATCAACTTATCACAGCCTTGGTTATTAGGATTAAATAAAAATGGTCTTTTCCCCCAGCAAAGGGCTCTGTTTTAGTAGATTATATGGCAGTTGACAACTCATGTCACGGGGAAGGATTTCACTACACCATGGTAGTATTTTGCAATACACTCTATAGCAAAAATTGCATTTCCAATTTTTGCTATAGAAACTCTTGATGGTACTGAAACCTCTTGATGGCTTTTATATTTTATGTTAATTCTATATAAATTTTTTGTTTTAAATGCAAGTTATATATGACTATATAATTTGAAAAAATCATCCAAAGATGGATAAGATTTTGAAAATTTTATCAAAATTACTTAACATATTTTGTGTTCAGTAAAAATATTTAATAACAGTTTATCATAGTTTAATAATTTTTAAAGTATTCCCTGAAAGCTAAAATTTCAAACTGAAAATGGAACATTATTACATTTCTAATCTTCCATTACATCATCTCTTCTCTAAGATTCTTCAAATATTATGTACAACATTTCAGTGAAATTCCAGCCATCAGCTTGGTATTTAGCTAGGATTTCATGTTGTTCATCCTCGCTCTCTTAAGGATGTGACAAGGTGTCTCTCCTCACTGGACATCAACTGAAAGTGGGAAATAAGAAACTAAACTTTTACTCTTGATGGTGATGTTGGCTCAGATGCCTGGGCTGAGGCTGTAATTCAGAAACACACTTCTATCCAAGTGTGTATCAAACTCACAGATTCAATTAGAGCTTTTCAGCATCTGCACAATGTCACACAACAGATAGTATTTATGAATGATGAATGAATCATTTAATAAACATGACAAAATATTAATACCTGTATGTTTTGCATGGAAAATTCAGGGTATCATGAACTTGGGTTGAATTCGACTTTATGCAAATCATTGTCCTTGGCAGCAGAATATTTATATCCTAGTCAGTAAAATATGTTGCTTCAAAAACTGTGTATTATCTGGGAACTGTGGCCCCTGACTCATCTTTTTTTTTTTCAATTTACGAATTTTAGTATAGATGAGCAAAAATGTTGATACATGAGATTAAATGATTTTACCTTGAGTGACTGGCAATTGCTGATGTTTTCCCTTCTGTTTTCTACTTTAGGCCTTGCTAATTGAGCATTACTAATGTAAAGATCAGAGAATGTATTTGACTTGATTAGAATGAAATTACAAGTTCTGGGTAGGAATAACCATTCTTCCTTTTAATGGGCCCGCTAGCTAATTTTACAGAGGCAGAGGGATTAACCAATTAGCCCTCCAGTGGAGACATTATATGCGTATCCTGCATGCCTTCCACAAGCCCTTCATTAATGCCAGAAAGCATAATAATTCATGTCAACTTTCTCTTATCCCCCAGATTATACCTCATATGTGTATTTACAATAAGATTAAAATTGTCATCATTATTTTTCCAGTAAAATTGAGTTAAAAACTGGAGAGAAGAGTCATTTAAAATACAAACTACATGATGTAGGATAGTGTGAGAAAAAGTATGTGTATATATGTGTGTGTGTGTGTGTGACTGAGTCACTTTATTGTACAGTATAAAATTGACAGAACACTGTAAACCAAATATAAAGGAAAAAATAAAAATCATTTAAAAATAAAATAAAATACAAACTATATTAATAACAACTCTTCAATAAAAAATTAGAAAAATAGTTAATATTTATTTACATAACTACTTAGGTTATGTTTTAATAGTTGGCAATTATGCTGTAATTATACTTTAATCATTGTATTCATAATAATGTCACCTTAATTTGGAACCTCACAAATTCTAATGTATCATTTAATGAAGTGCAAAATGCATTTTTTATCTTCTAGACAATTATGGAAAAGAAGAAATGGGCATATGAAATAAAGTTACTTAAAAGGTCAAAAATAAGATGTAAATTTTAATAGAATAAATGATCTATCTTCCTCAGCTAACTAAATCTAAATTTATTTTCACTACAACGCTAAATTTTTATGAAGTAAATATTCTAAGCTCTGACGTGTTACTTATTGCTACATGATTCAGTTACAGCTTAGCTTATAGAGAAGAGCAACTAGATAGCCAATAAATTCAGTTAAAAGTTTCAGTCATTTGGATAAATCTAATTTTTTTAAAAAAGTAAAAGTACACTTTAGTTTCAAGAAGATGGATTTTTGTCTGGGTCAGTCTTACATTTACCTTTACGTTTTCATTTATTTTAATCTATATAGAACACAAAATTCTCATCCTTAAATTTGTCAGCCCAATTCTTAAGATTCATGTGTTTGGAAAACCTTGGAAAATGACAGAGTTCAACATTATTCATCTGATGTTTGGCTCTTAAAAATACATAGCCTTGAGATTCTGTTCTGCCAAGGATGTACAAAGACAGAGAGAGTGTTTCTCTTACCCTAACAGTAAGAAATCATCATTTTTTTCTTGATTTTATCAAAAAGCTGAGGTAGAGCAACCAAGTAGCCTGAACTTCAAGAGGAGAGAGATCCAGTCAAGAGAGAGCCCTGAACTGGATCACGCATGCACCTGCGCCTGAGAAGAAGAGGAGGAAACCACACAGGTGTGAAAGAATATACCTAAATTTGAATGAATTGGTACAGGCTGCATGTAGGACACAGTCACAGCAGAGAAACCATGGAAACCACAGACACAGGAGGAAATCTCACTCACTCTCAGTCTCCCGTCAATACACAGGGTGGATCATTGTGAGCAGAGTGGCCCTTTGGACAGGGCCTCCTGTATCCATGAAAGAACAGAGGAGAGGAGTGGGGCCACCACAGCAAAGGCAGATTGCTCCTTTCTCTTCTTCCTGAGCAAAGGCCTAGAGATGCTGAGGGAGGAGAACTGATCCTCCTCTCCTGGCACCCAAAGGAGGGAAGCAGCAGCTGAGAGTGGAAGAGGAGGAGGGCACAACCTGACAACTTCCTAATCTTCTCCTTTCTCAAGAAACCTTTAAAAAAAATTAAAAATGTAAATAAGAGTTCCTGTTGTAGTGCATCAGAAATGAATCTGACTGGTATCTTGAGGATGTGGGTTAGATCCCTGGCCTTGCTCAGTGGGTCAATGGATCGGGGATCCAGCATTGCCATGAGCTGTGGTGTAAGTCACAGACACAACTCAGATCTAGCATCGCTGTGGCTGTGGTGAGACAGGGAGCTGCTGGTCCGATTTGACACCTAGCTTGGGAACTTCCATATGCCGTGGGTACGACCCTAAAAAGCAAAAAAAAAAAAAAAAAAAAAAGTAAATACTTATTTATGTACTTGAGTATTTTTTATTGAAGTATAGTTGATTTAAATGTTGTGCCAATTTCTACTGTACAGCATAGTGACCCAGTCATACATATATACATTCTTTTTCTCATACTATCTTCCATCATGTTCTATCCCAAGAGGCTGGATATAGTTCCTCGTGCTCTTAAGAAGGACCTCACTTCTTATTCATGAAGTCTTAAGTGGGGGTGGGGAGGGGACAGCAAAACTGCTTGCCCAGGATCTGGAGGAAGGATGCATTTCTGGTAGGTAGCTTGTGGCTAGGGTAAAGGAAAATGAAAGAAAACACAAGGCCCCGACCCTGCAGGGGGACCAGAAATATTCTGGTGCCCAGGATTTGACTTCAGTGCCCTGGGAGGTTAGCAACCACCAGGACTGGGGAGGAAACTCTGCTTCTGAAAGAGACCCATCAGAGGCACCACACAGTTTGGTTGCCATGGTAAGGGGAGCCAGGAATGATGAGAAAGCCACACCAGGGACTGGCTAGGCCCCTAAGCTGCAGTGGGGTCAGGACAACAGCAAAATACCCAACAACCCAACCACAGCCTAGAAGTTTAGGGATGGGAGATGGCTAAGAACTTGGAGACAAGAAACCTCTCCTTAGTGCAGACATGCAGAAAATGCTAAAGGCTGCAGATAGAACCAAGACACTTGGACAAATCCTCAGGCTCCACAGGCTCTTCCCTAAATACAGCACAACAGCAACTCACGTGGAGAGAGAGCTGAAAATTCTGATGCACTGAGCATAACCGAGTAACTCTAAATCCCAAATCTAGCCCAGATTCTGAATACCTCCAATGCTAACAGCCTTTAAATAAGGAAGTGTGATGCTCATTTGTAGGCATAAAGACAATTTACCCAAACCTCTGATGTTCTTTATTTAATTTTCAATATTCAGCCCAAAATTATGAGACAGGACAAAAAAGCAAGGAAAAAAAATCCACAGTCAAAACAAAACAGTGAACAGATCCAGATGTAGAAATGGTCCAGATGCTGAAACTATCAGACCAGGGAAATTAAAATTACTATGATAAATAGATTAATTAATCTAGTAGACTGGACAGACGTCACACAGGAATGGGTGATGGATTTCAGCATAAAAGTAGACATTATAAGAAAAAGTGGAATGTGAATGTCAAGGCAGAAGGATTCCATTGACAGCTTCATCAGCAGACTTGACCCAGCTGAGTCAAGAATCAGTGAACTTGCAACAAACTCAATAAAAGTGAGAACTAAGATCCAAAGAGGAAAAAGTGAAAGCACAATGAAGAACAGAGAAGCCAGGGGACACTATAAAACACCTAATGTGTACATGATTTAGGTTACAGAATGAGAAAAGAAAAAGAATGGGCAGAAAAAATATTGACAAGATAATGGCAGAGAAATTTCAAATATAATGAAAACTGTCAAGCCACAAATCAAAGGTAGCTCAGAGACCTGCTCAAGCAGGATAAATAGCATACAGATAGATAAATAAAAACTAAGAACCAAAGATAAGAAATAATAAAGAAAAAAAAAGGCTTTCAGTCCTGTTTTTCTGGAGAACCTTGATAATACAACACTTAAATTGGAAACAATTGCAGTCTCAAAGCATATTTTTGCAATGATTAGAGAATATCAAATATCCATGGCCCTGGATATTTATGCCTTCAATTTCTGAATTAATATATAGGAAGTGGTCTTAATCTCAGTTTGTGAGATGCAGAATATCATGGTGAATAGATACACAGGTTCTAAAGACAGATTTATTGCATTTAAATCAAAACTCCAAAATGTTCGAGCTGTGTGTCCACAAGCAGGTTATGTGATTTATCTGTACCCCACTTTCTTCTGCAAAGTGAAATAACAGAGAACTCGTCTCATGTGATTGTTTCAATGAGTTAAAATATAAAGTCCTTCAAATAGTGCTGGGCACATAAAAAATGCTAAAAATTGTTAACTAGATATTAATTATTATCACATAGTGTGATATCTGTTTAGCAGGGACCATTAAATTTCCTTTTCCTTTATTTAAATACATTTTACCTTGCATAGCATATTTCAGGGGATTATTATATAATATGTGATCAATCTTGTCCAGTACATTAAAAAAGTGATGCTCCAATTTGTAGCTGCTTCTAATATGGGGAAAAACACACAAATAGAAGAGAAACTAAGAGTATTTATATCTTCCTGCAGATGGTTTATTAACCCATAATATAATTCAAGCATAAAATAATAAAGATGACTCTTACATTCTCTTCCAACATCGAGTTTTATTTTGCTTTTCAACCTCAGAAGTAATTACTTTCAACAATTACTCTGATTTGATTCTATCTCACTAAAAATTTTCAGGGTCACTTAAAATCATGTACAATTCCAATTTTACAGTGCTTTACAGAATGCTGAGGAATGCACTTCATCTTAGGAAATTACTGTGCTCTTTAAAGGGTGCACATTTACAATTATAAATATACAGTGCAAAGCAAATCTTCAAAGAACAACTCTGTGGTGATTATAAAGTATGGAGTGATGTCTTGGATAAAATATGAGACTGCCTCCAGACCCCAATGTCTATACCTTCATCTCATATATCTATCTACCTGCCCTTCCATGGCATTCCTTTATTCCCACATTCTAATATATAGAATTAGAACCTTGCTAATTTCTGCAAATTTCTTTTTTTATAACATTTTGACGAGCCAAAGCACTTAAGGGCATTTTATAACTTATAAACCATGATTCAAAAATAGCATCTTATTTTGCATCACTCTATAAAACAAAGAAGCCTTTATTTCTGATGTGGTTTAGGCTGACATGACAACAAAAAATCTCAGATTGCAAAGCCTCTTTAGACAAAGTACTGAGTGTTGGTTTTAAAGCTTCACACAAATTCAAGTTTAAACATTATTTCATTAAAGCAGAAGTCCGAGGAGTGCCAGTTATGAAGTTCTTACTTTGTCTTCCTAAAGAAAACTGATAGGCTTAGCCCCAGTCGTAATATGAAAAGTCGCAAATTTATTTATTTTGCCAGTAAGTGGTAGGTTCATTTAGGGAAGTTTCAGAAGTAGTTTACATTCATTTGTCAGTCTTGTGCTGGGTACATTCTCTGATTTAGATTCCCCTGCCTTCATTTGTTCTGTGGTGGATAATAGATAGGAAGAGAGATTGATTACAAAGTTGTAATTCAACCTGTAGATCATGATGATGTTTATGATATTATCAGTACCTCAAGATTACAACTTGCAATCCATCTTCCCTCTTTTTGCCCATTTGTTTCCATGATATAGGAGAAAAAAAAAACTGAAAGTTTTGTAAGCACCATAGTAAAATGAAAAGAAAGAAATATACCGTAAAGTTTCTGAAATGATATAGCATTGTTATGGGTAATTAAACCACTTTTTCTTTAAGGAAAAAAACTGATAAATTAGTAGAACATAAAATAAAAACACTACAGCCATGGTGAGAGTGATTTACTCTCATTAAAATTTTAAGCTTTTGGAGTTCCCATCATGGCGCAGTGGTTAACGAACCTGACTAGTATCCATGAGGACACAGGTTCGATCCCTGGCCTTGCTCAGTGGTTTAAGGATCCGGTGTGCCATGAACTGTGGTGTAGGTCTCAGACGTGGCTCAGATCCTGCATTGCTGTGTCTGTGGCATAGGCTGGCAGCTACAGCTCCGATTCCACCCCTGGCCTGGGAACCTCCATACGCCATGGTTGAGGCCCTAAAAAGACAAAAAAAAAAAATTTTTTTTAAGTTCTTTTGGAACTGTACTAAGACATAGAGTAATAGTTATCTTTTAACAACTCAGCATGGCTTTTGTTGCACATGACTAATAGGCGGCAACTAATACTTCACAGTCTTTGTAAACGTGTAGCTTTACATTTGCACCATGAGCATCTAGAATCCTCAGTCCTTCAGGGCTCATTTACATTTGAGGAAGCTGAGAACAAGTACCGCTGATAAACTTGCCCAAGATGATCTTAAATCATCCAGCCATTTTGTTACTGCATGTAGAGACCAACCTGGCTGATTCCTCTGTAATAGTCTTGGGTAGAATACAGTTCTTCAAAATTTAATGTGAACAAGAATCTCCAGAAGTCCTTTTTCAAATTACACTCCACCTCCAGAGAGGGGCTCAGGTGCCTACACATTCAACAAGCATATTTACCAGTAATTCCAGTGTACCAGATTTGGAGAAATATGACTCTAGAGGTGAAGAATTTAATCAAAATATCACAAAGAAAGGGCTGAATTAGTTCTCAAATCTCTCCCCATTAGTAGCTGGAAAAATATGATAGACAATGATAAAAATGTGTTTGTCTTCTGAATCTAGATTTTGTTTTTAAAGTACCCAGTGTTACCTCTAAAGATGAAACATCATTGCTCTTTGTTGAATCAAACATATTTAAATGAATTATTTCCCACCCTCTTTGGAAATGTTTCTGCATATTCACTTTTGATATTACAACTGCTTTAATGCATATCTTCCTTTGAATTTCTTTTCATCTTTTTAAATAAAAACATTGAACCATGTTTATATTCCCATATGTATAATGTATCCTTATACTTACTACTGTAGGATAGGGCTTCATTTAAAGTTCTTTGTCAATTGGTAGTTTTCTATTAGGATAGTTCATTAAACTGATTTCTAAGCGAATTCTCTCAAAGGTATGTATATTGAGTGCTGATTATGTTCACATCTAAGTGTCATATTCCCTGGGTGAGACCCAAAAAGAAATGTAAAAAAATATGTATCTGACTTTGCCTCCATTATCTACACAGTAGAGAAAGGCAGTAGAAGAAGGAGCTCAAAATCACATATAAGAACAAGACACAGAATCATATACCCAGGAAACTAATCTAGAAGATAAACTTGACTTTTTTTGAAAGGCCTCTTTTAGCCCTAGACTTTCAGCTGGTCAGAAGGTCTCAGGAAAAGTGAATGGCTCACTCAAAGGTTTCACTGAAAAAAGCTAAGATGTACAGAGTCAACCAGGGCTGTGATACACCAGCAACAGGGAAAGCATCTCACTCCCAGGATTGAAGACAGAGGGAGAGTGTATCTTTCTGTAGGAACTCTCAGGGAGATAGCACAGCAATCAGTCTGTGATGCACAGAGCAAGATGGAAAGGGGCAGTGAAGGGATCTGGGCATGGATACAAAGGGACAGTAATCAGCAGACGTCTGATGACTTCATTTGGCAGAATATGTGGCCACTTAACAGTGTAAATTAGATAGTGAGCTCCTCGAGGGGGAATATATTTAGTCATTTTTGCAAACCCAGGGTCTACCACAAAGCTTGGCAAACAAGAAGCATCATGAATTTACTTACATAGATGACCCAGCTCTGGCAATAAACACTATTTATGCCAATTACAATTACTTGAAGTCAGAATAGATGTCGTCTAAAATGTTGTGTACTCAGTGGTAGGACGTTAAGCACATGGTATAGGAAATGCGACGGCCCAGTAAGCAGGTTTACTACACACGTGAAGGATAATTGATAGTCCCAGTGGATACACTAGGTAAACGTGTTTGAATGCATGGCTGAATGAACAAGGTTTTCTCATCGTTGTGCTAGAAACTCCTGCAGGTATTAGGAAAATCCCAAGTTCAACATCTTCCCAGCCAATCTGAACTGCTTGAGGAATGCTCTATATTTTCTTATAAGAACTGTTTTCAAAGCAAAGAAACATTGTACATGAACAATTCTTAGAGACTCAGGCTTTAGGTTTTTCAACATAATGAAATGAAAGAGGCGTGAGCCCAGCTAAAGGTGGAATCTCTCTCTTCGGAAATAATTTAGCTCTATTCCAGGCAGCATCTCTTTCCAGATGATAAGCGAAGTGATATGGACTCAGTAGTTTTCAAGGGAGAGAATATTAATAGAAGGTATCAAAAATAGAATTGGAGTGGGAAATAGCACTTGAAGAGAAATTTAAGGAGAAAGGAATTAGAAACTCGGTCAAATGTTAAAAGGGAGAAGACAGCACATCTACTCATTTCACCAAATTGAATACAAAAACAAAAAACAAAGTTATTAGATCGATTCCGCCTTGACCCCCAGGCCATAGTGCTCTAGAGGAGGGTGAAATAATGGGAATGTTTAAGGGTGGCAGCCCTCATCCTTCTCCCCAGGGGAATTCATCAGGATGAATTAGGGATGGTTAGACCAGAAAGTGTAACAAAACGCCTTCTTTCAATAGTTGACTGGGAAGCTTGCCCTTTGTGAAAGAATATTTGAGGAGGCCTCTCACTGCTTTCTATGACCATGGCATTAGCAAACATGTACCGAGTACCTACTGAACACTAAGCATGGTGTAAAGTGGCAAGAGTGAACTTGAATGCCCAGTTTCTACCCTGATCTAGAAGGATCTCTAGTCCGTGAATAAGAAAGGTAAGGAGAACATTAATTAGGAGTCCCCATTGTGACTCAGCGGGACACTACGAACACAACATAGTGTCTAATTAGGAGTCCCCATTGTGACTCAGCGGGACACTACGAACACAACATAGTGTCTATGAGGATGCAAGTTTGATCCCTGGCCTCATTCAGTGGGTTAAAGATCTGCAGTGTGGGTTGAAGATACACCTCAGATCCAGTGTTGCTGTGGCTGTGGTGTAGGCCTGTGGCTGCAGCTTCAATTCAACCCCTAGCCTGGGAACTTTCATATGTCACAGGTGCTGCCATAAAAAGGAAAAAAAAAAAAGAACATTAATTAAACACAATTTTCAGGTTATGATAACATCTTTAGGGTGAGAGAGAAATGGGAGAAGCCTGACTCAGCTTCAGGAAGCCTGAATATTGTTCCAAGAGGTGACACCAGAGGTGAGGTGTGTAAACTCACGGAGGTTGAGCAAATGGATGCAGAAAGAAGGATGAAACAGGTACAGAAATTAACATGAACAAAGACAAGGAGAGACAATGGGGCTCACTTCCAGGAAGCTCAAACAGGTGTGCAGAGCTGTGGCTCTGGGGTGTGGCTGTGGTGGGAGTGGCTTACAGGGTGATAGTAAGTTAGAGTGATAATGAGAGTCAGGGCTGCAGTGGGTACGAGAGGCCATAGAGAAAAGGGTGTCTCCAGAGGATGAAAGAAATGAGGCTAAAAGTAGATGGGATTTGAAATATGTGATGGAATATATGAAATGGATAAATGTCTAGCTAAAGAGGTAAAACCATTCTGAAGGTAATGGAGTGAGACTAGAAAGTCTGACCATTAGAGGAATCTTTCCAGCCACAGTATAAGGGATGAATTCAAACAGAGGATTGGAAGGAAGGAAAGAAGCTGGGAAACTACTGAGCAGTGCAGAAAAAGGAACAGAACAGCCTGAACTAAAACAGTGGCAGCGAGAAAGGAGTGGGGATGCAGATCGTTATGAAAGCTGTGATCTCAGTGAGCAGAGTCACTTAATGTCACTCAGGCCTGGCCTCAGGTACCCACTCCATGACCATAGCTGCTCTTTTGTCACTTCTCAAGAGTCCCACTTCTGGAATCTTTAGCTCCATTGAATTGCCTCTTGTATAAACTATAAATCCTCAAAATCTCTCCCATTACATCTCTTGCTTGACTTTATGAAGACCACATCAACCTTTGCTTTTTCTTCAGATCCCTCTCTATTGTGGTTGGTTAAGTTCTGTCTCTTATCGGCTTGTACCATGCCTCTCTCTTCCGTACCTTCAGTCTCTCAGCAGAGGTCTCAACTCATTTCCATGGACTCACCTGCCTTCTCTCTTCAAACACCAAATGTGATGTACTATTGGAAAAAATCGTTCATGATGGGCATTTCCTGCCTTCCTAGACCTGCCCTCTGGCTATCGTCTGGAGACCCTACCACCCATGTGCTGGACCCCAAATTACCTCAATCCTTCCATCCCAAGCCTGGCTGCAGCCACTCAAGTCCGGAGGCCGGGAGCCAAGTTCAGGTCTTTCTTTTCCCTCAACTTGCTTCAGTAGATTACCAAATCCTATTGACGAGTGGAAATTAAAGCATTTGTGCTTTATTTTTTCTTTATTTTCTCTGTGAAAGCAGATTTCAAGATCAACTTCCAGGAGAAGAGGAACTGGCATTACTGTAATTGGGCAGTTCATTTAAATTCGAAAGATCATTCTTTAGCTATAAAACTAGAGGATGCAAATAAAATAATCTCTAAGGTTCCCTTCAAGTTAGATATGTTATAATTAATGATCCCCGAGTGCAATCATTTCAGCCATATATTTTCAGGTACATTTTCCAAAAATACATCTCTTCAGAGTTTTATACCACAGATGCCTCATTATCGAAATCTCTCCATACTTAAAATTCCATCCTGCTTTCCGTCATAAAGAAATTATGTTTTGATAAAAGTTTCTGAGTCCATAAACATAAGTAAAAAATACAAGAGCATAGGAAGTGTAAATCTAAACTCTCAAGTGAAATATGCCAAAATTAAAAGTACCTAGCCATGTGAAAAAGGAAGCAGAACCAAAATAAACTGTCTAAATTAAGACAAATGTATAGGAATTAGTGCATTTGCATAAAATAAAATACAGTAACAGAATATTCCAAAAGTTATTTTTTAACTTAAATATAATGAAGCACATAAACCCTTGTACAATAAGTTTTCAACAACTAAATTGCTCTGAGCTCTGACTCGCATATTGAAGGATTTAAAGGTTAATTAAAAAGCCTTGTTATATTTTGTACAATGATTTCTTGGAGTTTGATTATTGCTCATTAAGTAATTTCCTTCTTTAGCAATGATATTCAAATGGACATATTTTATATTACAAAAAGCTATGTTTTTGAAAGCAGAATCCAGTTGGTGTTAGATGTGCATATACATATTTATTTATATATATGTATGTAATGATGATGCGCTTGGTGAAAATCAAGCTCACCAACCCATTCTTTTTTTTTGTTTTGCTTTTTAGAGCCGCACCTGTGACACATGGAAGTTCCCAGGCTAGGGGTCAAATTGGACATTACAGCTGCCAGGCACAGCCACAGCCACAGCCACAGCCACTGCAACACAGGATCCAAGCTGCATCTGTGACCTACACCACGGTTCACGGCAACACCGGATCCTTAACACACTGAGAGAGGCCAGAGATCAAACCCGCATCCTCATGGATACTAGTCAGGTTCTTAACCCACTGAGCCACAACAGGAATTTCTCTACAACCCATTCTTATTTCTCCTTTCTACCTCTCATATGTATTTTCCCCAAATTTTCAGGTTGGCTGCAAAAACTTTCAAAATGGGCAGCTTAGTCTATTGTGGCTCCCGAAACATAAATTGCTCCTCTATGAACTGTGACACTAATACCTACGTCTCAGAATGGTTTTGAAGACTAAACCATTTATCTGGTGTCAAGTTCTCACCACTAGCCTAGAATATTAAAACTAATTCAATGAAATGCGGCTGGGATGATGGTGAGGTGGAGGTGGGGGTTCTGGTACCTTTGAATCAGATGATGGCACCAATGGCAATAAAAAAGGGAGTGAAGCGGGTAGGGGGGGGAACGGTTCATATTTTACCCATGTCACCCATCTAGCCACCTAGCTAGGTGTTACCTAGAGCCATGAATTTGGAACTCAGGGTAAAGTGGACATAACCAAGTTTGTAAGTGAAGGAAAAAAAACTAACATTAGTATAAACGAAAAGTGTGTTTCATCAAGGAAAAGTACTTCATCAATTGAATTTTTCCTGAGAATTATCAGATCGTCTTTTAAATCAGATGATAAAACATTTACAAGCTATTATTTCAGATTTCTCTATACAGCTAAGCCATAGGTACCCGTTACTAAAACCTACAGCTGGAGAAAGGAATTCATAATACACTGATCCTTAACCCACCGAGCAAGGCCAGGAATTGAACCTGCATCCTCATGGATGCTAATCAGATTCATTTCTGCCGAGCCTGTTGGGTCTTATAGCCTGAGAAAAGCCCTCCAATGACAGAAGGAACTTGAGGTGACATTTTCACAGCTTCTGATTACTGCTTCTCAAGCTCCAACAATTGGAAACTAGAAATATACATTGAGCTAAAATTTTACAAATAAAAAAATCTAATGATTATAGGAAGACACAAATCAACCTTAACTGTGAAAAAGGCTTCTGTATTCTTTCCTCAGCCTAACTCAGCTCATTTAACAATAGGCTGGAAATAATCATGAGAATGAACTTTTCTTTTTTCCTTTTTATTTTAGGGCCGCATCTGCGGCATGCGGAGGTTCCCAGGTTAGGGGTCAAATCAGAGCTGTAGCCACCAGCCTAGGCCACAGCAGCACATGATCCAAGCTTCATCTGCGACCTACACTGCAGCTCACGGCAATGCCGGATCCTTAACCCACTGAGCAAGGCCAGGAATTGAACCTGCGTCCTCATGGATGCTAGTCAGATTTGTTTCTGCTGAGCTACAAAGGGAACTCCTGAACTTTTCTTTTTTAAGATACCATACTTATAACCAAGAATGTTTCTTCCCTTCAGTGCTTGTGTGTGTGAATGTGAGTGTGATGTATGTGTGAGTGTGAATGATGTGTAACCTCAAGGTCATAATATTTACAGTCAGATTGTTTGGATTCAAGGTCCATAATTTACTAGCCGTGAGCCTTTAAGGAAATCAACCCCTCTGAGCTCAGTTTAGGTCTAAGTAAAACTGGGGTAACAATAATGCCCACCTATAGAAATTTTATACATGTCTGCCATATATTAAGCACTTCTTAAGTGACAGTTTTATTATTACTTGTATAACATATATCTGTTTAATAAAGATACACTTTTAACTGATTAATTCTTATAAATATTGGACTCAAGAAGAAAAATACCAGGAAAGGAGAATAAACAGTATAAGATAGGTGTGATTATTTACATATACATAAATGTATTTATATATACATGTACAAAATAAATATATAATGCATATGCACAAATATAAAATTTAAATATACAATAAAACTTTTATAGTTGTATAATTTAAAATTTTTATTTACTACACTATGAATTAAAGGGAATTTATACAAAAATGACAAAAAGTGGAAATAAAAATTGAAATACTTTTTTTCAAAATAAAAATGATGTGATATCTACTGAACAACTATCAAATAGATTTTCTTTTTTCCTTCTTATGTGGCATAGCATATAAACTTTTAAAAGTTAAAAAATGATCAAAAGCTCTAATCATAAAGAAAATGTCAAAAATAAAAGTATGTTCTTTTGAAACTCCATGATCAAGTTAATCCAATATAAAAGATTATTTTCAATTCTACCAGCTTCATTCCACTTGACTGCATAAACTAACAAAAGATTCAGATTAGAAAGCTCATGGTTTTTAAACTTGCCTTATTAAGGGAAAGCATAACCTTTTATTTTAATCATAGTTAATTCATAAAAAAATATATAATTATTGTTCTTCTAAATAGGAAGAACATTTTTTTTAATCTGTTTATGGCCACACCTGCAGCATGTGGAAGTTCCCAGGCTAGGCGTTGAATCAGAGCTGCAGCTGCCTGCCTACACCACAGCCACAGCAACGCCAGATCCGGGCCCATGTCTGTGACCTACACTTCAACTCACAGCAACCAACGCCGGATCTTTAACCCACTGAGCAAGGCCAGGGATCGAACCCACATCCTCATGGATACTAGTTGGGTTCTTAACCTGCTGAACCATAACAGGAACTCCAGGAAGAACATTTTTTTTTTATGTCAGAAGAGTTTCTATCTAGTCCTGCATAAGTCATTCACTCCTTTTATTCAGTACTAGGTTGGATGCAAGTTGCAGAGATGTGCAGGGCATGTGCCCTCCACAAGGTAAAGTATAGTAGGTAAGAGAAAGAAGTCACGAAATAATGAGAACACAAAACTACAGTCTACATTTTAGCTGACTGAGGAATAGCCTCCTCTTCCTTGGTCCAGGAAGTGTCTTCCAAGATAGAGAAGAGTTTAATTGACCAGCCAGAAGAGTATATTTAAAATTGTTTTAAAATTATTGTTGCAGAATTTTTTTGTAATACTCTTATTTCTCTCAAAAATATGAATGATGTTCTGTTTTTTCTCTCTGGGAAAAAGAGTATAGATTACTATACCATGAAGGAAGCCAGGATAAAGGATAGACTTGATGCAACTTTTGTTCCTTCATCATTAAATACTTCCTTTGCATGGGCATCCCTAAAGTCAGCAGTGGAAATTAGCCCGTGCTTTTAAGTAAACAGAAGAATAATCTTTTTTTAAAAAGTAGAAGGTCAGATAATAAACATAAAACAAATGAAATAATTACTGGGTCAGTGATAACAGACTCTTCATAAATCAGCTCCATGGCCCCCCGGGACCTGCAGGACCAGCTGAGGGAAACTGCCTCTCCAGCCCCATCCCGGCCATGTCCCTGGAAGTTCCTGGCTCCAGTCATAGTGGACATAACTGTCCTCCCTGACTTGGTAATCTGGGCAGCATAAGGTACTCTCCCCTTTGCTCCCTAAACCTGCCCCTCCGCCAGGCTAACTCCTGCTCAGACTCCTGGTCTAATGAGGAAGGAAGAAGAGAGAGTTAGCTCTACAAAAAAAGAGTTGTAACTCTTCTGAGAGGGCTGGACCCCTTGTATGTTCACAGTGTCCACTGGGAATTTCCTTAATGGCCCTTTATTACTGTTGAAACTATATAATTGTTTCTGCAGTGGCTTTAATTGTTTAATGCTTAACTTCACTGGCACACATTTAGTCCTGTACCTTCAGATATGTCTATGTGTAGACATATGTGTCCAGGCATCTAAGTTGAAATACATTATGAACTTAAGTGATCTCAAGCAAAGAGGGCAATTTTTTAAGCAAAGTCCCCTGTTGTCACATGGAAAATGAAGTAATGGGGAGAGCAGGCAGCGTCTAGGCTCAGTGGTACATCTTCTATGAGCCCTTCAAAGTCAAAATCCTTCATTCAGCCCTTCATCTCCACAGCCTAACAGGTCACAGGCTATAGAAGGTTAAAACATAGCTGTTGAAAGGAGCTGAAATACGCATGCATAAATACTATTATCTAATCCAATGCTTTGTAAATAACTAATGATGTTCACTGTTTTCCTTGAATTTTCCCCCAATTTTTTATTAATATGGGACCCCTAGGATTTCACTCATCTTTATTTTCCCATAACCTTCTGTCTGCTTCCTTTTCTTTGTCTTCTTGTACTTATTTTTCTTTTTCACTTTGTCTAGTTTCCCTTTTCTTGTCTCTTTACCATCTTTTTTTTTTTTTTTTTTTTTTTGCTTTAAGAGGGTTTTTGAGGAGTTCCCACTGTAGTACAGCAGGTAAAGGATCTGGCATAGGTCGCGGCTACAGCTTTGTTTTGATTCCTAGCCTGGGAACTACCATATCCCTGGGTGCGCCTCTCTCCCCTGAGATATACTCTTTTCTGCTTCAAAAATTGTCTAATTTAATCACTCTAAAGTTTTTTTAATTTTTCAAATATGCATAACTATTTGAGAAAATCTACATTCTTGGCGTAGAGAGAGTGCAAAGTCTGATGACTTTAGAGATATTTAATCTCTTGGTTAATTTTCTTCAATCTCTCCTATTTCTTCTAATTCCCCTTCTTTCACATGGACCATTTTTCACCTTTAGTTCCTATACAAAACCCATAAAACATGTCTATAAAACAACATGTTTTTGATCCTCGTGTGATCACAGTATCAACCACGGCCTTTTATCATTTATCTAGGGCACAATAGGATGTGTCTAATAGTCCCTGTGGGATTGTCTATCTTTCTTTCTGTAAGCATTTTTGGTAACACTGGAGATGCAATACTTGTCAGTAATTGCCCAATGCCAGATCTCTATTAGAAGTAACATTTCGTGGGAGCTTGGGCTTATCAGACACAACTTAGAATAGATTTACAAGGAGATCCTGCTGAATAGCATTGAGAACTTTGTCTAGATACTCATGTTGCAACAGAAGAAAGGGTGGGGGAAAAATGTAATTGTAATGTATACATGTAGGGATAACCTGACCCCCTTGCTGTACAGTGGGGAAAAAAAAAATAAATAAATAAATATATATATATATACATATATATATATATAAAAGAAGTAACATTTCGTGAAAATACAATCTCGTATGAAATACTTAGCAAGAGAACAAACACAAATAAAAAATCAAGGTTAACCGTTTAGAAGTTGCTATGATGTTCTCAGAGAATGATTAAAAATCCTAGAGTAAATAAACTATTTGTGTTAGAAATAGCAGTCCTTAACCTATGACATGCAGCACATAACTCTAAAAGTTCTACCTAAAACCTCTCGTCCACCGTTTTACCATTTTACCTGCTGTTGTGAGAAATAAACAGAATGGAGACTGATAATTTAATCACAAAGCTAGAATGAATAAGAAAGCATTTGATTCAATAGTAAGTTGTCTGTAGGAAGACAATCAGATGAGTGTATAAATTTTCTTAAAGAGAGATGCTGAAAATAACCACAGATAAATTATTGATGCTTACTTTCAACAAAATCTCATTGAAAACAATGTTCCTTCATCCACTTCTGAATATGCAGGTACCAAAACAAAGGTGAATCAACTTTAATTTCTACTAGGAAATTAGACTAAAGATTTAACAAAACCTCAGTGAAAAAAAAAAATGTCGCTTTGTCCACTTCTGTATAGGCAAGTACAAATGAAAAGGTGAATCAGCTTTGATTTCTGCTAGGGAGTTAGACTAAAGAAATGATCCCTCATCAAACCTTTGTTTTCAGCTTTCACATCCCACCTCTCACTTCTCCCTCAGTCTCTAAACATATTCAAGTCTTACTTATCCTAAGTTCTCCCTTATCTCTTATTCTTTCACTTGTTCATTCAGGAAATAGTTATTGAGCAACTTCTCTGTTCCAGCAACCGTAACAGCTTTACTGAAATAAAATTCATATACTACAACCTCACCCAGTTAAAGTGCACAACTCAATGTTTTATAATATAATGAGAGAGCTGTGCAGCCATCACAATGAGTTTAGAGTACACGTCACTGTAACCGGGTGTTTGCAGAGAATAAATAGAGAGGAACACCAGTGGACATGGGAAACCAGTTGTGAGGCCTGACCTCAGGAAAGAGAGTGGTAGTATCAGAGGAACTGGAAAGACCTATCCTGGATTTGAGAGAATTATGAGGTAGAATTAATAATTTGTTGCCAAAACCAGCAGGCTTCCCAGGAGCATTAACAGAACTCCAGGATTCATCTCCTCTTCCATCTTAAAATCTCCTACCTGGGCTCCTCTCCCACCTTCCTGATTGTTTTTGTTCATGAATTCTTCACCAGGTAGATTCTGTATTCAAACCCACTGCTGCTCTCACTACATAAACTCTTGACCAATTTGACTCTTCATCATCCAGGTGCCAATGACTATTAAGTTTATTATCTCCATAGGTATCGTGCAAGAGGATGGTGCTTTCTGGGTGGAACCAAGAAAGGTTTGAGTTTTTCTCTTTCTCTCCAGAGGCTCTCTTCTCACCCAATAGCTCCCATTTTAGACATAAGTTTCCTAGGTCTACTCTTGGTAACACATGCTGCACCGTTCATGGGCTTAAATTAATTAGGCAAGAGATTATTTACAGAAGGGCAATTAATTAGGCAAGAGATTATTTACAGAGTTATAACAGGCTTAAAGGAACCAAGAAGGAATAATGAAGCATTCGGGGACTGGCAACAATTGGAAGCCATTATTTATGAAGAACCCAGTGAGAATGACAGCCATGATCCAAAACAATTTGTGGCCACAGTGAGGGAAGAGGGAGGAGGATGAATTCTCTGACCTCGTTTCCTTTCCTCCTTCTCAAATTCTTCTGCTGCTTCCCACTGGCCAAACTCAACTGGAGGCCAGAAAGATAGGGGGGGTCTGGATAATGTAAACAGTCGATGACATCATCTCAGACCACAAAGCAGGTGAGAAGAAGAGGGAACAGAGGATCTGGAGGAACAAATGTAAAATAGCAAGCACATAATTTAAGCTACTCAACAAACCTCTCTAGTCAGCCGTTGCTTTGAAAGGATGCTATAGTGGAGAAGGCTATTTGATACAAGTCACTGATTTGTATACAAAGTCACTTAATATTCTCATTCCTCAATGATATGACAATAAACTGAGAGCAAATAAACCTTTTATTCTCCATCACAGAGCTTCTCAGATGATAACGATAGCTCTGAGTTACAGAGCAGGCAAAGGGATAACAGAAATGAGGGGTTTGGGTTGTTCAAAATAAAATCAATACAAGAAAATAACACACAGTAAAAACTGTGCAAAAATATCACCCGGAATTTCATTAATATTTATGAGTTCTTTGTAAGAGTTATGGGCATTACCTAAGCCATCAGGACACACAACACCAAAACCCTTGAAATTGGTCATTTCTCAACTCACATTGCAAGTGGGAGAATTAAAATGCACTTCTCATGAAGTATTCCTGCCCTCTTCTTTAGTATTCTGAAATTCTGTATCTCCCATAAAGGACTAGGAGGTCTCTAAATTATGTCTCCTGCAGAACCAGCAGCCTCTGTGTCCCAGACATGGGAGACCCCCTCACTCCCTCTATCCACCCCCAAGCCCTTCCCCATACATAAACCGTTATGGAATCATCTCAGGAGAGAAATAAGGCCAAAACATCAAAAAGCCCTTTTGATCTAGAGAATATTTTTGTAGCATGACACATTACATGCTTCATTGCCTAAAGGAATGAAAGGAAAGCAAAGACCAAGCAGAATGACTTAAAAGTGCCCATAATCTAGGTAAAGGAATGTTAGTGCAATTTCTTCTTTCACCAGATTAAAACCAGATGGCAACCTGAAGTGTTCAGAATACCTGAGAGCTACAGATAACCAAGGCACAGCCACATGATCTTGGGCTGACAACACGAGTGTTTAACAGGAGGGCTGGCCCCAGGCAAAATCAAGATGGCAAATTTTGGTTTTTATTTCTTTACTGTTTTCAGAATCCTGGCTTTTTCAGCATTGATCCTCCAGAAATTCCTAACTTCTTCACTTATACAGATATCCAGATATCTCTGGTGCTTTATTGAAATCTTTACAATATTCCTACTCTTAAACTCATTCAAAATTTATGAGCACCTAATTCACGTTAGATATCATGATTGCTCCAGCTCCTGACTTAAAGGAGAGAAAAGGAAAGGCAGACAAAAATAAAGAAAAATGTAAAGATATAAGAAAAGTGAAATCTATGTACAGAGAACATTACGAACATGCAAAGAGGAGGAAATGGGAAACACAAAATAGGTAATGCATGAATATGTTCTTGAAAAATAAAAATAGCCAAATCTCATCCATTTTTTGAGTAACAAGATATTATTGAATTTATTTATATATGTGTATATATGATCATTTGTTCTTCACAGCAACCCCTTGTAGTAGATGTTGATCTATTTGTTTTATAGATGAGGAAATAGAGGTTCAAAGAATTCATTAAGCATCCTGCCCAAAGTCAGAACTATTACTGTGAGTTGAGGGGCTATGCTGAGGTAGGAATTATTTTAAAGAAACAAGTAGAATTCCCTTCATGGTTCAGTGGTTAATGAACCCTACCGGTAACTATGAGGATGCAGGTTCGATCCCTGGCCTTGCTCAGGGAGTTAAGGATCCAGCATTGCCATGAGCTGTGGTGTAGGTTGCAGACGTGGCTCAGTTCCTACATTGCTGTGGCTGTGGCTGTGACTGTGGCTGGTAGCTGTAGCTCCAATTTGACCCCTAGCCTGGGAACTTCCACATGCCTTGGGTACAGCCCTAAAAAGAAAAAAAAAAGAAAAAAAGAAACAAACAAGCAAAAGGGAGTGTGATAGGAATAGGGTCTGAAAGAGAACTTTGTATATTTCAGAGACCTAGAACTTAATTAGAAATTAAAACAAACAAACCTGGAATCAGAGCTCAATTGAATTTTCAGTAGAGCCTAAATTGGATATTAGAACCATTAGTCCTGGGATGCAAGATCTGGTCAAAAATGGAGATAGAAAATGTACTTTTAACTCGGCAGCTCCTAAATCTTTAGGATCCTCCCTGTGTTCTCATTCAAAGAAAAATATTCATTGTGCTCTTAATATACTTCAGGTTCTCTACTAGGTATGAAATACAAAAGTGAAACGAAGATGAATTAAGGACTAAGATCTTACATTAACTTTGCAAGATTATTTTCATCTATTAGTCACCTCTCTCTCTTCTCTCTAATGCACACTTGAATGTGGGCTCTCTGAAGACCTTGGCCAGTTATGTTTAGCCCATAACAGTGACTTTTATGACAGGAAGTAAAGATCAGGTAAGGAAAACAGTGACAATTTTATTATAAATAGTTGGACCATGGGAGTATTTAAGGAAGCTGAGGCCAACAACCTTGGGTCACATTGTAAATGACCTTGAGCCACATATCCCTTCTCTGTTACTCGTCGAATTAGTTTCCTAGGGTTGCTGTACCAAAGTGTCAAAACTAGGTGGCTTAAAACAACAGGAATCTATTCCCTCAAAGTTTTCAAGACTAGAAGCCCAAACCAAAGTGCCACAGATCCATGCTCCTCCAAAGGTTTTAAGGGAGAACACTTCCTTGCCTCTTCCGGTTTCCAGTGGTTCCCAGCAATCCTTGGTCTTCCTTGACTTGTAGATGCATCACATCCATCTCTGCCTCTGTTACAGTGGCTTCCTCTCTGTGTGGTCCTGACTTCCTATGCCTGTCTTCTTATAAAGACATCAGTCATGTTGGATCAGGGGCCCACCCTAACCACCCTAATTGGATTATTAATATGACCTCATTTTAACTTAATGGCATCTGCAATAAGTCTACTTCTAAATAAAGTCAATTGGGGAAAGTGGTGAAGACTTCAACACATCACCATTCAGTAGTTACTTGATAAATGTTTGTTACCTCACTAACTGTGATGAGCTATAATCATCAGTTTCCTTGAGATAGTGTTCTCTTTTTTTTTAAAGTGATTTTTCCCCCTTGATACTCTTCTAATTGTAATTCAATTATCCATATCTCATATTTAGCATAGTCATTACAACAATTAATACTGTTTTAAGACACGCAAAGTTTACTATAAATAATTAGATGTAAATGATTTGGAAGTATCTTCTTCGCCACTTGGAATGAGTCATACTTTTTTTTAGTGAACTGCAAGATCTATTGTATGCATGTGAAATATGTATTATGCAATGAAAATATGAAAAGTTAAATAATGAAGAAAGGATATAAAATTTAAAAATCCCTATACTAAGTATCCTTATGATGATGTATGCATTTGTTCTCAGACTTTTCACACAAGTGTGTATGTGAATGTGTGTTGTTTCTGAAAAGAATCATATCTACTTTATTCCTCTTTTGTAGTTACAGTTGGCAAACAAACAAAAAGTAAACAAAATTTTTAAAAATGCCATGCTTTGGATAAATTTTGACTTTTAACTTATTTAAAGAATACTGTTTCTTTTTACTCTATGCCCTCCTGTTAAAAGCAGTGTTATGAATTATATAAGTTGGTAAAAACAATAATCATATATCAGCAGTGCTAAGGGAAATATTTTTGATACTGAATGTAAGGCCTTTCACTAACATATTAAATCAAAGCATAAGAGTTTTATGAGGTTAGCAGGTAAGTGATAACATTTTCAATCTCAGGAACTAGTTATCTCAAGAGTCTATGTAAAATTAACTCAGCAGTCCAATAAAGGGAAAAGGTTATAAAAAATAAAGGTTACATAATAAAGGTTATGTAATAAAATATGAAATTTTATAAATGATGGTACTGATACACCTTTTGTAGCATTGGAAAATAGCTAAAAAAATAATTTTCCGTGTATTATGTTAAGTGCCTCCTTGAACTGAACAGCACTGGTGCACTGTACCTTTTAGATGAACTCTTAAAATTGCTCTACTCAACTCTGACAACTTAAATTAGTTAAAATAGAAGATTAAAAGAAAGATCTAAGAGTCCATCTCTGTGTTTAAAATGTTATGACCCTGATTGAAATTCTGAAACTAATACCTTCAATACAATAAAGGAAGTGATCAAAAAGTGTGCCAAAAGCAAATAAAGGTTAAAATCTTAACTCCAGAGCCAACGCTTTAAAAAAAGGAAAAACAGTGGAAAGTCGTGGGGCTGTGGAAATGTTTATGAAGTTGCCGATAGAAGCATCATTTTTACTAATTGAATGACTTCAATGAAAGACCTTTACTTATTGGAGCTTCCTTCATTATTTAATGGACAGTGATGGGATTCTTAAATAAAGGCAGCTCAGTTGTAACATTTTCACATTTACTTTTTTTTTTTCAGCTTGGCATTTTTTCCTTTATGTACCACCTGAAACTATCTGAACAACACTGAAAGTCATCTGTATTCAACATACATAAAACCCTTTCAGTTTAGCAATATCTTAGCTAGCAGGGCTAAATAGGCTATCTGGTTAATGGATTTTTTTTTTAAATAGCTGCCTGCACCACATGATTACACTTTCTGATAGATGGCTCATTTACTTAATTACAAGATATTTAGCAACTTAATTACAGAAAATTTCTAATTAACCAAATATTAAAATTTAGAGATGCTCTCAAATAATAACGGAGATTTTTTTCTTTAAAATAAATGTACAAGAAAAGCCCATGAAGCATTTTATCACCTAATTCAATATTTGATTTTTGATGGGTTGCATTGCTAAAAGAATATTGATTCCTCAATGTCATTTTTTTTCCTAGTTCCTCACCTGCAGACTTCCAAGTATTGTATTAGGTACTGACTATATAGCAATAATCTGCCTGAAAGCATCTGAGGTTCTCACTGAAATTATATCTAGAATCAGACATTGTTCCTTTATCTAATTTAAGCAAAAATAAAGCTGACTAGAATCCATGCATTGTGTATTAGTATAAAAAAAAATATCCATCTCAATGAACTTTTCTTGTTTATCAGGTAGCAAGGTAAACAGGAAAGGTGCCATGTTTCCAGCCAACACATCAATCACTTTATTTATACACAGACAGGAAATAAAGTGTACTACCCTCCACAGTCAATGTCAAAATTTGATCTGTTCTGCCTCCAGCCAAACATGCTAGATCAGTTAAGTCATATAACTGAATGTTTATATTAGAGGAGGTTATCTGAACAAATACACAAATGCTAGAACTAGTAAAGATGCATATACTGTATGTGGAAAGAGAAAATAGAAGACATTTCAAAGGATATTTGTATTCTTTTTGGTTGTTTGAGATGGAAAGATTCATTAAGAAAACTGCATTCTAGATTACTCATGGTGGGATAAAAATGATAACAAATTCTTTCTACCTCCTCCGGGGTCTATTCTCCCTCCCTTGTACGTGGGCTGACCCTGTGATGGGCTTTGACAAAGAAAAAGTGGCTGAGGTGACATTGTGTGTTTTCAAGTGTTGGCCTCTGCTGGTCTTTAAGCTCACCTTCTCACCCTCTTGTAAGGCTACCTGCCACTTCCTGAAACTGAACAAGTCCAGGCTAGTTTCAATGAGGAGGAGACACTAGTGGAGAGGAAGCTCTCTTGGGGGAGAGGTCCAGCAGTCTCAGTCACTGTAGACATGGACAGAAGGTCCTAGATCTCCAAGAGGGACCGGCTCTAGCTGACTGCCAGTGCCTAAGTGAGCCTGGTCAGTGCTGCTCAGGGCAGTAAATAGATCCACTAGACTCCAGGCCAGATTGTCGGGTAAGAATCATGGACAACCCAATGGTGGTACTTTTAAGTCAGGTTTTGGAGTGGTTTGTCCCACAGAGATAGACAACTAATAATATATGTTTCACAATGTCAATGCAAACAGGTTTATAAAATGCTTCAAACATCCAGATAAATGTTTGTGATCTTAAATGAAGTTCAACCAAGCCAATAATTACACACACGCATTCATGCTTTTAATGTGTCAACATCCCTTAGTTTAGATTCTAAACTTAGGAATTCAGAAATGTATAGCTATAAGAAGCAAGACAATTAAAAAAAAATGACCAGGATGCAGTAAAATCTTTACAATGAATCAACTACTTCCTAAGCAGAGATGAGAAAGAAGATGACTTTGTATAATGACAAGGCTCAGTCTTTGAAATAAAATAAAATCTGCTCTAATGCCAGCATTACCTTTCACTAGCTCTGAGGGCATGCTTCTGCTAGGTTCGCGACTTAGTATCTCTGTCTCATCATTTGTAAAAATAAAGATTAAAGTGCCTACTTTATAGAGTTAGCACAAGATTTAAAGAGGCAATATACACATGTGCCTAATACTGTATCACACACATAACAAATTTTGCTTTCCTTCCCTGGTCCTGCTATTTATCTGTAATTCTAAGACATACTGGAAGCTCTCTCTACATAATCCATTATAAATATACCCTTAAAAGATCTGAGGAAAGAAAAATATATAAGAAATACATAAAATGAATGCATAACATAACAAAAAATATATGAAAATAAATGAAAAATATGTAAATATAATAAAATTGATGACATGATAGATTTCCAGTTTTTAGCAATGCCTCATAAATAATAAATGTGTGAGGGAGTTTCCATCATGGCTCAGCAGAAATGAATCTGATTAGTATCCATGAGGACGCAGGCCTCGCTCAGTGGATTAAGGATCCAGCTTTACCACGAGCTGTGGTGTAGGTCAAAGATGCAGCTCAGATCTGGCATTGCTGTGGCTGTGGCCTAGGCTGGCGGCTATAGCTCTGATTTGACCCCTAGCCTGGGAACCTCCATATGCCACGGGTGCAGCCCTAAAAAGACTAAATAAATAAATATGTTCAGAATAATAAAAGTTGCTAAGGTTTAACAAGAGCTCAGGAGCTAAAATGTGGATAGTAGCCCCAGACCTTCCAAGCTACTATACAAATCGGGTAAATCGGTTGTCTCTCCTTAAGACACTCAAGAAGATGGGAGACTATGAAAGTTCTGCTGTACAGGGGTAAATTCTAGACCTGCTGATAGACCTACCTGTGCTTTTCTATAAGTGTTCTTAGAGTTAGTTGATCTCTGGTAAATCTCAGGAATCCCTTGGTTATGTCTCCAAGAAAGGGAACAACACCCACAGTGGTAAAGGTGAGCCCTGCAGAATAGTGAGCCTGCTTTAATAATCAATATCCAGGAAGCATTACACATCCTGTGCAAATTAACAGAGATGCCTTGTGGGCACCATGCTCTAGACACCTAAGCCACTGTGACAAGCAATTGTTCTTGATCATCTTTCACTCATTTTAGAATCTAAACAATCCAAACATATCTCTTCACAGAATTAAGCAAATGTGAAGGTCTAAATTTTTTAATGCACAACATATTAGTTTACAGGAGAACCCAAATTGTAGATATTTTCCAGTTTTCCTTTTTAATCAGTTTCTTCATACTATTAATAACCATAATTAATAATGTGCAAATAACTACAGCCAACTGTTTACTGAACAAATGTTATTTATATAATAAAATCCTATTGCAGATATGATATAATTACAAATATCAAGCAGTTCTTTTTACCTCACACTAAACTCTGCAAATTACCTATAGCTTTCAAAACATTTTCACATATAGTCTAGACATGTAGCCAGATATTTATGCTAATTTATGCATATTGTAGAAATGCAAAAATACTAATCAGCATGAAAATTGCCATGAATGGAGATGGGAAATATATTTTATAAAAGGAATTTAGAGGTACCACAAGTTGATAAATGTGTTACCTATTTAAACATCCCATTTGAGGGCAGAAAGGCATGCATATATATTGCACAATTTACATCATTAAAACAGTTTAGCCAAAATATTGGTTTGTACCTTATAAATTATCATTTACAAAGGAAGTATATATTTTTCCCTACTGAGCTATCAACATATTCACACTAAATACTTTATTAACAGTCAGATGGTCATTTACTTCATCTTAACCATTAAAATATTCCTTTTTACTATTTTTTGTTGCCTTTGACATCTGAGTGAAAATTAAATAGAACATACAGTATTAGTCTTACGGGAATATTATATTTTAGGGTCTGTTCACTGTGGGAAACTGGATAATAGCATTTGAAAGAGCAATCAAAATTTATTCACAGGGTTTATGTTTTGTTTTGTTTTTTGTAGCTCTAATAAAACATCTGTCTTGTTCTTTATAAAATAGTAGTTCCCTACTTAATGGAAAGTACTTACAACATTTGAGACACATTTAAGTTAGAAAAATGGCAAAGCATCATCCTCACTTAAGATGCTTGATAGGTATATTGCAGATTTTTTATTTAAATGCATGTTATTTCATTGCTCCAGGCTATCTAAAGAAATCATGTTGAATATCTTACGGCAGAAATATAGAATAAAGAAGACTTCCAACTTTTCTTTGCCTCATACATCCCCTCTCTTAGTTTCACAACAGTGAAATTGATGTCTGTTCCAGTTGATTTAATCTCCAGGGTATGGTTGGTGGTCTCCAAAGTCAAAGACTATTGATACAGTACAGGGAGAGACCAGAGTGACCCCCTGAAATACAGGAAAGAAATGTTTAATTCTACTTATTATTTCAGCTGAAATATGAGACACTCATTGGGCTTCACAACTATGTAAAGCATTGGTTGGCATTGGCTTATTCACTTGGTCTAGGTATCAGATGAGCTCATACCATTTGGGTGCAAAATTCTTCCCAAGAGAAGAATGAATGTCCAGGGCGAGGGGCTGACCACTGGGTCAGCTGACACTACATCTATTTTCTTAAAGTTTACAGTCTAAGTACGACCACTTAAGAGGTTTTAAGAGGTTGTATGACCTAATTTTTCTAAATTGATCCCTATAAAACAGTTTTAGAAGATTCTTGAAAAGAAGCTATAGAAGAAAAGACTAAAAGTGGAAACCAAGGTAGGGCTGACCCTCCACTGGGAACCACAGAATCTTGCCACTAGCCTGATATCCATTCTGCAAAGTTGGGTTTCATTTTGATTGATGACTAATGATGTTATAGCATGAAAAAGGCAATGTCTGGCCCCCTTCATTTAATGAGAACCTTCATCAGCTCCAGGGTGAGGTTAATCTAAGTGACAATCTAAGTGACAACCTAGCCTTTTACAGATCTGATACAGAATCTAGTAAAAAATTATTGTCACTGATAGAAACATGGGTTTATATCCAAGATTACCTGTGATGATAGGGCCTAAGCATATAATATGTTGTCAGATATGATTACCTTTTGATGTATAAGCCATCACAGTTATGGCACGGAATAAAGATAAGTCTCTATGATTTTTTCAGCAATGTCAACAAAATTTTGTAACTCTTAATGTTAAATATTTGCAAGTGCCTATTTTGATTTTTTAAAACATGTTATTACAGTCCTATATGCATATCACTTACAATACCAAAAGTATACTATCACAGGTAACCTAAAAGAACATATGATAGATAACGTCTTGAGATGCTGTCCTGTACCACTATCGAATTTTGGCATCAACACGGTAACTTCGTTAAAAATAAAAACCATCTCTAATGGAAAAATAAAAATCATTAAAAAAATAAAAATAAAAACTTCTGACCTACTCTTAGAGAAGATTCCACTCCAAAATTTTTTTCCTTGAAAAGCCTCTTGATTGGTCATTTTATAGCATGTTTATTTTTAGGAACACTAGAGGTGTTTCTGTTGCCCACTATATATTGAAAGTCATAAAAGTTAAGAACAGAGTACATTTGAAGTAAGACAAAGAAGGGAGTTCTGGCAGAGATCTAGCCTAAGTAACTGAAAACTAGGGGAAACAACACACAAGGTTCTGAAAGGACTCTCTGGGCTGTCACAGAAGCAGCTTGATCTCTCCCAAGATTCTAACTACTCTGTACACTGTTCACAAATACTGGTCAAGGCTATCTCGTAGGTAGATGACAGACACGCATGAGCATATAAAATAACCCAGTTGGCTGCTTTCCATTTGTATGCAGCTCCTTGGCCCCATCACTGGAGGCTCATCCCTGTTTTCCTTGGACCTTAATCATCAAGATGAGATCACTAGGCAATACTGAACCTCACACCTGAGTTTTACTTTGCTGAATGTACACAATGCCTTGTCTCAGCTGTTGATTCCTTTCCTGGATTAGAAGGAGTAAGAATGAAGAATGAAGTAGTTAAACTGACTCTCTACCTCTAGCTTCCTCTTAGTAAATCTGCAGATGGACCCTGTAGGGGTAGGTGGACCACAGTGATGTTGAGGGGGTTGGGGGAGAGACAGCATACAAAGAACAATCGGGAGAAGTCAGCAGATCTGCATGCAATGGAAGCAGGATGAAGAATCTGACTTTCAACCTTAACATTTCCCACTTTTTCCTTTAAAACCCATCGCAGCTGAGCAGAATGTCGGGAGCTGGTCTCCAAATATGAGTCCACGTTCTTCCCAGATGGCTGGATTTTCTGAATAAAACGTCTTTCCTTTCTATTGACACTTGCCCCTCAACTGTTGGCTTTTGAGTGGTGAGTAACGAAACCTGAGTTTGGTAACACACTGGAAGAGGTTTTGAAAATGATTGTTGCCTTTCCATGTGTATTAGAAAGTGCTTAAATGTCAAGTATGGAGGTCCCTCCCCACCACCCGCACTCATGGCTTTCGGAACTTCCCAAGCCAGGGGTCAAACATGGACCACAGCAGTGACCAGAGCCACTTCAGTAACAATGTCAGATCCTTAACCCAAGAAAATGCCCCAGGTAAGGTTTTTAAAGATATTTATTTTTAAAAATCCCACTGAGAACCATGGCTGCGATATCTAAGAGCTTGATCTATTCTATGCCCAACACCTACTTTTAACAAAATCCTCATTTAAAAAATGTACTTTTACCCAGTTATTTTTTTTTTTTATTTTCCCACTGTACAGCAAGGGGATCAAGTTATCCACACATGTATACATTACAATTACATTTTTTTCCCCATCCTTTGTTCTGTTGCAATATGAGTATCTAGACAAAGTTCTCAATGCTATTCAGCAGGATCTCCTTGTAAATCTATTCTAAGATGTGTCTGATAAGCCCAAGCTCCCAATCCCTCCCATCAGGCAACCACAAGTCTCTTCTCCAAGTCCATGATTTTCTTTTCTGAGGAGATGTTCATTTGTGCTGGATATTAGATTCCAGTTATAAGTGATATCATATGGTATTTGTCTTTGTCTTTCTGGCTCATTTCACTCAGTATGAGATTCTCTAGTTCCATCCATGTTGCTGCAAATGGCATTATGTCATCCTTTTTTATGGCTGAGTAGTATTCCATTGTGTATATATACCACCTCTTCCGAATCCAATCATTTGTTGATGGACATTTGGGTTGTTTCCATGTCCTGACTATTGTGAATAGGGCTGCAATGAACATGCGGGTGCATGTGTCTCTTTTAAGTAGAGTTTTGTCTGGATAGATGCCCAAGAGTGGGATTGCAGGGTCATATGGAAGTTCTATGTATAGATTTCTAAGGTATCTCCAAACTGTTCTCCATAGTGGCTGTACCAGTTTACATTCCCACCAGCAGTGCAGGAGGGTTCCCTTTTCTCCACAGCCCCTCCAGCACTTGTTATTTGTGGATTTATGAATGATGGCCATTCTGACTGGTGTGAGGTGGTATCTCATGGTAGTTTTGATTTGCATTTCTCTCATAATCAGTGATGTTGAGCATTTTTTTATGTGTTTGTTGGCCATCTGTATATCTTCCTTGGAGAAATGTCTATTCAGGTCTTTTGCCCATTTTTCCATTGATTGATTGGCTTTTTTGCTGTTGGGTTGTATAAGTTGCTTATATATTCTAGAGATTAAGCCCTTGTCAGTTGCATCATTTGAAACTATTTTCTCCCATTCTGTAAGTTGTCTTTTTGTTTTCTTTTTGGTTTCCTTTGCTGTGCAAAAGCTTTTCAGTTTGATGAGGTCCCATGGGTTTATTTTTGCTCTAATTTCTATTGCTTTGGGAGACTGACCTGAGAAAATATTCATGAGGTTGATGTCAGAGAGTGTTTTGCCTATGTTTTCTTCTAGGAGTTTGATGGTGTCCTGTCGTATATTTAAGTCTTTCAGCCATTTGGAGTTTATTTTTGTGCATGGTGTGAGGGTGTGTTCTAGTTTCATTGCTTTGCATGCAGCTGTCCAGGTTTCCCAGAAATGCTTGCTGAATAGACTTTCTTTTTCCCATTTTATGTTCTTGCCTCCCTTGTCAAAGATTAATTGACCATAGGTGTCAGGGTTTATTTCCGGATTCTCTATTCTGTTCCATTGGTCTGTCAGTCTGTTTTGATACCAGTACCACACTGTTTTGATGACTGTGGCTTTGCAGTATTTCTTGAAGTCTGGGAGAGTTATGCCTCCTGTTTGGTTTTGTTTCTCAGGATTGCTTTGGCGATTCTGGGTCTTTTGTAGTTCCATATAAATGTTTGGATTGTCTGTTCTAGTTCTGTGAAAAATGTCATGGGTAATTGGATAGGGATTGCATTGAATCTGTAGATTGCTTTGGGTAGTATGGCCATTTTCACAATATTGATTTTTCCAATCCAGGAACATGGAATATCTTTCCATTTCTTTACATCTTCTTTGATTTCTTTGATTAAAGTTTTATAGTTCTCGGCATATAGGTCCTTTACCTCCTTGGTCAGGTGTATTCGGAGGTATTTGATTTTGTGAGGTACAATTTTAAAAGGTATCGTGTTTTTGTATTCCTTTTCTAATGTTTCATTGCTGGTATACAGAAATGCCACTGACTTCTGAATGTTAATCTTATATCCTGCTACTTTGCTGAATTTATTAATCAGTTCAAGGAGTTTTTGGGTTGAGTCCTTAGGGTTTTCTAGGTATAGTATCATGTCATCTGCATACAGTGACAGTTTGATCTCTTCTCTTCCTATATGGATGCCTTTTATTTCTTTTGTTTGTCTAATTGCTGTGGCTAGGACTTCCAAAACGATGCTGAAGAGCAGTGGTGAGAGTGGGCATCCCTGTCTTGTTCCAGATTTGAGTGAGAAGGCTTTCAGTTTTTCCCCATTGAGGATTATATTTGCTGTGGGTTTCTCATAAATGGCTTTGATTATATTCAGGAATGTTCCCTCTATACCCACTTTGGCGAGGGTCTTGATCATGAATGGATGTTGGACTTTGTCAAATGCTTTTTCTGCGTCTATTGAGATGATCATGTGATTTTTGACCTTTTTTTTGTTAATGTGGTGTATGATGCTGATTGATTTGCGTATGTTGAACCATCCTTGTGAACCTGGGATGAACCCAACCTGGTCATGGTGTATAATTTTTTTGGTATGTTGTTGGATTCGGTTGGCTAAGATTTTGTTGAGAATTTTTGCATCTATATTCATCAATGATATTGGGCAATAGTTTTCTTTTTTGGTGGTATCTCTGTCTGGTTTTGGAATGAGGGTGATGGTGGCCTCATAGAATGTCTTTGGGAGTATTCCTTCTTCTTCAACCTTTTGAAAGAGTTTAAGGAGGATGGGCACCAATTCCTCTTTTATGTTTGATAAAATTCACCTGTGAAGCCATCTGGTCCTGGACTTTTATTTGTAGGGAGTGATTTTATGACCTCTTCAATTTCATTTCTAGTGATCGGTCTGTTCAGTTGGTCTGTTTCTGCTTGATTCAGTTTTGGCAGGCTGTAAGATTCTAGAAAATTGTCCATTTCTTCCAGATTGTCAAACTTGTTGCCGTATAGTTATTCATAGTATTCTCTTATTTTTTTTGTATTTCTGCTGTATCCGTTGTGATTTCTCCTTTTTCATTTATAATTTTGGTGATTTGGGTTCTTTCTCTCCTCTTTTTAGTGAGTCTGGCCAGGGGTTTGTCAATTTAGTTCACCTTTTCAAAGAACCAGCTCTTGGTTTTATTAATTTTCTCTATTGTTTTTTGAGTCTCTATTTTATTGATTTCTTCTTTGATCTTTATCATTTCCTTCCTTCTGCTGACTTTAGGACTTTTTTGTTCTTCTTTTTCTAATTCGTTTAGGTGGAGGGTTAAGTTGTCCATTTGGGATCTTTCTTCTTTTTTGAGAAAGGCCTGTATTGCTATAAATTTCCCTCTGAGCACTGCTTTCGCATCATCCCATAGATTTTGAGAGGTTGTGTCTTCATTATCATTTGTTTCAAGGTAGTTTTTAATTTCCTTCTTGATTTCCTCATTGATCCATTGGTTTTTTAGTAGCATGTTGTTTAGTCTCCATGGAGTAGGTTTTTTCTCTTTGCTTTTCCCATGGTTGATTTCTAATTTCATGGCATTGTGGTCAGAGAAGACACTTGAGATAATTTCTATGCTCCTAAATTTATTGAGGTTAGCTGTGTGTCCCAATATGTGGTCGATTCTTGAGAATGTTCCATGAGCATATGAGAAGAATATTTTTCTGATTTTTTTGGATGTAGTGTCCTGAAGATATCAATGAAGTCTAACTTTTCTATTGTTTCCTTTAGGATCTCTGTTGCTTTATTGGTTTTCTGTCTAGAGGATCTGTCCATTGATGTGAGGGGGGTATTTAGGTCTCCTACTATGATTGTATTCTCATCAATATCTCCCTTTATGTCTGTTAATATTTGTTGTATGTATCTGGGTGCTCCTATATTTGGGGCATATATGTTGACAATAGTAACATCCTCTCCTTGGATGAGGAAAGGATGTTACTATGATCCCTTTATCATTAAGTAGTGTCCTTCTTTGTCTTTCTTTGTCTTTCTTTATGTCTTTTGTTTTAAAGTCTATCTTGTCTGATATGAGCGTTGCGACTCCTGCTTTTCTGTCATGTCTATTGGCGTGAAATAGTTTTTCCCACCCTTTCACTTTCAATCTATATGTATCTTTTGTCCTAAGGTGAGTTTCTTGTAGGCAGCATATTGAAGGTTTTTGCCTTTTTATCCACTCTGCCACTCTGTGTCTTTTGATTGGGGCATTCAGTCCATTGACATTTAAGGTGATAATTGATAGATGATTATTTATTGCCATTTGAACCTCGTGTTCCAGTTGATTCTATGGTTCTCCATTTTTTTTTTTTTTTTTTTTTTTTTTTGGTTGGATGGTCTCCTGTTATTATCTGCTTGAGTGTATTTTTTTTTTCATTTTTTGCAAATGCAATATTTGGTTTTGGCTTGTGGTTGCCCTGTTTTTTAAGTATGCTAACCCCTTCCCATAATTGTGTGTTTTAGCCTGGTGGTCATGTAAGTTCAAACACTTCATTACTATATTAAAATTAAGAAGAGAAACATACAAACAAACAAACAAAAAGAGTTATTTATTTCCTAACATCCCTTGACCACATTTTATGATTTTGATGACTCATTTTTATTTTTTTCTTTTTAATTTTATTTTGTTTGAAGCATGTTCATGATTAAATCTGTATGCTGGCTTATTTGAGTGACTGCTCTCTGATTGTGGTTTCCTCAGTCCTAGTTCTTCCTCTTCTTTTTTTTTTTTTCTTTTCTTTTTTCTTCCCTTTCCTTCCTTTCTTTTTGGTTTAGAGAAGCCCTTTCAGTATTTCTTTTAAACTGGGTTTTGTGTTGCTGTATTCTTTAAGTTTTTGTTTGTTGGGAAAAATTTTTATTTCCCCTTCTATTTTAAATGATATTCTTGCTGGATAGAGTATTCTAGGTTGCATATTTTTTCCTTTTAGCACTTTAAATATCTCTTGCCATTCCCTCCTGGCCTGTAGTGTTTCTGTAGATAATGTAGGTAACATTCTGCTTTTCTCTTGCTGCCTTTAGGATCCTCTCTTTATCACTAACTTTTGCCATTTTTATTATGGTGTGTCTTGGTGTGGGCCTATTTGGGTTCAATTTGTTTGGGGCCCTCTGTGCTTCTTGTATCTTGAACTCAGTATCCTTTAGACTTGGGAAGTTTCCAGCAATAATTTCTTCAAATATATTTTCCATTCCCTTATCTTTTTCTACTCCTTCTGGAATTCCTATTATGCGTAGATTGGCCCGCTTTATATTATCCCATAGGTCTCTTATATTGCTTTCCAGTTTTTTGATTCGGTTTTCTGTCTGTTGACCAGATTGAGTGATTTCCATTATTCTATCTTCCATATCACTGATTCGTTCTTCTGCATTATTCATTCTGGTTTTTACTGCCCTTAGTTCAGTTTGCATCTCTGCAAATGAATGTTCTAGTTTTTCTTGGCTCCTCCTTATATTTTCTAGTTCCTTTCTGAGGGTATCTGTATTACTGTTCATATCTTCTCTTAATTCCTTCAGTATTTTCACTATTTCTCTTTTGAACTCCAGGTCTGTCAGACTGCAGAGATCTGTTTCATTGTTGACTGTTTTCGGTGAGTTCTCCTGTTGGTTTGACTGGGGGTGGTTTCTCAGCTTCTTCATCTTGCTTGTTGTTTTCTTTTTCCTGGGGGAGTTGTACTCTCCGTACAGCACCCCATGAGGGCTGGAGCAGCTATCTGGGTCACTGAGAACCAAGAGGCTCTTCCCTAGGGCAGCCCAACTCAGAAGGACAGCCTGAGAATGTAGGCAGATCTTTTCACAGTCTGGCCAAGCTTGTTGTAGCTTTTCTGGGCTGCAGGGGGTCCTGCAGAGAGCTGGCAGTCCTTTGCAGCTGTTCTGTAAGAGTGCAGCACCCCCTGAGGGCTTTGTAAGCTAGCTGGGCCACTGAAAACCCAAAAGGCTCCTCCCCAGGGCAGCCCAACTCAGTAACACTGTCCGAGAATTAGACAGATCTTTTCACGGCCTGGCTAGGCTTGTTCTAGCTTTTCTGGGCTGCAAGCCTTTTCTCGGGGGCTGGTGGTGTTTGGTGCTGCTCTGCAGGGGTGTAGCCCCTCCAAAGGGCAAGCAGGCCTGTGCAGGGACAGCCCCTGCGGTGGTAGGCTTCAGGCAATTGTTGAGGCCAGCTCTCCCAGATGGCAGGCAGCCCCAGGTCCGGAGTGTATAGCGGGTGGCGGGGTTGGGGGGAGGGGATGCACAGGGAAGCACAGCTTTCTGCTAGCTAGCGGGCCTGTAAGCTTGCTGTGGCATGGGGAGTATTCTATGGGGACCCACCCCTTCTTTTCTCCCCTCCCAGCATGGGCGCAGACCAGGCTCTTCTCCCAGGTTCCCTCTGGTGTGGCTTTCCACTTCCCCGCCCCTAGAGTATTGCTCCTTTCCTCTGCGACAGCTTTGTTTTCTAGTCTCCCAGGCAGTCTCTGTCCCGTCAAACTTGACAGACCAGTTTCTAGACCTCCCAAGTAGTCTCCGCTCCACCCCGCCCCTTTCCCGGGGACTAACCTCTGGAGCCGAGGTCTTGGTGCCCAGCCCCCACCCAGGCATCTCAATTTTTGGTGACTGTGCCCGTAGTTCAGATGGTCCGTTCAGTTCTCGATCTGCTTTTCAGAACTCCAACTTACTGCTACACTCTTCTCTGCATCTGGAGATTCCTCCATTTCGTTTGATCTTTCCCCCGAGTAGGTGACTTTCCAGGGTGCAGGATCCCTTTCTCCTCTGCAGTTCCCTTTTGGGAGTTCCCGTCCAGCTCAGATTCACCTTCTCTCACTCTCCTCTTTTCTCTTGTTTTACCTAGTAATGTCACAAACTTCTTGCCATTATTGGAGTTTAGATTCTTCTGCCAGCAATTGGTTGCTGTTCTGTGTGAGTCATTTATCATGTAGATGTGCTTTTTTTGTTGTGTTTGTGGGAGAGGGCGAGCGTGTCCCCCTACTCTTCCGCCATCTTGTCTCCTCTATCCTACCCAGTTATTTTTTTAAGCTTGAACTTATTTCTACTTTATTGTTTAATTACTTTTATTTATTTATTTATTTATTTATTTTTAAATTATCTTATTTTATTTTCCCACTGTACAGCAAGGGGATCAAGTTATCCTTACATTTATACATTACATTTTTTTCCCCACCCTTTTTTCTGTTGCAACATGAGTATCTAGACATAGTTCTCAATGCTACTCAGCAGGATCTCCTTGTAAATCTTTTCTAAGTTGTGTCTGATAAGCCCAAGCTCCCGATCCCTCCCACTCCCTCCCACTCTGTTCAATTATTTTTAAATTTTTTTATTTTTTTTTAGCAGGGGGGTGTGGGATGGCCTGGGAATTTGGGATTAGTAGATGCAAGCTATTACATTTAGAACGGATAAGCAATGAGTTCCTATTGTATATAGGGAACTACATCCAATCACTTGTGATAGAACATAATGGAAGATAATATAAGAAAGGGAATGAATATGTACATATGACTGGGTCACTTTGTTCTAAAGCAGGGACTGGCACAACATTATAAATCAACTATACTTTTATCCACTTCCGACTTACATGCATCTTTTCTTTTTTTTTTTTTCTTTTTACAGATATACCTACAGTATATGGAAGTTCCCAGACTAGGGGTTGAATCGGAGCTACAGCTGCTGGCCTACACCACAGCCATGCCAGATCCAAGCCACATCTGCAACCTACACCAGATCCTTAACCCACTGAGAGATGCCAGGGATCAAACCCAAATCCTCATGGATACTAGTCAGGGTCTTAACCCACTGAGCCACAATGGGAACTCCTGGCTTACAGGCATCTTGCTTGCATGGTTACTGTGAAAGCGAACCCTCGCCTTCTGTCAGTGACAATAACAGAGTATGTGTCCTCCATACAGGGAGGATAACCTGTCAGCTTTCCTCCTGTTGCCCAAAAGCTTAGTCACTAGTCACCCAAAGAGGACTGAGAGAGCCTCTGATATCAAGTCATTAATCTTAAGTCTGAAAAGGAGGCCCCTAGCAAGGAGTGTTAGAACTTAGGCTTCTCACACTGCTTTTGCTTCAGTCTCTGTTTTTTAAATCATGTCCTTTTGTGAGGACAATCCCCCTTTTGTTTGAAGCTTTGCATTTTTAGACAATTTGGTTTGTTTAGTGTAGAGATGAATGATGCTAACATATCAGACCTTTGTGTCTCTTTTTAGCAATAAAATTTGTCTGACAAAGTAGTTATCTCTTGCTTAGTGTATTTTATTTATGATCAAGAAAAGCCTTTGGATGAACTGTAGCAGTGTCCAATTCATAAATTGCAAAAGCATTGATTCAAAAAGAGAACTGCTATTTCAGAAGCCAATTGTCCATGATGCTAAAATTAGTTGGTATCATTTGGGGTAGGAAAAAAAATACTATAAAACTTCCTTATATCATAAATAATGCATATTACAATCAGCTCACTACACACAGGTCAGTGGAGATAAAATTCAGGATCTTGGTGCCAAAAAGGGCCCTGCAGGAGTTAGGAGAAAAGAAATCTTTAATTAAAGTAGCATTAAGGTTAATAACTTCTCTGTGGACCAATAACTAGAGATTGAAGAAAATCACAAAAAATTTGAGTTGAACCTAATGGACCATCCAGGAAGCAGCTGTAGTGTCCTCTGTACAGATGATGGCTTGTCTCTTCTCTAAAGAGCAGCCACTGTTATATGTGGTTCACAGTGCAAGACTAAAGTGCATTTCTTGTCTTATGCTTAGCAATTATCTCAATTAATTAATTTAAAATATTAACTAAGCCGCCACTGTGGGTCTGAGAGTTGAGTTAAAATTTCTCTTATTCACTCAGATTACCCAGCATTTGTTTTCTCCAAACCAGGAGCACCACTGCTCTGCCTATTTATTTTGGATTTTGCTAAATCAGTGGTCCAACTCTGCCTCTGTCAGGAACACTGAGCCATGACGCACAATGCACGCTCCTACTGTGCCCCAGCTGCGTGAAGCCAGATGTTGCCCGACTTCAGGAGGCTGGAGGTCTGATGCGCTTCCCCTCAAATCTTCTGTAGATGTTCTCCTTCCCTGCACTTTGGCGGATCCCAACCATCCACGCCTAAACACAGCAGCGCAAAACCATGCTCTAAACCACCCCAAGGCAGTCTCTTGTGTCACATCTGTAGCAGGTGTGCGGCATTAACCTCTCTCTGTTTCTAGGGTGAAAATCTCTATTTGGTGCAGTACCCAGATCTTACCCTGACATGTCTTTCTTTCCTGGCCTTTGTTCATCCCCAGGTCCCCAAACTAGCTGTGCTGTGTGAACCACAGCACATTTTAAAGCTAAAACCAATTCACAGTTTTATCCTCTGTTTCCTTAATAGTTTCCTTGTGCTTTCCTTTCCGGCACCAACTCCCTTCTTTCCTATTTATTATCACATCTGGCAGGTACTTGGATGACACACCTACAAATTCCATCACCTTCTTCAGCGCGGGATGTGAATCATGGCAAAAAGTCCCTGGATTTCATGCCAATACTTAAATCATTGATTCCACCACAGGAGCAGCTTTAAAGTCTTTGTTTCTCCTTAGGACATTTTCAGAGTGGAGGAAAATTCCTCCAACTCTTTCTGAATGACTCGATCCAGCCTTGGGGGAGGGGGTGGATCAAGGGTATTGTCTTGGCCTCAGGTGCTTAAACACTTGGGATAATAGATTCAGATGTTATTATGGGGCTTGTGGGGGATGTACATTTATCCAGAGTCCCAGAAGCAAGAAAACAATAGACTCCAAGCATCCTTGACTTCCAGCCCCTTAAAACCCATGAAGAATGTGTTCTGTTTGTGTCCTCAAAAGGCACACTTACTTCATAAATAATAGATAAAACTTGTGGCTCTTTCCCTAAAACCACCTTGCCCTTCATTCAAACCATTTATGGGCCTCTTCTGGACAATAAGCAAATCAACCAGGATGGTCTCAAGCATCCTTTCCGCCAACAACCTATCAGCATGTAGATGGTTTTCACATTATCCAGACCTCAGGCCAGATTGGGGCCCCTGTAGTACAGATGGCCCAGGTTACACAAGTCTTGTGTGTCCACTGAGCAGGGTGAGACCCGAGGGCTCATGTACAGGGAAACTCAGACTACGGGCACTGGGACTAAGCACAAAAAGCTGCACCTGGAAAAGTCAAAGTGAAGAATTCAGTCCATTCTTACTACACATGGGACTCAACTTCTTTCTCTTTTTTGGAATTTTATCATGCAAAGAACCCTTAAACATGAGCTCTACCGTCTCAATAAACATTTAAGTGTGCCCCAGGCCCTTGTTGACCCCAGGTGCCATGGTGGACCGGGATCTCTAGAGCTTATTCATCTTGCTTGACTGAACCTTTATGCCCTTTGATTAGTAACACTTTACTAGTGGTTTTAGATGATAATTTTAGCCAATCTCCTTATTTTAGAGTGGACGAAAATGAGACTCAAAACAGAGGTAATGTGCCAATCTATTTAGTGGTGGAAATGGGACAATACACAAATATGAATCCTCAACTCCCAGTTCAGTGCTCCCCCGAAACACAGAATAAGGTAGTCTGACCCACGTGTGTCAGGAGCACTTTCTTGTAAGTGGGGGAGTGGGGTGATGCTCTATTAGATTCCAAGTAATATATTGAGCTCTGGTAGGTGTGCCTTCCAAGCTCTCTTAGAAAATCGTTACTTCTTATTTCAGAAGAAAAGGTATAATGTCTTAATGCTAATAAATGGGGTTAATAGGTGCAAACTATTGCTTTTGGAATGGATTAGCAATGAAATCCTGCTGTGTAGCACTGAGAACTATGTCTAATCACTTATGATGGAGCATGATAATGGGAGAAAAAAGAATGTATACC
Source organism: Sus scrofa (assembly GCF_054392235.1). NCBI lineage: Eukaryota > Metazoa > Chordata > Mammalia > Artiodactyla > Suidae > Sus > Sus scrofa. The sequence continues at coordinate 161,023,767 of NC_139383.1, read as the reverse complement.
TGCATGTGTAACTGGGTCACCATGCTGTACAGTAGGAAAAAAATTGTATTGGGGAAATAACAATTAAAAAAATTTTTTTAAAAAGACCAGTGTAACTCATATGGCGCTTTTTAAAATATCTGTTTTGATATAAGAAATAGAAGAAACAAAATTTCTCCTTTGAGTACCTTTTGAACACATATATACATACAATATATGTTTATGTTCAAATATGTATTTGGTGTTTTCTTTAGATATGTTTATGAAAAAAATAAATGTAATAACTTCTAGTAATCAAGTAACATGAAATTGAGGGGTCTGGAGCTTTTTAAAAATTTAGCCTTATATAATTTCCATTTTAAGAATTAATCACTGTTTTTAGAAAATCTCATTTTAAACCAGAAAAAAAACCTATTCCTTTTTTTCTGACATATAGATATAGATATATAGATATATAGAAATAGGTATAGATTAATGAGTTTTCATCACAAGGTATTGTAAAGTAGCTGACTATATTAACAAATATGTAAATATAATAGTACTCCTTTTCAGGTAGAAATGTAGCAACCAAATTTATTATTTTTATTTCTGTCACGCTCTGCTAAATCAGATACTTAGCACTCAAAACAGGAACACCAGGGAGAGAAAATGCGTGGGCCAAGCTGCTTCCTCCCCGTTAAAGTCTTCCTATTAAACAGCCCACAGGATATAACCGCTGGATCCAGATGGGCTTCGTACGGAAGGCTGTTGATCTTCCAAGCATTAGCAAGCAGTTGACAACACAGACTATGCTTGACTCTTTAGATTTAAGATGAAAAGAATGTCATCGGAAGTATGGTGTGCAAGACAGATGTGACATGACTTTTGAAAAATAAACACCCCATAAGCACTCGTGTGTGAACTATGTAAATAAAAGAAGAACTTCACATATCCTCAGTTTAAATAGTCATTGTAACAGCTGTTTTTTTAAATTTTTTATTAACGTCTCAGTGGATGAGAAGTGCAGAATCCTCTCTACTTGGCAAAAACTGTGTTTGCAACAATTCTTTAAGGACAGAGTTTAGGATTTCAAAAGTCTGTGTGTTGGTAGGTCAGCTATCACTGTAGGGTAAGCAAAAGGCTTCTGGTAGTTTGAATATATTGGCTTAATTTGGAAGAAAGATTATGCTTGCATTTTCTCTAAGGGGTTTTGTAGGTTTAGCTTGGATAGTCTAGACTAATGAAAGTGGGGTTATAGTGGGAAAGTGTAGACTTCAACACATAAAGTACTATTTTATATTTTCCAAGTTATTCTAAATTATCATATATTTATACCTCAGGTCATGATTGAACAACTTCCCCATGTCACCCACGGTCTGGTGAGAAGCACGCAGAGATGCGTAAGATGTGGCCACTTGCTCTCAAGGAACTCAAGTGGCAAAAAGAGACACTGAGTAAATAATGGCCCTGCTGTGGGGGAGTTCAGGTGTCCCAGAATGCTGAGAAGAGAGCTGTTTATGTGGGAGAATTAGGGGATGGATTTTTATATATATAAATTATATATAATTTATATATATATAAACAATATATAAATTATATATAATTTATATATATATATAAACCAGACTCCCTTACTGTAGGGCCTACTCTTTCCCAGTCTGTTACTCCAGGGTACAATCTGAAATATTAAAGTTCCTTAGAGTGTAGTACTGGAAGCTTTTTATATCCACTTAAGTCCTGTAAGACTCCATCCACTTCGATAGTTTCATCTCTCATCCAAATGCTCTGACTCCCACATTGGTATCTTCTTGAGAACCCCGGACGCATTTACCCAGTGACCTTGCTGACATCACCCTTTGTGAAGGTCTCAAAAGGGTCTCAAATAAAACACCTGTCCTTGATGTTTTTTGCTCAAAATGTGATTCTTCCTAATCTACTGCCTTTCGGTAATTCCATCAATCTTGGTGATACCAGAAATCTTACAGCTACCCTTGAATTGTTTATCTTTCTTCATTTCCAACCAGTTCAGGTGTTACCATTCTGAATTCCAGGATGCATCATCACCTATCCATTGCTCCCATTTCCATGGCTACCACCCTACTGCTCTTGCAATTCTCTGGAAGCTATAGTTTCATGCAATAGCTTTCTGAGTGGCCTCCTTAACTTGCCTTTTTCTTACCAAATTATATTGCTCCTCTGCTAGGTAAGAAAACAAACATCCATGGCTTCCTAGTGTGTATAAAATCCAGAATCTTCCACTTGGGTTCCAATATCCTGCATCTCTCTCAAGACCATGTTCTCAGGTGGCTCACAAAAATACCACCCACTGCCCTCACTATCCTTTGAGCACAGGGTCAAGTTCTTTATTTGCCACCCAAGAGCCATTTTACACCTGATCTTTCTTCCTAGGAGTTTCTTCTATTTGTCAAGCTCACTCCTATGTATGCTTTAGCTCTTAGCTCACTTTTTCCTCTTGACAGTTGTCTTCTCTAATATAAACAGTAGAAATTAAATCCTTCCTTCCTTCATTCTATTACTATCTCTCATTTGTGTGATTACATGCTTCTTTCTCCCACTAGACTGTCAGAAATATATGTGTTTTACTCAACACTGTAGCTCCAGCCCCAGCACACAATTCCTGGTATGGGGGGAGGGGGGTGCCCAGGCATATATTAAAGGAACAAGGCAAGAAGGAAAACAGAGAAAGGAAGAGAGAAGGAGACTGCAGAAATGAAAAGAAAGAATCAAACAAGTACTTCAGGTTAGGTCGTAAGTTTGGCTCCAGTCAAATAAGATGAGGGACTATGTAGCCCTGACAAGCCAAAGCTGGAAGGAGGTAGAAGTAAGTAAAAGGAAGGATGGGGGAAGGAGTGTAGAGGAGCAAGAACTACTGTCCCTCAGAGATGGGAGGCCTTTCATTATTCATTAGACCTGATTATTCCAAGAGCTTCCAGAATACCAGGGGAACCTGGTAAAGAACTGACCTCAAATAAGAGGAAGGGACAAAATTAAATTGTGCATATTTTATTTATCCTTGTTTATAGGGAGATAGGTCATTTTTTTATGTTCGCTGGAGAGATATCACTAGGTCACCATCAGATGACATGTTGGGATTATAGGGACAGAGCATATATGTTCATGATGGTGAAATGTGACCCATAAAAGAATGTTATATGTATTTGATTAGGATGCTTCAAATGCTGTGAGTTGTCTGGGCCAGGTTGATAGCTATATCCTGCAACCCAAACACAGGCAGCTTCACCCCTTGGAATGATTGTCTAAGTTAACCTGCCTTCTGATCTGACAGTTTATTAAAGATGGAGTTCCAGAGACTTCCATGGGTCCAAAGATGAGAGAAAGGAAGGAAAAAAAAAAACAGAGAAGAGTCAGTTCCAGGCTTTAACCATGTCTAATTTGTTTCACCTTGAAAGCAATTGAAAAGCAAGATCTGCCACACTATGAATACAGACAGTGGATTGTACTTAGCCTAAAGTTTTTGATATTTCTATAAAGTAAAAGAAGCAATTTCTCATTTTATCCGTCTCCTCTTTCCATCATAGACTGTATCCTCTGATACAATTTTTTCTCTTATTGACTCACCTACGGGCTGTCATTCAGAGTGACAGCCATAAAGCATGTGCTGTTCCATTCTGATTCTAATGTCATATTAGCATTTAGCTATTATTAATGCAATCACATCTATTTTCTCCCTCCCACTTAAAGGAAGTCTCAGAATCAGGTAAAGGCTGACATTTCAGGCAGATGTGTTGCCCAAAATAAAACCCAATTCTCTGAGAGTCAAATTATCAGATTGGGTTTATTAGGCCCTTTCTTTACCATGAATGAGGGAAAGAAGAAGAGAGAATCTGGCAACGTGTCATGAAATTTCTTCTCAGACTTGGAAGTTTGGGGGCAAGACGCTCCTGTCATTTTAAATAGGAAATATCTTCTAGTCATAAAAAATCAGAGAAAAATAAAGATGGAACAACTTTGGAATCAAGCTTATCTTTACATTTTTAATAAGCCTTTAAACTCTCTGGTACACCACAGTTTACACCCGCTGACATGGCACTGACCACACTTCTCTGCATTTTTATCTTTAAGAACATATTTAAGGAGACACCTCTTACAAAAGGAGAACCTAAAGTGTTTATTATTTCTTTAATTCCGGGCCAGTTATAAATAAAATTAAGTTTTGCTTTTAAGACCAATAAAGGATTTAAAATAAACTATTATAAAAATGGAAACTTGGAATTGACATGAACAGGTGTGAGACAGCATGCTCACTGGAAAGGCAAGATTAATACTGGGGTCCTTATTGCGTCTGATAAATAAGTGCTTATTTGGCTAAGGGATTTTATTAGAAAGGATCTAAACAGGAAAAACAGAACTTGCTATTCATGTTTCAACAAAGAGAATTTAATAGGGAAAAAAAAGGGAATTGGACACGCTTGGAAGACAAGACCACGCGAGGATGAGTTTGCACCCTAAAGAGAGAGAAGGGAGACAGGTGTTACTGGGTCCCCCAGGCAGAAGTGAGGACGAACATGGGCCTCCCTGGGGGGAACTTGAACTACAGAGCACCTGCAGAGTAGGCTGGAGTTTACACAGGAGACTGGGGGGCGTGGGGGGGAGGGCGGCATTATTCTCTTATCCCCCAGTCAACCTGCAGTGTCTCTCACTGGAGAAAAGCAGTTAGAACCAGTCCAGAAGGTAGAGAAAGGAGGCAGTGCCCCTGTCTGCCACACTGAGCAGGCATATTTTATTGGCTGTGAACACATTTGTCAAAGAGGTGAAACATACCCCTACTGGCAATAACATGGTTTTGAAGTGATGGAAGAAATTTTCACATATTGAGGTATGGGGAAGTCATGCTGGCTTATACATGATTTGGCTTGAACTTTATGCTAACTAGAACAGCCCATCTTATGGCCTGTCAAATATGTATCGTACGTCTGCTATAAACATTAAAGAATGCATTTAAAAATAAAAATGGGGGAGCGCCCATCGTGGCTCAGTCGTTGGCGAACCTGTCTAGCATCCATGAGGAGGCATGTTCGATACCTGGTCCCCTCAGTGGGTTAAGGATCCGGTTTTGCCATAGTTGTGGTGTAAGTCACAGATTTGGCTTGGATCCTACGTTGCTGTGGCTATGGTGTGGACCGGTGGCTGTGGTTCCAGTTGGACCCCTAGCCTGGGACCCTCCATGTGCCATGGGTTCAGCCCTAAAGGAAAAAAAAGACCAAAAAATAAATAAATAAATAAATAATAATTAAAAATTAAAAACATAAAAATAAAATAAAAATAAAAATGGGGTATTTCCCATTGTGGCTCAGTGGTAATGAACCTGACTAGTATCCATAAGAACATGGGTTTGATCCCTGGCCCCACTCAGTGAGTTAAGGATCCAGCATTGCCGTGAGCTGTGGTGTATGTCAAAGATGTGGCTTGGATCCCAAGTTGCTGTGGCTGTAGAGTATTCTGGCAGCTATAGCTCCTACTGGACCCCTAGCCTGGGAACTTCCGTATGCCATGGGTGCAGTCCTAATAAGCAAAAAACAAAAATAAATAAATAAATAAAAATAAAAATAAAAATGGAGAAACTGTGCTTCAGGCATCTGGGAGGGAGCTGGGGGGCCATTGTGGATGTGGTTTCAGACATGTTCCTGTATTACTGAGACCCTGAATTTTCTGAACTATTATCAAACTCAAGGATATCACCAGCTGTTCTCAAAAGAGTATCTACCAGCAGCTGACAGCTGCAACTTTATGGTTTCAAGGTCTCCCCTTATAGCTATGCAACCATTTTGGACCCAACCAATCCTTGCTTAACAAGCACCCTTACATCTTGCCAGCTGTAATCCTAATTCTTGACAAACAACTTATATAATTTTGCTTTGTTTTGCCTACACCGCCCCCCCACAATTTGTAGTCCAGCAGAACACAATTCCAGTACTGCTTGAATCTGTCTCCCAGGCTATAGTCTTCAGTTTGGGTCAAATAAAACTCTTTTCTATTCCTATTATAGATTATTTATTGATTATTTGCTTCAACAGACATATACACACAAAATATTAGAAATAATTACATTCATTATTACAATTAATAATAAACATAAACCCTTGAGTAACTTCCTTAACTTTGTTTTAATAAATATATTCACAAACTGTACACACTAAACTGAACATATCCATAGCTTTCAAATATTCATGAAATGTGTAAGTAAATTAAGCATTCATTAGACAATGAAAAACATTATATTTCAAACAGTAGAAATCAATCACATTCATAGTTTATATTCTGTGATCATCATGTGAAGGTGACAAAGAAATTTAAAAATTTTTTGCATAACTCATGGATTAAAAATCAAATGGAAATCTCAGTCTGTTTAGAGTTAAATAATGATGACAGAATTTGTTACTCCATCAAAGTAGCATACAGGAAAACATTTATAAGCTACAGTGCACATTTACCAGAAAACAAATACTTTTTGTGAATATTAATCACTCCTATATTTCTTTCATAAAAACAACCAAAAATAATCATTTACAAAGAAGGATGAATTCATAGGAGACTGTGTTTTAAAGTAACAGAATTTTTTAAAACATCAGTGTTTATCAAAAACATGTCCTTGAAACAACCAATAAGATAAACACTCATTAGTCCTGATAAGAGAAAGAGACAGAAGGAAAGACCAAACATTAGAATGGTAGACAGAATCCACAACTAAAGTTGCAAGGGAGTTTTTAAAAAGAACAACAACAAAAAAAATTTTATGAAAAAATTAAAAAGTAAATTGATAGTTTCCTACAAGACTACATATTACAAAAGTTATCAGTTTGGAAAGCTTGATTAGATCAATTCTCATAAAATAAATTGAAAACATACTTTCAGTTTTTACATATTTCCTTGAAAAGTTGACAAATTCGTTTCTTCCCTAATAAGCATACAAAACTTTTAAGGAAGGAATATTTCCTATGTTATTTAAAATATCCTATAACATATTGTTTCAGTCTTCTCAGGCTGCCATAACGAATACCATCTGCCGTAAGAAATACCATAGACTGGGTGGCTTAAACAACATAAATTTATTTTCCCACAGTTATAGAGGCAGGAACTCCAAGGTCAAGGTACCAGCCTATTTGGTTTCTGGTAAGGATGCTCTCCCTGTCTAGTAGATTCCAGCTTTTCATTGTGTCCTCAGCAGCCTTTCCTAAGTGCATGTAGAGAGAGAGAGAGGGAGAAACAGAGAGAGAGCACACAGGCTTTTCTTATAAAGACACTAATCCTAGGGATCCAGGCACCTGCCTCATGACCTCCATTAACCTCAATTACTTCCTCAGAGGCCCCACACTGAGGGTTAGGACTTCAACGTATGAATTTAGGGGAGACGCAAACACTCAGTTCGTAACACATTTAAAGGAAGAATAATTTTTCCCAATGAATTCAGAAACTATCTAACTTAGAAATTCAGATGCAAAAACCACCCAATTAAATATGAGCACATTAGCTCCAGTATTACCATTGAAGGTTACTGTGGTTACGATTAATCTCAGGATTGTTCAACATTAAGAAACTTATAACTCAGACTGTGATAAAATGATGCTCTGTATTTCCCCCAAACAGACCTGTTCTTAGTCTTTAGACAATGTCGGAGATAAGAATTTGTAGATAAACAAGGGCAGTAAAGGCTTCCTGCCACCTTGACGACTTGTACCACATCTGCCTTGGAGCTTGCCTAGTTGTTTAAGGTGAGTGTCTTGGGTAATTCATGCTTCATGGCAGGTTTTTGTCCCCTCAGTCAAGATACTTCATTTCTGCTGACAATACTTATGGATAAATGCTTTAATCTGTTATCAGCACTTGGCGGACCCATGTTCCCTTTAAATGCTTAAATTGCACTTATTCGTATAAGTAATGGATTTAGTAGGTTGGCATATTAGCTATTAAGTGAGAATCTGTAATTTCTAATAAAAGAAGGTAAAGGCCAGTTAATTGCAGATGAAATAACCTAGCAACAATTCACTTTACATGGAATTTGAGATTTCAGAGTTAAAATGGAACTTAGTATTATACAGAAAGAGTCATTCTCAAGGTGACTGGATTTTTTTTATACACAGGTTTTTTTTTTCTACTAAAGATCAAAGATCTTCATTTATTCTTTATCCTTGCAGGCAAATCCCTGATCCAGGCATTAGTCATCTTCACCCTGGATTACTTCAGTACCTTCTGTATTACAAAACTAGCTCTCCCTCTCATGTTTTTTAATCACTGTTAAATGCTGCCTGCTTATTTTTTTCATTGAAACATATTATTCAACTTTAAAACCACGATCCCTTTTCCATAACAAATCCTATCTAAATTTACTTGTTCATACCAATGTTATTTTTCTAAAAAGAGAGAAATAATTTTAAGCTACCAATAAAAGTGTCCACTTTTCTTCCTTTACCACCTTTTCATCCACAAAAAAAGTAGCACTGAAAACCTAGAGAACCCATAGATCTATTCATCTGTCTGTTAATTCATCCACTCAGTATGTCTTCACTAACAGTCCACTAGGCTCTGGCCCTGTGTTGTAGGAAGTAAGAGAAGGAATGCTGAACGAGGCAGACAGTAATCTTGTTCTCATGAGCTGTACAGTCTAGTAGGACGAACGGCACTTCACAAATCATTGCAAGTGCATGAGTGTGTAATCGAAATGTTCGGGGTATTATGGGAGGATATTATAGACAGAACTAACCTTCTTTAAAGTTTAAGGCCTTGAAGAACCTTCTTTAAGCTTTAAGGGCTCAAAGAACCTCGCTTTACAATTTAACTTGTATGAGTTCAGGTGAACTGTTTACATTTTCTGAGGTTTAATTTCCTCATCTATAAATGAGATTCACACCTTACAGCGTCCTTATGAGAATAAGTCATACATTAAGTGAAATTGCCTAACAATACTTGAAAGATGGTAATATAAATAATAAAATATATTAAGTGAGTACTATATGTCTGGCATAAGTTTAATGTATTAAGCCATTTAATCCTCCAAACGACTCTATGAGTTTGGCTTAGATATGGTCCTTTTTCCCTTTTATAAATCCTTCTACAGATAAGTGAATTTAAATTCACAGGCAAGTAAACTGAGACACAGAGAATTAAGGAGTTTGGCTCAAATCTCAAATACAGACAATGAAGGATCTGGGGATCAAAGGAAGGCAGTCTGGTTCCTAATCCAAGCTCATCACCCAGCTCTGTATCGCCAACAGCACTTCAATTCTAGGGGACACTAACTTTGTTCTCCAACCCAACTGTACCCCAGGAGTCAGAGAACTTCAGTGATGGTCACGGTCAGTGGTCAACATGGAGTCCCCAAGGTGTCCCCAACTGTCTAACAGCAAACAGCGAAGTAATTTAGTTGCCTGTCTTTAAAAGATACTCTTACTGAGCTTTAGGGTTTTGATCCCTAATTACTGGAAGGTGAGACAATAAGTTGAAGAGTTTTTCTATTTTAATATTTATGTGTTTATCTGTTTGCGGCCTTTGCAGCTCTTTCTGTAGAAATAAGAATCTACTTATGTTGTAGACATCTTTTCATCCTGGGAATGATGCTCAAGATGAGGTTGAAGTAATACAAAGGCAAACATTTCAGTCTACCTGGAGAGAGGCTATGACTGCCAACCTCTGATTTGTGAGTAGGGGCAGGAGGCCTGGAAACTTCCATGCTTAGAAATGCTTTTGGCTGGTGGATGTGAAAATTTTAGTGGGAGGAGTAAGAGTCTGTGTGCAGGCATCCTCCTCTTCTGGCAGAATGACTGGTCCCATGGGAAATGGACCAGTTTGTGGGCACAGATAAAAGGAACTGAGAGGTGAGCCCTGTGACCTGTCCCTGGAAGAGCCTGACCAGTGGATGTGAACATTCCCTAGCTATGCTGGTCAATGCTGTGACCAGTGGTCAAACATGGCCTTGAGCACCTGTAATGTGGCTAGTGGGATGGAAGAACTGATTACTTCAACTTTATTTGTTTATTCATTTAAATTTAAATAGACACAAGTGGCAAGTGGCCACTGTATTACATTACAGAGGTCCAGGCCAGAGGTTCTCATGTTTCAGACTTCTCTGTGCTGGAGGAAAAATGAAGAGAACAGGATTGAGGAAGAGCATCCCAGCCCCAAGAGCTGGAACCCAGCATCTGGTAGTCAAATAATAGCTAGGCCAGCCCTTCTCAAACTGGCCCAGTCGTAGTGTCCTTGGTGTCTTTATTTATATTTTTTTATCCACAGTGGCCTGAAGCAAAGATGTATCAAACCATTCCATAGGTTACACAGTTAGGGCTAAACAATGCAGTCATGTTCATGGGATGTTCAACAGATGTTACTGTGCTTCCCTCAAAAATTGAAACTATACTAAGTTGACCTTAAGAATGTGTTGTGGTGTCAGAGGGAACCATGAAGCTGAGCCATGGGATTCCCTACTGAGTGGTAACAATTTCATAGAGTATGAACAACAAATGCGGTCACTCTGTGACCACCTTGGAACAAAGGTAAAGCAAGGACACTGTGCTCCCAAACAAGGGACCAAACGTCTACTATTGCCCATGACATCTTAAGCCCCACTTCATTGCTCTTCCTCCTACATAAAAAATGTTAAGATGCTCAATCACTGGGTCACCCCTGCTTCCTGGCAGCATCCAATCCAAAATTAAATTTATTTCCTGGCATTCTCTCCTAAATTCAAAATTTCAAACTAACTGGTAAGCCCACCCCAACCCACTTTGCTGAGATGCTCTGTGGTTGCCCAGAGTATGGGTCTTTCCAGCTGCCACAAGGTACACACCTAACTCTGGCTACAGGTGTGTTCCTGGTGGTCTGTGGAACCCTGATTTAGCAAGGTCTATCCTAAAATTTCATATAACATGACAGTTTATATGAGAAGCATCCTTGTGTTTTACTCATGGAATGATGTCTCCCTTTGTAACTTCACAAGAGTCTCTGTGTGAGTCAAGAACCATGGCTTCAGGCCAGTGCAACAGTCTAGCGTCACAGTAGACTGAAAGTGATAGTTCTCCCCTCTTCCTATTTTGTGAACAAATGAATCCTTTCTTTGAAGAAATTGTTGTTCAGTTACCTTCTTCAGTGGATGCTTGTGAGAGACCGAACAGACAAATGAATAATGGCCAGATCATATATAAAAATAGAATTGACCCATGGTCTGCAGCAACTATCTCAGGAAACCCACCCACTGACCGATGGAACCACCACAGGAAGCCAGCCGATAACCCAGAAGACTTGTAGGAATCAGACCACTTGAGCAATAATGTTTCAGGAAGTCAAACAATAATCCCTCTAAAATCAGCTGAAAATGTCCAGGAATTGGTGAATAACTGACGGCTTTCCCAAGTGTTGTCCCTGCTCCAACTTTGCACCAATGAGAGAAAGACAAACATGCATCCCTAACCAATCACAAAGGATGACCCACTTGAAGCTGGAACACCTCCACCTCCCCTCCCCCACAGCCGAGAGCCTCAACTCAGGGCACACCTGAAGCCTCCCCTTTATTATACAGCTTTCCCCCTCTTCTGAGTCTCTGCTAAGACATGAGTGATGGTGGCTGACACCCCCTGTCATACCAAACTTGAATAGCTTTTGCCTTTTCTCTTCTGGTTAGTCTTCATGTATTTCCACTCCTACAATTAAAATCTTACTATAGGAGTTCCTGTTGTGTCTCAGCATGTTAAGAACATGACTAGCATACATGAGGATGTAGGTTTGATCCCTGGCTTCACTCAGTGGGTTAAGAATCCGGCATTGCCACCAGCTGCAGCTCCAATTCAACCCCTAGCCTGGGAACTTCCATATGCCACTACTGAGGCCCTAAAACGAGATTTAAAAAAATCCTGTGGTATATTTCAAAACCCACCCTCCAGGAAGTTTGCACTAACTTATATAACCAAAATGTGCTTAAGATTTGTGTTTTCCCACTAAATCACAAATTTATCAATCTCTTTAATCTTGCCAATCTGTTAATAGGCATTGGCTCATGATTTTATGTGAATTTATTTGATTTCACAGAAGTTTAACATCTTTTCACATGTTTATGGGCCATTTGTATTTCCTTCCTTGTAAAGCACCTGTTCTTGTATTCGGTCCATTTTATGGGAAGATAAGAAATTTGAGGCTAAGGTCCAACCCTGTAATTACTACCTATAACATCTGCTTTATTCTTATGATTCTTTACTATATGGCCCAGTAGAAATCCAACTGAGAATGTTGTTTTTCAAGAGTTCTGCCTAGAGATGGGAATTCCCATCAAGAAATTGGGTATCACTAATATGATATCACTTATATCTGGAATCTAATATATGGTGCAAATGAATCTTTGCACAGAAAAGAAACTCATGGACTTGGATAACAGACTTGTGGTTGCCGGAGGGGTGGGGTAGTGTAATGGTCTGGGAATCTGGGGTTAATAGATGCAAACTATTGCCTTTGGAATGGATAAGCAATGAGATCCTGCTGTATAGCACTGGGAACTATATCTAGTCATTGTTATGGAGCATGATGGAGGATAATGTGAGAAAAAGAATATATATATGTGTGTGTATGTGTGTGTGTGCATGTGTGTGTGTGTTATATATGTGTGACTGGGTCACTTTACTGTATGGTAGAAAATTGACAGAACACTGAAAACCAACTATGAGAGAAAAAATAAAAATCATAATTTAAAAAAAGATTACACTTGGACAGCTTTGTGCCAAAATAAATAAATAAATAAATAAAAGAAATTGGGTATCACTAGATCTAGGAAGGGAAACAATGTCCATAAGAAAGGTGTGAACTGCAATCCCAGAGACAATAGGAAAGCCAGATATGAACCCATAAGCAAGGGAGCATGCACCCTTAGTGTATGAGGCTGCATAGATTCCAGTGCTCCTGAACCTTGGACTTCAGTCATTGGAGCTCAGAACCATCCACCTTGTCAGGCAGCAATGTCCTGCATTCCATGAGAAGTAAGAAGCCCTAGACATCGTTCCACCATCCACCACACCCCCGGCCAACCCTTACTGATTCTGCAAGGAGATATGATGGGGCAAATGCAACAGGAATTAATATGAGGGTGATTTAACTCAGGAAGTTATGGAGAATATAAAGGGATTTGGTTTAAAGTCACACACTTTAGAATAAGATATATTTTTAGTTGTTTGTAAAATTATGGCATTCTGAAGTAGGTTATCGTGTCACTGTATGGTTCCGACTAAATAAAGGAGGTTCTCCTCTCTTCCAGATTCTGCCGGCCACCTGAGATCTGCACACACTGGGTGAGTTTCAGAACTTTGTTGCTAATGGGATTATAAATCCTAGTTTTAAAAAAGTTTAAACCACAAACACATGATGTCAAAATTATGTTTTTGATCTTATTTTAAAGAATAACTCCCTTTTTCTCTGGCTTCCCTCCCTTCTTCCCCTTAAAGAAGACTTTGGCCCTTTACAATGCCCCTTTGTATAGACTTTAGGATATAGTCTAAGTCTTCTTTAAAGGCTAGAGTTTTTCATAAATAGAAAGTTAGAGTGAAAATGTTGTCTGAAGGGAAGCAAACGGAACAGTAAACCTGACTCATTAAAATGTATAAAACCAAAAAGCCCTTATAATATCCCACCTAAATGGGCAGCAGGGAAAGAAATATAGGCCATATGAACAGATAAACAACAACTATGAAGAAAGAAAGTGATGTTCTGCCTGCACTGGTGGGCTGCAAATCCAAATTGATTGGCCATATTCTGTCAAGAAAATGGATTGAACAAATCAATAAATTATGAGTAGAATCGATTAAACTGGCATCATAATTATGGCACAGTATGTTACAGAAGCTCACAACTCTCGGGCTTCACAGCAAAATCGTCAGCAGGATCCTGGATCACGTATCTGCTTATTGTTCTTTCTGGACACAGGAATCTTCTGCTAAACCATGTCAGAAAGGTAGGTAATTCAGCTCAGGCTAATGAGAATTTATTTTTTTATTTTTTGTCTTTTTTGTTGTTGTTGTTGCTATTTCTTGGGCCGCTCCCGCAGCATATGGAGGTTCCCAGGCTAGGGGTTGAATCGGAGATGTAGCCACCGGCCTACGCCAGAGCCACAGCAACGCGGGATCCGAGCCGCGTCTGCAACCTACACCACAGCTCACGGCAACGCCGGACCCTTAACCCGCTGAGCAAGGGCAGGGACCGAACCCGCGACCTCATGGTTCCTAGTTGGATTCGTTAACCACTGCGCCACGACGGGAACTCCAAGGCTAATGAGAATTTAACTGTCAGTTCCAAGAAGACACAACTAGACTAATTAGTAACAATCATTTTCAACACTATAATAACTTAAATCATCAAAACAAAAAGGAAATATGCATTTAGTAAAACAGAGAAACAAGCAAAAAAAATAATAATAATTCATGACTGAGTTCTCCAGAGACGTTGGCAAGTCTATCTACTGCCCTTGAATCACAGAGGTGACCCTCATTTATCTGAAAGATGTTAAAAAACTCAAATAGCACTTCAGAGCCTAGGTGGCCACATTTCCAACCATTTAGAAGAGGGTAAGTTTTTCTAGTTAAGGTCCATAGGAACTCATGCCTAGTTAGAGAATTGAATCTACAGAGGTAAAACCACACTGTTGATTTGGGGAAGGACAATGAGTTAATTTCCTCCAGGGCATATCATTGGCTGGTTTTCATTAGACTCAGAGCTGCCTCTGACGTAGCTGTGATAAAGAGCAAAAAACATTCATTCAATGTCATCTCTGCATCAGTATGCCGGCATTTTTTAATGCATGTGTTCAGTTGTGCTGAGTCTATTTCTTCCCAACTATCAGAGTCACCCTTTCTATTTGCAACTTATTTTAGACAAATAAAGATTTCCTAAATTTAGGCATTTTAATTTTGTTGTAACCTTTATGTGAAAAGAATCTGAAAAGGAATGGATATATATGTGTATATAGGGTGTGTGTGTATGTGTGCGTGTGTGTGTGTGTGTGTGTGTATAACTGATTTACTTTGTTGTGCACCTGAAACCAACACAACTTTGTAAATTGACTATACTCCAATAACATTTTTTTTTTAAAAAAAGAAAGAAATGTTCTGGAGAGCACTAAAAAATTGTATGAGACTTTTAGAAATTAATCCAAAGGGCATAATAAATAATTAAGAATGTGTTTCTCTCAACATTCCAGAAATGCCCCCCATAGATCTAAGCAGGGTAACAGGCTTTTGTCTGGTCTCAGTGATGAAGATGGGTCAAAAAAAAAAAAACCTGTTATTTGTACTTAAGTTATTTATTTGGGAGGAGGGAACCCAGATACAATATAAACAAAGTAAACTTTTTGAAGGAACTCTTTAAACAATATTACTAAGACGGGCTGGTTAAAGAAAAATCTCACACACTGCCCAAAAATAAGCCAAAAAATGACTCAGCAAATTTGATGCCAAGACTGTAAGTGACTTTACATAATTTAATGAAATTTAAACACAGTGAAAGGATAAAGCTTTGTGACTCAAATGCCTATTTCAACATTTTGAGCTATTGAGTGAGAACGAAAAAAAGTCCACAATGACCTTGCGTAGGAGTTAATCTTGAGAGTCTTATTAAATTAATGGGTGACTGCCATTTATTTGCATTGGTAACACAAATACATCTCTGGAAAGGATTTGGCATTTTCATACTTTCCTCAGTGAAAGTAAAGAAAAAGGTATATATTAAACACATTACTGATTCTCCCCAGTTTGAATATTTTAGTCTATCCTTATCTCTCCTTCTACCGGTCTCAAAGTCTGCCTACTGGAAGACAGTGAGGGAATCAATGAATTGACTTATTCTTTTAAAATAATAATAGTAACAACAAACCACAATGACAAGAGTTTCCTTCACTCAGTGCCTGGGCTGGTGGGCTGCCTCTGGAGGGAAGGAGGAGAGGGCAGAGATGGATGAGATTTTGCTACAGGCATCATAGAAAGAGGATATTTTAAAACATTTATTCAACTAATATTTTATTTTTAAAAAATCATGTGTTTATTGTTCAAAAACATTGAGTATAGATCTACAAAGAGAATAAAGCAAGGGAAGAAAGAGGATGCCACCCAGCATCCACCCACCCAGAGAGAAAACCACTTCTTTCTATGAAAATTAAAAAGTACTGCCCATTCTCTTTAATGACATATTTCTATTTAACAGTATAGCGTGACTATCTTGCCAAGTCAAAAAATTTATTTCTATCCCTGCATTTTAATGGGCACATTGTATAACTGTGCCGTGATTTCTTCAAGTATTTATCTATTGTTAAATGCTTAGATCATCCCCATTTGGGGCTATCACAGAAAGACTGCAATGCTTTCTTTGTGGCTGCTTTATTATGTGAAGAGCTTCAATTATTTCCTTGGGATCATTTCCTAAAAGTAGAATTGCTGAGTCAAGGGGTAGAGTCTTTTGATAAATATTGACAAACCGCTTCAGAAAGTTTGTGCAAACTTATGTGCCTGTTGGGAGCATAAGCAATTCCTACACCTCAACATCCTTATTGACATGATTAGTATTCTTACTAATCTTCCCGATTTTGCAGATAAAATATATCTCTTACATTCCGTTTTTATTTCTTACAGGTAAACTAGCACAACTCTGTGTATTTATTAGCCATTGAGTTTAAAAGAATTTTGTACCATATTTTTAGGTAACTGTCCTCTAATTGGGCAAACACATTGAGGATCTATTTCCCACCAAAGAACAAGAGAATAAAGAGGTTACAATTTACTAGATGACAAAATGATGCTAAAATATATTTCATTTTCACAACAGAAACATAGTCACCCCCTACCTATATTTAGCGGTTTAAAAAATATATGAGCAGATGAGCCAAATGCAATTATTTTTCCTATGAAATGGCTTTAGAAAGTGAAATATTAGAAACCCGTCTAGGAGAATTGCTGAAAGCCTGGATTATTCCAGCCATGTAATCCTTCAAGATGCATCTGCTGGATGTTTGGAGAAGCCAAATTATTCTCTGGGCACCTTCTTTCAGGATTTTTAACCAAGTGACAAAGAGCAGCAGTTTGAGATTAAAATATTATATCTGTTATGCTATGGAAAGTGAAATAGGGGTGCAGCTTACAGGGCTTAATGACTGACATGCCCACATCCTAAGGGAGCAAACCAGAGAGCAGAGGCCAGGCTGGGGAAGGTCTCACACCAGGAGCTCCTGAGTAGGGAGCATCATGGGGCAACACAGGCCCTCGAGGTGGGGGAGGGGCAATGGCTACCCAGCTAGGATGAAATCCGGGAAATAGAAAGAATAGAAAAGACCCAATAAATTGTCTCAGAAATTCAAAGGCGCTAAAGCTGTAATTGTTCCTTTAAAGTCTATTTAGTTAGTAACAACTCTGTCCAACGGAATTTTTATACTTCTAGAAAATACGCAACTGGGGGAAAATAAACACCTTCTATCATAAGCACCCCACAGCAGATGTTTGACATCCTTGTATTAAGTGAAATTGTATAAACCAAAAAGTGAAAGTAAGATGACAAATGAAAATAAATGTGTGCCTTGGGATGAACTTCCAGTACAGGGCTCCGCAGGATGATCCCAAAAGGCCTGGGTTGCCTTTGTGGTTTGCTTGCCTTGGCTGATGTTGTCAGTGCCACAAGGCATCCAGGAGGCCTTTGATCATTGCCTAGATCCCCCCAGGATACACAGATGGAAGCTTTAAAAATGTTAGGCTTGTGTAGAGCTAAATCTGGTTACTTAATGGCCTGGAAATCGATGGTTTTAAAAAAGAAGGATACCTTATAATCTTATAACACTGCAATTACAAAATACTTTCACAGGTATGAACTGTCAGAGGGGCCTTTGATTGTCATTTCTGGGTTGGAGAAACTGAGTCACAGCATTGCTATATGATTCAGCAGAGCCATGGTTTTATGACAGAGGTAGGACTCCAGTCACACATTTTGATTCCCTACACCCAATTTTATTTTCATTACATCTTAGCCAATCCACATTCAAGGTGAAATAAATCATGTAATAAATTTCAACTTTTTTTCTTACCCTTTCCTTCTGCCCTTAACCATTTTAAAAGTCTATCAAGGTGCTTGTTGTTCATTCCAATTTTCTGATTGCTTAAAAGGCAAGAGTTTGCTTTTATCAACCCCAATTATTTGGAGGCGAAGAAATGAAATTTGACTTTCAGGAATTTTCTAAGATGACAAGTATAAAAGCCTCAAACTGGTACCCTTTTTCCTTTTTAGTCCTTTTTATATTTTTTTTTTGGCATCCTCAGAGGTAGAGGGGTAGAGATGAAATTAATGTCACTGTTGGCTATATTAGGTGGCTAATGGAAGAAATCAGTTTCAAAATAGGATATTCCTTATTGATGAATTCCAAAGATAAGAACACAATCTTTTATGATTACTATTAGCTGGGTACAATGTGTCATTTTGTGAGTAACATAAGTTGCATTTGATTGAACTGCAATGAAATCCCTATCATCTAGGATTCCAGTAAAACATAAGAACAGCCAGATTTGAAGGAAAGACTTTGTTTCTGTTTTAATAGAAAAAGAATTCAATTTCCACTTTTATAGAACTCTCCAGGGACTTCCATAAGAAGGAAATAATGATTATGAATGAGTCCAAGGCAAACTATTTTTGATTAAGACATTTTGATAGATGATAAATAAAGGGAGATTTTTGGAGGGTCTTGAGAATGTTGGGTAAGGTCACGACCTCAGTTTTAGGTTTTTTAGGTTACTGAGATCAAGATGCTTCTAAGACATTCATGGGCATTACCACACATGTGTTGAAAATACTGAACCAGCATTCAGAATAAAAATCTCAGCAGGAGAATAAAGTAGGAAGCACTTTGTATTTCAGTAATTGAGGCTGCGGGGGTGTATGATCTTGCCTAGGAAGAGGATGAACTAAGAAGAAAAGGCAGCCTAGAACCGAATCTGGAAAAACACATATGTTTAGAGAAAGGACAGAGAAAACAACCAATACTGGCTGGAGGGAGGGACAGAGTGGTGGGAACAGGGTCACAAAAGCTGAGAGTGAGAAGGGAGTGGGGCATTTGCATATGTGGAGGATGGCAAAAAACCCAAGTCTGCAATGAGGGCAAGTCGCCCACTGTCTTTACGGAAGTTGGTATCATTGGGCCCCTGGAAATATCCAGATCAGCTAAGTTATGGGGCAGCGCCAGGAGAGATGACATTGAAGAGTGAGTGGGAAGCCAAGAAAATCAGCTGGTGTATAAAGCTGTTACTTTCCACAAGTTTAGCTATGATTAGATGGAGATATTGTGATCGTATGACATCCAGGAAGAGTTATTTTCATTTCATTTTGTTTTTTAAAATGGAGACAATCATATTTCAGTACCAATGGGAGGACCAAGTTGAGAGGGGGAAAAAAAAGCTGAAAACAGGGAGGAAAGATAATCAACAACGTGTTTTTTTAAAAAACATAAAGGGAGTTGATCCTAGAGGAGACATTGGATTCCATCATCTACCAGTGGGAGGAGAGAGTGGGGGGAGATGGGTGCTAAGTATTTATCTTTATTTATAGGTACAGGGAAGTTGATAGAGTTCCTGTCTAATAACATCTATTTTCACGGTGAAGTAGCAAGAGTGGTCATCTGCTGAGATTCAGGGAGAAGTAGGGAGGGTTGGAGATGGGAAGAGTCAGAATCAAGTTTATAAAGCTTGAAATGATTATTTCAGAGAGAGGGAGAGAGCAGGCCAACCAGGGCAAGATAGGAAAAAAGCCAGGCAGTTTTGAGAGAATCAGCTGAGTTTAGCAACTGAATCATAACAGTGTCAATTTGCCAGGCAGTGTAAATAGAAACCCAATGTTCCCTATGAGAAGGATTTTGATTACTAAGGAATGTAGATATTAGCAAGAGTTCATGACCTGGTGTTCAAGAAGGGATTTCAGAACTTGACAAAGCTGGCAAAAAAACACACAACAACAACAACAACAAAAAAACACTAAAAAGCCCCCCAAAACAGGACATCTGACACCCTGCAATGGGTTCAAAGTTAAATCGTTTTTGAATTACTGACAAAGATAACAGGAATGAAAATAAATATCAGTACTCAAGTTGTGAGAAAACTCAGGAACAAAAAGAAAATGGTAGTTCTAACGTTTACCCCAGGGGACCCCCAATTCAAATTATAGCATAAAAGAAGAACTCTCATTAAAGAGGCAGATGGGCATAGAAAGGAAGATTCCTCTATCCAGAAGAAAGTGGGGACACACTGTGCACCTTCAGTTCACGTTAACTTGGTCTCCTTCTCCACCTGCCCATTCCTTCATGTGAGACCTCTGAGAGCTCCGGCTGGACTGGTTGTACAATTGTGCTGTCCAACAAAATAGACCACCCACCTGCCCTGCCTCTCTCCTCGATTACCTTGAACATAATTTCAGACATCATATCAATTCACCCTTAAATATTACAGTTGCATCTCCAAAAGGTAAGGACTACAAAAAAGAACTGCAATATTATTATCTTCTTAAAATCAATATAACTAACTCTTGTACTACCCTCAAGTATCTATGCAGTACTCAAATTTTCCAACTGCAACAAAATTTTACATACAGTTTAAGATCCAAGTAATGCTGATTGTTTGATGTTTCTACTTTCAATCTATAGTAGTATCTCCCTTGTCTTTTGTGTCATTTCATTCTGTGTGGTTTGGCTTTCGTTCACAAATTATTTGTTAAAAAGACCAGGTTGTTCTATAGGATTTCCCCCCAGCCAAATTCTCTAGAACTTTGATCGCTGTGGTTTTATTTAATATATTCTTGTCCCCCATATTTCCAGTAAAGCTGTAGATTAGGATAGACAATTGGTCAGACTAGGTTTGATCTTTGGGGCAATAAGAGTCCATAGACAGTGTATGTACCTTCATCAGGGTCACAATCTGTGTGGTTGTTTTTCCTTTCGTGAGCGTCGTAGCCATTGATTATCATTATGTAGATTCACTACTTCATTAAGGGTGGCAAAACATGTCATATTCTACAGTTACCACTTCCTCTTCCTTTATTATGTGGAATAATTCTGTAAAGAGAGAGCCTTGCTCATCAACCAACTATTTGCTTGCCCTGAGATCAAATTCATATGGAAAAAGCACATTTGATGTTTTTTAATCCACTATAATAATAATCCTTATTGATGGTCAAGTCCATGGCCACAACATGGTAGTCTTTCATAACCACCTTGATTTCTGGTACAACAAGCTGTTCCAGGTTCATGTGTATATTGGACCTAGAATTAGTCATTTCTCTCAAACCTTCTCCCTGTAAATGGGAAATGATAGAGGCTACAATCATGGTGTTAGGAGTTCATAAATCTTTGACCATGATTGCAGCTTACTCGATTCTTTCCTAAACATTTTAACCACATATGATTTTTCCCTTATTTTTGCTCTTGATTGTGACAGTGCGATAGTTCTTCCCAAAATACGCAGACATTTTCTTCCCATGGAGAACCAGCAATACAGGCAGACTGACCCCACCGAGAAGGGTCAGGGAAAATATTCATGGCCCAGAGCAATGACATGGCTTTTTAGAATAAAACTTCTCCAGCTGTACTCTGAGGTAGGTTCTTCTGCCTGGGGGGTGAAGTTTAGGAGTTACGTCATGATGTCCAGTTACTATTATTTTATGTCTCTCATCCACCTCTTTGCGAAATTGTAGTCCACTCTACACACTAAGTCGCACTGTGAGAATCTACTTCAATAGTCCCCACAGGAGCCCTGAGCCCAGTTGCTTAATGAAATGGTAAATAATCAGCCCGATCAGGAATTTTAAAACCACTTAAAAGGGTTTGACTTGCTGTCCCTTAGACTAGATTTGTCTACAATATCTTAACCATTCTGACTTGAGTGTGACTCTGGCCCCCCCAAGAACATCAGTCTTTATGATCCTGAAGATGAGAAATGCTTTTTCTCTCTAAAGGGTTGCATGTTTGCAAAGGTCAAAGTAGAGGTTTAAAATAATAAAAAAACATTTTTAAAGGAGCTTCAACGACTGTATTTCCCCTTTGGACAAAAACAAAGCGTCCTTATTTGAGTTATTTCCTAGAGGTTCTCTCAAGCTTCTGACAAATATTTGGTGTATTTTCTAACAATGGGTTAGTACATAAGTTCATTTGAGAGATACTTGTATAAAAGAATGATTGAGCCATAATTGTTATTTACTTATTTTAATATAAAGTTAAAAGTTTAAGTTAGAAGACAACCTACGTTGTCTGCCCTTACCAAGACCGTATTTCTCAACCATTAAAATGCACAAAGATCTTATATCTCTAACAACACTTTTTCTAGTCACTTCCGACACAGAAATTCTCAATCCACTGGATAACGTTTAGTTTTTATTTTACTCAACCTCTCTGTGACTTTGACACTTATAAACCTTCACCCTTCCTGAAACTCCTTTAGGATGAGTAGAACCAAAGTATTCTGAGATTCTTTGGACCTCATCTATGTAACAATTTCCTTCACTGACTATGTTTTCATGGCTGCCCCCCAAATAGCAGTGTTCACCCAGGCCTCCAACTTGGTCTTTCTTTTCTTCTTTATCTCAAAGATAGTGAATCATTTTTGATCCACACCTGCTCTTTTCCCTTATTCCCTATATCACTGAATGACTGACACCAAGTGTACCAGGTTATTCACCAGAAAGTGATGGTCACTGGATCTCTTCCTCTCTCTAAAAACCTCTTTAACACGTGCTCTCAAATTTCTTCACACTGCCACTGACCAACACCATGTCTTCATCACTGTGGCTGGCTCACCCACAAGCTTCCATATTAGATTCCCAGCCTGCTGTCCTGCCAACCTGCAAGCCAATGCTGCCCAATATAGTAATCATGAGCCATATATGGCTCTTTAAGTTCTAATTAAATGAAACTAAAAATTCAGCTCCTCTCTCTCACTGGCCACATGGGGCAAGTGTCTCCTGCCTTGGACAGCACTTAAGACATTTCCATCATCACAGAACTTTCTGTTAGACAGTGCTGTTTCAATCATTCACCATGTTCCAATGTATGCTCCATGGAGCACTAAATAAAACTCTCTCCCTTATTACCTAGCACCTCAAAGCAATCTCAACATCCAGGAAGCCTTTTCTAACTTTCTGCAGGGATATGAGATACCCTGTCTCTGGGCATCCATGTCATTTTGGGCTTCTCTTGATTATAAAGAGGAATAATCATGTGCTTGTCTATTTCTTCCACAAGGGTATAATCCTAAGTGCAGGAATTAAATCTATAATTCAAGATGGTGATGTGTGTGCTTAATTAGCCATTTATGAATTCCACAAATATTCATCAAGCTTTGCTAGGGACTGTACAACACTAAGTATAGAACAATTAAAACTGTATTCATATATTTATACTCTACATGTTCACTGTTTATTGACTGGATAAGTAATCTTGACTGTAATACATCAATAACATGTAAACTGATACCATTTTTAAATTTTTTTTTTCTTTTTAGGGCCGCAGGTACAGCCTATGGATGTTCCCAGGCAAGGCGGTGAATCGGAGCTGCAGCTGAGGCTTACACCAGAGCCATAGCCACGCCGATCTGAACCACATCTACAACCTGCACTAGAGCTAATGGCAACAATGGATCCCTAACCCACTGAGCAGGGCCAGGGATTAAACCCACATCCTCATGGATACTAGTTGGGTTTGTTTCTGCTGCATCACAATAGGAACTCCAACTGATACATTTTTGACATAATACACTTGTCAGTACTGTCATAAATAGAGCATTAGGGAGTTCCCTTTGTGGTTCAGCAGTAATGAAGGTGACTAGCATCTTTTTGTTTTTTTAAGCTGCATTTGGCAACATGCAGAAGTTCCCAGGCCAGGGATCAAACCTGAGCCACAGCAATGACAATACTGAAACCACCAGGATACTCTGACAAGCCAATTATCTTAAAAACTCTGTTTTTGGAATTAAAATCATTTTTTAAATCTTTAAAAGACACAAGGAACTTTTGGAAAAAGTTAAAAGAGAAAATGTATAATAATGAAGTAAAAATAAAATGCACCTTTGTTAAATATTTTAGAATCACTATCCTGAAAAGGTGCCAACTACATTATCCATTTCATTAAATTGGATAGTTTTCACCTTAAGATTCTTCTTTTGTTATGTATCCCTAGAGAGGAGAACAAAGCATAATGGTATAGATATTGTAACAGTGCTAGTGAAGATAATTGTACCAAGCCAGCTAGAGTTGTACCATGCCCGCTCCTAGAATAATTTGATGAACATACATATAGTGTCATCAATTGAAAAGGTTTCAAGGGATGAAAATATAATAGAAGATTATGGATCAAGTGTCTCATATCATTGCTCTTAGTAACTCTCACAAAACAGTTGAAAACATATGCTTTAAATGGAAAAGCATCACTGGCCACCACTGGCAATATAAAACTGAATATATTGTTTAAATGTCAGAGCTAGTTTACGGAGACATCCAAAACTCAATGGAACTTACAAATATCAAGTCATTATGTAATTAATTTAAAATAGCCTAAAAATCAGGAGTTCCTGTCGTGGGGCAGTGGAAACGAATCTGACTAGGAACCATGAGGTTGTGGGTTCAATCCCTGGCCTTGCTCAGTGGGTTAAGGATCTGGCATTGCCCTGAGCTGTGGTGTTGGTCGAAGGCCTAGCTCAGATCTGACATTGCTGTGGCTGTGTCTCAGGCTGGGCAGCTACAGTTTCAATTAGACCCCTAGCCTGGGAACTTCCATATGCCATGAGTGTGGCCCTAAAAAGACAAAAGACAAAAAAAAAAAAAAAAAAAAAAAAAAAAAGCCTAAAAATACAAACTATTGAGTAGATTTTCCTGTACTGATAATCTACATGTACAATTAATTCACTTTGCTGTGCAAGTGAAACTAATACAACATTGTAAGTTAACTATACTCCCATATGATTAAATTTTTTAAATAAAAATAAAATAATCTAAAAATAAATTTTCTTCCATCTAATAGACTAAGCAAATCATTATACTACATATTGCATGTTCTGCATTAACCACAAGCAAAAACAGAAGTCATCCAGTGACTTGATATGACAAGCTTGGAATGTTCATGGAATGTGACAGGCTCCTAGGTTATTGAAACTCTTCTACAATATATATATAATCTCAGCATTTAATTTGCTATACTTTGTTAGTTTTGAATGATTTAATTCTAATTTCTATCATGTGTTCAATATTTAGACCAAACGCTATTTCCTTGGCACCTTTCACAACGTTTTGAAATCCCTAAACTAGGTGAGTCAACAAGAATGTGACAAATTTATCATTATATGGCCTTTATCCAAACTCCTCTATTCCACTGCATTTAAGTACGGCCAGCTGTGTTAGCAAATAATAAACTCAGAAAAAGACCTCGCAGACCATATGGCTTCAACTGACTTGGTTCCAAATTGCGCCTTTATATTTTTATTAAAATAAAATATATTACAGAATATAAGCCCAGTAAAATTTCCTTTTTTAACTTAAAGGAAAATTAAACAAAAGGAAAAGAATTCATTAAGATATGTATGGTCACCAAAATCTATAATCAATTTGCCTTCAGCCAAATGTACACACAGACATAGACACTGACACAGAGAAATACACATATACACACACACACAACCTAATTAATGTTTAAGAAGATATAAAGGACATCAAAATATATTTGCTTCTGCTTCTCAAACTGGGGTTCCTATCATCCTGGGTATGCAGTGCTGCATCATTCCATGTTACATAAATTAATGCACTATTTACATTAATACAATGTTATTATGGAATAGAATGCAAAATTGGCACACACTTCCTAGCACTCAGAAAATATCTAATAAAATTAAGGAGCTGAGGAGTTCTTGTCATGGCTCAGCAGTTAGCAAACCTGACTAGCACCCTTGAGGACGTGGGTTCGATCCCTGGCCTCACTCAGTGGGTTAAGGATACGGCATTGCCGTGAGCTGTGGTGTAGGCCGCAGACATGGCTCAGATCTGGAGTTGCTGTGGCTGTGGTGTAGGCCAGCAGCTACAGTTTCAATTGGACCCCTAGCCTGAGAACCTCCATATGTCGTGGGTGTGGCCCTAAAAAGACAAAAAATAAAAAATAAAATGAAAACCAAAATTAAGGAGTTGGTAAACCAAGGAGGTTTCAAGGTAAAGCACTTTGAGCTTGCTGCAAGCCAGGTACATTCTTAGATATCCAGGTATAAATTCTCACCTGCCTTTAAAAGTGTTTTAAGATAATAGAAGGGTTGCACCTATCAAATGATATGGCACAAAACTAAAATCCCACATATCAGAATAATGAGTTCATATATATCGCCAGAATTACAAATGGAAATATTAGTATATCACAGGAAGGTTGACACCACATTACAACCAACAAACCAAATTACTCTCAAAATTGACCAAAAAAGCAACTAGCAGGAGTTCCTGTCGTGGCTCAGTGGTTAACGAATCCGACTAGGAACCATGAGGTTTAGGGTTCGATCCCTGCCCTTGCTCAGTGGGTTAACGATCCGGCGTTGCCGTGAGCTATGGTGTAGGTTGCAGACGCGGCTCGGATCCTGCGTTGCTGTGGCTCTGGCGTAGGCTGGCGGCTACAGGTCTGATTAGACCCCTAGCCTGGGAACCTTCATATGTCGCGGGAGCGGCCCAAGAAAAGGCAAAAAGACAAAAAAAAAAAAGCAACTAGCAGTATAACTATAACTCAAGTAAATTCATTATGTAAAAGAAAAATATAACAAAGCTAAGTAAAATGAAGGCTCAGTGTTTGATATGAGTGAATGAATTATTCATGAATATTCAAGATCGCTCAATTGCTACTAAAATACTTGCCAGAACTTAATAATTAACTTTTATATAGTGATCACCATGTGTTAGCCCTCTTCTAAATATTTTGCAGACATTCACTAATTTCATCTTCATGATAACCCTTTGACTTCTGTACCATTATTATGCTAGTTTACAAAGAAGAAAAATTCAGTCCAAAAATTTAGACCAACTTTTGTAAAGATTCACAGCTGAGCTGGGATATAAATCCAGTAAGTGTGGGTCCAGAATCTGGGTCTCTAATCTTCATATTATCCATCTTCTTCATATATCAGCAAGAAAAATTGACTGATATAAGAAAATATACTGTTAATCCAGTTGTGTGCCACAGATATTTGTCCAAATTATCTTGTAATTATACCTGAATTCAGATGCTTTTAAATGTGTAAGTGGTGCTATGTTTGTGTGTGCTAACCCTTTATTAAATCACGTCACACAAGATCAATAGTGATTTATGATTCAACTTCTAGGCGTCAGGAAACAAAGACACAAACACAATTGTGTGACCTGACTAAGGTCATTATGAAATGGCATCAGAAATAGGACTCAGATCTCCTTGTAGACAATCGTATGCCCACATAATTTTTCTCTGCAAACATTAACAGAGGCCTTAAGACTCCTTTTGATATTTGCTGGCTGATTTAGAATTGTCTCATCCATCCCATGAGATTTGGTATAAATAGATTAAGATATGTGTGTAGGTATAAAATCATGATGTAACTGTGACAGACATCATTATTTTCTTTTTTTTTTTTTTCCTTTTTTTTCTTTTTTGGCTTTTTTGCCATTTCTTGGGCCGCTCCCGTGGCATATGGACGCTCCCAGGCTAGGGGGTCCAATCTTAACTGTAGCTGCCGGCCTACGCCAGAGCCACAGCAACGCGGAATCCAAGCCACGTCTGCAACCTACACCACAGCTTATGGCAACGCTAGATCCTTAACCCACTGAGCAAGGCCAGGGATCGAACCTGCAACCTCATGGTTCCTAGTCGGATTCATCAACCACTGAGCCACGAGGGGAACTCCGAAACATCATTATTTTCATCATTGTTGTTAAGAGAGAAAACAGGACAATTTACACAAAGAAGGAAGACCTCTCCCTTATCCTGTTCATCTGCATCAAAACAGTAGTGCAGAAAAGAGGGTATTTTCCTGGACATTTTAATAGCAGAAAATGATGCTGTTACCAGTCTACAGAAGTACTTTGGTTAGGCCCCTGCGAGAAGCCCTCTTCCCAGTTCAGCAACGTTCAGTGTACAAACATCAGTACATTCTGATAGACTGCTCTCAATATATCCCACCACCTTTAAAACATCGAATTGTGTCTTTGTAAATATCCTTAATTCTACCTGTCTGATCTAAGGTGAAACTTATGGAAGCATCAACCATGTCAGTTCTTCTTGACATGAGCAATCAGACTGATCAAAGACAACCACAAAACCACATGGCATTAGATGTCTCTTCTTCACCCAGAGGCATCTTCATAAAATGAATAAAGAAGCACCTCTTTACTCATCACTGGACGCTTCTACAGAGTCCTATTTCATCTCTTAGCAGCAATATTTCATCATTCCTGTCTTTAAGGACCACTGCTGACTAACTTTCGAGAATTTCTACATCTAGTCTCAAGGAAGCATTTACTAGGGAGAATATTCGATGAAATTGTATACAGATTTGCTGAAGTTTCGCACCATTCAAAAAGAAAAAAATACAACTAAAACCTCATATTTGCATTAGATAGTTATTTACCATTTGTAATAGCCCTGTTCATTTTTCTTGTGGCTCTTTTTTTTTTTTTTCACCCAAGGCATATGGAAATTCCCAGGCCAGAGATTAAATCCAAGCTGCAGCTGCAAACTACACCACAGTTGAGGCAATGCCAGATCCTTTAACCTACTACACTGTGCTAGGGATCAAACTCGCACCTCTGCAGCCACCCAAGCCGCCACAGTCAGGTTCTTAACCCACTGTGCCACAGTGGGAACTCTTCCTGGGACTTATTTTCCTGTCTCTCTCCTCCATGGGCCAAATGTGTCAGGATGCTGTTCCCTTAAATGTCAGATTTCCTGTGCTGATTTGTGTTTGATGGAGTTTTTCTTTGCTCACCTCACACTCTTTTTACTCATGAAAGGACGTGAGTGTAGACAGGCTGTGAGCATCCAATGGCTCTAGAGCAAGGACTTGGTTGGTGCAAATGGACCTCAAAGGGTCCACATAAATCTGATAAATTATAGTGTGACTCTTGCTTTGGAGACTGGAATACTTAAGAAAACAATTCACCTCAGGGTAATAAAGAAAGAAGCACAGCTTTAACTCATTTATCATAAATTACGAATTGTCAATACAACTCAATGAATAAAAATGTTCACTTCTAAACAGATGCGTCAAAGTTTGACATGTTCAAGTATATTTGACTATTTTAATGTTATATGCATATTCAGAATATAAATCATTTTTATATACTATATGCCAGGAGCTTCACTTTATTTATTTTTAAATCCTCAGCAGCTAAGATGTTCTCATACTTGCTTCTCAGACTCTGTTTGGCTCCATGCTCCCCAAACACCTCCCCTTTCCTAAATGCATCTGCCACCTTCTCGGGACGCATCACAAATTGACTTGAATTTTGCCAGCCAATTAGGTATCCTCCTGTCTCCCCATCAAGTCCAGAAGACAAGAAGGACTCTTGTCTCTGTTAATGGAACTCAAAACAGATTTCGCTAAATCTATCATGAATATGCAGGGACATCTGGAAAATGGAATGCTTTCCTCTCCATCTTGATGGTTCATCATTACACCCAAGCACAGTGCTTTATGCAAGATTTAATATCAAGCCTACTTATGGAGGTCCGAGAGTGATTGTGCACAGGCCAGAAAAATCAAGGCTGACTTTCCTTCCCTTCGTGCACTTCTAATAGTTGTTGTAGAAGAAGAGAGGATTAGCTTTGCAGTATTTAATTAGGATTCATACTAATTGCTTATATTGAGCCCTGTGACCTTTTTTTAACTCAGATTTCAGGACACTTTAAAGAAAAAAATCTCTCCACCTATTTGAGTCCTATGAAGTTTCTTAAGGGTATTCATTTAGCAAATGCATGTAAGAAAGAATGAGGTTGCAAGAAAATTTATGAAGTCAGTGTAGTGGAGAAATTAATAGAATTTATTATTCCACAGGAATTTTTTGAACATATTAATGATGCATATACTGGAGGACTGATTTTTGACTCTTGGCTTATGAATGCTTTAACATAAAAGAACATGCAGAAATGGGGTTGATTCTTTCACAAGGTAAATGTGGCAGGTGAATACACCTATGAATCACCCTGGAAACCTTGTAAAAAAAAGGAAAACCTCCTTTTCCTTTGTTTTAAATATCTTAGCTGACTTGCAGTTCCTTTTCAGGAAGCATGTAAAAACTTTTGAATTGTACACTCCCATCAAGAACAATTTTGAAATACAAGCCAATTAACAGCAAGATTCTACTGCAACTTGATATTGAGAAGCTAGAAGGAAAAGGAAGGTTAGGGAATGATTCATTGGAATTAGAATGTTTTACCAAAATGCAGTATCTCCTTTTCCCTAAAAGAAGGGCATCACTTTTGACAATCAGTTGTGAAGTTACATTGTCCTTAACAGTTAGTGTCTACGGGAAAAGAAAAGGAAGATGAAAAGTTCCTTAGTACCTGAAATCCACTAACTCTCTATTATCAGACTTGTCATCTTTCCCAGGCACTTTGCAAGCAGTGGGGCTGTGAGTACTGTTGTTATTAGTGGTGCCACATTATTATTATCATCATTACTTCCTTTTATTAGGTAGTCAATCAATGTTATGACATAGAATTTTAAACCCCCAAACTCTGAAAATGTACTCAATTTAATTATTCTCATTGCATGGAACTCATTCCCCAAAGGAGATATAGCATGTCCTTAAAACAGCAATTGTAAACAACAAAAAATAAAAATAAAGAAGAGAAAATGTGGTAACAGTGCATTCATAGCCTGTTTATACTCTTGATAAGTGGAAGATAAAATTTGCAGGTTATGTTTACTGACCTTGAAGTACCTGGGATGGGGAACCAGTGCCTGGAAAAAGCAGAATTCTGCAGAGGGAGGGAGCCTTCAGGCAATCGTTACTCACAAAATTGGCTGTGGTGGGAAGGAGAAATTACCAAGGCTTGTGATGACAAAAGTGAATGCTGATACAAGGAAATCGAGACTGCCACTGAGTCCTAAAATTAAGTCTAGAAGAGCTTCATTAGTTCTTAATAAGATGTGACAGAATGGAACATTATCTGTATACATTAACGCAGTAAAGTTTGAGAGTTGAATAAAGGTGATAAAATGTGTGCAGATGCTGGAAACAACCAGCAATTTCTACTCTCAGAGACTCAAAGTTAAAGCGTTATCAAAAAAAATTTGAAATATTTGAAATAACGTCTGTCAAGGCTGATATATTTGTCAACTGATTTAGAGAATAACTTTAATATAAGACTGCTGAACAGTTTGAAATCACTTCCAGTCCTCTTCATAGAGTCTGCAATGATGTGGAACTTTTATCCAGAAAATATGGAGTGTGAAATTTTCTAAAGTTGGGTGTTTGCATTTTAATTGAGCAAATACCTATTGACTGCTACTGACCAAATATGAGACAATGTGAGTTATAGACTGCATACTTAAATAGCAATACTCTGTACTCCCTCTATTTTTGTTTCCTTTTTGTCTTCTTAGGGCCGTACCCACAGCATATGGAAGTTTCCAGGCTAGGGGTTGAATCAGAGCTGTAGCCACTGGCCTACACCACAGCCACGGCAATGCAGGATCTGAGCTGCATCTGCAATGCCCGATCTTTAACCCACTGAGCGAGGCCAGGGATCAAACCCACATCCTTATGGATACTAGTCAGGTTCCTTAATCACTGAGCCACGACAGGAACTCCCACTCCCTTTATTTTTATATCATTTCATGGTGTTCTCTGTATTTCGTGTCTGCTTTCTACAGTAAACCAATCTGCTCCGAGTCCCTACATGCTGTACCTTATCTCTAGCCTCTCTCTCGTTTGCACCCGGTGTTAGTGAATGTTTATTAAATAAAAGTCAGAAGAAATACTTGTAAAAATCCATGAATATTGATATCGTTAGAGATGCCACACATGTGTATTTTTGACTTCAGAAAACTGTAACAGGATGCCACCCACGAGATCCTGCTCTTAGGAGCTGCAGCCCGTTAACCGTAAGAGTGATGCACAAAACAGTGAAGTGTTTGGGGAGAAGAGACTGCCTACCAGACTGTGCCCTCCCGCTCCCCACTGGGAGCCCTCTCAGCCCCCCACTCAGACGACTAATCTCTGGATTATAGCTTATCATTGCCTGGGCTCCTGTGGCCTCTTTATAGATGAATGTTTTTCCCAGTAAACCCTATTCCACTACTTTTCTTCATTTGGCTAAGAACTAGATGCTCTTCTACACGGTGTGCCCCCAGATCTGGACCAAGTCCCTTTCTGAAACATCTTTGCAGTTCTTTGTGCCTACAGTTTTGTTCTCATCTATCACATTGAATGCAATTTCCTGTTGACTGATGTCTCTTCCCAGAGCCTGTAAGCTCTTTGACTGCATATTATATTTGTTTGGAGGTATATTTCCAGAAGGAAATGCAGTGCCTGACACCAAGGGATGGACCCTCTTCATTGCTTATGCCCCTCCTCCTTGCAACAGCCCCTCTCTCCGTTCTCGGAGACCAAGGCTCTCCTTTCCAGCCCCTCATCCAGCAAGTGCAGCTGGTTCTACCTGAAGAACCCTAAGATGCCCTCGGGGGGAAAGTTTTCTTATTCATCATAATTACCAAAGGAAGAAAACACCCCTCTCTGCTTTATGGGGTGTCATCCTGTCTACCCCAGACAGCTGCAAACCAGAGACTGATGGGGTTAATGTGGCAGAGACAGAAAGACAAAACGAAAAAAGCCAAAAACAGAAACCCAAAAAAACTGACTCTTTAACAAGATTGCAGAACAGTGGTCCTGACCCTGAGACCACCCTGTTTCAGGACTAGGGATAACATGAGATCATAATGTCAGTACTGATTCAGCCCCTAACTGATCCGGGCAGGCAGCAGCCTTCAGGACTGACCACAGAGCCTGGAGCCCAGCTCAGGACACCTTGGAGCTTTGAGGACGGGCATCAGTCACACCGTCCCAAGCTAATGGCTGAGGACAACACACCCTGACTTTGCCAGAGTGTAAAATGCACCCACCGCACAGGGTTCTGGCAGAACCACTCCTGAAGCTGCAGGCACTTGTCAAGCACCCACACTCCATCAAACTCTAGTGCACCCCAGTGATTTACGATACCCAGAACGCAGCAGCCCCTCATTGAGCTGGGATGAGTGCAGCCTGAGGTGAAGTCGAATATATAAGACTCAGAATATTATCCTTTCATGTTTATACCATGGCTAACATTCAACC
This sequence comes from Sus scrofa, assembly GCF_054392235.1. Lineage (NCBI taxonomy): Eukaryota > Metazoa > Chordata > Mammalia > Artiodactyla > Suidae > Sus > Sus scrofa. Next base: position 160,990,476 of record NC_139383.1, on the reverse strand, counting down.
ATCTCAAGGGTAAGTTATATAAATTGATGTTTTTGTGCTTGAAGTTTGATGTTAACATGTGAAATCCTATGGGCTATAAAAGATCCTCATGATGAAAAATAATAATAGACAATATCTATTTGTATGTGTAGGCAATATACTAAGCCTGTCATGTTTATTAATACCTCTGAACATATATTATTATTGTGATTTTATTTCCATTTATAGATGCAAAACTGAGTTACAGAAAGGTTGTGTAATTTGACCAAGGTCACACAGCTAGTCTTAGGACAAGTGATGGTTCAAGTCCAACTCATCTGGATCTAGAACATATATGATTAACTTCTCCACCACCTCTCCACAAAAATTCTAACAAGAACAGTGTATGATGGAACAACATAAGGAATATTCTAGAAAAGTGAATGACAAAAACTCTCTGTATCTGGGCTTTTGTAAATAGCCAAGTGCTATATGGCTGTTTGGTTATATGATGATGAATAGTTAAGTCAAAAGATGTGCCTGAGTATAATTATGATGACAAATGCAAAGGACAGTACCAAAGGGAATTCCTAATGTCACCTCGTAACTTCAGTTTGTTAGCAAAGCATCTCTTACTGACAATTACACAGAGAAGAGCTGCTTCCTATTGAACGTTCCTTAGCAGTGACTGGTTCTGTGCCTGACAGAGTTGGGAACTTGACATGTTTGCTCTCATGCAGGCATTGTCTCGGTATTGATTCACTGAAATGCACTTTTGAATTTAGTGTTCCAGAAGAACACAGAAGCCACTGATGGGTAAACTGTCCTTATTTAGAAAATATGCTGAAAATGGTGCTGGAAACATGCATATGCCAAAGCCCAGAGCTGGTTTTCCAGTACCAACCATGACGAGGAGCCCAGGCTGTGACTGGACTTCCCACTTGCCTTTGACCCAATGTCTTGTTGTTGCAGCATCTCTGCCACTTAGAACATCAAACCCTAAATCTGAATGATAATATAATCTCACTTTTTTAACCACCTTAGGCTATGTAAAAAGTATACTATTGAAATGCAGTCAGACTGTCAGGAATTTGAATAATACTTTAAACTTTTAAATATGCATTCATATCCATTGCTTATTCATTTACTTGAGACATATTTAATTGAATGTCTTGCATCTGTTATGGACTATTTGAAACTCAACAGCAGTGGCCAAGACAGACAAAAGCCTCACCCTCAAGGGGCTTACATTCTGGAAGGAATCAGCCAGAAGATGGCAACATGAGCCACTGTGGACCCTGCAATCCAGCTGGTATCTGGCCCTAAAAGGCAATGAGTTAGTACCTGGCCTGGGGGTGGGGGTGGGGAGAGACTCCCAACTCAGTACAATTTGGGAAATGTTGAAGGCAATAGCTGAGTTGAGATCTGGACAACGAAAAGGAGTGAGGAGAAATGCAGTCAGGAAGAAGAAAGAGCAAGTGTGAAGGCTGGTCAAGGCAACAGGTCTAAGAGGGGCAGCTGGGGAAGGTGCAGGCTGCAGCCAGGATGAGCCATGGGGGCTCTGGGGGAGGCGCAGGTCTCAAGAAATTACCTTGAAGGGGCTGGAAAGGAACCAGATGAGCCAGATTGCATGGGTAGCTAGAAAGAGCATCTGCTTTTATTCCAAGTAAAATATAGGATGTTAAAAGATCTTAAGCAGGAGAGTGAAATAAATGGATTCAAAATGTAAAGTGTCATTTTAGCATCACACTTTCATCATTTTTATTCTAATCAAAACTTCAGGAGGAAATTCATTGCTGCCTCTGTTCAAAAGACAAGGAAATTAAGGCCCAAGGCTGCGACTTATCCACGGTAATTCAAGGAGTCAGAGAAAAACAGGGTATAGAGTCTGAGATATTCTCATACAGAATTGCTGGCTACTTTCTCTCCACCATGGTTGCCTCCTTCATGTCTGCCTATAACCAAGTTACATGCAACAAAATCAAATGTCAAACAGGAACATTTTCTTTAAATGTCCACATACCTAAAATTAGTTCAGATTATACTTATGGTATTAGGCTGAGCTGATGAGAAATGAAAGCCTGGCCAGAAATGCACTTAAAAGATTTACACTACAATAAGAATAATGCAATGGTTTGAAATAAAAAGATTTAATCAAATTGACTGAAATCAATTGCATGTGGCCAGGCTAACAGGCTATATTTAAACATTCCATTTTCAATTGTTTATTTCCATTTCTTTTCCCAGATACAAAATAATCTGTCTGGAGCATGCCCCCACCACAGCCTGCAGCCTCCTTCACTGGGCCTACTTCTGCTCAAGGTCAGCACCCACACCACCTCAGTCACTCCACACTTTATGCCATCCTTGCTCTTCATATTATCTCCAGCCAGCATCTACAGCAATCCTTACTACAAAGAAAAAAAATACAGTGATTATATTTATAATTAATGTCTTTACTCATAATGTATCAAAAACACAGAATATGAGCAGTTAACCTAGCAACACAGAGATAGATTGCCAGGGTATTGTCCAGAATAAAACAAACAATTGAGGAAATAAAAATTTGAAAAGAATTTAATACATTTTAAGAATTAAGATTTTAAGAATTTAATGAATCTTATTATTAAGAAAAACAGGGTATAGAGTCTGAGATATTCTCATACAGAATTGCTGGCTACTTTCTCTCCACCATGGTTGCCTCCTTCATGTCTGCCTATAACCAAGAAGACTTTATTTCTGGTGGTATGGATTCTAAGTATACCTCGACCATCCTTTGGCTAAAACCAACTAAAATGCTGAATAAAATAGGAAAGTCTACTTAAATACCCTTAACTTTCTGTTAAGAATTTAAGGAATAGTCAGAATCCCTAAGCAAAGTGAGAATTTGAGTCCACAGAGGTAGACACAGCATGGAAACCAGGCTTTCTCTTGAAGACATTTATACAACTGGATGCATTTAAACTGTGGGTTCGGCAGCTTGTGGGTTGTGGAGTTAAGATTTGCTCAGGGTGGGGCTATGACAGCAGAGTAAACCCAAGACTTCTCTGCAAGTAAACCCAAGGTCTGAATGGGACAATCTTGACTGTGAAGATACTGTAAGAGAGCTCAAAAACGACTCAAAAAGAATTAGAAGACTTAAAGAGTCCCATAATTACTATTGAATCTTAGTACATAAACATTTTCCTCAAAGAAATTACTAGTTGGGAGAGTTCACCAAAAGTTCCATCAAATATTTAAGGATCAAACGCATCTTTTATTTTTTTATGGGTGCACCTTCGCACATGGAAGTTCCCAAGCTAGGGGTCTACGGCACAGCCACAGCAACACTAGATCCAAGCCGCATCAGCAATCTACATACACCACAGACATGGCAATGCCAGAGCCTTAACCTTCTGTGCAAGGCCAGGGATTGAACCCTTGTCTTCATGGATACTAGTCAGGTTCGTCACCGCTGAACCACAATAGGAACTCCCAAATGTGTCTTGCATAAACTATTTCAGGGCATAGGAAAAAAAAAACTCCACAAGTGTGGTCAGTGTGAGCTTTTAATACTGACCCTGACAGTCTCAGTGCAAGAAGGAAAATGGCAAGCCAGCCTCACTTGTGAACATTGATACAAGACCTGAAATGATAATACAAACCAAGTCTAACAGCGTGTGAAAAGGATAAAACAGCAGGGAAGAGTTAATCGAAAAGTTAATAGTCAAATCAATTAATGAATTCTATGACATGACTCTATAAAAGGAATTATATTCCATGATCATCTCATTAGATGCAGAAAATTATCTGATAAAATTTAACAGCCATCCATAATGAAAATTTATACAAAACCTGAAAAGAAAAAAATTACTCTTAAGGTAATAATCTTCAAACAAAATATACAGCAGTTTCCGTGTTTCATGGTTAAATGATTATGATCAAGAACAAGTCAAGAATTCTTCCTGGGCATTCCCATTGTAGTTCAGTGGTTTAAGAACCCAACATAGTGTCCATGAGGATACTCGTTTAATCCTTAGCTTTGCTCAGTGAGTTATGGATCCAGCATTGCCACAAGCTTTCACTTGGATCCTGTGCTGCCATGGCTGTGGCATAGGCCAGCAGCTACAGCTTCTATTCTACCCCTAGCCTCAGAACTTCCATACACCCCAGGTGCAGCCTTTAAGGAAAAAAAAAAAAAGAAAGAAGAAAAGAAAGAAAAGAATCTCCTCCTACTGGCAGTTCTATTCAATATCCTGAAGGATATTGGCAATGCAGTGAAGTAAGAAAAAAAGACAAAAATATAAATATTTGAAAGAAAAATAAAAATGATCACTATTTACATACAGAACTAATGAGTGAAGCTATATGTTGGAATCAAAACCACTATATAACATCTGTACATAAGTATTAAGACTATGAAATTAAAAAGTAACACTTGCAATAAACATCAAAATTATTAATTACATAAAAATAGACCTTAAAAATATACAAGAATTTTGTGGAAAAAAATTGTAAAACTTTAATGAACTATATTAAAGATGAAATTAAAAAGAGTTATATTCGGAGTTCCCGTCGTGGCACAGTGGTTAACGAATCCGACTAGGAACCATGAGGTTGCGGGTTCGGTCCCTGCCCTTGCTCAGTGGGTTAATGATCCGGTGTTGCCATGAGCTGTGATGTAGGTTGCAGACGCGGCTCGGATCCCGCGTTGCTGTGGCTCTGGTGTAGGCCGATGGCTACAGCTCCGATTCAACCCCTAGCCTGGGAACCTCCATGTGCCGCGGGAGCGGCCCAAGAAATGGCAACAATAACAACAACAACAACAAAAAAAAAGAAAAAAGACAAAAAAAAAAAAAAAAAGAGTTATATTCAACTGCGGATTTCAAGACTCAAAATCGTGAGAATGTCAGCTTTATAAATACTTGATAAAACTTAACGTTTTATAGGCATTCAAAGTCATTTTCTAGAAACCCCATACAGAATTTTGGGTGAAGCTTGACAGACCCTTCTATCCCAGCACCAGTGCCGTATTGGCGCACTGTCTTAACCATAAAGGCATTATGATACTTCTCAGTGAGCACCACTCCGACACCATGTGCAAAATTTCAGCACGTTCCTCACCTCCTCAATGATGGCATTTCCAGTGCCCATAACCTCACTATGGTTTCTCCATTTTTTCCCATTACAATTATTATCATCTAACACATAATTACAAGAAAAAATCAAGTTGAAGGGCACACAAAGTGTAATTCCGTGTATGTAAAATTTAATACAAATAAAACTAAAAACATATTGTCTCACTGCATATGTAGATAGTGTCATATCAACAAAAGCAAGGTTATGATAAATGCCACATTCAGGGATATAGTTACCTCTGAGCTGGCGGGAAGGAGATGGTCTCCATATAATAAGAGTAAGGGCAGAGGATATTATTTTTCTTAATTATGGGGTAGATACTGGATGCTAGCTATAGAACTGTTATTTATACTTAATACATAATCTAATTGTTAAGCTGTAAATAAATGCTAGAAGAGGCAACAACTTTAAACGGTTACTATAAATCAAATTCTGAACAAGTATTTCCAGATCCTATTTTATTTAATGCAGGTAACAAAAAGCCCTGCATATCACTATCACTATTCCCATTTCGACAGATTCTGCAGCTCCTGTCGTACCCCCTACCTTGTGACCAGGTTTGGAAGAGGAACCTTGATGAGATACCCTAGCTTCAAGGCTCAGTCTCTCCTGAGGCAGATGAACAAAGTACATAGTTTGCCTTATATTTAAAACATAATAGTGAAAATGAGGCAGGAGATAGATGGGTCCCAGGCTGAGCTGCTGGAAGCTGCCCTCTGTGCATAGATACTTCAAGGAAAAGATTATGGCAGGAGCAAGAAGGAGCTGAGTCCTGCTTAGATAAAAGATTAAAAAACCACATACTTCTCATTCTTGAGCTCAAGGAGACCTCTGGAACTAGACATGAGCAGAAAGGTTCCTCAGGGGTCAAAGAAGGGAGGGGGCACCAGAACATAGGACATCATGTCAACTTCCCAGAGACCCTGGCTCTAAAATCCATCTTGGCTAAAAGATGCTGTGTGCACACAAAGGAGGGCCCTGAGTCAGGCCAAATGTAGACTCAAGGCCAGACGAAGCAAGATGATTAGGCCAGAGGAAGCCCAGAAGGACTGCTCCATACACATGAATTTAAACCACCCCCAAAGCACATGGCATTGTCTTTATCTCTCTCTGTCTGCCGCTCCCTCCCCCCAACTCCCAGCCTTCCCATGCTTTCTCCATGCATATCTTCTCTCCTAATAAGCACTTTATTTGCCTCACTACTCTCAGTCTCTTTGCCAATTTTTTTTTCTCCAAAGGGACAAGGACTGGGGACCTACACCAAGTGGTTAGGGTTCAGTACTCTCATCCCACAACTAGCCAGGAACAAAAACAAATGACTGCTATTGTTCTTCAGATTTTTCATGACCTTATCATTTAAACCTGTTCCATCTAAGACAGTGGTGATTGAGGGAAATCAGAGAGAAAGGTTTAGCAGCAGACAGCTGATTTAGTTCATCCACAGAGGGGATGCAATTGGCCTTCCATCTCTAGAATGACAATGTCAGCAGAGATGTACCAAATGTTTAGAAAAGAAAAAGACATGTACATGCAACAAAGATAGAAAATGTTCAAAGATTCGACAAATGAAGAAAATCATCTTGGAATACACAAGATGTAGTTACAGCGCAATATGCTTTTCTCAATCATACCTTTAAGCAAACTCACTTTAAAACCACTTAATTCTGTATCCTCCATCACAAAATCACAGATCTGGTGCATTCATTCATTTGCTCATCCAATCAGCTTGCACTGAGCATTGCTCCTTAGCTTTGGAGGACATTCTTGGCTCACTCTAGAGTAAGCACTTTTTCAGAACTAATTATCCTGTTTGTCCATAACTCAGGAAGTATGATCTTAAATGATTACTTTCAGTAGCTATTTTTGAAAATCCATATGCCAATAAAGAAGGTCTTAAGAAAAGCTCACGTAAAGTCCATGTGTTTCAAAGCTAGTATTTCAACCATCCTGGATTATACTATTTACACTGAAGGCCTTGCCTGGAACTAGGGCCCCCCCGGAGGTTGTTAGAGCTTGATCTCACCCATTCACTAAGGTCAAATCAGCCAGCCAGCCAGCCAGCCAGGCTTTGTTTCACCCCAGCAATCAAGATCGTCAGGGGAAGAACACTCTATTTAGAATCAGAATGACTGGAATTCAAGTCATGCTCTCTTGCTTAGTAGCTTAGAAAATTACCCAGAATTTCCATTTCATACTTGTAAGTGGGGGATAAAAATATCTACCTGACAAGGCTTCCTAAGACTTAAGTGACACATTTTACCTGAGTGCCAGCTGAAATTGAAAAGCTGGATTGGAAACATAAGGCATCATCAGGACAAGGTGGTAGCCGGGATGAGTGGAAGGGAAAGACTGAAATGAAAGCCAGTCCCTTTGACCTATAGAAACTGTAACAACAATGAAAGCAAAAGCTGAAATTTCCAACAGGGGCACATCCAGAAATCATCATAGCCACACTCAATGACAGATATGTAGGATTTGCAAGAGCATTACAAGGGGTGAGAAAATCCAGGCTCCAACTGCCAACTTCACACAAGAGAGACAGCAGGCAGGTCGGCGTTATCCTGAGAAAAAAAAATAACAAAGTGGAAACCCTCGTTCTCCAAACCAAATTCAGTTGTCTTGTGCTGTGGCTGCAGTAGTGATTTTGATTAGAGATTATTTCAGAGACAGTCTCCAGAAAGAATAACGATACTATGCTGATTGGGGTCCACACAAAAAGTGCATTTTAAAAAATTAGGAATAATTTTTTAAAAATCTCTAGATTTCACAACAGCAGAGAGCAGAGAGACCTGGCCCTGTGTGGTAGGTATTTGTCAGGGGCACGGTCCCTTTTCTATATTCAGAGAGAGTAAAACAAGGCAGAAGGCTGCCACTGTGATGGCTAATGGGTGAGCACTGCTCAAACTCCCATAGGAAACAAAATGATAGCCTCTTTATTTATTCAGATGATTCGAAGGAAATAAGCTTTTTTCAATTGAAAATTTTATTGTGATCACTTTGTATTTACATGCAGTAATAAGAAATCATACAAAAGAAATTCTGTGTACATTGTACCCAGTTTCCCTCAATATTAATATTTTTAAAAAACTAGAATACTATCATTACAAAGATAGTTATGTTGATACAGTTTAGCACTCCTCTTCAGACTTCCAGTTTTATTTGTACTCATGGTTGTGTGTGTGTGTGTATTTACTTCCATTCAGTTATAGCATCCGTGTAGGTTCCTGTATCCACAATCAAGATACAAAATATTCCATCACTCCAAGGATCTCTCCTGTTGCTTTTTTTATAACTACACCTACCACCCACCCTCAGACTAATCCCTGGCAACCACTAATTTTACCAGCATTTCTAAAACTTCATCACCTCAAGAATGTTACTTGAATGGAAACACAGTGAGCAACCTTTGGAACTGAATTTTTTTCACACAGCATGATTACCTGAAAATTCATTCAAGTTGTTTTCTTTTGCATTTTGCTTTGTTTTTGGTTTTGTGTGTGTGTGTGTGTGTGTTTGTAATTTTAATAAGCGTGAGGTGATACCTCACTGTGATTTTGATTTGCATTTTCCTCATGATTAGTGATGCTGAGCACTTTCATGTAGACAGCCATCCGTACGTCTTCTTTGGAAAAACGTCCATTTCAGATCCTCTGCCCATTTTTTAATTGGATTATATGGGGTTTTCTTGCTACTGAGTTTTATGAGTTCCTTATATGCCTTAGCTATTAACACTTTAACAGATAAATTATTTGCAAATATTTTCTCCCATTTTGCACGTGGCCTTTTCATTTTGTTGTTGGTTTCCTTGTGATATTGTCTTTTTCATTTTTATTTTCACATGTTCTTTGCTGGTATATAGAAAGATGATTGATTTTTGTCTCTTGGTCTTGTATTCCACAACCCTGATGAACTCCTTATAAGTTCTAGAGCTTCATTTTTTATAGATTCCTTGGCATTTTCTACGTAGACAGTCATGTCCTTTGTCTCTTCAAGTAACTGGTTATGTGAAAGTAGATGGAATAAGAAAAAGTGGAAAACTTTTATACTGAGTAAAGCCTCATGAAATGACAGAAAAAGAGAAAATAAACAATTCTCAAGAATAGCTATTCTGGGAGTTCCCCTTGTGGCTCTGGGGTTAATGAACCTGACTAGTATCCATGAGGATGCGGGTTCCATCTCTGGCCTCACTCAGTGGGTTAAAAATCCGGTGTTGCCGTGAGCTATGGTGTAGGTCGAAGACTAGGCTCAGATCCCGCATTGCTGTGGCTGTGGCATAGGTCAGCTCTGATTCGACCCCTAGCCTGGAAACTTCCATATGCTGCAAGTGTGGCCCTAAGAAGACCAAAACAAAAAGAATAGCTATTCTGTGAAATTTTAGAATTTTTATATGCCCAAAATTAACAAGAGAGAGAGGATAATTTTTATGACTCTTAACATCACAGTGTATCTCTAAATGACATAAGAGAAAACCCAGGGTTTAATTCTTGCTGTACATAGTCATATGTTACTGATGATAATAATTATTTTAATAACTTTCAATTATTTAGCACTTAGTATATGCCATGAGCCCATAAACACAAACAGTTTTCATTAAAGACCGGATCATACCTGCTGTCTCAAATTCTTATTTTCCTCTTTTTTAAAATTGAAGTGTAGCTAATCTACAGTATTGTGTTACTTTCATAGTGTTACTTTTCAGATTTTTTTCCCATTATAGGGTATTACAAGATGTGAATATAGTTCCCTGTGTTATGCAGGAAGTCCTTTTTTGTTTATTACTCCTTTCTCCTTACTCCTTTATTTAAAAATAAATTCTCACTTTTCTCCTTTTTGGGATCTAGCTTTTACTCTTGTCACACCACTGTGATAACTTGGGCAGTGGTTAGCAATGTTGTCCACATTGTAAAAATCGAGGCAGGCTTTTTTCTTGCAGTGTCCCTCTGCTGCACGTGATACTGATGTCTTTCTGCAATGTCCTTTCTTTCTTGGTTACTGGCCTCCTCCTGGCCAGTATCTACACCTTGGTCTCCTGTGCAGGTTCTTTAAAGGTTCTCGCTCCATCGCTGGTGGCCCTGCTCTTTCTCCACTATGTCTCTATATATTCTAGACTCCACAGATGATCCCAGGTTGATCTTGCACTTTCATTCTGTTTACTCCTGTGGGCCTGTGACATGACCACGTTCTGTCTCCTCCAGCTACTGTTAGTGCAAAATGCAGTCCCCTCTCTGTGTCTAATCAGGTACCTTACCCTCAGCTTAAACCTGAAAGTAATTCAAGGTCACCATCAGGATTCATTGCAGCGACCTTATGACAATCATTTATTTACTTTTCTTCCCAGTTTTTGACCAGCTTCTAACCAGCCACAGCTGGGCCTGCTGAGAGGTCTGATTTTCAGGAGAATGGGATGGATGCTAATGAAAAATGCATTGTTGAGAATCAGAAATACCTTGAATAGAAAATTACTTTGTTTTCCAATGTGGACAAAATAAGCTTAATGGTCTCTGAAAACACCAAATAAAGAGGGAAATAATTGCTTCATCTTGTTGAGGGTAGTGAGCTCTGAAATTGGATAAAATAAAACAGGAATCAGCTTGTTTTACCATCACCGTAATGTTGAAAATTAGTAAAAGAATACTGACAAAGGAGTGAAACAAATGTAATCTATTCATTTCAGACACAAATGTTCTTTGTCTTTCCATTGATTAATAGTAGTAATAATTAAAAAAAAATTAACTCTAACGTATCTGTGAACTACCTAATATAGCCCATTGAAAAACTAATTACAGCTTGACTAGAAGAACGTAGGGATTTATAATCATATGAAGAAATGAAAATGAGAAAAAAATTTTTGGGTAAATGTTGCTTTAATAACTGTAATTATATCCATAGCAATGAATAGATTTAATTACAGTGTACTTGAGATAAATTATTTGAAATATTACATTTCAATTGTGGGTCTGCTTGAAAGCAAATCAACTTACTGTTGACACTGACAAAGAAAAGATGCTTTATGCCACTTGAGGCAGTTATCTTTAAAGCTTTAGTATCAGTACTTAATATACTTAGCAAATAGCGAAAGAAAAACCTGGAAGAAACAAGCAATTTCAAAAAATAAAAGCAAAATAATTTCCAAATCTCTACAGGGTAACAAGAAAAAATTGGTCAACTCATTGTTACTGGCTTAATATTTCATTGACTAAACATAATGTTCTTTTCCTATGCAGCAGAAGTTCAGATTGTATTATGTTCATTTGTTTTATACCCTAGTCTTTCAAACAAGCTAAAAAGAACTCTCTGAGAAAGAAGTATGTCTTCTTTTTATTTTTATAGCCTAACCGTATTCGCTGCAATAATATCTAGTACAGTGCTTCAGGCATTGAATAGCTCTCTCACTAGTAAAAACTGAAATTAGACTTTGTATTTTGTGAGTTTGATACCCAGAAAAAACCTTCTGAGTTTAGCTCAAATAAACTCTTAAAAATTTTAATGAGAACAAATTAGTTTTACAAATGCACATAAAGATTGAACATAAAATCAACTGTCTTTGGGGACATCATTTCCACAGACACATAATTAATTATAGCCATGAAATACAATATAAATAATGCACATTCACATTTCTCACATTTTGAAATGAAAGTACAGACATATTTGATTCATTCTACCTGACAACCCAGAACCATCCAAATCAAATAGAAGCTCTCTTATTACAGAGCAATCAAGTCTCTAATTAGGACTGGCATTTCACTCTCATCCTCCTATCATTTCCACTGCAGCTTGTGCTTCTGACAGCCTAAAAAAAAAAAAGCTGGATGGAACAAAATAACAGGGATAAAAATGGCTATTTTTTTAAAAGAAGAACTTCGGAGGCAGAAGTGCGATTAAAACAAAAAGTTCTATAAAAAACTATAAATTTTAAAAGACAAACATATATGTTTAACTACAAACAGGTTTTTTTTAAAGGGAAATGTATCTGAATAATATTCCATTATATATATGTACCACATCTTCTTTGTCCACTTCTCTCAACGGACATTTAGGTTTCTTCCATGGCTTGGCTATTGTAAATAGTGCTGCAGTGCACACTGGGGTACAAAAAATAATGAAATATTACCACTTGCAGCAACATGGATGGACCTAGAGATTATCATATTGAGTGAACTCAGAGAAAGACAAATATCCTATGCTATCAGTTATATGTGGAATCTAATAAAAAATGATACAAAGGAACTTTTTTATAAAACAGAAACAAACTCACAGGTTTCAAAACCAATCCTATGGTTACCTACCACAAGTGAAACTGTTGAGGGGAGGAAAGAATGGGGAGGGTGGGAATAACATCGACACACCACTGTATAAAATATGATTAACCTACCATATAGCATAGGAAAATCTACTCAATAGTTTGTAATAGCCTACATGGGAAAAAAATGGATATATTTACATGTATGACTGATTCACTTTGCTGTATACCTGAAACTAATACAACATTTTAAGTCAACTATATGCCAATAAAATTAAACATTTTAAACGTGAAAAAAGAGGGAAATGTGTACTTTCTTTAACCCAAGCAAATGGTCATAGCCAGTAATTCAGCATGCCAGAACTGAGATCATCCTGGCCGCTCTTCAGTCAAGAAATGGCACGACCTTCTTCCCACACAACTGCCCTTGAAACTTTAAACTCAGCTTTAATCCATCCACTCAGTTTCCAACCTGGTGATATCTCACCCCTTGATTCCCTTTTATTTATGTCCACTGATGCTGCCCCATTACATGTCCTCATCATCAATCCCTGGACAGGCAATGGTTCCCCACCCATGGATGAGCTCCCCCACTCCACCCTTCTGTGACCTCAGTGGAAACACAGTGAGTTCACTCCCTCAATAACCTTGATGCTTACTTTGTCCTAAGGAAATGCTTGGAAAACCAAGCTAAGAGGTATCTCATGGAAAGTAACAGAGGGGTGGGTCCTGTGGATGTATATCTTAGGTGACCATTAGGAGAAACATAAATAGTCCCCTTTGTTACACACTTTTAGAGTCTGTAATGTGAGAATGAGCTCTGGAAGTCTCCTGGAAGGAAAAAAAATGAGGCTCAATGTTTGCTAAATTTTATTTGATCACCAAATCCTCTTTTTTTTTTTTTTTTTTTTTTGAGTAGACTCACTAGTATTTAGGGGAATATAGTTGGGATATGTTGGCTTACAAGATTTGCTCTAAGCTCCTTAATTAAAAAATTTTCTTTTGAGTTATATATAACTAGGATTTGAGATGGGTTGAGAAGAAAGAAAAGGATTTCAACAGAAAATTCAGGGAAGGGAGCATTACAGAGCTAAAGTAAGGAATTAGACCTAGAAAGTATGCCTATTTGAAGGATGTATTAATTGTCAGCAAGGGTATTCAGTGCCTTTGCGCCTGAGTTTTAGACTGTAGGTTTATATTTATTTTTACATTTTTTTCCTTTTTCAGCCACACCCATGGCATATGGAAGTTCCCAGGCCAGGGATCGAATCTGAACTGCAACTGCAACCTATCCACAGTCTCAGCAATGCTGGATCCTTAACCCACTGTGCCACAGCTGAAACTCCTATTTTTGTTTTTGATCACAGAAAATGGGGATAGAACTGTGGAGGAAAATAGAATCAGGGCCAATTCTTCCAAACTTAACTGTGTATCTTTCCCTCTGAGGTAGCTCTTTATCACTAGTTCAAATACAAACTTTGAGATAATTCAAGTAAATATGGTATTTTAGCTTTAGAATGACTTGGAAATTTATTTCATGATATGAAATGGAAATATATTGATACTACCACTTTGACCCAGCAAAATATATATTAAATGTTTAATACCAAGCAGCACACACAACTGGCATTCCTGACCATCCACTTGGATCCTTATCTATCTTCCTCCCAAACCAACCCCCATCCAAACCCCAATCCCAGGTGCAGGGATGGTGTTGGAGGTTGGGTATGGTTGAGTGTGTTTCCCACATTACTTATACTTGAGCTATCTAAAACAGTCAAGTTCACAGAAACAGATAATAGAATGGTAGTTGCCAGGGGTTGGGGGAGGGGAGATGGTGAGATGTGTAACAATTTTGGTCCTGTTATGCAAGATAAGTTCCAGAGTCCACTGTCCAGCATCACACCTGTAGCTGACAGTGCTGGGTTCTGCAATTAATATTCTGTAAAGAGGGTGGAACTCATGGTAAGTGTCTTTGCTGCAATAAAATAACATAGAATTTTAAAAAGCCAGAATCATTGCAGTATCCAGTTAAACTCAAAATGGCTCTCCATCCAAATGATGGAGTCCTGTGCAGCAAACTCAAGTTCTCAAAGCAGTGACTTTTCAAAATCAGTTACTCTGTTCTTCCATCTCCTGCTTTGTCATGGGGATGATCATGACAGTAGTTAAAGTTAAAAGCCTATCCTGTACCAGGCACTCTGGTGAACTCTGCGCCTATATTATGTCATCTAATCTTCTCAATGGCTTTATTTTACAAATGAGGACTGGAGCAGAGAAGTTGCGTCATTTGTCTGAGGTCTTATACATAGTGAGTGGTGTCATTAAGACTGAACCAGGGGAGTTCCCGTTGTGGCTCAGTGGTTAACGAATCCAACTAGGAACCATGAGGTTGCGGGTTCGATCCCTGGCCTTGCTCAATGGGTTGGGGATCTGGTGTTGCCATGAGCTGTAGCGTAGGTTGCAGACGCGGCTCAGATCCCGTGTTGCTGTGGCTCTGGCGTAGGCTGGTGGCTACAGCTCCAATTCGACTCCTACCCTGGGAACCTCCATATGCCGTAGGAGCGGCCCAAGAAATGGCAAAAAAAAAAAAAAAAAAAAGACTGAACCAAACTGGCTGAGTGCAGACCTCAAGCCCTGTACCACCTAGAAGTAGTATTTTATACCTGTGCTCTGGTGAAAAACTTGAGTGAATCAATCCACATATCTGAGCCCCATCTTGCACTAATGAAAATAAGGCATATTTGGCCCACACAGCACATCATTTTTATAAATTTTCAGGATGATATAAACTCAGAGACTAGTCATAGTGACAGAAAGAACCAGATACAGTAAGGAACCACCAACCTTGATGACACAGCTTCACGTCAGTATCATATTGACCTTCCCTCCTGCCCAGGTACATGCCCAAAGAGCTAAGGACCATGTCTGTAGCAAATCCAGCTTATTAATTCTTACACAGTTTCCTAAAAAATTGTCCAACTTGATTCCCATAGAAGCTGATTAGTTCTACTTCTGGAAAAACAGAAACAGAATCAATATATTTTTTTCCTCTGATGCAGAGATTCATTTAATGTAGTCCTTCTCAATGTTCTTAATCTCTCTTTGTGTTTCTGGCTGAACAGCTGCTGGACATCATGGTCTCAAACTTGTTAAATTCAATTTAATTAGAGCAGGAGAAACACTTGAAGCAAAGAGGAATCAGCTGGGACTCCAGGAGGCAATTCCCCCACTGTGCAGGACACACAAATTCTAAGAAATTCTTAAGGTCAAGTGCAGTCTTCAGAGTGAGAAGAGGCTTCTAATTTCAACAATTCAATCTGCAATGGTTTGACTTCATTGGGGGAAAGTCATGTGGGGTTCTAGCTTACCTGACTGTCAAGGTCTGAGACATTTCAGGGAACCATTGGGAGGGGACAGTCCTTGCAGAGGTGCCCCCTAGTTTTTGTTTTCCTTTCAAACCAGAAAAGTTAGCTTAATATTCAGAATCAAATAACATGTTTGATTACACAGCAGATAAATATCTGCCTATTTAGAAATTTCTCCTTATCTGTAAGTATTTCGAGAGTTTTTTAAAAAGCAAAGATTTAGGGAAATAACCAGTTTGAAACTAGACACACATTCGAGCAAGGTCAATGCGGTCTTGTGTCTACCAGGCCATGTGTTTAAAGGTTGAGCGGCAGCCGAGCAAGCTTTGTGGTCATTCTGGCGCTCTCCACTTGTCTTTCTTATCTGCCAACAGGCATAGGTGGTTTTGGTACATGGCTTCCACTTCCAGATGCCTGGTAGTGTCTGCACAGTGGCTTAGGGTCATCTGTGAGGAGAGCACTGGGACACCGAGGAGACAGTTATGAGAACACCCAGCAGTATGCGGAATGGCTATTATCCAATGAGGAAGAGGGGAACCCAGCAAGGGTTGGCATCCATGACTGTGGAGCCTGCATTTGTAACCTTGTTTATTCGAATGCTCAAATGTCTTTTTGATGAGGTGGTAAGGGAGTACTCTTGATTTCATTTAGCCATGATTAAGGCCTTTGGCAAAGTGTTAGATGTTCACCCACTGAGTACCGAAGAGAAAGTGCATCACATCATGTCCTCATAGCTGCTGGTGGTTTCAAATTCCTGACTGTGTCTATTTTTCTCCATAGGCCTTTATAAACATCATTACTTTAGACCCTTTATTACTGCCTGGAATACAAGGCTCATCTAGTTTCCTGGGGTCACATAGAGCACTCTCTTGGAGGTCCCCTTGTGGCTCGCAGAAACAAATCTGACTAGTATCTGAGAGGACACAGGTTCAATCCCTGGCCTTGCTCAGTGGGTTAAGGATCTGGCATTGCTGTGGTATAGGCCAGCAGCTATAGCTCTGATTGGACCCCTAGCCTGGGAACCTCCATATGCCATGGGCACAGCCCTAAAAAAAAAAAAAAGACAAAAATAAATAAATTAACACCCTCTTGTTAGAAGTATGCATCTCTCTTACACAGGCACATTCACCCACCACAGTTAAGACTGAACTGCAGCTTCTATTTAAAATAAAATAAAATAGAAAAATAAACAACAAGGCTGTCTTAGTCTATATGGGCTTCAATATCAAAATATTGGAGTTCCCATCATGGTGCAGAGGAAACAAATCCGACTGGGAACCATGAGGTTTCGGGTTCGATCCCTAGCCTTGCTCAGTGGGTTAAGGATCCAGCATTGCTGTAAGCTGTGGTGTAGGTCACAGACACCGCCTGATCTGGCATTGCTGTGGCTGTGTGTAGGCCAGCAGCTGTAGCTCTGATTAGACCCCTATCCTGGGAGCCTCCATATGCCGCGGGTACAGCCCTAAGAAGCCAAAAAAATAAATATATCAAAATATCATAGACAAGGTGGCTTATAAACAACAGAAATTATTTCCAAGGGTTCTGGAGCCTAGAAGCTCAAGATCCGGGTGCCAACCTGCTCTAGTTTCCAGGTTGCAGCCTGCCTTCTTGTGTCTCCAGCTGTCAGAGGGCAGAGAGAGGACATAAGCCGTCTAGTGACTGCTGTAAAGGCACTAATCCCAGTCACGAGGGCTCCACCCTCATGACCACATCTGACCCTAATCACCTCTAAATGCCTTGCCTCTTAATACCATCCTGTTTGAGGACAAGATCTCAACCTGAATTTGAGGTGGATATAAACAGTCCATAATAGTCATACAAAATAGTGTTCAACTATAAATTGATTTATATAAATAAATCTGGGATTACTGGGTATAATTACAACAGACATTAAGATACTTTGTGGAGCTATTATCAGTTTTATAGGGAGGGGAGGGCAGGGCAGGTGGACATAATCTGACTCAGGTGCAGGCACTGTGGTGGGAGAAGGAGGAAGTACAATGATTGCATAAAACTTGAGTCACAAAGCTGACTAAATTCTGTCTGCTTTTTATTACCACCATGAACTAGCAATTCTAAACAAGGTCAGTGATAAAATATACATTGGAATGGATTAGCAATGAGATCCTGCTGTGTAGCACTGAGAACTATGTCTAGTCACTTATGATGGAGCATGATAATGGGAGAAAAAAGAATGTATACATGTATGTGTAACTGGGTCACCATGCTGTACAGTAGAAAAAAAATTGTATTGGGGATATAACAATAAAATTTTTTTAATTCATAAAAAAATATATATACATCCCTGGAGGGGAGGGGGCTGGGGGGGAAGATATTTTGTTAACCTAAGTTCTAAATGGTTGCTGTGCTTACTAGTGAATTTTAAGAACACATACAAATTAACACACTTTTATTCCTCTTAGTAAACATCATATTCTCTGTGAAGTTAAATTTGGGGAATTCCAGATTATACAATCATTCTGTGACACTGCTGGAATAGAATGGCTCTGAGCTGTACAACTTGCTTTGGGCTCAATTTATGTATTCTCTGCCCTTGTTTCAAATAATGCTGCAGAAACAGTATATATGGGGGGAAAAAAACCCCAAAAAACAATAACTCAGTGATGATAGATTGAGAAGCTGAGTCTAATTACTTCTGTTTTCTCATTTTATGTGACGACTTAGAGATCTTTGTGTTTAAATTTTTAATACCATGAAAAAGTTTTTAAGTGTGAGGTTTAATACTTTTGTTTAACAAGTGCAAGTTTTAGTACAAACATAAAACATTCAGAAAACATGTCACTGGATTAAAATATTGCCTTTAAAACTGAAAGGGAGTCTTCTCTTAAAACTGTTCGTCTTTGTTTTCAAACTAAAGTATGAACCAGAAAATGAAATGCTTCATCAGTGGTACAATTTAGCGGCTGTGCAAATTATTGTGTAGAGAAGCACCTTTGGAAAGTGATCTTCTCAGGGTGTCAAATGCACTAGGAATGCCACTGTCTGTAATGTTTTTCAAATTATTGAGTTTGACAAGGTGAATTTCTTTCACTGCAGGGAAAACCTTGGGCTTCATCTAGCCAATACCTATCCTGATGAATGAACCTAAAGGTAAGAGGAGCCATTATGCTAATGAAATTTGACACTACATTTCCAAACTGATTTCCGCACACAAGACCTGTCTCCATGGCAGAAAGTCCCCTTGGCAATGAGGCCATTTGTGTGATCTGGGAAGTGGATATCTTGTCTCTTATCTTCCATCTTTGAGAATCCAGTGCCTGCTGGGCTCAATTAAGTACTATGGGAGTGCAATAAAGGTGACTGGAGGTGCACTGAACCTTCTAGGCAATGTGCAAACTGCTTCATTTCCCAGGCATCCAGATCTCCGTCTATAAAATGGGGACAGTGGTATTTGTCATGGCCATGCTTCTAACTGCACTAAGGGTCCATAAATATATTTCTCTAATATGGTTTTGGACCCTAAAATGAAACACGTATTTGCATAAGTAGCAAACTGCACAGCTAAAGAAAAAATAGTTTCCCAGGCAGGTGTGAATGTGAAAAAAACATGATTCCTCACTTCTTGATTATCCAAACAATTCAGATGACTTGCAATGTAGTACAATAAGATTCTATTTCTGGAGAGATCAAGGGTTTAAATGAATTTTTTTAAAAAATGAAATAATGCCATTTGTAGCAAGATGGATTCAACTAGAGATTCTCATATGAAGTGAAGTCAGAAAGACAGCATATGATATCACTTACATGTGGAATCTAAAATACGGCACAAGTAAACCTATCTACAAGAGAGAAACACACTTACAGACATAGAGAACAGGCTTGTGGTTGCCAAGCAGGAGTGGAGAGGGAGTGGGATGGATGGGAATTTTGGGGTTAGTAGATGCAAACTTATTACATTTATTATGGAAAAGCAATGAGGTCCTACTGTCTAGCATAGGGAACTGTATCCATTTTCTTGGGATAGACCGTGATGGAAGATAATATAACAAAAGGAATATATATATATATATATATATATATAAATGAGTATGTATATCTATACACACACACATGTATTATGACTGGGTCACTTTGCTATACAGCAGAAATTGGAACAATTGTAAATCAATATATTTTAATAAAAAAGAAATGTTTAAAAAAGTTAATTTTTAATCTTATGAAGATGAAAACACATTACCCTTGATCTGTTCATCTCATGTCACAACCTTTTTTTCAGAAATATTTCTGTAGTTTCAGCCATCAACTCTATGCTGGTACCTCTTAAATCTTTACCTCCAACCCTGACCCATCCACTTAGTTTTTTGATGTATATATACACACACATCTGTAGGACATCCCTTTCTGACTATCCATGGGCACACAGTCAGTGAAAACTATTTTCATTGTCTTTCCTCTGATTTATTCTTCTAGCCTTTTGTTTCTCAATTTCCACAATAAACTGACCTATCCCCCACACTTGAGAATGTTTTCTCTGTCCCTTCCACCCACCTAGTCAGTCACTGTGTCTTACAGCTTCACCGCATCAGGACCAAATGCCTCCAAGCCCTGTCTCTCTTCTCCCTTCCTGCTGTCACTGTCCTCATTCCATGTTCATGTAATGTCTCACCTGGATTATTGCAATAGCCCAGCAATGGTCTTCTTGCCCCCCATCCTGTGCTCCTCAACCTCAAGTCAAAAAGACTCTAGAATGATCTGTCTACACCCAAATCTAATTATGATATTCTCCTGATTAACACTCTTACTTCTCATTGTCTCTCAGGAGAGGTGTGCCTGCTTGTTTAGGAATGTGTGTGTGAATCCTTGGCTATCACAGTAATGGGGACAGAAGGGATACCATTAGCAATGAAACCAGATGTTCCAGACATTTTGCTCCATGTGAATATTTTGCCCATAAACACAAAGTACTTTTAGGCTATTAATAATGCTGATTCTTCTTCATCAAGGAATGCATCTACCTTGTACTTTGCTTTATTCTGAAACATGGCAAATGTTATTTAACATTTTAGAAAATCACATCACTGCATTGTTCTCCTGGCATTTGAGTCATTGATATGATACACATGTTTCTGTCTGCATTTGGAGCTGTCATGCGTACTATTATTCTATGTTTAACTTCAGCATCTCACAGTGTTATCGTGTTTTTTAATGAGGATATAATCAAACATTTACATACTTAAAAACGTATCAGTTTGTAATTTTACATTTTTATATTTTTCTGTTACATTTTCTTCATATTATAGTAAAAGCATTATATTGATTTTAACATTAAGATTATGTGTTGGTTATAGGATTTGCAGATTTCAAGCCAGTACAAGGAGCATGATTAACCTGTGTAAGAGGCAGGTCTGTATCTGATAGGAATGAGAACCTCTGTCTGATTTATGAAGGCCTATGCAGCCCCCCAGGACTACCTACCTACCTATTTTTCCAATCTCATCTCCCACCAACACCAGCCCATCTTCCTTGTCTCGTGATTAAGTCCAATAATACCGACAGTTAATTGTTCTCCAGTACAAAATATTATCTCTCACTACATGCCTTCGCTTGTACTTTTTCCAGCCTACAAGACCTTTTCTTCACAATTTCACTGACTAACTTCCACTCCACTCTGGAGACTTGATCCCATGAGGGCATCAGAGCTGATGGGATGACTCTGCATCATCAGATATGTCAGGTTGTGTATCTTCTGTCCCCAGTGTATTGGGAGCCTGCTGAGAGAGGTGTCCTGTGTACTGTGCATGGTGGCATCACCAGTGCTCACAGAGTGACTGACAGGTGGCAGTCATCCGTGTCCTGGATGTGCGCATTGATGTGCACACAGATGAATGAGTGAATAAGGGAAGAAACGTGAACTGCTATTAGGGAAACATTGTAACAGTAAAGAGTCTCATGTGACCAAGGGATGGGTGCAGCAGTCTCCTCAGTAATGGTCCAGCTAACAATCCCATCCCATAAGATCCAGCTGCATCCTTCTAGAAGTAGCTAAAGAAGGCCATGTTAACATGGTGCAGATTCTGAGCAAGCTAAAGACACACAAAGTAACCCTCACTTCAACCTTGGGCATACTCTGCCGCCTGAACCCACTGAAGAAGAACACTGAGGTTTGCAAACAATCCTATCATCATTGTCTAAGCCAGACTTGACTGATGTGTCAAGACAAACTCACTCCAGCCAGCTAGAGAAATGCATGGGCGGTATTAACACAGAAGTGAGCCTCTCACACCATCTCCAAGACTGTTACAGCTAAAATACGAGTCATCATGGCTCCTAACTGCTGTGCACAAAAAAAATCTGCCAATGAAAGAGCCAAGGAAGAGACGAAAGAAAGACACTGAAGGTGAGGCACAGAACAGCTGAAGGTGGTGCACAAATACAGGCTGTGGAAGCAGCCATGCATCGCACAGGGTAAGGGTTGAATCTCTGTCACCCTCACCTGCGAGGCTTTGTGCAAGCTGACAGCCAATAACTGCACACATGATACTAAATGTTAATCAGTCAAACAATTAATAAAAATCCTGCATACCTGTTGCCAGCTGGATTGCTTCCAGCATCATTCCTAGAAAGCCAAATTTATATGGTCAGTTACCTAAGAGATTATCCACTAACAAAAAATCAATCCTTGACTCGAAGAAGGCATGTATAAATCTGAGTATTGATTAGAAATAAAAGAGAGAAGGCTGCCACTACCAGGAAAAAAACATAAGAAGAGATTTTTTTCCCCCCAACGGGGGATGAATACTATTTGCTTCGTAATGAGAAAATCTAACTGAGGATTATATTTGAGTATCACACAGGTCAGACCATACCCCCAGGAGGTAAAAGTTTCTCCTTTCAACTTAGCATTTGATTCTGCCATTATTTAGACAGAGACTAAAGAACAGGAACTACACATATGACTAGTAATGCTTGTCAGAGAGTTTTCCTGAGACTAGTATGGATTATACATCATGGGTTGAACCTCCCTTCACAATGCATAAATACACAGGTAGCCAAAGAAATCACTATTTTGGGGGTAGGATAGAGTCAATTTTATTATTTATTTATTATTATTTTAACTTTATTTATATTGATCTTCCTATAAAACACAAGTATAAAACAGACGACAAGAGATTTGACTCAGGACACAATAAGGATGAGGGGGCAAATAGTATTAACTTTTTACCTTTTTAATCAACTATTCTGGCTTGAGAGCACAATAAATATTTAGGAATGTTATTTAAATAAATAGTCATTTGGCCCCAAATTAATCCAGATGTATGGTCACAGAAAAGCAATTTTTCTAATTTGAAGCAAGTTTGAGAATTACAATTAAGTAGTCCAAAGAAGGTCTGAAATACTCAGTCTTAAAATCAATGGGGGGCAAAGGGGAGAAACTCAAACAAAACTAAAGCACGTTTTCAGTCGTTTAAAATTAAATATAGGAATAGTGTCATTATACGTTTTAACACAATTCCAAAGAAGAAAGAAATATTTTTTTTAGAAAATTTTTCTACTGAACTGGAGTCTCATTGATGTGGATAACGTGTTTCTAAGGGAAAAGAGCCAGAACAAATGCCTCAGAACTCTTCCAGTGATTAAGAGGTTATGAGAGGCTACCTGCCTCACTGGTATCAGAGCAGGGGGCTAATAAGAGATGGACAGAAGCATGTGGGTATTCTCTCTCAGGTTACCTAGAACTGGGAGCTAAACTGCATGCCCCTCAAATTCACACATTGGTGTCCTAACCCCCCAACCCCTCAGAATATGACTGTATTTGGGGCCAGGGCCTTCAAGGAGGTAACTAAGATAAAATGAGGCCCTTAGGGTGGGCCCTAGGCCAACAGGACTGCTGTCTTTTTCAAAAAGAGGAGAAGGTGGCATGGACGTGCTCGCACACAGAAAGAAGACCACACGAGGGCCCAGCAAGAAGGCAGAAATCCGCTGCCCAAGGGGAGAGGCCTCAGAGGAACCACTCCTGTCCACACCTGGATCCTGGACATCCAACCCCCAGAACTGGGAGAAAACCTATTTCTGTTGTTTAAGCCCCCAGGTATTTGAGATTGCAGCACTAGCTAAATAACTGCACCAACTTCGACAAAAGTTCAACCAGTTCAAGTATTAGTAAAACTCATGGTCCAATGCTTCCTTCAGACCCCTGGTATTCAGGAATGGCAATTGGTCAAGGTAAAAGTGTTACCTGAATCAGCATGGCAGCACGTCCACAAATAGTTTAATCCTTTTTATTGTTGAATTATTTAATACTGTGAAAACTAGCATGATGCTTAGATTTTATTATAAAGCAACAGGTATAAATTGGCATAATGGGTGATATTATTAGCTGTGACCCAGAATATTAATAACATGACTCATTTTCAAATTTCTAGAAATGCCAGAGCCTCAGGAAGGCATGAATATTTTACCCATACATCTTTCTATTCATACATATTCACTCCCAGATTCTCTCTGCTCTCTGAAAGCTACTCTCTAAACAGCAAGATTCTAACAGATCCTTACCCAGCCCAGGGATAAAATGTACAGGGATCAGGATGGGGCCTAGAACTCAGCCCAGAGGACATAAGAGCAATAGATCTCATCATGCAGGCAATAAAAGGCACCTAATATATGCTCTTATAGTAAACACTTAAAGTTTACAACAATGCCTCAAAGAAACAATAAACCCCAACAAACAATTGTTGAAGTGATATTATTGTACATTATATATTGTGTTAAATGAGATATATTATTAAACTTTATTTTACCTGTTTCTTTTTATTTATTTGGAGAGCACTGATCTTGAAAACTGGGTTTCAGATCCTGGTTGATGGAGATGAGATCTGTTAGGAAGGGAGAAGAATGAAGGTTTTCCTGGAATCTTAAACAATGGAAAGGAGAAGATGGAGAGAATTTCTCTGGAAAGAATGGAAGGCCTTCTGGGGAAGCTGCCCAGGAATGGAGAGGGCTGGCTGTCCTAGAATTGAGTGGACCCAGCAAAGGAGCCCTGGGAACGGCATAGACAGTGAACCCACGGTCCTCAGAGGTCACCTGACATACACCAAAGCATGGACCTTCCGTGCTGCCCTCCAGGTACTAAACTGCCCTATTCCCTACTGATCTCTAGTGGGGACCTTAAAATCAGCACCAAACATATCAGCTATTTACTGCCCAGAAAGAGAACACCTACATCTGCTGTAAAACGTGGCCCAGTCTTCCCACACACCACATTTCACTATCTTATGAAAAAGGTGATGACATCCGAGGTGACAATATGGTTGATGGTGGCCAGGTATCCACACATGACCTGGCAGAAGATAAGAGCTGAGAAAATCAACATCCTCTGACTGGTGAAAGGGTTAATGACACCAGCTTTATAATCTTCCAGCTACACTTAATACACACCGTGGGTATATCAACATAACTTGCTGGTTACTAAACATAAGAGCGGTTCCTCCTTCTCTAACCAGCCCCTCCCAAGCTCAGAGTGCTGACACTTCTGTCATTGCTTCACTATTGAACCATTGCTGAAACGTAGACACAACCCCCAAAGTCATGGTTCCTTGTAAGGTGAAGATGCTTCTTTTCTGCTATGCTTCTCTCTTCTTCCAGGGCAGCCACTGCGCTTCTCAAGGGTAGGGACAATGTCTATATATCTGTTCCTTAGATATTCAGCATAAGCCCACTGCAGAAGTCCATAAACATTTGTTGGGTTTAGTTGTCATGTAGACAAACCCAATTTCAAAATGCCGATCTTGCTCAACAAGTATCCAGCCTCTGCTTCAACAGATAAAGCCAGAGCATGAACACAGACTGGGAGCCCCCAAAAAATGTCTGACTCTTAGCCAAACAAGGCAGTTTGGCCTTGCAGAAAATTACTCAAGGCCCCAAAGACGTGTACCTTTTACAGGGAACGCTCTTTGCTCTTTATTTAAAAAAAAATAACTGTCCATCTAGCTGATGTTTGCCTAAGAGGTTGAGCTCCCTGTCGGCATTCCCATTGCCACCTTAAGTTCAGGCAGCAGACAGTTAATTCTGCATGTGGATTCTAAGCTACAACATAGGGTCTCACCACTGAAAGTTTGAGTCAGATAATCCTCGATGGGGAAGCTTTCTACCAGTGCACTGTAAGGTGCTAAACAACATCCCCAACCTCTATCCACTAAATACCAGTAGCCCCTAAATTCTGAAAACCAAAAATACCCCTAGACATTGCCAAATATCCCCTGGGTAATGAAACTGCCCCTAGTTGAGAATCACTGAAGCAGAGGGAGATAAAGTATAAAAGGAAGGTATTTCCTTGCAGCGCACTCACAGAAAAAAGACACGAAATAAGTTAGGTGAAACAAGGCGAGGATCCCTACGTAGGGATGTTATCTGTAGGTATTCTGACTTGTAAAATAACTCTATCAAAGCAAATGACAAGGTTGGAAAACATAATAGCATATGAGTCAAGCAACTGGTGACTCTGACCCACGCTGGAGCCAAGTAGGCAGTGAAGTTCAACATCCCAGAACTTGCTGACATGTTTGGACTCACTGAGAGTCCATATGCTTCAGGGGAAAAAAAAAACAAAAACTCATGCACTTTGGAGTCATCATAAAATTGGGTTAGCACCATTCATACAGCCTACCCATGCTTTATGATTTAAATGCACTTAAAGCTTCAAAGACTTAAATGCCTAGCCTATTTATTTATAGCATTTTATTTATAGAACAGAAACAAAAACATTGCAAATTCTGCTTCTAGTTCATGATTTTAAATCAATTCCAAAGTTGCAAAATTTGGGCAAAAATCTCAGGCTACCACTGCCAGGGTTTAGAAAGCCTTTGTATAGTCCATGGGCAACTTTTTATTAGTACATACTGTCTCTTTTTTTTTTAGGAACTAATGGAGCACTAAGGAACACATTCACCCACCTTCTTACCAGTCTCTGGAGCCACTGCTTCAGGGGCTGCCTTGCCAGGTGGAAAATCTTTCTTCATCTCCTCTCCCCATTGTACCAGGTTCTTAATAACATTTAGCTGTAAGGTGTAATTTATAAGTTTGGGGGTATGAGGTCCAAAGGATGTGTGTAAAGTACTCAAAGCTTACAATCAGGAGCAGCTGCATAATGTGTGTAGCCTCATGCAAAATGAAAATGTGTAGTCCCTTATTCAAAAGATATTAAAATTTCAAGGAGGGGGAACAGTAGGGCAATACACCCATGTACCCACACAGGACTCTAATTATGACGTTGAGTTAGCTCTGCCACTGACTTTCTGTGTAGCTTTGGGGAGGCCCCTTAACCTCTGCACATTGTCCCCTCCTCAACTGAAACCACAGAAAATGATGCCTTTTTAATCCAAGTATGATGGGTATTAATAAAATCAGTTACTATAATCCTCTCATATTTGGCATGCCATATCCTAAGGCTGACCTAGAATAGTTATGAACATCAATATTCAGATCATGATTACTTCTGCCCTAACCCATTCCTACCTGGCTCACATTAATTTGCCTTCCAAATAAAGGAAGGTGTAAGTGGGGTGTGTCCATGCTACAGATAAATTAGACACATGGAGTAATGAGAGCCGTTTCCTTAGGCCACCAAGGAAAAGCCAGTCTCATTACTGTGCAGCCAGGCACAGACAGATATCATTATTCTTTGTAGTCAAGGATTTCTTTGGCTGTGAGGGTTTTTATCCTAGAGAAAAATAGGACTAAGAATTGAGAGGGCCCCCTGTCATGTGGTTCTTTTGCAAGGAGCCTACTTTCAAAATGTAGAGTTGCAGCCATTGGCTACAAATTGTATTGTTATGTGAGCCTGTGGAGTTGATAATGACAGTACTGGAATGTAGAATGCAGGCCTCCCTGAAAGCAGAGCAGAAACTCTTAAGTCCCTCAGGCTCTCTTCAGTGTTTGATGCCCACTCCTTTAAAGGACCTAGAACTGGAACTGAGGTGTGATGTAGAGTCCCTTAGATGCCTATGTAAGGATATTATCTTAGCTTGAACTGCTATCACAGAATATCACCCACTGGTGCTTAAACAGCAGTTCTCCATTTCTCACAGTTCTGGATGCTGGAAATCTGAGCTCAGGGTACCAGTGTGGTCAGGTCCTGGTGAGCCTTCTCCCTGGCTTGCAGTTGGCTGCCTTTTTGCAGAGAGAGGAAGCTCTGTTCTCCCTTCCTCTTCCTCTAAGAGCATTAATCCCATCGTGGGGGCTCCACCTTCATGACCTCATCTACCTAATCACCCCCTCAAAGGTCCACTCCCTAATATCATCATATTGAGGGTTAGGATTTAACAGTACAAATTTTAGAAGTACACGAACATTCAGTCCATAACAGAGATTATCCAGAGGGAATTAGCCTTTCCCAGGTAACAGTCTGGGAATGGTCTGCAGGGATGGGTGGTACCACTTGTAAAAGGAACTCGCAGCACATGGACACAGTACGACCAGGGGAAAAGGCTGTACTGAACTTCAGCAGGAAGGATGCCAGGAGGCTGCTGCAACTGCATGGGTCAGTGCAGGTGACCTAACGCAACTCCATGTGAAAACGCTCCTCCAAGAGCCAACTCTGACTGGGTGGGGTCCTAGCAGGGGTTGCAGCCATCCCTTTCATCGGGTCCTAAAGAGTAAGGTAGAGCCAGCCGCCCTCCAAGAGATGGAGATGCTGTTCCAAGTGGACCATCTCAGGCAGCATCCCAGGTGGCACATGTGGAGCCATCATTAACCATGAGCTGGTGCAACTGCGATCAAGGATCATTCTTGAGAAAAGGAATCCAGGTTTATCTACTCGTCATACTGAAAGTTGAAATTGTTGGTCTTTTGCTTTACCCCTTGGAGCTACTTCACACCAGAAAACTCATGGGGCTGCAGACGGAGCTGTTCTAAAGAAGAAATTGGGGGTCTAAAGCCAATTCAAATTTTCAGGTGGTGGCAGGGTGGGGGTGAGGTGGTTGGGGGGTGTATTTGCACCTATTATTCCAATTATTTAACTTTATGTTCATTTTTTGGTAATGCTATTTATGCCAGAAAGAATCTCTTCCATTTACTGTCACATGATAGAAGAGCATCACAGTATTAAAAGTGTGATTTGACCAGGCACATGTCACAGGAGCTGGTCTGAATGACTGCAATGCCTCAAATCATCAACGCTCTCCACGAACAGGTGGATGGATGGACAAAGCCATGCCTCAGCCTTGTGAAGCCTGCAAATGATTGCAATACTGCTGTTTTATATCAGTTCTGTGGATTGTATTGCTTCATGCGATGTACCTCTCTGACTAAATTCTCTTAGCAAATAATACCTGTGCCTCTTATTCTGCAAATAAAAACATGCCTGGTGAAAACATAATCACACACTCAGAAAATATTCAAACTGACAGGGACTCTCAAAATTCTATCTTTTTAATAGACATCTTTATTTCATGAAAAAAAAAAGGATGGAGACCCAAAAAGCCAGTGGATTTTATAGGAATAAGCAAACATTAATGGGCATATCCAAAACCAATCAAAACCCAAATATCCCTTTCCCAATGTACTTTCCAATTCCTAGACCTCAGAGCCTGAGAAATTATTCTAAGTAATTTTTTGGTCTTTTTTCTAGGGCAGTACCCACAGCATATGGAGATTCCTAGGCTAGGATGAATCAGAGCTGTAGCTGCCGGTCTGCACCACAGCAAGAGGGGATCCGATCCTTGTCTGTGACCTAAACCACAGCTCACAGCAATGCTGGATCCTTAATCCACTGAGTGAGACCAGGAATTGAACCTGCATCCTCATGGACGCTAGTCAGATCAGTTTCTACTGAGCCATAATGGAAACTCCTACTGTAAGTAATTTTAAGGCAGAAGTATAGTTTTTGTGTTTCAAAATGAATGCTTTCCCGAATTTCTTTATTTCAACATTCTATTAAAAATCCCTGATAGATGGGTAGGGAGGGAAAATGGTTTCAATACAATTTTAGCCTTGCTCTTTTCACCTGAACATCTTGGAAGGAAAACTGAACTCCCATCTCTGTCACCATAACACCCTCCCCACTTTTCAACCTCATGAGGCAACTGTTAGTTTCTGTTTGTCCTTCCATCTGGATGTGACTCAGGGGCCTTGCCTGCCCTCTGCATCAGGCCTCTCTTCCTGCCATCTGATGTAACACTAGACGGAAACAAGGACTTTGTGTCCTTACTCTTGCATCGCCAGCAGGCAGAAACATGCCTGAAACCATGGAGATACTCAATTTTAGAAGTCTAGTTAATAAATGAAAATTAGGAGACATAGTTTTAAACTAAATACAGAAATTCCCATTTGTACTCTTAGAGGAATATTCTCAAAGTGTCAGATCATGCAAACTGTATGTTTTCCTTCTTTTTAAATTGCTTTATTGCTTAGCTTTATTGTGGTATCATTGGAAAATAAAAGTTGTATGGGAGTTACCGTTGTGGCTCAGTGGTTAAGGAATCCAACTAGGAACCATGGGGTTGCTGTGAGCTGCAGTGTAGGTCACAGACGTGGCTCAGATCCCGAGTTGCTGTGGCTCTGATGAAAGCCGGCAGCTATAGCTCCGATTAGACCCCTAGACTGGGAACCTCCGTATGCCACCGGAGTGGCCCTAAAAAAAGGGAAAAAAAAAGTTATATGTATTTAGGTTATACAGCATGACATTTGTGGGTTTTTTTTTTTTAAGCTATATACATACATGATGTGCAATTTCTGTAAGCAAACTAATTAACATACCCATCACCTCATGTAATTACCTTTTTTGTATGGTGAGAACACTTAAAGTATACTCTATATAACCCAGTATTATTAATTGTAATCACTCTGCTATACATTAGATCACCAGAACTTACTCATCTATAACTGAAGGTCTGTACCCTTTGACCAACATCTCCCCAACCCCCTACCCGAGCCCCTGGCAACTTTCTTCTCTCTATTCCTATGAGCTCGGCTTTTATGGAGTTCACATGTAAGTAAGTGAGATCATACACCATTTGTCTCTCTGTGTCTGGTTTATTTCACTTAGATAACAACCACCAGGTTCATTAATGTTTCTGCAAGTGGATTTCCCTATTTTTTCATTGCTGAATAATATTCCATCCTGTGTGTGTGAGAGAGTGTGTGTGTATGATCTTCCCTGTTAACTTATCAATGGACACTTGAGCTGCTTTCACATCTTGGCTATTGTGGATATTGCTGCAGTGAACATGGGAGTGCAGACACTTCTGGAGATTTTGGTTTCATTTCCTTTAGATGTATATACAAAAGTGGGATTCCTGGATCATATTATAGCTCTATTTTTAATTTTTTGCAGAACTGCAATATTTCCCAGGGTGGCTGTATCAATTTACATTCCTATCAACAGTGCACTGGGTTCCCTTTTCTCTTTATTCTTGAGAATACTTGTTATCTCTGTCTTTTTCCTATTAGCCATTCTAACTGGTATGAGGTAATATCGCATTGTGGTTAGGAAGCAGTATTTTTAGTTGAAATTAAAGGGTTTTTTGTTTGTTTTTTTTTTTTATCTTTTTTTTTTTTAAGGGCCGCACCCACGGCATATGGAAGTTCCCAGGCTAGGGGTCTAATCGGAGCTACAGCTGCCAGCCTACACCACAGCCACAGCCATGCGGGATCCAAGCTGCATCTGTAAACTACACCACAGCTCACAGCAACGCTGGATCCTTAACCCCCTGAGCAAGGCCAGGGATCGAACCTGCATCTTCATGGATGCTTGTCAGATTCGTTTCCACTGAGCCACGATGGGAACTCCTAAAATTAAAGTTGTTTAATGTGTATTATTAAGCACAATCTGGGGCTCTTTATATTGTTTCAATTCCATCTTTAGGTAGTTACAAATACAGCATTAAACTTCTTGCTAGACACTGTCAAGGAATTGCAAAAGGAAAGGATAATGGAAGGGCAATCTTGTGGCATCAAAGACTTTTCTGTCTTTATGATATCTGCTCATTCATGCAGTTAAGGGAGCAAAAAGCTACATTACCAAAGGACAATTATAAAATGAATTTCTTATCATTGTCCTATACTTGACCATTTTTGATTTTCACACATAAAAATACCTTCTAGTAAGAAGAGAAGGGTAAAAGTTAAAAGAGGTCTCATGTAAAGGACAATTGCTCTTCTAAGTTCTTCCTGAATAAATGCAGTCCTTCCATTTCCTCCCTCATTCCATTCAGAATGAAAAGCAGAACAATGAGCAAATAACTGTTCATTGCCTTTCAGGTCTCCTTTACATTTCTTCTGTCACTCTTCATATAATGACCACATACGTTGTAAAGATTATGGGTGATGATAACGTGGGGAAATTAGAATAAAAGTAAAGCTAGTACTATGGTCTGTAGCAGTAACATGAAGGCCAGTGTAATTTAGATGGCAAAATTCTTGAGAATCTAAAAATACTCTCCTGGAAATTAAAGAAATTGTAAGGATTATGCACCATAAATGTTAGTTGAATGAATCCATTTTCAGAAACCATTTTCAAAACCTTTATAAGTTCCGCTTAAATGGGTTTCAAGTGTTATAATCTGGACACAAGGAACACTTCATGAATTCAGTTTTAAGAATCAACCCCTAGAAAATTTAAGAACGGGTTTAAGGAATAAATTTAAGCTCCTGTTAGAAATTTACAGACTCAAGCTTCAAGACAAGAGAAACCCAATACAACCATCATAAATTTCCACAGGGAAAACTCTGAGAAATAAAGATTCTAAGAACTTCTCATGTCCTTACCTTTAGTTTCTGCAGGAGGCAAAATTTGTAGGGACCCAAGCAGGTATTGTGGAAAATTCGGTCTAAGGTTTACGAGAAAAGTATCAGAAAACAATTCTATGTAAAAAAAATATTTTGTGGCCAGTTTTAACATTGTGGGGAAAAAGGATAGAAACATTCTCTGAGAATTCTAACCCTATATTTAAAAACAAGCTTTAGTTTGGGAATAAGCAGGTTAAACACATCAAAATAGGTTAATACTATGTCTAACTTCACTTGTTTAGTTTTTTTTCTTCAAAGCTTATTCTAAATGTCACTTTAGGAGGAGTTCCTGTCATGGCACAGTGGAAACAAATCCAACTAGGAACCATGAGGTTTCGGGTTGGATCCCTGACCTCGCTCAGTGGGTTAAGGATCCAGTGTTGCCGTGAGCTGTGGTGTAGGTAGCAGACGCGGCTCGGATCCCACGTTTCTGTGGCTCTGGCGCCAATTAGACCCCTGGCCTGAGAACCTCCATATGCAGCGGGTACGGCCCTAAAAGGACAAAACAAAACAAAAAAAAAATGTCACTTTATTTTTACAGGTAACAACATCAATAAATTGTGTGCTTTGATGTCTATGAAATTTTAGTCTTGTCACTTTATTTGATTAAAACTTTTTGTTATTGTTAATTTTGTGCTTTATAAAGTAGGAATTATGTGTGTATAGGGGTGTGTGTGGGTGTGTGAGTGCGAATGGGTTGTATGAGTGTGGCTGTGTGAGTGTGTGTGGGTGTGTATAGGTGTGGGGGTATGTGAGTGTGTGTGTGAGCAAGTGAATGGGTGTGTGAGTGTGAATGGGTGTGTGAGTGGGTGTGGGTGGATGTGTGTGTAGGTATTTGAGTGTGGACAGGTGTGGCTGTGTGAGTGTGAATAGGTGTGTGCCTGTGTGTCTCAACACTTCAACACAGACACTCTTCTTGCCTATTCCAAAGTGAGCTCATCTTTTCCGGTTATTTTCTTCTTACTCCAAGTAGCTAGTTCCCTCACTAGTTTATAAGCAGTTGGCAATAATCAGCGAGACAGCAGTGAGACACACTTAGCTATTTAAAATGACTCCACATGTTTACTGGGGACATTTGAGGCATGCAAATGATTTAACAGGATAAAGGCATATGGGGTCGGGGGTGTCCTGCCGAGTAGGGTTCACCCAGTCTCCACAGACAGACCCCTTGGGCACACGTGTGTCCCCACACCAGGGGATCCTGGCCCATTAAGCCAAAGGTCTGGTTGGCACAGGAGTGGCTGTTAAACTCAGCTAAAAGTTAGGCCTGTTGTGTGGATGCTGTCAATTAAAACTCCTCTCCCAAAATAATTTGGCAAAACAGAAATGAATGCAAATCAGTCTCTCCTCGAAGCTAACTATTAGACAGTTCTCCACCCACTTCTGTGTGCTGCTATTTCAGAGCTCAGAGGCGGGGGGGGCTGTGGAGGATTACATAACACTAACTGTGTAGAAACTATAATTCCTGAAGTTTCTACCTCGATCCTGGAGAGTCATTTCCATAGTCAGCCCATGAGAAAGCCCTCCCTAAATAATGAGGCGATGAGATTACCTCTGAGGGGGAGAAAAGGGGGGGGAGTCTTTCTTATACTTTTCCACATTTTGCTTTCTCCAAAGCTACACCTATAATTTAAGAAAATTCATACTGAAACTGCTATCAGATCATTAGATGACATCAGTGCCATTAAATCGTAGCCGGTATCTTCTTTGTCAGTTTGCCACCCCCCAGGCTCAGTCTGCCCCACATATGATGCCCTAAGTAACTGCCCTGAGTCGCTGGAGAACATACTCACCCCTCTGAACACCCAAGGAAGATGGTTAGAACCTCTAACTATCTCACGGTCTGTACGTTTCATCTCAAGCTCCCTGCTAGAGGAGCTATACCTTGAATTGCTCTGTATCCACTCTGAGTTTTGAATGGACTAGGTCATAATAGTGAAAAAAATGCAATTGTGAACTAATGGTGGGACAGAGCCAAACACGAGCAAAAACCAGCTAACTTGTTGACAAAAATTTTAAGATTAGATGAAGATATTGATGCCCACCAGGTAATCAAATTTACATAAGATAAAAGGATAAAAGATAAAGCTACTCTCCTCCCAAAATGGCCAACAATTTAACTCCTACTTCAAAAGTCAAGAGTTGGGTTGGATATCCAGTCATATCATTTTTTGTATTGTTTTGTTTTATGGCTGCATATGTGGCTAGGGACTGAATCTGAGCCACAACTGAGAACTACTCAGATCCCTGATTCTTTAATCCACTGCACAGGGTCGAGGACTGAACCCCCCGTGCTGCAGGGACCAGAGCTGCTGCAGTTGGATTCTTAACCCCTTCTGTCATAGTGGCAACTCCTAGCCATATAGTTGTGAAGTCATGTATTCACCTTTTTTTAAGTTCAAGAGACCCTGCAGTGAAAAAGACAGACAAGATCCTTCATGGATCATGAGTTCAAACATTGGTGACAGGAAGAGAGACACAGCAGAAAGATCAGATAATTAAACAATGGAGTCAGTGATAACTCTGATGAAAACAAAAATTGGAGCAAGAAGCTGAGACAGGCTGGGAGGCAGGCTGGTGCTTAGGGAGAGTCTTTCCGAGAAGGTCACCCTTTGTACTGAGATCTGAACGGTGGAGGGAACAAGTTGCCTATAAGGATCTGCGGGAAGCCCAGGAACAGCAGATCAGAGCGGAGGCTCTGACAAAGGATGTGCCCCTTTGCATGTGTCCTAGCTGCATGTGGAGGCCGAGGGAGAGGGTCCAGTGGTCAGAGGCTTGTGTCAGCACGCCCGCACAGGGCCTCTCAAGCCCTGGGGAGGAGTCTGGGTTTTCAAAAAAGATCAATCGCACTTCACATGGATGGAGGCAAGAGTGGGAAGAGAGGAGTTCCCGTCGTGGCGCAGTGGTTAATGAATCCGACTAGGAACCATGAGGTTGCGGGTTCGATCCCTGCCCTTGTTCAGTGGGTTAAGGATCGGCGTTGCCGTGAGCTGTGGTGCAGGTCGCAGACGCGGCTGGGATCCCGCGTTGCTGTGGCTCTGGCGTAGGCTGGCGTCAATAGCTCCGATTAGACCCCTAGCCTGGGAACCTCCATGTGTGGTGGGAACGGCCCAACAAATGGCAAAAGACAAAAAAAAAAAAAAAAGAAAGAAAGAAAAGTAAACCATCCAGAGCCTCCACCCGGTCCTCATCTGCCATGAGCCATGCACACAATGTCTTCCTTACCTGGAAAATGACACAGAGTGAAAAAAAAAAAAAAAAAAAGTGGGAAGAGAGAGGTGGATAAGACCAGGGTGTGTGGGTGGACCATTCACACCTCATATAAGGCTGAATGGGATGAGAGGAAGTGATGTCTGGGCGGAAAGAACACTTTCTTCTAGTTTCCATAGAAGTGCCTTGTTGGCGGTAGGATATATTCCTTTTCTAGGGCTGCTGTAATAAAGTCCCACAGGTTGGGGGGTTCAAACAACAGAATATTATTTTCTGACAATTCTGGAGGCTGCAAGACTGAGATTAAGGCTGGCTTCATCTGAGGGGGGTTCCTCTCTCCTTGGTTTGCAGATGAGGGCCTCCCCCAGTGTCCCCACCTGGTCGTCCTTCTGTGTGTCAGCACCCTGATCTCCTCTTGACAAGAACACCAGTTATATGGGATTAGGGACCACCTGAACCACCTCATTTTCCCTTGATTATCTCTTTAAGAAAGCCCCTTTCCCACAAATACAGTCACCCTCCAAAATACTGGAAGTTAGGGCTTTGATACCGGAGTTTTGAGGGGATACAATTCCGCCCAGAAACAGTTCTAATGCAAGATGGCCAGGCTTTGAATTAAGGTTGTTGCCATAAAGTTGGTGAAAAAAAAATCTGATTTCCAACAAGTTTTGAAGGGAAATCCAGCAGGATTTGCTGTTTAAATATGCTTCATGAGGGAAATATCACTTCAAGATTAGGGTTGTGAAAACTGCACCAACAGCAGTGCTACTTTCTGAGGCAGAGAAAAGTGGGAGGAGCCGGTGGTGGAGGAGGACTTGGTGGAGAATAAATCTGATCTGGAGTTGTTGACTTTGAGATGCTAAGGCAGCTGCTAAAGTCGGGGGCAGGGTGTGACTGGGAGAGATGGGGCCAGAGATATAAATTTATGATGCGTGCTCTACAGATTTCATCTCAAGCAGTGCATCCATATGAGGTCACTTAGGTAGTCACTGTCACCAGAAGAGAGGGCTCAGCACTGCTGCTTTGAAGATATTTGGAGATGAGGAAGGGGAGGCGGGGCATCAAAGAAGGCCAAGAGGCAAGAAGCAGCCAGCACAGGAGGAGAAGGATCAAGGGAGCTGCAGTGCCCTGGAAGCTAAGAAAGAAAACACCCCAAGAATAAAGGGGCATGAACTGTGCCCAAGGCTGCCTGACTGAGCCAAGGACACATGACTTGTCAGTGTGGACACTGGTGGTTTTAGTGTGGATGGGAAGGAAAGCCTGGTTATGAAAGCCATCTAAGCACTTTGACACACTGTGTGCATTTCAGAACCACAGGACCTTGGATATATTTCTATCATCACATGTCTCAGACCAGCCATGAGATGGCAGTTCAGAGAGAATGTCCATGGACAGTTCCACAGGGCTCACTGTGTGCAGGTGTCTACATGAATAAGAGTCAATTGAATCCCACAAAACCCAGGAATTCCTAGTGGAAGCTGGTGTTCCTAAAAGGGAAAGGGATGAAAAAAGAAAGGAGAGCTATTGTCTGTTTGCACATTTCACAGATCCAGACTAAAGGGGATTTGAGCCACGCTGATCACTGGACAGTCATGAACCTGAATGTGCAAGCTGGCCCCTATACTTTATATCTGTCTGCAGTGCCTACTGTACATGAATTAATAAATAACTCTGAGGGCCAAAACCCAGCCATAAAACAGTTAAAATAGGGAAAAACATTTTTTTTTTATTGTACTCAGGTAAAAAGTACTGCAGCATATTCCTAGAGAGAGCAAACAATGGCAACAGCGGAGGCCATTTTTATCTTTTTATTTAGATTTGGTTTTTATAGACTCATAGGAGACTGCAAAGAAATGCCCAGGGAGATCCTCTGCACCCCTCCCCCAGCTGCCCCCAACATGAACATCTTGAATAACTATAGCACAATTCCAAATTCACGAAGCTAGCATTGGTACAATCCATAGAGCTTACTCAGATTGTATTGTTTGTATATGCACTCATGTATACATATGAGTATGCGTGCAAGCACTCCTGCATGCACATGTAATCTTATCACATGTATAACTTTGTATAACCATTACCACAACCAAGATACTTCCATTTGTCCACACAAGACTCTCTCTCCTTGCCACTTTACAGCCACGCACACACACACACCCATCCCCTTCCCCCATCACCTCAACTCCTGGCAACCAATAATTGATTCTCTATGTCTAAAATTATGTTATTTCATGAATGTTACATCAGTGAAGTGATGCAGTAGGTATCCTGTTGAGATTGACTTTTCCCACTCAGCATAATTTCCTTGCATTTCATCCAAGCAATAATCAATAGTTTACTCCTTTTTACTGTTAAGTAGTTTTCTGCAGTATGGGTCCACTACAGTCTGTTTAATTATTTACACACTGGGCATTTGGGTGGTTTCCAATTGCTGGCTACTATGAATAAAGCTGATGCAAACTGTGTACAGTTTCCTGCATGAAAATGAGTCTTCATTCTCCTATGATAAATGTCCTGAAGTGCCATTGATAGGTCATACACTAACTCAATTATTTATTTTGAAAGGGACTGCCAATGCAGAGGCCACCTTTTTTTTTTCTTTTAGGACCACACCTGTGGCATATGGAAGTTCCCAAGCTAGGGGTCAAATCAGAGCTACAGCTGCCAGCCTACACCACAGCCACAGCAATGCCAGATCCAAGTCGAGTCTGCAACCTACACCACAGCTCGCCACAATGCCAGATCCTTAACCCACTGAGCAAGGCCAGGGATTGAAACCACATCCTCATGGATACTAGTAGCGTTCTTAACCCAATGAGCCAGAATGGGAAACTTCCACAAACCACTTTCAATATCATCTCATGAGATAGAAGCTGATTCTGTGCTGCTACCATCTTCTTTTTTCTGCCTCCTAAATATTTCTTTCCAACATCTACAGTCCTAAACAAGTTAGCCTTTCTCACTTGTGCCTTGACTATCCCCAAGAGCCTGCTAATTATCTCCCTGCCTCTGGTCTTGCCTGATTCCAACAGTCTGAAGCAATGATCTGGAAACAGACTTCAAGAGAAGGAGTGATAGGAACGTGTCAGTCCCTAATGTGGCTCTGAGTCCCAGCACTCACCACCAACCCCAATCTCACGTTCCACTCTACCCCCCACCCTTCGCTCTCTACATGGGATCACTCAGAGCTGCTTCTTTAATTCTCTAACAGGGGATGTTCTCTCTCACCACTTTGTTACTGGGTACCTTTCCTTCTTTCTGGAACATTCTTTTCTCCCACTCACTGTACCACATACAATGAAATATTATTCAGCCATGAGAAGAAAGAGATTGTGTCACATGTGACACAGATGGGCCCTCAAGGCATTACTCCAAGTGAAAGACGTCAGACAGAAGACAAATACTGGATGATCTCACTTACATGTGGCATCTGAAAAGGCCACAATCATAGAAATAGAACAGGATGGCGATTTGTCGGAGGCTGAGGATGGGGAAATGGGAGATGCTGGAAACTGTGCAAAATTCCAGTTCTAAAGTGAGTGAGTTCTGGGGATCTCACATATGGTATGCTGCCTATGTATTACATACTTGAAATTTCCCAGAGGAGTAGTTCTTGAATGTTCTCACCACACCAAAAAATTTAAAAAATTATGTGAGGTGAGGAAGGTGTTAACCACTCTGATGATGGTAATCAATTCACAGTATGTGAGTCAAATCATGGTTATAAATCATAAACTTATATGATGTTATATGTCAATTATATCTCAATAAAGCTAGGAGGAGACCAAATTCAGAATTTTAAGTTGTCTGCAATAGAAAAAAAAGATTAGAAGAAAAAAAAAAAGAAGGAAAAAATTTAATAGAACTTGAGGAAAAAAACATACAAACCAGATTTTAAAGATTTAGAAAGAAAAGATTTTAAAGATTTTAAAGAAAAGAAAGTACATCAATGATGCTCTTTTAGGATGTATAGGGCTTAATAAAATATATGATTCAACTTAATTTTATCTGTTTCTATTTAGGTTTTTTAATGTGGTTATCATAAAATGTCAATATACATATGTGGCACATAATGCATTTCTATTGCACACACCACGGTAGATTATTACCTCTTTAGATATACATGTTTTTCCTCAGCAAGTTATATCCTGCACCCA
Organism: Sus scrofa; assembly: GCF_054392235.1. Lineage (NCBI taxonomy): Eukaryota > Metazoa > Chordata > Mammalia > Artiodactyla > Suidae > Sus > Sus scrofa. Next base: position 160,950,679 of record NC_139383.1, on the reverse strand, counting down.
GAACAGTTCCTGAATATTTAAGAGACATGGAAAGAAGGAAGGAAGGGACAGAGGGAGGGAGAAAGGAAAAGAGGGAGGGAGATGAGGCTAGGCATATTCTACATATATCAAATTAAAGTTGTCAAGTGCAGAATAAAGGATTCTTCTCTTTCCTTTACCTTTCTGCCATGACTAAATTGACAAGTAGTTGATTTATCCAGGAAACTGAATGTAAAAAGGCTGATACTCTTGTGCTGTATCTACAGGAAAATTTAAAAATGCCTCCTTCATGAAAAGGTGCATTACAGAGCTGGACTGTGAAAATCTATCAAAGTTTTGTGTGGTTTGGGGCAGAAGCCTTCTTCACAGGCCAACAGGTCTCTGTCTGGACTCAGCACATCCACTCTCAGGAGCGCTGAGGCCCCCTCCTCGCCTGGCAGGAGCCAGATGCCAATGGATTTCTTAAACGCTAGAGGTGGGTTTCCTTCCATTGTTCCCACCTCTTCTGGGTTATTTTTAAAGAATAATGAACCAAGATGATTCATCCACAGCCCTGCAGGAAAGGAACAAACCTAAGCAGCATTAACGTATGGTTTGCAGAGTCAACTTTTGAGAAAAATCAACCCACCCTGCTTTTCTACCCTCTTAAAAGACTTTTCTTCTACCTCAAGTCTCATGAAGGCCTCAGCCCCGTCCAGCCATCGAGAGGGAGAGAGTCACACAAAAGTTTCTCTTCTACTTCACTTTGGTTTTAGGAAAATCTTGAGTGGCTTCCAAGTGACTATTTACTTTCCTGTTATTATAGCCTGTATCTTAGTATATCTGCTTTTTATTCTTAATATTTAGTCTACAAATATCCTTTTCAATTGCTAATGTGAGCATATATTACCATTCACCCACTTCTTTGCTTCTGTGGCCTAAACTGTTCTATGTTCAACAAAAGCTGATTCCAAGTCACCTAAGCATGGAGCCAGATAGCCCTTCTCAAACTCCTTTAGCGTCATTAGATGCGGCTAATGGTTTTGGCAAACTAATACCGGCCACGTCCATACCTGGTTGATAGCAACCTCCCCTACAGTGTCTTTCCCCCTCCGTCCTTCCAAGATCAGGGGACCCTGCAGAACTGGTGATGGCTGAGCCACAAGATAAAGGAGTCTTGTCTTTTGAAACACTGCAGGAATTGCCACTGAACAGTTATGTCGCTCTAGCCCTGCAATGATTAGGGAGAAAGTTCGCATTTGTCCTGAGTCTCTACCACAGAGGAGGTGGAGGAAAGAGCACTGGTGTGATGATGACTGTTGGCCAACATTAGTAGGGATCCAAAAGGGAAATAGGCTTTGACAGAGCTAGCTGGCTTTCCAGCAGAGATCAAAGGAAGGAACAATTAGGTTAGGAGTCATCCATGGCTGAAAAAGCCACCTGTGAAGACAGAGCTAAAGTGTGCACTGGTCTCAGCCACAAGGGCCCAAAAAAGCTCTTCAGTAAAACCAAAAATCTTAGCTTTGTAGTGAAGGTCAAATCAAGGATGTCACTAAAGTCTATTATTTCAAATAAACCCAAGCTGTCAGGACACTGAGGTTCGTGGGGTCCAAGAAGTGATGAAACACATCAAGCCTGATGATTATGTCTTGAAACAGCTCTGGGTATTGTTATTCAGGCACACGGAACTAACTAGAAACAAATACATGATAAACCTACTGAATTTTGAGGAAATATTGTTGACAGAAATGGGGAACCCAGTTTTTATTAGTTTTACTTTTTGATGCTTAAAATAAGCTTTGGGCCCCAAAACTCACCTGAGCAGGAAGCGGACAGTAAGACCTGTGTGCTGTCAAGAACATACCATCCTTTCTTCAGGTGTGTCCACAAGGGATAATGAAGAAAGGACAGGGAACAACAGACACATGCCCAAGACAGGAGCTGTGAATGCTAATCTGGAGGACTTTAGAATGGCTATGGACCAGAGACTGCTCTATGCACTCCATTTTTCCTTTCCTAAATATGAGTTTCATCAAAACAATTCTGTCCCTTATATAACGCTGTACAGTGAAGATGCTGGGCTCAGCCCTGAATGTCCTGACTGTGGGAATTTGGACTGAGCATGGGGAAGGTGGGAGGGTGTCCCATGGGGGTCAGAAGACTAAAGTATGTTTTAGTGACTGAAAGAGCAGAAAATGGAGATATTTTTATGTGCCCACAAAACCACTTACCTTCTGCTAAGTGCACAACTGGTCTGTATGTCCCAGTGTGTGTTGCAGATAAGTGGAGTCATGTGACAGTTCTGGTCAGAGAATGTGGGCAAAAGTAAAGGTTCCTTCTTCTAAGGCTGACCCATAAGACCCTCCCACAAGGATCATCCATGCTCTCTCTCTCCTTTGCTCATCCACTGCAGACACAGTTGATTCAGCAGAGGGCACCAGAGCTCCAGGAGCCTCAAGATGGAAAGTGCCTGGGTCCCTGAATCACCACTTGGAAGGCTGCTTGCTGTATGTCCACACTATCTTGTTACACAAGGGAGAAATAAACTTCAACTGTGTTAATCCACAGAGATTTAGGGATAGTTTATTCTAACAGTAAGATTACTCTAATAAATACCACTTTACCAAATTTTACAAAGGCAGTAGAGAAAGATATACAGTTGAATTGTACTATAAAATCATTATAATTATGCAACATATGGATGTGCTCAAGAATATGGAAACCAATAGAAGTATAATTTAGTCCCTTGGAACTTTTCCAAAAGGGCATAACTTATGAAAAAATGACTAAGCACCTATCCTGTAAGAGAAATTTTCTGGTAGTCACAAAATGTAAGAGCAAGAGATGGTTTCTTTCCTCAAAGAACTGATAACTGAGTGTGAGCCATCTTAATCCACTTACAGAAGTGGATTTAATACCCAGGTATTTTCACTTAGAAAATCCCTGTCATATGACAGACAAGAATAAAAGGATAAGCAAATTGCTTTCCAAAAACATGAGCAGGTTGCAAATTGAACTCACTCAAATTCCAAACCCTTTCCCATCCTCTCAACATCATCCCGCAAGGGAACAATAAAAGGCCAAATAATAAAACCAGGAAGAAGAGAGGGAGTGTCTACATAAGAAAAGCCTCAGTTCAGTAAAAGCTGATTTGTCATCCAGCCAGTACTTCCTAGGACATTATTAAATCACATACTTACAGAATTACACAACTCAAGAACAGGATAGAATTTTTAAGGATGATACAAAGGAGTTAAATGACTAGATCAGCCAAAAAATGACAGACTAAAATCCAAGCTAATTCCAAAGTCTGCATTTCTACTCTAAGAAGGTTGTGATGGCTCTTTGTGTTCATGGAACTATTAGCAATTTCCACACCATCTTCAGCAATTATCATCAAAGAAACCTATTGTTATTTGCCACTCTTTCTTAAGAAAAGTGTGGACTAATTCCCCTTCTGCATTTAGAAGAGCCCAATTTTTTATTGCTGTGCCTCATACTAGAGTAAAGGAAGAATCTTACATTATGCTGCTTGAGACTACATTTTTGTCAACCCAAAGGCTTTTCCATCCCTGATCACAAATACTCTACTTGAGCTCACTACCCATTTGAACATCCTAGTCCATTTTATACCCTATTACAGGTTTTGTCCCATGACTTTAAAATCCTTTTCCAAGTATCCTCAAATAGCTAAGAAATGTTTTAGGCAGCAGCAATGATCCATGACCTCAAATACCTGTAAGAAAAACTACTGAAGCCAGAGAGAATGTAGGAATATTATCATCCACTTACAGAAAGGAAAATAAATAGTTAAATGCAAAGTAGGAGAAAGCCAAGCGAAGACTGGAGGAAGTTGTTTACATGGAGGTTTTTCACTTGATGGTGAAATGTTTTAGTTTGTTGTACATTAAAAAAAAAATCTAAAAAGGAGTTATTTTACACTGGGAAGAAAGTATGAAACACAGTCAGAGAGGTTGCTCTGATTTATAACCAGGTTGGGAACAGCTATTTGTGTCTGTAGGGTATAAATGCGCAGAGAAATAGATAGAATTGTTAGTGCCTTTGGTTAACCCAAAAAGTTATTACTGTAAATGACTCAAAATAAGACCAACCCACAGTCTATTTTACCCATTTCTGTACACAGGAAGTGACTGAACAAGAGTCCAAAACCTGTAGGACTTATCAGGCAGAGGGGTGTCAGGGCAAATCCATCACTCTGAGAATTATACCTGCATCTACCCTGAGTCTCAGCTTCTTCTTTGCAGCTCTGGAGACCTAGAACTCATGTGTGTGGTTAGGCTTCATTTCAGTTCTAACTTCCATGACTCACTACCAATTCATTCTTTCCAGGATTCAGTAGGACTCTTGCTGAAACTCAGGAATTATGTATTTTATTTACCTCTAATGGATTTTCTGGAACACTTCTTCAGTAGCTATTCTAAACTATTTTTTTCTTTCCTTTGTTTTAATAGTATGCTCCTTTTCCCTAGGATCTAAAATTATCTTGCTTACTCATTAACTCAGCTTCCAGTTACTTATAAATGAGAGACTGCTCTTGTTTAATCCTTGGAATTTGGGGTCTGCTTAAATCAGTAGAGTCAAAACATTTGCCTTCCCTGTCACACCTTTACTCAGAGCCCTCACTCTCCATCACTCGCCTGTGTCTCAGGTTTCCTCTGTGCTGTGTCCTTCATCCTTGCCTTGGAGAATTCTCACCTGGGTTTCAACTCTTCCACTTCCAGCCTCTACCCCAGCCTCCCATTCATGTTCATCCATCCTCAGCCCAGCAGCCTCTCCATTACCAGCGCCTCCATCTGCCCACCCCTATTTCACTGTTAACATAAACCTACAAAGCAAAATACAAATCTTTCCTTTCAAACCTGCGCTATCTCCTTCCACCACTTTCTAACCTGAATGGGCCCAGCCTTTCCATAAGCACCTCCCTCCCCTTTACAATACAAGCTCCTCTCCAACTTCCCAAACTCTTCACTGTAGAAGAGGACCAGAGCACTCATGTTTTGTGGTGATTTCCCAGTCATGGTTTCACCACCGTCACTCTAGAAACCACTGTACCGAAAGTTCGAGATCCAGTGTGTATCCTCATCATCATGCAGAATCCTCAGCTGCAGACATACTACTTAACTTCCTGTGAGATGCTCATGGCGCATTTGGTGAAAATACTAAACAAGGTTCTCAACAAAAAGCATGGTTATCAGTGTTTTTAACTAATGCTGATATAATTCTTATGACCAAGTAAGTCACATTTTACTGCCTTTCTTATAGTCTAAGAACATAAGGGTCTGCTGCTCCATTTTAGTCTCCCCAGAGCGAGTTCCATATAAGATTCTGAAGCCTTTACTATTTAAAATGAGGACAATATCAGTCTCTTTCTCATCATTCTAATGTGAAAATCAAGCATAAAAATTGCTTATCACATCTAATCATGACTTCCACACCCTCCCCCAAGTGCTAGTTATTACAACCCACTTAGGAAGTTCCAACCAAGCTCTCAGGAACCCAGTGACAACCCTCCCCACATCCTGGCCTCAGACTCTGTGGTCTTCTTGACTCCAAAAGCATCCCATCTCTTTAAAGTCTACAGTTTGGCCTTTGAAAGGCAGACACTAAAGAGTCAAGAAAGAGAATTGCTAATAGGCAATAGTATATAATGGTGACAAGCACAGAGTTCATGGTCAAACTGATTCTGCCAATTAAATCTGATTAGTTTTATACAAACTACTTCATGTTTGTATGTGTCAGTTTCCTCAACTGCCAAGTGGAGGTTTATAAAAATTTGCTTTAAGAAGATGTAAGAATTATGAGTTCCCATTGTGGCCCAGTGGAAATGAATCTGACTAGCATCCACAAGGACCCAGGTTCAATCCCTGGCCTCACTCAGTGGGTTAAGGATCTGGCATTGCTCTGGCTGTGGTGTGGGCTGGCAGCTACAGCTCCAATTCAACCCCTAGCCTGGGAACCTCCATATGCCACAAGTGTGGCCCTAAAAAGACAAAAAAGAAAGTTGTAAGAATTTATGTATGAAATTAATCAAGTATTAGGTACATGGCAGATAGGATGTTGCTGATGGGAATCAGTGACATATGTGGATAGTGTTGAGGAAATGTAATTAAAAACAAAAAATGTAATTCTCAACCCAGAAGACCTCTCCACAAAGGTAGAAGAGAAAGAAAATTTTATTGCAGAATAAGCATTAAAGAAGAGTGTGATGTGCATCATAGACAATCTGCTAGGAGATGCAATGACAGAAAGGCATCTCCTCTTTTACATAGCCAAGCACATTCAATCCATCACGCACAAGTTCTCAAGATAAGTAATGACTAGTTCTTAGTAAGGGGACTTGACAGCACCTCTGTCACAAACAGTTCATCCTAGAGTCACCTGGTAATTGGGGCAACAATCTAATCTGTGTTGCCTACCTGGCTTTGTGTAAAAGAAAAACAAGCTTTTCCTATCTTCATAACAGGTTTAGTTTGGAACATGGAGGGAGGAGGCCACTGAAGAGACGGAAAAACAGGGTGCTTTCTTCCTTGATGAGATTTTGAAGGGGCGGCTCCCAGCTCCTTGAGACTAAAATGTCTTCTTTTTTGTATTTATATCATTACCCCATCAAGTATATCACCTTCCACACGGGAAATGTCAGTCTTTGTTTGTTACATGAATATTAAAATAAGGAAAGCTAGACGCAAAGACCAACTAATCTAGTGAATGGATCTGAGGGCACTTTGAACATCATAAAATGATTTATCTACACTAGATATCATTTTGAAGAGCATTACTATGACATTCCAAGGAGAAGACATTGCCTTTGAACCAGTCAACAGACCCACCCCCCAAAATGGTCTAAAATGCATATCTTTATAAAGGAAAAGCCATTTCTTGACATCAGTGAACTAGGTACATGTGTAAAGGCAATTAATACAGAGGATGTGTAAAATTATCTTCTCAAGTTCCAAAGTTATTCTAGCTTTCTATTCTCAGAAGTCACTAAGTGGAGATGTCACTGTGCCAGCTCTTCCTCATCAGTATGTGCTCCAAGTCTAAGGACCATGAGAATTACCTGGGCACAGATTGCACACTGATGACTCTTTCAACAAACCAAGTGTTAAGAATGTGAGTTTCTCTCTCTTTCCTTATATTCCTTTTATCAGTGGGTGGGCTATTACTTCACCCAACACCAGAAGAACAATTCTTTTAAACACTTGCCTCCAAAATCAGATTCCAATAATTCTCTTTCTTTTTCCATACTGAGTTGGTCTTTATTTGTCCAGATTAAACATTCATGAAACTAAGATAAAAGAGAAAGGGGTCCAAATTCCTGACAATTAGAAAACTGAGACATTATTATGTCACTGTGCCAGAATTGTAACCTGATTTCATGTTGGAGTTTTTTGGTCCTTTGCATTTAAAAGGAATCTCATGACAGAACACTATAAACAGGCTATAATGGAAAAAAATAAAAATCATTTAAAAAATAATAATAAATAAATAAAAGGAATCCCACAAACGTGCTTCAGTTTCATAGCCTTGTATATCATTACACTAAGATTGTCCATCAGCATATGGAAGGTAAGAAAGCTTCCGTTTCACTTGGTTTACCACTGCTCAGGCACTTCAGTGTCACCCCACACATGGAGTGGATGCTCCAGAAGCATGTGAGTGGAAGGAAGATGTGTGTTGTCTCTGCTGTAGGCACATGCCAGGACATGCCACAAAGTCAACGCATGTCTTTAGAAAGCTACAGCCAGATTTCTATTTTAGATACATTCTTACAGAATATGAGATTAAGATCTCTAAATACAAGGAGAAGTGGGAATGGGATATCAAGATAAAGACACAAATATTTTTTTAAACAATTAGCTCATATACCCACAGAGGAGGAAAAAATAAATAAACTGAGGAGAATGTGTCTTTTTCTTTGGTCATACCCATGGCATGTGGAAGTTCCTGGGCCAAGAATCAAACCCAAGCCACAGCAGTGATGACGTTGTATCCTTAACCACTAGGCCACCAGGAAGCTCCAAGGATGCAGTGTCTTAATGCACCACTCAGTATCATCTTTGGTCTTAGATGGAACAGACTGAGTCTTCTATTAGTTTGCCATAACAAATATAAACAAAATGTAATTCCACATTCAATAAATCTAGTGAATCACATTAAAACTACACCAAATTTTCTACGCAAGAAACATTAAAAACAGAAAGAAAACAACATAAACACCCAGACCCAGAGAGAGCTGACAGATGTTACAGGAATAAAAATTGTTTCTTTTGACTTTTAAGAACAAAGACTTTTATGTTTTTATAACCACAAGCCAAAGTGTAGATATCAATCTTACATCCTGCGAATAAAGGTTTTAACATCTAAATTCTTCTACTGTATCCAAGTAAATGTGCTGATAAAAGTGGGTAAAGTGTTTACCTCAGGGACCCTCAACTTTCCCTAACAGGCAATTTTTTGTGTTTGCCTGGATCCAGTGGGAATGTCTACTTTATGATGAACTCAGAACAGAATCACAACAGCAGATCCACGTGTTCCCTACTGGGAGATGACTGCGATTCTCCTAAATCAAATCTCAGGGCTTCATGCCTTACAATCTTTTTCTTACGGCTTCTCTACCTTAAACATTTCTTTCCATCTGACATCATAAAAGATATTTTAGGTGTACTAGTCAACTTTTGCTGCAATAACAAACAGCCCCTGCATCTGCATAGTTTACAGCAACAAACACATATCTTTCCCCTGTGGCTTTGTGTTTTGACTGGAGGCCACACTCTGTGGCACAGCCAGAGTTCAGGTCTCTTTGGTGTATGCCCCACTCCGCAATCTGAGGTGGAGAGTGTGAATGCCCAGGGCATGCTCTTCTTGTGCAGAAGATGGGGCACAAAAACGAAACCAAATCACACAAGTGCACTTAAAGCCTCTTCTCCATGCACCACTTATCACATCCCTTCACATTCCCAAGAGAGCCTCACGCCCAGGCCATCCTCACCAGATAGGGAAGGGCACACCTCCCACACCAGCAGGAAGACTGAGTATTTGCAGAAAGTAATATAATTAAGCACAATTTGGTTCTAAATGGATGTATTTAATTATTCTCTCCCCTCCCCTTCTTTGCCACACATGCAGCATGTGGAAGTTCCTGGGCCAGTGACCTGTGCCACAGCAGTGACAATGCCAGACCCTTAACCCACTGAGCTACCAGGGAACTCCCAGAAATACCTTACCCTTCACTTCAAACTGCTGCCCACTCATGTCTGCACCACAGTAACCATTATTGGCCACTGACAAGGGTTTACAAACAGCTAAGTCACAGAGGTAAGCTCGGTCCTTCTCCTACCTTGATTAATGCTTACGGCCTCCGGCATCCTGACTGGCCAGCACCACACCCTACTTTACACCGTCATGTCTGAAAGGTGCTCTCTGGTGAGGTGTGTGATGCTGGGAAGGGGCTGAGTCAGAATCCACAGCATGGTGGGTCTGACTGCAGCACCTCTGCTGTTCATCTCTCCACCCTACCACGTCTCACCTCCTCACACCCATAGTCTTTGACCTTTACCCCAAGGCAGAGCCAATGCAGCTGGGTGTCACCTCTCATATTTGTTACAAGAGACCTTCCCTCGTCCTCACCACAGATTTGCCAATCTGCTCAGAGACACACAGCACTTATTTAAACATTCAGTGATCAACAGAGCAGTCAAACCAAAGCTAGATGCCAGAAAGCTAGCTCTGCCTCTAGTGAAATATGTGTTTACGACTTCTGTCTTTAGCTACACCCCAACTTTTCTGCCTGAAATGTAAGACTCGCAAAGAGTCTCAAGACCAAATCCAGCTTGACTACACTTTCTGAGGTTGTGATAGTTGTGGAGAATTGAAACTGCTGTTCTAGACCCTTAGTGATAGTTACTCCGAGTGTCAGAATAGACTGGTTAAGCCCCTCCCTCTCTCCTCCTCTGTGCTGGAAGACTTGATAACCGATCACAGAGAAAGTCTTTTTTACTCACCTTGTCCAAGTCTAGAAGATACTGAGTTTCCTCAAATCAGTGGTTTTCTTAGCAGGGGAATCCTTTTTTTTTTTTTTTTTGCCTTTGGGGACGACCCTGCGACATATGGGGTTCCCAGGCTAGGGATCTAATTGGAGCTGTAGCCGCCCGCCACAGCCATAGCCACAGTAACTCAGAATCCAAGCCGAGTCTGAGACCTACACCACAGCTCACGGCAATCCCGGATTCTTAACCCACTGAGCAAGGCCAGGGATCGAACCCGCAACCTCATGGTTCCTAGTCAGATTCGTTAACTGCTGAGCCACGATGGGAACTCAGAACCCTTTCTTTAAATGCTGTTTTGTAATGTGGATCATTTTCAGAATCTCTTGTAGATCAGAAAACTCTTTACTTTGATGGGTGTCACTCTGGTTGAGAAAGGACCAGGGGTCCAGTGCCCCCTGACTCTTATCCCCTTGCCCACCTTATGTTTTCTCCGCAGAAGCCCAGCACTCTTTGGCAGAGTTTGAAACCTGTGACCTAGATAAGAAGAAGGGCATCTCTGAAACAGGCACTTCGATTTGATTGCAAAAGCCACACTGACTGCACTTCATTCCCCCAGTGGGCTACTGGCTGCCATGCCATGCCACACCACGTACATTCTCAGGTCATTCCCTTTGCTTACAGTGACTCGTGTCCAGACAAACTCTACACTACCTTGGAAGCTTGGGTCAATGGTTGTGACTTCAAAGAAAATAACCCTTCACATTTCTTGTATTCATCAAGCCGAGATGTGCTATACCTCATGTATTTCCACCACTGAACTTTCTGTTTCTTCAGCATAAGGACAGTCCCCCATTCAGCAACACTCTCAGCAATTCACATAGGGTGTAGCATAAAGTAGGGTAAATTTTATCAAATTTCCTTGAACGAACATTACCTAAAAACAAGCAAATACAATGAAATGTGCCTTAAATTTTGACCTAGCTTAGGTCCTCTTCAATTTATTACTGGAAGAACAGCATGTAACCTAATTTTTCCACCAAGGAAAGACTGATCAGTGCCCTGTTGCCCTTTAATCCTCTAGAAAAATGAATGGAATTCTCCCCCTATGTCAAGAATTGGAGAAACACTGGGAAAATGTCTGCGGCACTTGGAGCATTTGGCATTACAATATGTCTCATCTAGGCGGCATTTGGTTTGTCATTCTGTCTGTCTCCATGTAAAAACAGAGCATTTGCTTAACTTACAGGATTTACAGCGACTTCTCTTTCATGTGTTCCTTTGCCATTAAAGGGTTTAGAGTCTGGTTTTCCTGACAAGTGCCTTTTAATCAACAGACTGTGCAAAGCAGCAGTGGGAAAACAGAGAATGGTGCGAGGAGAGCAGTTACTTCCGTCTCCTAGTCAAGGAGTCATGCAAAGCTGAATTCCTGGAGTTGAACACACTTTCTCCAGGAAACACCTCCACAAACAGCACATCCAACCTCAGGTGGTGGCAACAGATCATGAGGGCTCCAGCAGCAGATCCATCAGATTACTGAGAAAAGCATGGAAAGAGCCTTCTCACTCTCAGGGTGGACCCTTGTGCTGTGAATGAATGAGTTGGAGAAGAAAGTTCTGGAAACATCCAAGCTACTTTTAGCACCATACATTTTAGAGCTAACATATACGGTGTCTGTGGGTTCTAGGGTGAGCAATTGGATCATGGTGCAAATGTTGGAACATTTTTATTCCAGGGAGAAGATAATTGCATCTAATACAATTTGATTAATTAATTAATCTCATTAAAACATGTTTTAACTTCCCAAGTAAAGAGACTTTCCACTAGGGTGTATAGAGTCCAATTATGTACAGGATTGACTCATGCACAACATTGATTACATCTAATAATAACTTAAGTGCTAATATTTGACCTCCCAGAGCAATTAGGTGTGAAATGTAAGTAGGGATTCAACTTGAAGTCCAGAGAGAGAAGCAAGATCACTGGCATTCTCCTGCATCACTGGAACCGCTCCACGGCTGACCAGCAGTGACAAGCGCTGACCCAGCAGGTACCAGACTGTGTAAAGAACCGAGCGTTCAAGGAAAATCTAAAATTAATCTCCTTTGTGGTAGGACTTCAACCGGCGGGGGCAGATGAGGTGATAACCAACAGACTTCTCCACTTTCACACTGCTGCGTATGACGTCACTTCACGTCCCTGCCTTAAACCCTCAGTGGCCTGTTAACTTCCCTTGGGGACGTCCGAACATCTGAGTGCAATTCAGATGTCTGCCTGTCCAACCTCATCTGCCCTCCCCTCCTCCCTGATCACTAAGCTCCAGCCACGCTGGCCTTCTAATCATGAATGCAATGTGCTAAGCCCTGACCATCTTAGGTCTTTACGCAGATTTTGCTCCCTCCCCCATTCCAGACTGCATCCCGCTCACCTTTGGCCCCCAATAGACAGGGTGCATTTTCAGAGCTGCCCCTGGGCAGCTGCCAGAACCTCAACCTCTTTTTTCTCTCCTGCATCATTTGCTTTTCCTGTGTAGCTCCTCAGACTGTGATTCCATGTTTAGTGTTTTCCCCACTCGTACTGTAAACTTCTTGAGAACAAGGATCATGGTGACCTCACCACTGCATTGCTTTGTCTAGAACCACAATTGGCCCATATTGGGACTTCGGTTTTTTCTTATTATTCAAGGAATTCCCTTCATACCATGAACGGGGGGTTGAATGTAATCACAACCAGACCAATGTGGACAAGAGTGAGCTAGCCAGGGACTGGGCTGGGGCTGAGGGCCACTTCCCAAGAAGACCAGAAGGCCTGAGTATAAGATGAGTGATCAGTCATGGAGAGAGAGTGTTGTGGGTCAGGTCAGAGTGGGGCAGGGTCAAGTGCACTGGGAGGGCTCCTAAGCCAGAGTCAGATGGGGAACTGAGGGTGAGTGTATACAAACCTAAGTCAGGTAATGACACACCTGCCAAAACCTCATGTATTTCACTCCCCATGGGATGTTTTACATGGCCTCCCAGGGAAGGAGCTGGTGAAACATGAAGGTAGGTTGGGGTCCAGAAGGGACAATGGGGCTTGACCTAGGATGGCAGCAGAGATGAGAAGTGAATGGAGGGAAAGACTCTACCAGCCACTAGGTTGGAGGGTTGGGGGCAAAACAGGAGCCAGAACTCATCCATTTAATTCTACCTTCAGCTTCTGGGCCTGTGGGGGACAGAGGAGGCACAGGTCGGCTGCAGGGAGAGCTAGCAGCCAAAATCCAGTTGTCATTTGGCCACTTTGAGACTGAGAAGCCTGTCAAGCAAGTTATAGACCAGTGAGGCCCAGCCTAGGGAAATTCATGGACAGTAAAGTGGAAAAGTCCTTTTAAAATTAAAGAGCCAAAATAGGAATACTAAGTTTTTATCTTTCCAACACATTTTAATAACAAGGTCTTGATCTCAGAATAAAGGACATTCTTTTAAGTGAACTAAATTAGAGTTATCTCATCTTAATAAATGGTGCTCATTTTTCTTCTTTTTCTGTTGGCCAGTGAATGAAACCTTTGATATGTTCCTGGACCTTCCTCAAAATGAGCATTTCTTCCCCAAGATGCTGATGACTCATACATCTATGTCTTTAGCTGAGATTTATCCCAGAGTTTCCAGATGCACACCACAAAAGAGCAGTACTTTTTCCACCTGAATGTCTCATGGGTACCTTAAAATCAAGCATCAAAACTCAAACATTCACCCCCACCCCGTTTTCTCCTCCACCATTTCATGTCTCAGCATATGGTCCTGCCTTCCACCCAGCTCATTTAAGTCAGAAGTGACTAAAGTGAACCCTGGGACAAAGGGCTCACTCCCTCACCTCCAGGAACAAGTCCTGTGGATTTGCACCCTGAGAACCTCTTGTCCCCACTGCTTCCACCCCAGTTCAGGTCACCATCACCTCTCACCTGGATTACAGCAACACCATCTTAAGTAACATCAGTTCTGACAATTTTCTTCCCCTAAAATCTACTTTTGACACCATCCTTGTATCTCTTAAATATTAGCCACTACTGCAGATTTTTAAATCATATTGGGAATCGATATGCCCACCAAGTCAACAAGAACAACAGCCCTTTGACGATCTTACCTATTCCTACTTTCATAAGCAACACGCCAGAACAATGGCCCAGGTGGACATGTTAACCTTTGAAGAGGGTTCTACCAGGAATTTGACAAGCATTGCTATTTCCTTTAGAGCCAGGAAGATTGTAAATTCAATTGAACAATAATCCGATAATTTAATGCTCACTTATTAAGTATTCACTGTTTCTAAGGATACAAAGGCAAATAAGACAGTGTCCAGCTTCTGTAAATTTGTAATTTAGAGGGAGAAACACACACATTTCTAACAGAAGACACGCTGTGATTAGGGTCAAAATATAAACTAAAGTTTCCTGGGGGAGTGAATTCTGTTGGGGTAGGGCCTGGGGAGGTAATGCATCAAGTAAGAAGTCACATTAGAGCTAGAAGAGAAGAATTGACAGAAATCATAGTCTTGCAATAAGACGTCAGAAAACTAGATTTTTTTTTTCCTGAAACATCAGCAAAGGGGCCTTTTCCTGGGCTTCAGAGAGTGATGCTGGGGCTTGTGGGGTTCTCAAGGCCATGAGAAAGGAATGGAGCAGAAAAATGTGTTCATAACACCCAGGAGACAACAGAGGTGAGCAAGCAGCCCTGGAAAACCTCAGTTCACTCCTGTTGAAAGTAAGGCCCTTCCAAACTTTCCAGGCAGCACATTGTCTGCTTTCACACAGAATGGCCACACCACTCAGCCCTCAGAAAGGAAAGGGGACAGGGCTAAGCTGCTCCTGGAAGCAGCAAGAAGCACGCAAGCTGACCAGGGCCATGGCCCCTTTCAGCCATACCTCACACCCAAAGACCTTGTGGGAACCAGGAAACAGCCTCCATGCAATCATGGGATTTCCCCCAAGAGTGACCCGGGTCCCCTTATAGCACAGCTAACCCATTGCAAGTCTCCTCCAAAAAATGGGCAGGGTGCTCGGGCTAGGAAGGAGCCACCTTCATGTGATAGAGGGAGCCTGGTCACTCCACAGAAAGCAGCTTTAGGTTCAAGAGCCTCTTGTCACTGCAAACCTCCCTTCCTGACAGCTGTCACACTCTCTGCATTAACGGCCTGTCAGATTTTATTACAAACAAGGTCTATTTATTCTCAGAAAGATACTTGAGATAATCTGAGAAAACAGAGAAAGGGGGTAAGCCTTCTTAATTAGGACTGACCTGCTGAGCCCCCCAGATTTCCAGTCAAATCACTGTCCTAACAGTCACCACCGTGAAGGTCTCCTTCCACCTCCAAAGGCTACTCAGAGCAATTGCTCCACTGCCATGTGTCTGATATAAGACACCAGGGGTCACAGCGTCTGAGGAGCTCAGAGCTCTGAGCTTTGGATCACAGAGAGGCAGGCCCAGGGGACAGGCTGCCTGCCACTCTCCGCCCGAGGCCACTGTCCTCACCAGACCTGCGCAAGAGCCCAGGGCCAGATCCAGACAAGCCTCTCTGTCATGTCTTCAGCCCAAAAGGAGGCTGGAAGCATAGGGACCTGATACTTAAACAGAAACTGCCCAAGGACTGTGCCCCAGGGAGAATTCCAGAGCATTCCAGGGCTGTCAAGCTTTGCTTGGAGCCACAAATCTGAAAGCTATTGCGGCTTTCATGGTTCAAATGGAAAATACACACACACACACACACACACACACCCCACAACCCTAAGTAGGGAACTCTACTGCCCTCTGTCTGCCCTTTAGCTTGATGACTTCTAGTGACAAGAGGCCTGATGTCCCCCAACCCCCACCCTTGACTAGACCTCATACTTCTTCCTGACACTCAGTCCTGCCCTCTCCACCCTAGAGTATGCATGTTAGCAAACCTGGTCAATGTGATTGCCCCTTTGACCCAGATATTTTTTAAAAGGATTTTGTTGGTTTTACAACCTAGGGATGTCTTTCTCTAGGACCCAGGAGTGACCAGGATTCTCAAAGCAGAGGCCCCCCACCTCCCTGCCCTGTGGAGTGTGGGGGCCCAGCCTCAGGGGGCTTGCTCCAAGGCACAAACCACCTTCTATCCTGACCAATGTGAGAAAGCTCACTCTTCCTCCAGGGAAGGCCAATCAGCAAATGCAGGCGGCCTAGGACTTCCTACCCCAGCTCTTAAATCCACCAGCCTTGTTTCAGTGGCATACAAACTGAGTTCTGGCCCCTCCTCTCTTTTGCAAGAGCCTTTAGGAAAGTCTTCCTTGCTTCTCTAACTACATCCCATGCAATATTCAGTTGATCCTATAAAGGATTTTGGATACCCACTATAAAACGAAAAGGAGAATTTACATTACAAAACGAATTGTGTTTGGTTTTTATGAAATAAGAAGAAAAGGGAAACTCTTTACATTAAAATAGCATTTGATTTTTTTTTTAGAAATAAAGGAAATCTACTTTAAGATGTATAAATATTTCCAGAATGGCTCCAGGTTTATGAAATGCAGAGATGGAATCGTGAGCTGCTGCCTTGGCTAAACTTGGATTCTGAAGGATACAGATTTGCCACACTTATTTTTTGTATATACAAAGCTAATATATGATGTTAAAAGCTGCATCTTAAGGGAATCTAAATAGATCTGAATAAGTATAAAAGAAACCTTACAGGTGGCAAGATTTCTTTTAGTCTCAGCTTACCAGGCAGCATTTTCTTCTTTCTCACTGGTACATAAACTAATGGTATAGTTTAGGAGTGATGCAATCTTAAATTCAATGAAGTAGGTAATTTTTAAGTTGCTTGAGGGAGTTCCCATAGCGGCTCAGTGGTTAACAAACCCAACTAGTAACCGTGAGGTTGCAGGTTCGATCCCTGGCCTCGCTCAGAGGGTTAAGGAACCAGCATTTCCATAAGCTGTGGTGTAGGTCACAGACTTGGCTCAGATCCCACGTTACTGTGGCTGCAGCATAGGCCAGCAGCTGTAGCTCTGATTGGACCCCTAGCCTGGGAACCTCTATATGCCACAGGTGCAGCCCTAAAAAGACCAAAGACCAAAAAAACAAAAAAAGTTGCTTGAATAACTGGGCATAAGATCATGTCATTTACTGAACTGTAGGAGAAAGAGATTAGTTTTAGAACACTGAAAGAGAAAAAAAATCTCCATTCATCTTATGAAGCCCACATTAATGTAACATTAAAACCTAAAATTGACAAATAAGAGAACTGTAGTTCCCATTTACTTACGTAATAGAAGCAAAAACTCAGAATAAAATATTTCCAAACCTAAATCCATATAACATAATAAAAAATTACCCTGTGACCAAGTAGGTATTTAATGACAATAGAATATTAGGAAATACATATATATATAATGAATTATGTGAAAAGAATCATTAAGACACTTAAAAAATATGATAAAGTTAAAAACATGATAAAGTTAAAAATCTCTTGGGAGTTCCCATGTGGCTCAGTGGGTTAAGGATCCAGTGTTTTCACTGCATTGTCTCGAGCTGCTGATGTGGTGCAGGTTTGCTCCCTGGCCCCAGGAACTTCCATGTGCCATGGGTGCTGCCAAAAAAAACATCTCTTGGGAAACCAGGAATTATAAGATGCCTCCTTAAACTATTGCTAATAGCTATTAACCATCAGTTAATGATTAATCAACTGATTGTTATCTTAATTAATTAGCAGGTGATAATTCATGAATAGTGTTAATTCATTAAAACTTAAAATTTCTAACTAATGTAACAACACATGAAACAAAATGATAACTGTAACTATTGGAAAGCAGAAAGCAAAATGGCCATTTTATATATATAAATTGATAATGTATCATAACAAAGATGAAGAGAAAAAGGACAAAAAGAGGAAGAAAAATAAATATTTTTTATAGCTTATGATGTGTGAAATATACTGCACTAACCATTTTATGTATATCATTAATCCTCCCAATATAAAAAATAAACCCTCAGAATATATTTTCAAAAGTTCATTCGTGCAGCTGAAACAAAATATACCCAATTCCTTTCTAATATATCAGAAGTCAACAATTAGAAAATATAATAATGAAAGAACCAATTTATAATAGCAACCTATAAAATAAAATACCTACAAATAAGCCCAATACAAAAATAATCAGGAATTAGGAAACTTTAAAATATAAAACTTTCCTGAGGAGTTCCCATCGTGGCCCAGAAGAAACAAATCTGACCAGGATCCATGAGGACACAGGTTTAATTCCTGGCCTCAATCAGTGGGTTAAGGATCCAGTGTTGCCATGAGCTGTGGTGTAGGTTGCAGACAAGGCTCAGATCTGGCATTGCTGAGGCTGTGGCGTAGGCTGGCAGCCTCACTCCAATTCAACCACTAGCTTGGGAACCTCCATATGCCAAGTGTAAAACCCTAAAAAAAAAAAAAAAAAAAGCAAAAAAAAAAAAAAAAAAAACTTTCCTGAGAGGTTAAAAGAATATTTAAATAAAAAGAGAACTACAGTGACACTTAAGGAGAAGGCAGCAGAGTGGAAGGGTAAAGATTGTTCCAAAAATTAATTTATATATTAACTTGAATACCAATCAAAATCTCAGTATGAGTTTATTTATTTATTTATTTATTTATTTGGCTGTGCCTGCGGCATGTGGAAGTTCCTGGGCCAGGGATCAAACCTGTACCTGACTTGAGCTGCTACAGTGACAGTACCAGATCCTTAACCCACTGCACCACGAGGGGACTCCCCAAATCTCAATATGAGTTTTAGAGAATATACTAAAATGGTTATCAAGCTGATGTAAAAAAAAAAAAAAAAAAAAAAAAAAGCACAAATGTTAAAAGTAGCAAAGAAATTTCTTAAAATCAGAATGAGGGGTGTTCTACCTTATATTATCTTTTTTTTTCTGCTTTTTAGGGCCACACTCATGGCATATGGATGTTCTCAGGCTAGGGGTCGAATCAGAGCTACAGCTTCAGACTAAACCACAGCTATAGCAACTGGGGATCCAAGCTGTGTCTGCAACCTATACCACAACTCACGGCAACACCGGATCCTTAACCCACTGAGCAAGGCCAGGGAGCGAATCCACATCCTCATGGATACTAGTCGGGGTTGTTACCGCTGAGCCAAGACAGGAACTCCAGATTTCCTAGTTAGATTCAAAGTCTAACTCAGATCTCACTGAGCTAAAACCGAGGTGCTGGCAGGACTGCATTTCTTCCCTAAGGCAAAGGGGAAGCAAGGCTCCCTTTCCCTGGCCTTTTCCATTGCAGAAGCCTGCATTCCTTGGCTGGTGGTGCCTCCTCCACACTCAGAACCAGCAATGGAAGGTGAGGCTTTCTCACTTCCATCACACTGTCTCTTCTGACCCACTTCAAAGGGTCCTTGTGATTATATTGCAGCCACCGGATAATGCAGGATAATCTCCCTAGTTTAGGGTCAACTGATGAGCAACTTTAATTCCATCTGCTACTTTAATTCTTTAATTCCCCTTCCCCATGTAACTTAACATATTCACAGGTTCCAAGGATTAGGATGTGGGTATCTTCAGGGGCCTTATTTTGCCGACTACAGCACTAAGTAGATCAATTGGAGTGGAACTTGGTATCTTTTTTTTTCTCTTCTTCATCCAGAGGGTTGAGGTGTTGTTTTCTTTTCCTCTTTTCTTTTAGATATTAATTATTATACATGCCCTGAATTATAGAGGAAAGTGAATTACTAGATAAAGGGCAGCAATCTGTTTGCAAGGAAGAAAGACGAATGAATTCTGACTAAGCAAACAAATATCAGCTTCATGCCCTCCCTACAAAATCTCTCTAGAATACTCTCTTCTGGTTATCATTAGCTTTTTTTTTTTTTTTACTTTCTTTTTGTTTGTTTGTTTGTCACATTTATTTTATTTTTTGTTTTACTTTTTTTATTACTCAAATAAATTTATCATATCTGTAGTTGTATAATGATCGTAACAATCTGATTTCACAGGATTTCCATCCCACAGCCCAAGCACATCCCCCCACCCCCCAAACTGTCTCCTCCAGAGACAGTTGTGTGAGTTTTTTCAATGTCTGTGAGTCAGCATCTGTTCTGCAAAGACTTTCAGTCTGTCCTTTTTTCAGATTCCACATGTCAGTGAAAGCATTGGATGTTGGTGTCTCATTGTATGGCTGACTTCACTTAGCATGATAGTTTCTAGGTCCATCCATTTTGCTAAGAATGCCGGTATTTCCCTCTTTTTAATGGCTGAGTAATACTCCATTGTGCATTTGTACCACTTCTTCTTGATCCACTCCTCTGTCAATGGACATTTAGGTTGTTTCCATGTCTTGGCTATTGTAAATAGTGCTGCAATGAACATTGGAGTACATGTGTCTTTGCGAGTCGTGGATAGATGCCCAGGAGTGGGATTGCTAGACCAAATGGTAGTTCTATTTTTAGTTTTCTGAGGCATCTTCAAACTGCTTTCCACAGTGGTTGCAACAATTTACAATCCCACCAACAGTGTACTAGGGTTCCTTCTTCTCCACACCCTCTCCAGCACTTATTTTTTGTAGACTTTTTAATGATGGCCATTCTGGCTGGTATAAGGTGATACCTCATCGTGGTTTTGATTTGCATTTCTCTAATAATGAATGATGTTGAACATCTTTTCATGCATTTCTCGGCCATCTGTATGTCTTCTTTGGAGAACTGTCTGTTTAGATCTTCTGCCCATTTTTGGATGGGGTTGTTTGTTTTTTTGGTATGGAGCTGCAGAAGTTCTTTGTAAATTTTGGAGATCAATCCCTTGTCAGTTGATTCACTTACAAAGATTTTCTCCCATTCTGTGGGTTGTCTTTTCGTTTTGTTTAGAGTTTCCTTTGCTGTGCAGAAACTTTGAAGTTTGATTAGGTCCCATTTGTTTATTTTTGGTTTAATTGTCAATACTCTAAGAAGTGGATCTAAGATGTTGCTTTCGTTTATGTCAGAGAGGGTTTGGCCTGTGTTTTCCTCTAAGAGTTTGATAGTGTCTGGTCTTATATCTAGGTCTTTAATCCATTTGGAGTTTATTTTTATGTATGGTGTTAGGGAGTGTTCTAATTTCATTCTTTTCCATGTGGCTGTCCAGTTTTCCCAGCACCACTTATTGAACAAGCTGTCTTTTCTCCCCTGTATAGTCTTGCCTCATTTGTCATACATTAGTTGGCTGTAGGTGCATGGGTTTAATTCTGGGCTTTCTATCCTGTTCCACTGATCTATAATTCTGTCTTCATGCCAGTACCATACAATTTTGATGATTGTTGCTTTGTAGTATAGTCTGAAGTCTGAGAGCCTGATTCCTCCAGCTCCATTTTTTCTTTTTCAGGATGGCTTTGGCTATTCTGGGTCTGTTGTGCTTCCAAACAAACTTGAAAATATTTTGCTCAAGTTCTGTGAAAAATGTCCTTGGTAATTTGATAGGGATTGCATTGAATCTGTAGATTGCCTTGGGTAGGATAGTCATTTTGATAATACTAACTCTTCCAACCACGAGCATGGTATATCTTTCCATCTATGTGTGTCATCTTTGATTCCTTTCATCAGTGTCTTACAGTATTCAGAGTACAGGTCTTTTGTCTCTTTAGGTAGGTTTATTCCTAGGTATTTTATTCTTTTGGATGTGATGGTAAATGGGATTGCTTCCCTAATTTCTTTTTCTGCTCTTTCATTGTTAGTGTATAGAAATGCCATCAATTTCTGTGTATTAATTTTGAATCCTGTGACATTGCCAAATTCGTGGATGAGCTCTAACAGTTTTCTGGTAGAGTCTTTAGGATTCTCTAGGTATAGTATCATGTCATCTGCAAATAGGGATAGTTTTACTTCTTCCTTTCCAATTTGGATTCCTTTTATTTCTTTTACTTCTCTGATTGCTGTGGCTAGGACTTCCAGAACTATGTTGAAGAGTAGTGGTGAGAGTGGCCATCCTTGTCTTGTTCCTGATCTCAGAGGGAATTTGTTCAGCTTTTCACCATTGAGAATGATGTTCGCTGTGGGTTTGTCATACATGACCTTTATCATGTTGAGGTAGGGTTCCTCTAGGCCCACTTTCTGAAGGGTTTTTTATCAGAAATGGGTGTTGGATTTTGTCAAAGGCTTTTTCTGCGTCTATTGAGAGGATCATATGGTTTTTATTCTTCAGTTTGTTATGTGGTGTATCACACTGATGGATTTGTAGATATTGAAGAACCCTTGCATCCCTGGGATAAATCCCTCTTGATCATGATGTACAATCCTTTTAATGTATTGTTGGATGTGGTTTGCTAGTATTTTGTTGAGGATTTTTGCATCGATGTTCATCAGTGAAATTGGCCTGTAGTTTTCTTTTTTTGTGGTGTCTTTGTCTGGTTTTGGTATCAGGGTGATGGTGGCCTCATAGAATGAGTTTGGGGGAATCCCTTCCTCTGCAATTTTTTGAAATAGTTTCAGAAGGATAGGTGTTAGCTCTTCTCTAAATGTTTGATAGAATTCGCCTGTAAAGCCATCTGGTCCTGGACTTTTGTTTGTTGGAAGTTTTTAAATCACAGTTTCAATTTCAGTTCTTGTGATGGGTCCATTCATCTTTTCTATTTTATCTTGGTTTAGTCTTGGAAGATTGTACTTTTCTAAGAATTTGTCCATTTCCTCTAGGTGTTCTGTTTTATTGGCATATAGTTGCATATGGTAGTCTTTTATGATCCTTTGTATTTCTGTGATGTCTGTTGTTACTTTTCCTTTTTCATTTCTAATTTTATTGATTTGAGTCCTCTCTCTTTTTTGCTTGATAAGTCTGGCTAGGGGTTTATCAATTTTGTTGATCTTTTCAAATAACCAGGTTTTCGTTTCATTGATCTTTTCTATGGTTTTCTTTCTTTGTATTTCATTGATTTCTGCTCTGATCTTTATGATTTCTTTCCTTCTACTAACTTTAGGTCTTGTCTGTTCTTCTCTCTCAAGCTGCTTTAGATGTAAAGTTAGCTTGTTTATTTGAGCTTTTTCTTGTTTCCTGAGGTGGGCTTGTATTACTATAAACTTTCCTCTTAGAATGCCTTTTGCTGCATCCCATAGGTATGGAGTGTTGTATCTTCGTTGTCTTTTGCTGCTAGGTATTTTTTAATTAATTTCCTCTTTGATTTCTTCAGTGATCCATTGGTTGTTTAGTAGCATGTGGTTTAGTCTCCACATGTTTGTGTTTTTTGTAGTTTTTTTCTTTTTGTTGATTTCCAGTTGTATAGCATTGTGGTTGAAAAAGATGCTTGATATGATTTCAATTTTCTTAAATTTACCGAGGTTGGATTTGTAGCCCAGGATATGATCAATCTTAGAGAATGTTCCATGTGCACTTCAGAAGAATGTGTATTCTGTTGCTTTTGGATGGAATGTCCTATAAATATCTATTAAGTCCCTCTGGTCTAATGCATCATTCAGGGCCTTTGTTTCCTTATTGATTTTCTGTCTGGTTGATCTGTCCATTGCTGTAAGTGGGGTGTTAATGTCCCCCACTGTTATTGTGTTATTGTTGATTTGTCCTTTTAAGGTTGTAGCAGTTGCCTTATATATTGTGGTGAACCTATGTTGGGTGCATAGATATTTAAAATTGTCATGTCTTCTTCTTGGATTGATCCTTTGATCATTATATAATGTCCTTCTTTGTCCCTTAAAATAGTCTTCATTTTAAAGTCTATTTTGTTTGATATGAGTATTGCTACTCCAGCTTTCTTTTGATCGCTGTTTGTGTGAAATATTTTCCTCCATCCTCTCACTTTCAATTTGTATGTGTCCCTAGAAGTGAAGTGGGTCTCTTGAAGACAGCATGTATATGGGTCTTGTTTTTGTATCCATTCAGCCAGTCTCTGTCTTTTGGTTGGGGCGTTTAGTCCATTAACATTTAAGGTAATTATTGATATGTATGTTCTTATTGCCATTTTATTAATTGCTTTGGATTTGCTTTTGCTGCTCTTTTTTCTTTCCTTCTACTCTTCTTCTTTTCCGCCTAGAGAAGTTCCTTTAGTATTTGTTGTACGTCTGGTTTAGTGTTGCTGAATTCTCTCAGCTTTTGCTTATCTGTGAAGGTTTTGATTTGTCCTTCAAATCTGAATGAGAGCCTTGCTGCGTAGAGTAATCTTGGTTGGAGGTTTCTTCCTTTCATCATGTTAAGTATATCATGCCACTCCTTTCTGGCCTGCAGAGTTTCTGCTGGAAAATCTTCCAGTAACTTTATTGGGGTTCCGTTGTATGTTATTTGTTTCTTTTCTCTAGCTGCGTTCAAGATTTTCTCTTTGTCTTTAATTTTGGTCAGTTTGATTAATATGTGTCTCGGGGTGTTCCTCCTTTGGTTTATTTTATATGGTACTCATTGTGCTTCCTGGATTTGAGTGAGTGGTTCCTTTCCCATGTTAGGGAAGGTTTCGGCTATTATCTCATGGAATATTTTTTCCATCCCCTTCTCTCTCTCTTCTCCTTCTGGCACCCCTATAATATGGATGTTGGTGCATTTAACGTTGTCCCAGAGGTCTCTGCGTCTCTCTTCATTTGTTTTCAATTTTTTTCTCGTTTCTGTTCCACATCCATAATTTCCACTAATCTGTCCTCCACCTCACTTATTCGTTCTTCTGCCTCCTGTATTCTGCTGTTAGCTGCTTCTAGTGAATTTTTTAATTTCAGTTATTGTATTTTGCATCTCTTCTTGCTTAAGTTTTATGTCTTGTATCTCTTAGGTCAGTGTTTCTTTTAAGTTATCCATCTTTACCTCCAGTTTGTTTCCAATGTCCTGCAGCATCTTCAGCATCAACAGTCTAATGTGTTTTTCCTGGAGACTGAGAATCTCCTCCTCACTTAGC
This sequence comes from Sus scrofa, assembly GCF_054392235.1. Lineage (NCBI taxonomy): Eukaryota > Metazoa > Chordata > Mammalia > Artiodactyla > Suidae > Sus > Sus scrofa. Next base: position 160,925,879 of record NC_139383.1, on the reverse strand, counting down.
TGATTTTCTGGAGCTTTTCCCTTCTCCCTCATCTGAGTTATAGTTCTCTGTCTTTTCATTTTTATAGGTTTTTGGTGTGGTGACCTTTTTACAGAGTAGAATTGTAGCCTCTCTTACTTCTGATGTCTGCCCCCCTTGTGGCTGAAGTCAGTATGGGGGCTTGCTGTAGGCTTCCTGATGGGAGGGGCTAGTGCCTTCCCTCTGGTAGGTGGAGCTTATTCTATCCCTCTGGTGGGTAGGGCTTAGTCTCTGGATGTGATTAGAGGCAGCTGTGTGCCTGAGGGGTCTTTAGGTAGCCTGTTTACTGAGGGGCAGTGCTGTGATCCCACCTGGATTGTTGTTTGCCCTGGGGCTTCTAAGCAGCTGACTGGGGGGGGGAGCAGATTTTCCCAAAAGGGCCACCTCCAGAGAAAGACAAGGCTGCTGAATATTCCCGAGAGCTTTGCTTTCAATGTCCTTCCCTCACAACAAGCCACGTTCACTCCTGTTTTCCCAGGATGTCCTCCAAGAACTGTGGTCAGGTTTGACCCAGATTCCCATGGAGACTTTGCTTTGCCCTGGGACCCAATGCATGTGAAAGTCTGTGTGCACCTTTTAAGAATGGGGTCTCCATTTTCCCCAGTCCTGTGGAGCTCCTGCACACAAGCCCCACTGGTCTTCAATGCCAGATGCTCTTGGGCTCTTTCTCCCCGTGCCAGATCCCCACATGTGAGAGTTTGATGTGGGGCTCCGAACTCTCACTCCTGTAGGTGAGTCTCTGTGAACTAGTTAGTTTCCAGTCTGTGGAGCTTCCCACCCCAGAGGTATGGGGTTGTTTATATCGTGAAATCACCCCTCCTACTTCTTTTTCTGTCCTCCTCTTTTTCTTCTGGAGTAGGATATCTTTTTTAAGGTTTCCAGTCCATTTGGGTGAAGAGCGCTCTGTCTTTAGTTGTGAATTTTGTTGTTTTTAGGAGAGAAGTTGAGCTCCAGTCCTTCTATTCCTCCATCTTTGCTTTTTTTTTAAGAGACACCATATACACCCCAACCTGCTTTCTCAAAAGTGCCTTAAATCTCAGACAAAGAAAAACAAAGAAAAAAAATTAATAGATGAAATGTCTAGCAGAAAGAATTCTGCATCTCTTCAATGTTTTACACAACTTGCAACAGTTGGGAGCCACAGCCAGGAAACCAGAAGTAAATAAGTAAGCTACTTGAGGAGTTTCCCATTGCGGCTCAGTGGTAAGGAACCCGACTAGTATCCATGAGAATTTGAGTTTGATCCCTAGCCTTGATCAGTGGTTTAAGGATCCAGTGTTGCCATGAGCTGTGGTGTAGGCTGGCAGCTGCAGCTCCATTTTGACCCCTACCCTGGGAACTTCCATATGCCACAAGTGCAGCCCTAAAAAGCAAAAAGAAAAAGGAAAGAAAGCACTTGATTGTTTGGTGGAAAATGAAACAAGACCTCAAAGGACAAAAAATCAGCATAACCCAGCCGAATCCAGACTTGAAGACTCCTTCTCACAGAATAGGCCCATGTAATATATTCTGTTCCCTAGAACAAAGATAGCCCCAAGGCTGCAGACTATATGGTCAGTAAAACGACCCCAAGCACTCCCTCTGGGGGTGGGGTGGGGGGTGAGTCTTGCTTGCTCAGAGCTCCAGACTGCTCTGTTAGTCAATAAACTCTGCTTGTGATCTCACTGCTCCAGCTTCTGCCTCCTTCTTTCCCACCATTCTAACAAGAGCTTCCTTGTTCCCAGCCCCCAGCTAAGATAGAGTAGATTAACAAGCCAAAACTGGGATGGCATTTGCCCCATATGCCAGCAATGGGCCTATGAGTTTATGCAGCCACATGAGAACTCAATAACACCTACCCAAGACAATCAACATCCAGCAATGCAATGCCCATGGATAGCACTGGGTCAGGCTTCCCAGGCAGAAGTCTGATCGCAATGCTAGCTTCAATTTTCTCAAATTTTTATACAAAGACCCTTTCTGACTTCTCAGTTCCAATTCCTAGACTCCATTCCTGGACTTAGGAGGCAGGATTCAATACAGGTTCTTTTTAGTTTCAAATCTCCTATTATAATAACCTAGGGACCAACCTATTAGGGTGTCTGTTTTCCCTCTTTTGTGCCTTTTGATTAGTTAGTCTGTTTCTCTCTCTTTCAGGATGTACTAGCTAGACAGAGGTTCTTAGAAGCAGTAAGCACTAATAGCTGTTATATATTGAGCCACAGTCATGTGCCTGACTTTTATATGCAATGTATTTAATTCTCCCTAAAAACCATCAAATTAAGTTAAGCCAGAACCAGGTGAGTGGTGTTAGAGATGGAGTGGAAAGAGTGTATCTCAGAAACAGACCTATTCTTTTTTTTTTTTTTTTTTTTTCTATTTCTTTGGGCCGCTTCTGCGGCGTATGGAGGTTCCCAGGCTAGGGGTCGAATCGGAGCTGTAGCCGCCAGCCTACGCCAGAGCCACAGCAACGCGGGATCCGAGCTGCGTCTGCAACCTACACCACAGCTCACGGCAACGCCGGATCGTTAACCCACTGAGCAAGGGCAGGGACTGAACCTGCAACCTCATGGCTCCTTGTCGGATTCATTAACCACTGCGCCACGACGGGAACTCCAGAAACAGACCTATTCTTGAGCTAAATTTCACACTGACCCTCTTTTGTATTCTCATCATCTCCTTTAATATGGGAGCATCCTCTCTACTGGAACAGAGTACAAAGAATGGTCATGTGGACCAGCCCAGGCAGAAATGACACAAGGGAAAAATGGCAAAAATGTATTTTTAGTTTAATAAAATGTATTTTGAAAAAGCATACCTATTATTTACTTTACATAGATTCTATCTATGAAGTAGATATAATTTTGAGACTTTAACAACTGCCTAATTCAACTAATACATGAACTGAAATGGAAAAACACTTCTGAGAATAGTCATTCCTGGCAAAATTCATGTGTTTTCCATTTCACAACTATCTCAAAACTGACAAACCATCAAGAGGTCTGACGTGGTTGGTAAATGACCAAGAAATGATTTTAAAAAAAAAGTTAAACCAAACTGTGCCTACTGTTGATCTACATTTGTCTCTTGAAAGGACACTGTGCTTAAACATGATTTAGTTCAGACCCAGTCATTTCAGCCTCATGATGTGTCTGTGACTGAAACCACATATGTGGACACCACACCAGTCACGGTGTTATATTTGATCCTGTGAGATAAACAGTGTAAATGATTGTCATCCTCACATCACAGACTAGTATTTTATTTTCAAAGAGGCAATAAGACTAGCATGTGGTCTCAGAGAATTTAGCCTAACATTAATGAACAGAGAGTCAACTATCTGCAAATTCATCATAGTGAATGCTTACCATCACTAAATGCTTGCTCTGAGCCAGACACTGTTCTAACAAGGAATTGGAACAAGCATGTATTAGCTCATGCAATTCTCACAACCACCCTGGGGTTAGGTAATGTTGTCTTCATTTTACAAGGGAAAAATCACTGCTTGAAGATGGAGCAGGGTGGAGGTGGAGAGAAGTTACCTTTCCACTATAGCCCAGAGGGAAAAGTGCCATGAAAGGACCTCACTGCTTTGGTATTTCTCAAGAAGTTATGGAGGACGGAGACTGCAGATGGATCCTTCCAGATGGCGAGAAACGATGCAGCCGAGAAACTGCAGGTCAGGGAGTTCCTGTTGTGGCTCAGTGGTAAGTAACCCGACTCGTATCTATGATGACGTAGGTTTGATCCCTGACCTGCTCAGTTTGGGTTGAGGATCCAGTATTGCCATGAGCTGTGGTGTAGGTCACAGATGTGGCTTGGATCTGATGTTGCTGTGGCAGTGGCATAGGCCAGCAGCTACAGCTCCAATTAGACCCCTAACCTGGAACCTCTATATGCAGCAGGTGTGGCCCTAAAAAGACCAAAAATAAATAAATAAATAAATAAATAAATAAATAAATAAAGATGTGGGTAATATCAACAAAATCATATGAATTGATTCCATCAAGGTATTTGGCTGAGTTCTTTATGATATTATTTTGAATCTTTTAAGATGTGGTTTGGAAAATATTTGAGTGGATTTCTATCTGGCTGAATAAATAAAGGTTAAAAAAAAAAATCAGTCTCATCAACCAGGAGAGGAAACTCCAGAGAGAAGTTGTGAGCTGGATGAAGACAGAGGAATCTTCCTTGTTAAATTTGCAGCTGACACAGGCAAAGATAGATGGCTAGTGCCTCAAATGACACAAGCAGGATTCAAAACAATCTAGATAAACATGAGTGATGGACTGAACCCATTAAGGTGATATTTGACAGGGATATGTAAACTCTTACACAAAATGAGGAAACTTGACTAACATCAATTTTAGTTAGGAAAATATGTCTACATTGCTTTAGTTTCCTATAAGCTCAGAATGAATAAACGGTATGTCACAGCTATTTAAATCTGCTTTAATATGAGTAAAATCCAAGGAGAAAAAATGTGGCAGAATCCTACTAGGCTATATGCTATTATATCTCATTTGGATCATTCTGCTCAGCTTTAGACTCCTTATTTTAAGAGGAACATAATAGATATGCTCAGAAGAAAGAGATCTTACAGAAAGTTCTGTAAACCACCCCAAATGAAGAATGAAGTTAGCTGGACTAGAGCATGTTAGTTGTCTTCAAATATTAGGACTGCATAGAGAGGCTGAAAGGAGCTTTTAAAATTTGGTTCTGTGTCATTCTCCTGCTCAAAATCCTTCAAGCTACCCAAGTCTCTTAAAGTTTAAATTTCTTTCCTTGTCTTATAAAAGCCCTTCAAATTTAGCCTCACCAGCCTCTACATTCTGTTTTCTCACCACTTCATCCATTTCCCAGCCCCTGACCCCAAACTGCTGAGCCACCAACCCCAATATAATCTAGGCTCCACACACAATGAAAATCAAAAAAATCATTCTCTAATGTTCAGGCTTCTGGGCTTGCTGTTCCTTCTGCTGGGGACACCCTTCTTCACTCTTTTTACTAGACAAAAGTATGTGTCTACTTGATAACTTCATTTAAGAAGTTGAACTTTGGGAATTCCCTTTGTGGCTCAGAGGAAACCAACCCAACTGGTATCCATGAGGATGTGGGTTTGATCCCTGGCCTTGCTCAGTGGGTTAAGGATCCAGCATTAATTGCAGGTCTGATTCTACCCCTAGCCTGGGAACTTCCATATACTACACCTGTGGCCCTAAAAAGCAAAAAGAAGAAGGAGGAGGAGAAGGGAGGATGGGGAGAGAAGGAGAAGAAGGAGGAGGATGAAGAGAAGAAGTTGCACTTGGTCACACCCTCCTACACAAAGATCAGGAGGCAAGGTTGGGGACTTCTCCCATGTGTTCCTAGAACATGAGGCCCCTTCCCCAGGACAGAGCTTTTTGTGCTGATTTCCAATTGCCCGAAACCCCCTCACAGGCACTGGGCCCCATAAGCTCCATAAAAGCAGAACTAAGCCTCTCTCTTCCACCATTCTATCCCCAGTATCTGTGCAGTGAAAGAATTGAATGAATAGGTAATATATTTTTCAAGAGAGGGAAAATTTAAGGACAATTTGGGAAAAAATTAATTTGCTCAAATTCAGAAAGCACTTCCTCTGTTCTCTGCCTCGTCCTCCTGGATTGAGATGCTCTGCCTCCCACTGACTTTTGGGACTCAGCAGGGACTCGCACCCACCCACATTAGCAAGAAAATGTGTTTGATCCCCTGGACAGAGCCCCAAACAGACTTCCGCTCTCCTGTTGCTTCCTGCACTGCAAATAATTTATAAAATAATAAAAGAAGTTTTCTTTTATTCTTGAGGTAATTCCTTAGAGAAATACGTGTTCTTTCTGAATGATTGGCACCTCACATTCTGAATCTAAATGCTTCTCCGGGTACTAAAGTTTGAAAGGATTAATAAACTCATTTACAATATCTATATTTAGCATCACAAAAATAAAAGAATTTTAACTGTTAAGAACTAATCACTTCTTAAAAAACAAACACTTCTACTTTGTAAAAACCTTGAAGGGTAACACACAGTATACTAATTTAGTGTGTGGGTCTTAAAATCTTTTATTCAGACCTTTATTTTTACCCTGTGAAGTAAGAAACCAACAGAAATTATTTACATGAATCAACAGCTTATTGGTAATCTCTTAGTCTATATTAACATAACAATGATCATGCATTTTATTTATACTTTATGCTCCTCTGCATATGTGAAGCAGAACATGACAAAGTCCCCTGTGTGGGTGTTCTCTTCCAAAATTAACTTGTAAAGAGATGTGTATGCATGTTTGTATATAGTTTGCTTCTATTAACATCAATTTAAAATTCCCATTTCATTTGTAAAAATTAGTATATTTAACTTTGCGTTTTGTCTTTCTGTTTGAAGCACAAAATATTAACTTTGAATCAGATACCAAAAGCAACTGGGGAAGTACATCTAAGAGATTCCATTTGGGGTGAGCCTGCAGGACACACACTTCCTTTTGTGCTGTAATTTTTCTGTTCTGACTCTAATGCCCACTCAATGGCAGCCAGCCAACCTCCCTACAAAGGTCATTCTGGGGCAGGGATTGAGAAGCATTAAAGAGCTTAAGAGAAGAAGATAATTACCAAATATCCAGTGCATTTTATAAAAGCCCAGTAAAGTCTAATATAAAATGTCCAGATTATAAATGTGGGATTATCTTTTATAGCAAAATGTATTCCAAACAACACAGGGAAAGTGAATTGCTTTATCTGCATCTAATCTCTAAACAATATAAATTTTTCACTTCTGAAAGTGCACAACTAATTTTGTTTTCTGAAAAGAGCATTTTCTGAATTAATTCTGTTCATAAATTTCTGTACTACATTTAGTCTTAAAAATTTGGACAAAATTTATTTTCTGAGAACCTCAGTTTGTTAATGCCAGAGACCCTTGTAGTATCTCTATATCCTAACATTACAAGATAGAAAATGTGGCATTTTAATTAACTTTAATGTCCTTAGAACCAAAGGTCACTTGATAATGATCTGCCCTTGATTTGAGTTCAAATTGTGTGGGTGTCCCTGAAGTGCTCCTGTTGGTCTCATTAAAGTCAATCACATACCTAAAGGAGTTTTGGAAGTTATTTTTAATGTCTCTTCTCAATGTGAGAGATTTTATTTCTCATACATTCAAAAGACACTCAGAAGGTTAGAGAAGAAACTCTCTCCTAAAAGAAGGTATAATTGCTGTCCAAGGTACTGACAAATGGACTGTGTAGGGTTTGGCTGAAATTGTGACCATCATGAAAATAACCACAGAGAGGAAGACATTTGCAAAGATGTGTTTCAAATGACTCACACACAGATTTAACTCTGTGGATCTTGCTTCAATCTCCCAATGCACAAAATAATGCATAAGACCACATGAAACATTGTTTCTCCTTTATACACTGGCTGTGGAATCTATACAGCTATTCAAATGTAAAAGTTCATTTAGAATGCAAAACTTCATTTAGAAGAATTTCTTTATGGAACAGAATACAAACCACATAGTGAAGACATCAATTTCATTACTTTTACTTTCGCAGTTTACTAATCAAAAACTATAATGTTTGGCTTGATTGTTCTTATTGTTCAGTAGAGTTGATTTTATTGTTATTCCCCCTGAGTCTTTCCAGACCTCAAATTCACTCTCTGATGATGAAAATTTACTGTCTCTATGAATATTTGAAAGAATGTGCTGATGTTCTGAGGGTTGTCCCAGAAAATTTCCTACATGTCAAGTTCTGAACTAAAACATCTCCAGAGAAGGGAATAGGCTCCCAAGGTGATGGCTTCTGAAGGAGTATTGCTTAGTCTGATGTGCAATTACAGGCGATAATTAAGGAAATCATTTGCCGAAATGTATAAAGGTAAATAAGCTATAATATTGAGTGAGATTAGATGGAACTTCTAGAAAATTTACTTGCTACTCAACAGAGCTTATACTATCCCTAAATGGGTTTTGTCTCACAATACTATGGAAAGTAGTACCCAAGCATATGGTAATACTTAAATTCTAGAGACCACTACATAACATATTATAGAGTACCAAGAAGAATAATAGAGTTCAAGAATTTTCTTTGCTACAATACTACATTGTTTTGGTTTAAGCAAGAGTGAAGAGTTAAAGCAAATCACAAAGGTTAGATAGAAGCCATCAAAGCTTTCTTTTTTCATAGACTAATCAGTCAGACATGCAGAGTTTTGAAATTCCTCTTTCACTTTTTCAAGTTACCTTATCTAGAAAATTTTTCTTTGCCCTTAAATTACTAATATCTTTCTTCTGACCTGAAGTGATGAAAAATTGGATTGGAAGTGAAGGAGAAATTAGGTCTCAGAAAAGATGTTGGAAGATGCAACTAGAGAGAAACATTTTTCCCCCATGTTGGGAAGAAGAAAGGCGCAACTGCTGTAAGTGACATGATTGAGGGGTCTGTGGGCCGCAAGGGTGATAAGGCACATCTCACCTCTCCGCCCCTGGATGTCTGGCTCCGCATCCTGTGCCATTTGATTCAGATCCTTCAGGTTGCTCGGCTTGCTCCTGGCAACCAAGCCAACCCCGCAGTACTGTCTAAGTTAGGAAACATTCCCACATAGCAATTCATTCTGCTTCCGGTCCCAGCTGCTGCTGTGTTGGCTCCTATCACTAGCCTTGGCAGTCGCATCCAAACTATTTTTACATACCATGTCATTTTTCGTGAATTTGTTTTTGAGCAAAAGTGCATACCTAGTGCTGAAGTTTGATCTGGCCAATAAATCATATGAAATTTATGTGGGAACTTGGCTAATGGGCCCTTGCAGGGGTACTAAAAATCCAGGAAACTAACGGAATAGGTATTCAGTTGAGATCTATATAACTTTCTAGGCACAAAATTAACCTTCTGATAATCTGGAGAATAATGAACTAAGAGTGACAAGAAGAAGAAAAGGAGACAGAAGAGGAGGAACAGAAGGAGGAAGAGGAGGAAACATTAGTGAAGGAGAAATAAAGGAAATTGATTCTTTTCCAAAGTCCTCAACAGTCTTATCTGCTGTGTGATGGTCCTGGGTATGAAAACCATCTGCCCTTGGTGCTGGTGTCAAGGTCACAGTCTGAGTTTCAATTGACAAAGTCAGTTTTCTTGAGCAAATGCTGTCCTAAAAACCTGAGATTACATTCCAATAAGTTACTATTAATACAAACTTACCTATGTGTGAGTGATATGAACAATATTAGGAAATACATCACCCTACCGTTATACAACTAATAAGAATACAAAGGAAGAATAAAGGAGAAATACACATATATTCAAGCAAATAAAAATTGGGAAATTTCATACCAGCAGACCACCACAGACAAGCTGAAAATCAGTGGGCTAATGATAATTCTATAAAGGATAGCAAAGAACATTCAAAGACAGTGTAAGGAAGGAAATACCAAAATAAAAATGTAAATTATAAGCAAATATAGAAGATAGATGAACAACAAAATCAAACTTGGCCTTTTTGAAAACTCTAATAAAATTGATAATTTTTTAATGGTAATGATCAAGAAGTAAAAAGAAGTTTTGAGTAATAAATATTGTAAATAAAAAAAGGAATGTTTGTTAAAACTGAACACATTGAAAAGACTTTAAAAGAATGTTTTGAACAAATTTATGCCAATGAATATTCAAATTTGGATGAAATTGGCCAATTTATATTGAAATGTAATTTACCAAAGCAAATTCAAGAAGAATTTAGAAAACCAAAATAGTTCCAAAATGTGCAACATCTCTACAAAGAACAGTATAACACATTATGGAAAAAAATTAAAGAACATGTTAATGAATAAAGGGGCAAAACTGAAAGACTCAATATTCTAGATTTAGCAACTTTCCCCAAGTTAATCTATATATTTAATACTATCCCAATAAAAATTCTAACAGATATTATGTGTGCATGGGTATGGTTGTGTGTGTAAACTGACAAACTAGTTCTCAAATATATCTGGAAATATAAAGTGGCATAATAGCCAAAACAATATTTAAAAAGAAGTGCGACCTTTAAATGCATATTCTTAGTGAAAGAAGCCAATCTGGAAAAGGCTACATAGTCTATAATTTCACCTAGAAATGGCATTCTGGAAAAGGCAAAAGTACGGAGACAGTAAAAAAGATCAGTGGTTGCCTGGAGTTAAGAATGGGGTAGGATGAACAGGGGGAGAAAAAAGGATATTTATTTAGGGCAGTGAAAATATTGTGTATGATACCCTAATAGTGAACATATGTCATTATACCTTGTCTGAACCTATAGAATGTATAACGCCAAGAGCATTACCTTACATTAGTGAACTCTAATATAAGCTGTGGACTTGGAGCAATGTGTCAATAGGTTCGTCAGTTGTAACAAATGTATTGCTCTAATGAGTGCTGCTGATAATGGGGGAGGCTGTGCACGTGGGGAGCAGGAGGCACATGGGAAACCTCTGTACCTTCTACTCAATTTTGCTATGAACCAGATTCAAGATTTATTAAGAGAATATGATTTTGATACATGACAGAAAGTAGCTTTGGAAGACTGCAGAGCTCAGAATCACCATAACCATATCTGGTCATTTGATGAATGCTTGAGTTTTCACTTCAGAACAGAGGGGTAAAAGACAGATCTGGACTAAAGCTGTCAGCAAATCAAGAAATGGTGCTGGGAGTGTTCCCATAGTGGCTCAGCGGTAATGAACCCGACTAGTATCCATGAGGATGCAGTTTCAATCCCTGACCTTGCTTAGTGGGTTAAGAATCCAGCCATGCCATGAGCTCTGGTGTAGATGTGACTCGCATCCAGTGTGGCTGTGGTGTAGGTGGGCAGCTGTAGCTCCAATTAGACCCCTAGCCTGGAAACCTCCATATGCCACAGGTGCAGCCCCAAAATAAAAAGAAAGAAATGGTGCTGGGAGAGCTGCACATGTGTACATAAAAATTAAATTAGATTTGTCTCACAATGTATCCAGAAATTAACTGTGGGTTGAGTATTGATCTTATATGAAAAATGAAACATTAAAGATTTTAGACAGTAATATATGAGGATCTATTCATCGTGACCTCAAACAACATTAATATAAGACCTAAAACAACATTAATATAAAGAAAAATATGTGCTTTACTCCATAAAAATTAAGAAATTCCATCTCTGGAAGAAAATAACAAGCATAAAGATGAGCTGTTCACAGGTGGTGAGATTAAGTTCCAGTAAATTAACTAAAATGTCTAAGTTTATACTAATATTGAGAGACAGTAAGGTCCTTGGATATTCTTGTTCTTTCCCAAGGCACTGAACTGTGATGAAATTCCCTTTGGAAGTCCCAGGTTCCAACACTGGATTCATTGTATTTTACCATGTTTCTTAGCCCCCGTTGAGTGCTAGGGACCCAAGAATGGCCTCATATTAAACTATGCATTGTGTTCAGGCAGCCACTTCCCGAATTCCCCAGGAACTGGCCCAACACAATTTCCTTAAAAATCCCAGGAGGGGCTTGACAATAACAAACATACCTGTAAACTCTCATAGAAATAATTTTCATTTTCAGTCAGGAAGCACTAAGATTAAAATGCACTTAAATTCTATAATGAAGACCAATTTTTATCACCCTAGACCATACCTTATAGCATTTAAAATACGGAACACTATTTCCTGCATTAATCTTCAGCCAATGTTACTTTCAGATTCTCGGGAAGTTTAAGTCCAGAGCAAGAAATTATATTCATTACAAATGCATTTACATGTTAATGCTGATCTTTAAAAGCTAGTAATTCTACATCCATATTTAAATGGGAGAGTGCAAGAAAAAGAAGTTGTGAGTTAGCTTCTTTTTATTACTACTAGAGTATAGTTGATATACAGTGTTGTGTTAATTTCTGCTGCACAGCAAAGTGACTCAGTCATACATATATATACATTTCCTTTCTCATATTATCTTCTGTCATGTTCTATCCCAAGAGACTGGATATAGATCCCTGTGTTGTACAGTAGGACCTCATTGCTTATCCATTCTAAATGCAACAGTGTGCTACCTACTAACCCCAAACTCCCAGTCCATCCCACTTCCTGCCCCTTCCTCTTGGCAACCACAAGTCTGCTCTCCAGGTCTGTGATATGTTTCTGTTTTATAGATTAGCTTTTTAACAGAGCAAGACTTTAATTCTTTGGGCACATTTTAAAATCATATAATGATACCAAACGTTAAAACCATTATCATCGGTTTTATTCAGAGATAACCCATGAATCGGTGACATTATATTTCAAGGAGCCAATCTGATGCCTTGGGTATTAACCTCCAGTCCCTAGGCCTGACTACCTGCATTTACTAAGAATATTGCAAGATTTTAGTGTGTGTATGTGCAAGAAACGAATGTCTTAATCATTGATCAACACTTGCCTACCTCAGCAATTCTCCAGGTTAGATTTAATACAACAATATCAGAATAAGATGGAATTCATGTTGAGGAGATGAGAAGTAGTTAAGTAAAAGGAGGTTTTTTTTTTTAAAAAAAAAAAAGGCAACAGAAATGATGCTATTAGACTTCGGGAGAAATTTTCAAGTTTGAATTTAGGAAGAAATTGTGATGTTTTTCCACAGCTGTGTAAACTATAAGCTGTTATGCAAATGTTGATGTCTCAAGGTGATAATTGTATTACATTAACAGTTGGCACTAGAATTAGTTTTGGAACTCCTGTTTCTTGACAAGATGGGACCAGAACTACCTTCCTCCCTTCTCCATGAAAGAAGTTAAGACACCATGCTTTCCTCTGCAATGGCTCTGCCTGGGGATTTGGATGCTTCCAGCATTCCCTAGGAATATATACCTTCCTGATTTCAAGCTGGACATCCAGGTTGTGGAATGCTATCTCTCCCTGGGGTTTGGAACTTAGATAAACAGGCATGACTGTCAGACATGAGACATTGAGAGCAGCCAAGGCCAGACAGCAGCAGTACATTAGGGCCCCTCTACATGGTTTACTGTGAAAAAAGAAGACTTGAGAGGACAGGGCAAAAGTTCATTTCAGGGACCAGGGTACCAAACTCTCCCCCAACCTGTTCATTCTGGCAGAGTGGGTCTAGGTGTCAAGGCATGAGATGACTGTGTGGAACTAAGAAATGTCACTGTAGGACAGGTCTAGATTAAATGTGATACAGAAAGAAGGGCAATTCTTCTCCCATCATGGAAATATTGTAGCTTCAGAGGACCACTGAAGATACCACACCAAGGTGGTCACAGGAAAGACAGCAGCCATGGCACTGAGGGTGGCAGAAATAGCTCGCTGGTTCAAAGCAGTGATCATGCCCTAGACCCACTGGGCAGCCGGGGCCCCACCCTCCCTGTGTTCCTGTGAAGCTATAGTTCCCACAGCATCACTGGTGGTAGAAGTTGCTGCACCGACCCAAACCACCAAGACGGGGGAGCTCCCTTATACCATGACCTCGTGGGATGTTAGGAACCACACTGAGTGAGCCATAGAGAGTGGTGCAGGGAAGAGCTGCAACATGAAATGCTTGGTACTTTGGGGCTCAAACATGACCCTTTACCCATAAGCAATTATAATATAAGACAGAATGTTTCACTTCACAAAAGCAAAGACCATGCAGGTGACAAGGGAGTGATTCCTCAGAGGAGCTGAGCCTGAAGCTGAGGACAGGTTTCCCGTGGACGCAGGCAAACACCTGGGGGATGCCCAGAACCAGGGGCACAAACAGACTTTTCACAGGCTGGTGTGGGGGAGGATGGGTCTCAGGTCACTGCATTTTCAGTATCTGTGTTCCTGGATGGTAAAGCTGAGAACCTCTGGGTAAATACATGGCAGAAAGGGTACCATTTACCCTGGTGAATAGATTCCTCTTTGCAGGACTGCCAACCCACTCCCAAAGCAGAACAGAGATGACAGGACACACCCCTGCCATTCCTCTCATACAAGTTGCCACCAGGATCTGTGTCCCAGGTGCTGCCTAACCCCCAGGCTCTCTGTCCTGACTTCTGTGGGCATCCACCGATATCTGCATATCCTACTGTCTCTCCCGCCAGACCCAAACACCTGGACAGACACAGAGCTACCCAATAGCAGAAGTGTGTGCAAACAGAAGATTCTTGATTTCAATTACAAAATAAGTCTTTTCTAGAACTTCGACACTATCCAAAAATGAAAGTTCTTTTCCAGTATTAGACAGAGAGAGAAAGAGACAGAGTAACCTCCCCGCCCCACTGCCTTGTTCTCAGTAAATCTCAAAATAGAAAAGCCAACTTACCCAAGTTTACCATCTGTTGGCTGGTGACCTGCACATAAACAGATGGCAGGATTGTTCTCGTGTCTGGTTTCCAGTAGATACTCACATCACAAGAGCCATCAGCACCCCAGGTAGAGGGGATAAATACAGGCTGTCTATTGATCCCTTCTGTTTAAAGTCTTTGCCTTCCAGTGAACATGGCATGCTTGATGGCGAGGGCAAAAGACACTCGCCCATATATATTCTATCCGTGTTTTACAGAGGAAATTAAAGACTCTGATTTGAAGTAATAAAAATCCAACCCTTTCTGGGAAAGGTCTAAATTTAGCAAGGAAGAAAAGAGAAGTATATTCTTGCTGAGAAAAAAAAATCAATTTAACAAGCAGTTAAAGCTGTGTCACCGAGTATGTGTCAAGATGCCACACAGATTATTCCTTAATTAAAAAGTAGAATTTGCTTTAGATTATGTTCCCTTCCGTACATTTCAGTGCTCATTTAAAGTCAGAACCCAGGAGACTTGTCCTTAATCTCACATCTCTTTTTACCCTCATTTCTGCATTTTATTGAAACCCAAGGTGTCCCTGCTTACATGGGTGCCTAGCTGACAGGTGAGGGGCTGATAATCCATGTGACTGTTCCTTCCTTTTTCTCACAACAAACTTTAGCTCCCTTCAGGCCCACCTGGTGGCTGAAAATAAACTGATAAGCAACTCACAATGAAGTGTTCCCGATGCGTGATGGTGATCTGAGGTCATATTTAAGGGTTTATTTGTTTGCATTTATTGAACATCGCTGCTCACTAGTCGATGTGGACCAATGCAATACTGATTTCAGATTCCACAGTGGGCTGTGGCTGCAATGTATTGACCAAGTCATTGCTTATGAAGCCATTTCTGTTTAGGTATCCTGGGGTTTTAGAAATGCTAGGTTGATTTTTTTTAGCTTTATTTTTTACTAATGTTTGTTTTATTTAAAGTATTATTTGCGAAGAGTTTTTTGTTTTGTTTTGTTTGTTTATTTTTGTCTTTTTTGCCATTTCTTGGGCTGCTCCCTCAGCATTTGGAGGTTCCCAGGCTAGGGGTCTAATCGGAGCTGTAGCCGCTGGCCTACACCAGAGCCACAGCAACGCGGGATCTGAGCCACATCTGCA
Source organism: Sus scrofa (assembly GCF_054392235.1). NCBI lineage: Eukaryota > Metazoa > Chordata > Mammalia > Artiodactyla > Suidae > Sus > Sus scrofa. The sequence goes on along the minus strand of NC_139383.1, from coordinate 160,910,475 downwards.
ACCTACACCACAGCTCACGGCAACGCCAGATCCTTAACCCACTGAGCAAGGCCAGGGATCGAACCCACAACTTCATGGTTCCTAGTTGGATTTGTTAACCACTGAGCCACGACAGGAACTCCCTATTTGCAAAGAGTTTCAAATGTTCAAAAGTTCCAAGACACTTATAACAAAAATAAAATACAAGAACAATATTCCTTTGTCTTCTGATCTTCCACTTTTTCTTTTCCCCAGAGGAAACTATACTCGATTTTTAAGCTATTTTCCTCCTACCTGATATATATATACATATATGTATATATGTATCTTATGATTTAATAAGGTCATACAATATTAATCCAAAATTTCAATATCTAGAATTTTAGCATACTTGTATGCTCTTTTTCTCTCTTTAGCCTTTCAATAAAATTTTTAGTATGAATTAATCCAAAATTTGTATTTATAGAGTTATACACATGTAATTATTTCTAATCAATATATCTTAAAATTATATTTTCATTTTTACACCAACTTTTGCTTCACCTACAGTTAATATGTGCATCCTCTTATCATTTTTTTTTTCATTTTCTTTGACTATTTACTAAGTCTCTTTACATACTTTGGCATTTATGCAAAATTCTCTCAACACTGTTTTTCAGCACAATCAGGTTTATCAGAAAACCCATCAATTCCATTCACTTTTCTCTTGTTTTTCTCTATATCCTCTTGTCTGGTCTCTTGCCATGCTGCATGGCTGCTGACCTGAGATTTGCTTTGTTGTCACTGGCAAGCCCATCTCCCTCTCTCCTAGGTTATATTTTCTGTCCCCTAGAGCCCAACTCTTTTCTCTTTCTCAGTCCCCTACCCCACTATTTCACTGAAATATGCCTTCCTATGTTTCCTGAGAAAAGGTGCGAAAGAAGTAAATTCTTGACAACTTTTTACATCTCAACATTTCTTTATTCTACCCTCACTCTTGAGAATCAGTCTATTTAAATACTGAGGTTTAGGTTGAAAATAAAAATTTTGAAAGTAATTTTTGTCTTCCTCTTCTAGATTCCAGGGTTGCTGTTGAGAAGTCTGATGCATCCCTTTTCCAGATTTTTTGATCTGTCTTTCCCTTCGAGAAGCTTTTTTTCAGAAAATTTTCTACCATTATTCTGAAATTTATATCCTGTGATATACCCCCAGGATAGGTCTTTTGCTGTATTCATTGTACTTGGTATTCACTAGGTTATTTCATTCTAGAGACTAGTCTTGAGTTCTAGGAGTATTTATCACACTATTCTGATAATTCTTTCAGGACCATTTTCTGTTTACTCTTTCTGGAACTCCTGCTATCAGAGATCAGACCATCTGGATTGATCCTCTAATTTTCTTTCTTTTCTCTCCAATGTTTATCTCTATTTTTTATTCAAGCCTCAAGACTTTCTTAAACATTGTATTTAGGCTTTTATATCTACATCTCTCTATATTTTTAGAAGAGCTCTTCTTTGCTATTTGAATATTTAAAGACTATCCTCCTCCTGCCTCATGAATGGATCTTCTTCTTTCATCTTCCCAAGGGTATTAAACATGTTAAATATTTTGTTTAAAAATTTCCATATTTTCTCTGTGTTCCTTTTTCTGTTTATTTGCTTTTGATTCAGGCTTTTTCTTTCATCACTCCTTGCATATCTGATGTCCAAAATGCTGATTGGAAGTTCCTAGGGCAGGCAGAGTTGCAAACTGGTGAATAAATGGGGCATGGGCTGGATTTATTTGTCTGTTTGCTTGTTTATTTTTAATTGAAGTATGATTGATGCACAATATATTCTTAGCTTCAGATGTACAACATAATGATACAATATTTTTAAAGATCATGCTCCATTTAAATTTATTATAAACTAATGGCTATATTTCCTTGTACTGTACAATATATCCTTGTTGCTTATTTATTTTATACAACTCCAGATTGTACTATAAAACTACTGAATCAAAACATCTTGGTACCAACACAAAAACAGACATGCAGGTCAACAGAATAGAGAGCCCAGAAATAAACCTACACCTTTATGGTCAATTACTGTATAGCAAAGGAGGCTAGACTATACAATGGAGAAAGACAATCTCTTCAATAAGTGGTGCTGAGACAGCTGGAAAGCTACACGTAAAAGCATGAAATTAGAACATTCCCTCACACCGTATACAAAAATAAATTCAAAATGGATTAAAGACTGAAATGTAAGACCTGAAACCATAAAACTTCTAGAAGAAGACATAGGCAGAACACCCTTTAAAATAAATCGTAGCAATATTTTTTAGATTTGTCTCCTAAGGCAAAAGAAATACAAGCAAAAAGAAATGAGTGGGACCTAATTAAACTTAAAAGCTTTTGCACAGCAAAGGAAACCATCAACAACATGTAAAGACAACCCATGGAGTGGGAAAAGGCTGGATTTATTTTTGTTGGCGATCCCTGATGGTCAATATCTGTAGACCCTTTCTTTGGAGCATTTCGGTTTCTCCAGAGGAAGATCCTCTGTCATCTGGAAAACATCATCCTGACCATCGTCTGTCACTGGGTGCAGGGAAAAGGGGAGGTTTTCTGCCCAAAATGCAGACGGTACCTAACCTCCTTCAGCTCTTCTCATCCATCCTCCTCTGCCCTGTGACCCTCATCTGGGACACTCAGCCCCCATGAACCTATAGGCTACAATGGCTAGTAGCTGTCATTCTTGTCTCCCCAAGGTTGTGCATGGCAAACCAGCTTTTTCTTGTCATTGCCCCCGACACAACACCATCTGAATTGTTCAGTACCTCTCTAGTTTCACTGATGGTGGACTCCGCGTTTTGGGTTTCTTTTTCTTCTTGTATCTTCGGGTGATTTTTGAGAAAAGAGGAGGAGAGAAATAGCTTTACTGTGCCATATCAAATCTTAAGGCAATGGAATTTTTATTTAGTTTTTTCTTTTTAAACCAGTAGAAAATTTGTTATTAATCATATTCTAGTATTTCTTTTTCTTCTTAAGCAGCAAATAAGTAGCATTCTCGGGGTAAATATTGATTGCATTTAAGCAGGTGCAGTTTTGGGTGATGAATCATTTTGCTAATTGGAGCTACGGGAAAAATTATTCGACACTGGTTCTCTTAGGCAGGCTTCTCATCATTGAAAATGAGAATATAATACTTTTCTAGTGCACTTTTTCCATAATGAACAGGAAAGATCATTTCCTTCTAACCACTAAAGCTGTGTGAATAATTTGGAATCTGAATTCCTGGAATGTCTACTTATAATAACTCATTTCTGTAACAATAATTTTCCTTTCCACTTCTGTCATGTCAGATCCACAGCCCTTTATATCTTATGTTGTCTGAAAAGTAGGACTTCTGTTGAATTCAGGGAAGAGCTTCCACAACATGGCTTGGAATTACATCAAAACCAAATGATGGACAATATCAAAACTTGACATTCAGACTCGTGTTCTTTCTGTTCAGATTTTAGAATAACAAAGAGCTTTTCATCATGCATTTGATCTGAAAGTCTGAGATATAATCAGAGATTATGCTTCAGCTTACAATCCGCATTTCTCAGAGGGGATATATTTTTTAAATCTTAAATCTCCCATGTACCTCTAATTCACATAACAACAAAGCTATGCTATCCACATTGGTCAGAAAAGAAAAATCAAACATGACTGGTGTTTAGAAAGAGGAAAGGAGAGAGAAAGTCATTGCAGCAAGCTAAAGGGAGATCTTTGAGATTTGCTGCAGGAATTTCACATAATAATTCATATTTCAGTATTTCACAGGGAACAAAGTTTTCTAACTTCTCTCCTTTCATCCAGAAATCGATGTAACTCCAAACACAGGGAAGATTTTAATTGAGAATCACTTGCCACTTTTTACTTGTTTTAATATAAATTAAAATAACAACTATTCTTGAGATTAATAAAATTCTTGCAATTATTCTTGAAATTTTCCTTTAATATTGAGAAAAATAGGCTTTACCTGAAATGATGTAAAGATAGCAAACAGTACATTGCAATGCATGACTTCACAATTATTATTGTTACCTTTTCAATGTGTCTCTAGTTTATTAAGATGTGAAGAAGATATGTTCTGAGATAGAGGGATAACTGCACGTCAAGGAGACATAAAACATATATTTTGAAATGAGAAGTTCGGATGTGTACTTTGACCTATATCCTAAAACTTTCCACCATATATATATATATATACACACACACATATATATATATATGATATATATACATATATAAAGAGAGGATATATATATATATATATATATATATATATATATATATAGTGTGTGTGTGTGTGTGTGTGTGTAGTTTTCATTGTCTTCTCCATCTATGTGGTTTTTGGCCACACCCATAGCATACAAAAGTGCCAGGGCCAGGAAATGAACCCAAGACATAGAAGTGACAACACCGGATCCTTAACCCGCTGAGCCACCAGGGAAATCCCTCTCCTTACACTTCTAACTCACACCCGAGAAGTTGAACAAGGAATCAGGAAAACCAATTCTCCTCTAAACACAGACGTCTTGACTTGATCTCACCCACAGTCCTGGTCAGCTTCCCACCCCTGCCCCCCCAGTATTCAGTATTCTAATATACTGAATATTAGTATTCAGTATATTATAACACAGACATCTTGACTTGATCCCACCCACAGTCCTGGTCAGCTCCCCACCCCACTCCCCAGCCACCATGGAGTAAGAGGCCCCTAATACAACCCTACCCTCACCACCTCACAAGAACTTAACCCATTAGTCACCCCTCTGGGTAACAAACCTGCAAAAAGGTTACAGTGGGCATTGCCACCTTCAAACAAAATATTTCCATGAGCAAAAGGGACACGCACAGGTAAATGTGGGGGGACTTGTGATTCTGGGGAATTCAAACACAAAATCTACATCTTTAGATGAGATTTTAATACAGATGGCCCTTAGACTCTTTTTGAGAAACTCTGGGCAGAGCAAGGTAAATGTGGGATGAGAACAAGGAATCTGGAGAGACGCGGACTGAAGGCTTGGGCAGACACAGGAGTGAGGAGGAGAAAATGGCAGAGGAAGCAGGGAACAGATATGGGTCTGACGCAATAGCAACAACAATCATTGGAAGTGGAAATGGAGATGTCATAATAAAAACAAGCAAAATTAAATAATTTGTTGTTTTCTGGCCCATCTTATTTGCAGTTGTTCATTTATTATGCAATATTTTGACCTCAGAATTACATTACTGACCTAAAAGATGTTAAATTCTGTCTCCTAACTAACCACACAAACGCTTGACTCACAAGCCATTCCTGAACCAGCTTCCTCTTGTGTAAAAAAAATCTTCTTTCCCAAAGTGTAAACATTTATTTTTTTCTATCTTGTGGAATTAATGGCAAGTGAAGGAGATGAACAACATATTACAAAAATTTCTGAAGCCCTGAAACATAGAGAAGGAAAAAAGAACTTGATCTTAATAGTTGCTCTTTTTGTATTTAGTCTCAATACATAGATCTCTAATCATTCCTCAGCTCACAGAGTGTCAGTGGTGAAGGTGCCGGATCCAGGGCTAGCTGCCGGACTGGCTGCCCAGCTGGCTGACCATGGTGCTGAAGGGGCAGCTGTGGACACAAGTTCTGGATGCCTTGCTGACTCCAGAACTCACCCCAGGCCTAACTGACTAGCCCAGACATCACCTGCAGATCACACAGAAACTCTGACTTCCCAGTAAGGGGCAGTGTGATGGTTAAAGCTAGGTGTCACCTGGGCAAGGCCACAGCACCAGGTATTTGGTCAAACACTAGTTCAGACGCTGAGTGGAGGTGTTCGGAGGTGGACTCTGAGTAAAATAGACTGCTCTCCCTCGTGTGACTGCACTTCATTCAATGAGTTGAAAGCCTTAAGAGAAAAGACCCATCTCCCCCAGGGACAGGGGATTTCTGCCAGCAGACAGCCGTTAGACCCAAGCTGCCACATCGAGTTTTCCCTGGGCCCCCATCCTGCCTGCCTGTCCTGCAGATTTTGGACTTACCAGCACCACAAGCAAGTGAGCCAATTCCTTAAAATCTCTCTCTCTCTTTCTCTCTCTCTCTGCCTCTCTTTCTTTTTTAGCCCCCCATTCCCCCCTCACTGGATGGGGTCTGTTTCTCTGGGGATCCCTGACTAAGATGGAGACTGGTTTTTGGCTTTTAATACCCGTGTGTGTGTGCACAGTGTTGCATTCCCTACTGGCCATAAAACTTGCTCTCGACACTCAAACATAGGTTATTTTCTCCTAAATGAAGGAGAGCTTAGAAATTTACTAAAAGTAGAAAATAGAGTATTTTCTCCTAAACCAAGGAGAGCTTAGAAATTTTCTAGTCCAATCCTGTCATTTTTATTTGAATGAACTGCCACCCAGAGATCTACACCTGCTTGCCCAGGGCCAGACTCCTCAGACCTGACAGAGCAGAAATGAGAGCTGGGTCTCCTGTCCCCCAGTCCTAGGCTCATCCTACTACCTTCCTCGCTGACATCACATGATGGCTTTGATGTGCTTACATGCTCTGGTCAACTACATAAAGGCATCAGGTTAATTAGGTGGATGTTTTAACTAACAGTTTACTAATCCTAATGTCTTATAGCTGATATTCAGGGACATGGGGGGAAATTAGGCAATTTTCCTGCTGCAGTCACGACAAATTTGGTTATAATGAATACTGTCTGAATCAGGCTGGTTTTCACAAAGTCAAAACCTTAAATTTTGATGCACGTAAAAGCGATTTATAAGAACATGTCCTCAGGAAGAGTCAGTAGGGAGTGGGGAAGAAGGAACCAGGCCAGGAAGGAAGAGGCAGGCTGAGTGACACTGTGACATCCAGGGGAAATCCCTCAGAGGACAAGGCTGGTTTGGTCCCAGAGAAACCCTGAAGTCAGCATACATCATACCCGAGACTTGCCCCACTCCAAGAGGGCAGGGATGTTGCCATGGTAACAGCTCTGCACCCATCAGGCATTGGTTGAGGAGGGGGTAATTGAACCCTCAGTTTTCAGTAACCTTATATATGTGGCAGTCATCCTTCAAAAAGACAAGTGACATTTTTTGGGAATTCAGGTATATTCACAAAAATGGAAAAGGCATCCAGGTATGAGAGAACTGAGGGGGTCCCTGGCTACACGCTCTGATCAGGGTCAGAGGAAACTTAGTGTCTGGAAAAGGTCAAAGTCCCCTGGCCAAACCCCACTCACCTAACTGGAGGTGTGGACACTTGAACCAAAAAGACATGCCCATCAGAGAGAATGGCCACTGCAGAGCAGTGGAGGGACAGCCAGAAGGTCAAGACTGTCAGGACCCCTCCTCGCTAGCCCTGCATCACTGACCCACTGACAAGTTCAAGGTCAGGGTCCTGTGCAGTCAGGAGCCATCTGCCTGAGGGCTCTCACCTTTGGGACAACCCAGTCAAGTCTGCTGACTCTCAACTATTCTTCCCAAGCAACCTCTGAATTCTGGCCCAGCCTTGAGTAAATCTGCCCTACGCAAAAGAATGTGTAAATTCACTAAAACACACTGCCAATCGTCTTTACAAGAATATTTTTTTCACCAAAAATAAGTAAGTTGGCATTTTCACTGCAGCCGTTAATCTGTGCAATCTGGCCCCGATAAATGGGCCATTACCTATGCTGAGTGACACTGAGCCCAACACCCGAGTTTCCCAAAGGAAACTACAATGCACGTGATACCATCGAGGGCAGTTCGGAGAATGCTTTTTACAGAGACTAATCAGATCATCCCAAATGTTCTTGTTGGAGCGTGAACAGTGATAACCTTTTCTGAAGTTCAGGAACAATTAAGAAATCGATACAGGAGCTGAGGAACAAAATGTCAGCCTTATTTGCGGCAATGTAGGACTGGAGAATAACGCTCAGCTCCCAGGGGTAGGCTCCTAGCCAGTTCAGGGGCAGGAGGAGCCAAGTGGGGACTGGTTTGGCCCTGGGTGGGAGGCACAGGATGGAGAGAACAACATCTACAACCTGCGGGCTGCGGGGAGAGAGATGCACAGGGGAGCCAGCCAGCCGATTAAATCAGCCTTGGTCCCATGGGGAAAAGCCAGGGAGGGGATGGAAACAAGAGGCATTGAAGATCTCCATCTCAGTGCTTCCCAGAGAAGCAGGAAAGATTCCTATTCATGGTCTAAGCAGGAAGAGTGGGGGGGTGGGGGAGGTTGTACCCAGTACGTGATCATTATCAGTCTAGCAAATGCCCCCATATACAAATTTCCAAAGAAAGTGCACCATTTTTGTATTAATGAGTTATTTGTTCTTTAATGATTCAGAAGATAACTTAAAACTGTGATATCTCTTAAAGGCCTCCTAATCATTCGTAGCAATGTCTGAGTTCTATAGTTCATTTTTATAGCCCTCACAGGTTTTATCAAAAATGGGTAATCCTCTGGATAAAACTTAAGGGGGGAGGGGTCCCTAACTTTGAAAATAAAAAGTTAACTGAAAAATCCTAATCAGGCATTGCTTCTGGTTCTTTATAATTCAGATAATAGGAGTTAAAAATCTCACTTTAGTATTCCAATTGTGGGAAATTGGGCAACCATTTAGCTTAAAGTACAAATTATAGTTTAGCACTACAGCTAAATGCTCTTTTGTTGTTCACCTACCCAGTGTTGTAAAAGAGGAAATTCAGAGGACTGTTAAGAACCAGAATAAGTAAGAGAAGCCAGAAAGAAAGCTTAAGGTGAAGGGACAGGCCTGCTACCCTACAGTGCAGTCACTGCAATGGGTGAAAATAAAAACAACGGTTTAAGAGGGAGAGTAAGAGAGGCGGTTCAGCCCATCTTAATCTTTGGAAACATTTCCCAAGAGAAACAGTCCCTGTCTTTCTTGACTTGTTATGTCAGAGAGAAGCTCATGGTAAGGGAGATCTTTCATCACAAGAAAAAAAAATCAAAATGTTATGTGGGTAATCCTTAACTTTTTTTTTTAATGGCCGTACCCACAGTATATGGAAGTTCTCAGGCCAGGGATTGAATCTAAGCCACAGCTGCCACCTATGCCACAGCTGCAGCAACATCAGATCCTTAACTTGCTGCACTGACTGGGGATCGAGCCCATACCTCCAAAGTAAACCGAGCAGCTGCTGTTGGATTCTTAACCCACTGAGCCATAGTGGAAACTCCAATCTTTAACTTCTTAATTGGTGCCCATGAAGAAAATTTCATTCATTCATTCATTTACTCTTTCAATCACTTATTCATACATCCTGTAAATTAAGTTTACAAAGAAAGGATAAACTACAGAGGAAAGCAAAACATTTATTTCCAAAGCAGGGCTAATCCCTCCCAAAATGATCACACACAAGAGGGTTGTCTTCAGCCCTGCCTCCCCTGCTTGGCCTTTCAAGACAAAGTGGCCCCTTGGCCCCTGGCCACCGCCCTGTACTTTCCACCTGTCCTTTATTAAAAGGCATTTGAGAGGATCTGATGAATTCACTCGCCTTAGTGCCATGCATGTCAGGACTAGGTAAGGAGTGAAGCTTCCTGCCTCAAAGTAGTCACAAGTATTTGCATTTAACCAAGAAAAAGCCTCCAGTAAAGGGAAGTGATGGCATTTCAAGAAGCAGGCCAAGCAACAAGGGACTCTCGGAAAACCTGAAAACACAGCTGATAGATGTGTCCTCAATCTTGATAATACAGAGAATACTTATTAATGAAGTCACTGTCTGTTTAAACTGTATAGCATGATGCGGTTTCTCTAATTAAAGGCTAAAGGTCAAAAAATAACTCTGGGTCCATAAATTGCTATTATTCCCCATAGAGAATCCTTCTTGGGGAAAAAGCACATCAAAACAACTTCTCGACTAGTAGCCACTGTAATTTATTCCTGGCACGAGAAGAACATCTGCTATAGATTACGTGCAGACATTTTTGTGATGTGAATGTGGTCAGAAATAACCAAACGCATATAAGCAGATGAAGACATGTTATTTCCATTTCAAACAGGGATTTAATTCTAGAAGAACCACTAAACAACAACAAAAACAACAAAGGCTTGTATTGATGTGGACCAATTATAGACTCATTTGTAAAAATTGGGAAATGTAAAAGAGGATCCAGCAGATGAATATGGTCCCACAGTTATCAAGCCTTTGGGGGAGGTTGGGGAGAGCTTGGGGAAGAAACGTTAGTTTGGTATCAACCATAAAATAACTATCACCTCTCCCCTAAGCCTTAAACTCAATGACATAACAGCCTCTTGAAATCCTGCCTCTCCATGCAGGTTTTGAGTAATGTCCCTTTTAACCTTCGCAGGATTGATGGCTCCTCACAGTTGATCTATGGGGATAAATGTTAGGAAGTTGTGAGAAATCGCTTCACCTTGCATATAATAGCAATCGCAGAAGATCTACCTGGGCGCTGTGCAGTTAATCACAGCATCCTACCCCACCTGGCTGGATTTATGACGGCAGTTCTCAAACCCTGGCTGAGTTCCCACCACCACCTTTTTTATTATTTGGGAGAATTGTATCAGAAGGGTGTCAAGATTCACATTTTCAGATGATTTAAGAGTTTATGGAATACGTCACTAGAAAGGAAAAGATGATTGAAGTTCAATGCAATATTTTTGATAAGTTGCTGTTGTAAAACCTCATCCTGACCCAAAAAACACTCAGGCAATGGAATAGGAAAATGAGAAGGATTTAAAATTCAATCCACTTGATATTCTTTAAGACATCAGGTTTCTCAGACTCCATTCTTATCCTAGAATGACAAGAACCACTGGATGTAAAAATTGCCCTCATTATTAGAGAATGTTTAACTCAACTCATTAAGTTATATGTATTTTCTGTTTGAATTATTAAACTATTCAGGATTGAATGAGAAAAATTACACCTCTGTTTATATGCTGGCCCCTTTTCCTTTTAATTCAATAAACAACCTCAGTATCTTAAACATAAGTATAAACCTCATGTTTATATGGAATAAGGTCATTAATTAATAAAGGCCATTCCAAGATTCTCTGTCTGAGAAAAAGGCACAAGCACACATGCATAACATTTTCTGCATAACAATTCACTTTTAACAATTTTTTCACATCAAATATTGATCAGCAAGTTCTTTTCTTCTTACTCCCTATCTTTTGTTCTGCATTTATGACCCATCTTTCCCTAAATCATTCTGTTTCCCATTGTGGAGTCCATCTCAGACATCCATCTTGATTGGCCTTAAGTTTGTTCTAATGCATTTGATTTACCTGACATAACAACACACATCTCATCATATGCATATTACTTTCTATGGTTGTGGTCACAAATTACCATAATTTTAGTGACTTAAAACTATGCAAACTTATTATCTCACAACTTTTGTAGGTCAGAAGTCTGGCAGGATCTTGTACCTAAAAGTCTCACCAGGCAAGGCTCTGGAGAAGAATCAGAGCTCATTGTGGTTGTTGGCTGAATTTAGTTCTCCAGAGATGTAGTTCCTTGCTGGTTGCCTGGGGCCAGTGTTTGCCCCCAGACGCTGCCACATTCCTACTCATGCTTTTGGGGGCTGGGGAGTGGTGCTCTAGGAATGATGGGTCTAGTCTCTCACACTTCAGGTCTCTTTGATCTCCCCTTCTGCAATACCTTCTGACTCCAGGGCTTGTGTGATTAGATCATGCCAACCTGGATAATCTAGGATAATTTCTCTATTTTCAGGACCATAATTACACCTGCAAAATACCTTCTGCCATGTAATGAAATGTATTCACAGGTCCCTGGAATTAGAGTGTGGACACTGGAGGATCATTCTGCCTAACTTAATCTGCCATCTGGGACATAAATATTTATTTCATGAGACATGTAGAATATAAAAAGTAAAAGGTCATACTAAATGCAAGTATATCAATAAAAACATTAAATGTGTATGAGTTAAACAATTCAATCAGACCGAGTAAACTAAACAACATCCAACTGTATGCTGTCAATGGGAAACAGCAGATTCAAAGATTCAAATAAGCTGAAAGTAAAAGGATGGAAAATAGATATATCATGTGAATAGCAGCTATAAGAAATCTGGAATGGCTATATTAATACCAAACAAAATAGACTTTAAACAAAGAAATGTTACTAGAGATAAATAGAGATATTTTATAATGATAAGGGGGTCAATACACTGGTAAAAATTATAAACATATATTCACCTTATAACAGTGCCCCAAAACACACTGAAGCAAAAGCTAATAGAATTGAGGGTAGCAAGAGACAATTCAACATTAATATTTGGAGACTTCAATACCCTACTTATGATAATGGATAGAATGAACAGGCAGATAATCAATGAGGACACAGAAGACTTGAACAATATTACACACAAACTAGACTAACAGTCGTCTATAAACACACACCACCCAACAAGAGAAGAATACACATTCTTCTGAAGAGCACACAGAATAATCTCCAGGATAGATCATAATCTGGTTCATAAAATAAGCCTCAATAAACTTAAATAGGATTGAAATTGTACAAAGTATATTCTCCAATTATGATGAAGTGAAATTAGAAAATATTAACAGAAAGAAACCTCGGAAATATACAAATATGTGGAAATTAAACAACATACTACTAAGTAACCAATGAGTTAAGAAGAAGTCACAAGATAAATTGAGAAAATACTTTTACATGAGTGAAAATTAAGACACAATATATTAAACTTAGAGGATGCAGCCTAAAGGAACGTTTTGAGGAAAGTTTATAGCTATAAATACATATGTTAAATATGAAGAAAGAGCCTAAATCAATAATCTAACCTCCCACCTTAAGACACTGGGAAAAAAGGGGGGGGGGGACTCACCTGAAATAAGAAAAAGAAAATGAAAAAAAAAAGCAGGATTAGAGTAAAATTAGTGAAATGGAGGATAGAAAAGAGGAACAAAACCAAATGTTGATTTCTTAAAAAAATCAACACAGCTTTCACTAAATTAACCCAGAAAAAATAGAGAAGACTCACTTACTAAATTAAATGAAAAAGGGAATATTACTGCCAACCTTAAAAAAGAAAAAGAATTATAAGGAAATTCCACAAACAAATATATGATAACAAATTTGATAATTTAGGTACAATTGAAGAATTCATAGAAAGACATAAAGTACTGAAACTGACTCAAGAAGAAATAGAAATGCTGAATAGATCTAAAACAAGAAAAAACCATAAGGGAAAACCTAAGGGACCATGGGTTTGGTGATGGCTTATGCTATTCTGGCTGCTATGACAAAATACCACACACTAGGTAGTTTATAAACAACAGAAATTTACTGTTCACAGTCCTGGAGGCTAAAATTCTGAGGTCAGGGTGCCAGCATGGCTGGGTGAGAGACGTTTTCAGGGTGTAGACTCTCTAGGTGGTAAGACAACCTCCCGCTGTGTCCTCACATGGTGGAAGAGACTCGCAATCCTCTGGGACCTCTTTTACAAGGCATTAAACCCATTCAAGAGGGTCCCATCCTCATGACTTAAGCATGTTCCAAAGGCCCCACCTCCTAATGTAATCATTTTGGGGGGGGTCAGGATTTCACCATATGAATTTTGACAGGACACATTCAAACCATAGCAGGTGATGAGTTTTTAGACATGACACCAAAAGCACAATTCAAGAAAGACAACATTGATAACATGGAATTTATTAAAATTAAAAACTCATGCTCTTTAAAAAAAAATACTACTAAGAGAATTTTTAAAAAGCCATAGTTTGGAAGAAAATGTTTTCAAAACATCTATCTGATAAAGGTCTTGGATCCAAATATGCAAAAATTCTTAAAATTTTACAATAAAGTAACCAATCCAATTACAAAATCTACAGACACCTCATACTGGCAAGGATGCAGAGCAACAGATGCTGATTCACTGTTGGTAGAAATTCAAAATGATGCAGCCACTATGGAAGATAGTTTAGTAGTTTCTTACAGAACCAAACATAGTCCTACCACCCAACCAGAAATCTTGTGCCATGGTATTTACCAACTGATTTGAAAATGTATGTCTATACAAAACCTGCCTATGAATGTTTATATAGCAGATTTATTTCTAATAGCCAAAAACTGGAAACAATCCAAACATTCAACCATAGGTTAGGGATAAACAAAATGTGTTTATCCGTATCATGGAATACTCCTCAGCAACAAAGAGGCATTACGTATTGATAAATACTGTAGCATTTATCTCAAGCTAAAGAAGCAAGCTACAAAAAAAGAACATGATTTCCTTTAGGTGATGTTCTAGAAGAAGCGAAACTAAAGTGTTATAAATAATTTCACTGATGGCCTGCAGAGGGAGTTAGGGGATTGTCACAAAGGATCCCAGGAAATTTTTTTGGAGGAATAGAAATTGTTCTGTATCATGCTTGAAGGTATTTCTTCAAAATCCATCCAACTGTACACTTAAAATGAACACATTTTGTATTAAGTTAAGCTACAATAAAGTGAAGAGAAAAACTCTGTAACAAGTGATTAGCTCCATATGAATGAAGAATCATAAAATTCTCATTTTCAGCTCTTTCTGTACTCTGGAAACCATTGCTTGGGTTGTCAGTCTAACCATTACCTGGCCATTGTCTTGGGTGGTGTGATATTGCCCCATACATCCTTGGTATACTGAAGAATATATGAAGACCGTCAATATTAACTGAAAATCCCAGTAGACCAGACAGATAACCTTTATTCTCCTTCCCACAATTTAATCCTGATCAATACTAGGAAGAGCCTTTAGGTATCATTCTTTGAAGCAATTTATACTTTTTTACTGTTCAAACTTTCCACTTGCAGAATTCTTACGATTCCTTTTATATTGGTTGTGGCTATGATTCTCCCAGTATTAGCGTCATTAGACTACCTAAGCAATAAAAACCAAAAATAATTCACTAAAAACCTGTATGTTTTGTCAACTACATAATCCTTTTTTATTGGCTTTTATAACTCTAGAGATTGGGGGGGGGGGAATCCATATTTTTATGACTATTTCTTTACCATCCAAATTAAGTTATCATGTAAATTCAGCTATCACGTATTACCTAGAATGTAGCAAATAATCTCCTGCTTTTTATGCTGACTCAGCCTCTACTAACTCCCAGAAAACTTTCTCCCTGTCATGTGAACTATTACCTAATTAAAAACTTATAATCAATATTGACTCTCTTTACAAGTCATTCTTTTCAGGGTGGATTTTTTTTTTAGTTCTTGCTGTTATAGGGTTATCATTTAGAAACATTTTATGATTCCCTGAAGCCATTTAATATATAGTCTATAGCAGTACTGTCCAATACACATGTAATTCAAGCCATATATGGAATATTAACTTTTCTCAAAGCTACATTATAAAAGTGAAAAAAAGAGGTAAAATTAATTTCAATAATGCATTTTACTTAATACAGCTGAAATATTAACAGTCAAATAGAACCAATATAAAAATTAGTAAGATTTTTAAAAATTCTTTTTTCCGAGTATATCTTGGAAAATCAATGTATACTTTATGCCTGAAATACATGTCGGTTCGGGTTAGCTATATTTCAAGTGCTCCATAGCAACCTGGAGCTAGTGGCCACCATAAGGACAGCACAGCTCTGGAGAGATGAGTTTCTTTAAACAGACTCAACACTTGGCTTCAGCAGCACTGACTGTGTGGCTCAGACCCAAGAGCTAGAGCATAGCACAGTGCAAAATCAGTATCTCTCCCTTTATTCACACCCAATTATTTTATTTAAGGGGAACTGGGTACTTTTTGTAACCACTCCTGGAATTAGGTAAAGATCTAGAATTAGGAAAAACAAAAACAAAAAAAAACAAAAAAAAAAAACTTTTGATACACAAGTCTGCCAATGACTATAGGGCAGAGGTCTGGAAAATGGAAGAAAACATCTGACAAAAGTCAAGATAAGAGTGTGGAGCTAGATGGATTGGGACAGTAGGAGGTGAAGACCATGGGTGGTTATATAAGTCATGACAATTGCTAATCTTTTTCACAAATGTACACCTTCAAGTTCCATTACCTCTCCTGTTCTTGGCCTTGCAAGGGGTGAAAAAATGATCTTAACAGAAATACGATTTGCATGATGTGTGTCTTGTAAAAAATGAGAACAATTTTTTCAGCACCTCAACTTTCCACGGCACACTCAATACCTGGCCAAATATAAGGGTTACATCAAGACATTGATGAACTGCCCCTCCAGATCTCCGTGTATGGATATTTATTCTGGACTGATGGATTCTGAAATCCTTCTGCTGATCAGGGACCAGGTTCCTATTGCTTCTAGGACAGTTGTTAGGAAAGTGGTAGTAGTCACTGATGAGAAAGAAACCAAGAGGTCAGTTCCTAGAGCCCTGGCTGGTACAGAAAACCACCTGGCACAAATCAGGGATATCAGGACTCTGCTCATAAGATAGCTCGGGGCAAAAGCAGAGAGATGGGGATGAACTCAGATGCAGCCCAGCTCGGATAGACATTCTATTATTTTAAGGTCAATTTTCCTTTAATGTTCCTTTTGCCCCTACCTTTTCACTAGTTTATCTGTTTCTGTAGCATGATTTACTTGGACCATTATATAACCACATCTTTTTGGTTAAATACTTTTGACAAGTACCAATCTTACAGTCTATAACCTTAATAAATATCTAGAGTTATACATTTCATACCATGGCAACATAAAAACTGTCAAAGCACAGGATCTCATTCAGGAAAATAAATAAAGTTCTCACGTAGCTAGCAGACTCAATCAACAGGACTGTTTCCCAGTTTTCCACTGCTATGATGTTGGTGCTATGAGTATTGCTATGATTTCTCAAACCTCCACTTCTGGATCCACTTCTCAATCCACTTCTCAACTCAGTTACTGAGTCTCCTGTATGCAATAAGCTAATTTCACCTATGTTGGTTCTATATATTGAAATTTGCCCATTTTTAATTGACAGCCTTAGCTGCCAATTCTTTTCAAATCCCTCTTGGACTAAGATGACCCGTCCATCATTTAAAATAATATGTTCCAAAATTATATATCTAATCAAGTTCAACTCATTATATTCTCAGACCTTACTCTGCACTCCCTAATTATTTAAACAGAAGGATGGTGATGAAAAGGGGCTAGGCAGAAGGGAGAAATATCTTCATCTCACTGACATCTGTGGGGACTTGCCAGCTACAAATGCAGACCTGAGAATCTGCAATGTCACTTAAAAGAAACTGGACGGTGTAGAAAAAATGAAGATGACTACTTTGCCAATGACCTCTTCTTATATCTCCATCTGAAATACTGATGACACAAGAGCTGGAATTGAATAGGTACAGAAATCATCTAATTAAACAAGGAAGATATACCAATCATGAACACCATTGTTACGCTGTGTTGGTAACATGAGACTCATTCTTAATACCTTACCAAGCATTTCTCCTTCCCACACACGCTATTCAGGCCCACACACGCTATTTAGGACAAGCACTAAGTAAAAGGAAGATTTCAATTTTCCTTCAGGAAATGCTACAAAATCCAGGAATTTCTTACCCTCAGCCCCACCTACTATGACACTGAGTATCTAATGGCCATAGCCTCAAGTCTCAACACCCTCCCCCAACTAAGCCAAGAGCATCCCATCTCAGAGCCTTCAAGCCACACTCTGTCATTTTAGTGAGGCTTTAGGCCACCAAAAAGATGACATTCTTTGGCCAATCTTATCTTCCTGGAGCGGAGCCAGCCTGCTCACATTACTGCCTGTTCTCCTGAGCACGATTAAGCAAGCACAGCACAAACTTCCTGCTCAGGTGACCTTGGCAACCTATCAACAGTCACCTCATCATTTCCACCAGCAGAGCAAAATGGCTCAGAATCTTGTCCCCTGGCATTGCCTTCCATTCCAAGAAGAAATTAGATGTGTCGGAAAAATCCAATGGCCATAGTCAAGAGTGAAAGAAACTCACAGGAGGAAATGATGTGAGAACTGTTCATAGATGTCTTTCAAGCCAGCCCCATGCCATCCAAAAGCAGCAGGATTTGTGGACTCCAAGCTAAACACACATATTACTGGAGCTGTAAAAAGAAAGCAGCTCAGTTCTTGAACTGGCCAAAGAATTGGAAGATACATGATTATGTCTTGCTTATTTCTTAACCATGTAGTTAATGCCTGATAATGAATGATACCTCCAGTAGATGAAAATAAGCAAGCGTGCATCTGGAAAGCATAACAATATGGCCAACACATAGGGAGGGGATTACTCTACACTCCCTTCAATTAACACATTTAATCCTCACAACAACCAGGTTATCATCACTCGCATTTTGCAGACTAGGGAACTAATAGAGCAACGGAGAAGTCTGCATGCCCTCAAAAGCACCCACTTGAGTCAGGGTCTGAACCCAGGCAGCCTGAGTTCAGATTTTAGATACATGTGAAATGATTTACTTATGTTGTTTTTAATCTTCTCCTGGGACTCAGTTGTGGACAAAGGTCTGAAAACAGAGAACAAGCTGTGCTTAGAGGCAGTGGGCGGGTGGCAGCGCGGGTGGCGGGGGTGGGGGTGGGGTAGCGAATCTGACATTGCAGAAGGGGGTGAGCTGCAACCACATGGTGAATACCTGCCTTCCAGCTGGCTTCTCCTGGCCATGGGAGCTGTGGGAAGGGGGGATACATGCCCCCAAACTGGTAGTGAAGTACTTCCCTTCCACTTCTTCTCTCCGCAAAGCAGCACAGACTCTGCTACCTGAAGACATTTATTACAAGGATAACTATTTTGAAACTGTTAGCACCAATATGTTTCTGATCTTTCCCTCTCCCTCTCTCTTTTTCCCTCTTTCTCTCATCTGCATGTATAGAACAGATTGAAATTCACATAATTGTTCATTATCACCTTTTAGCAATCTGAACATGACCCTCCTATTCAGCCAACTTTTTCTAACAGATTCTGAAAATGGAGGCAATAAATATATTCTTGTTTATTTTTAAACATTCCAAGGTGTATTTGTAATGAATTGTTTACCCAGTACCTAGAGAGCCTTTATGCTTTGAGAGAGACTAGGGAAAATTCTGACCACATAAAATCTGGTGTTGTTGATAAATTATTTATTTACACACTAGGTCTTTTATGAGAATTTTTAGACCATTGTGGCTTCCCACCAAATTTTCTGTGAAATTTAACACTTCTACCAAGGGCGAATAGTAACACTACATTCACATCAACCTCTAAACACACATACACACTTTCAAATTAATCCTAGCTCTGCAAAACTAACGTGATTATTGTTTTTAAAAAAAAATATATAGTGGATTTACAATGTTCTGTCAATCTCTGCTGTACAGCAAAGTGACCCAGTCATACATATATACACACACACACACACACACACATTCTTTTTCTCACATTATCCTCCATCATAATATGATTATTGTTGTTTGTCGTACCGTTAAAGGTAAAATACCCTCATCACTTCTACAAATATTGATTATATGTTAATAGTATCAGAGGTTGGAGTTAAGCCCTTTCCCTAGAATCCCACTCCTTAGAGGAGGTCAGGGTAGAGGGGTGCAGGAGAAACATACACACCCACCTGATCAAGCACAAGGCATATGGAGTGAGGCCTGCCCCTCACCCAGCTGGTGGGTCAGGATCTGTGCATCAACTGAAATGCTAGCACTGAGCCTTGTGCCCAGGCAAAACCTGCAAAATTAAGCAGAGATCCATGACTGTGGGAAGGATCAGGTCTCCACTCTTAGTATTTATTAAGAGAATGATAAGATCTAGTGATCATTTGACTCCCTTCTCAGCTACAGCGGCGTTTAAAATATTGCTTTAAATAGAATTTTCCTTAAATATTTACGTTCTACATTTAAACCATTTGTATATTCAAAAACACAATCCAATTTTTTGCAAACTGGTGACCTGCTGTCTGTTGCACCTTTCGTATATACTTTTAAGCCTGGACAAACACATGGGTTGTTTGGGTTTTTTTCTTTAATTTATTTAATTTGAATGTTCTTGAGCAAATTATTCATCCTCTACTCGGTCACAGTCCTATGGCTCCACTCCCTATTGCTCAATATTGGGTCACTACGGCCAAGTATTTGGGTTCTAATTTATATTGTTGCCAAGCCCCTGTAGACACATGAATCTGTGACCCCCTTTTATTTATAAGCACATCTCTTTGGCGAATGATAGACTATGAGGAATGTTTTCATTTATACTAGTTTAAGCCATTTTTTGACCATTTACACATTTAAAATTCCAATGCAATTTCCAAATATACATATCTTAGCAAAAATTATAGGTCAATTCTAGGATTTAGATTAAAAAATTGATAGAAGTAGATTATTATTTAGAAACATATATAAGGAAGTTTAATGTCTATATTAAAATCTTTACTAGATACTAGGTATTAGGTACTTTCTTTTAAGAATAGAAATACATGAACCAATTTCTAATTTTCTTCATTGTTTTGCCCATTTTGGATTTTTAGATTTAGCATCTTGTATCTTCTTTGTCTATATTTAAAGTCATCAACTCAACCAACGTTCATCTACAGAGAATGTGTGAATTATAAAGGGATATTAAACATTTATTACCAAGAGCTTAATGCTTTTGAAATTACATCTTTTCATATTCTAATTATTTAAAGTAGGCAGACAGACTTCTTTTTCATTTCACCTGATAGTGAAAAATGTCTGGCAGCCATCTGTATTTTAATCTCAAAAGGGAACACTGGATCCTCATCAGTAAGACTGAATCTCCAGCTGGAATCTGGATCTGCATCCTGGATTAAATCCTCCTGTTTTATTTTGAGCACAGGAACAAGATGACAGTAGGTTGTAGCTGCCAAAGCTAAAGAAGTAAGATAGGGGATGAGGGAGGGGTACCAGTGGGGAGCCCTGGCCAGAGACTGCTGAGAACAGCCTGGAAGCAGAACCAGGGGAGTGGAAGTCAGGAAGAAACACATCAGTCTATGCAAGAACAAAATTTCTTAAAGAACACCTTGTGCCTTGTAGGTGCCGGGGATCAGCAAGGGCTGCAACCTCTTCCCAGCTGGAGCCCAGCAGGTCTTATCCAAAGAGGAACATCTGGAGTTCCTACTGTGGCTCAGCAGATTAAGAACCTGAATAACATCCATGAGGATGTGGGTTCCATCCCCTGGCCTTGCTCAGTGGGTTAAGGATCTGGCGTTGCTGAAAGCCGTTTCGTAGGTTGCAGATGCAGCTTGGATCTGGTGTTGCTGTGGCCATGGTGTAGGCTAGCAGCTGCAGCTACAATTCAACTCCTGGCCCAGGAACTTCCATATATTGTGGGTGTGGCCCTAAAAAGAAAAAAAAAAGAGGACTATCTGAGCAAGTGATCAGGCCATAAGACGGAGGCAAAGGAGAATCCCAGGATCTAGGAGTGAAGTACCATATGCCCACACTCCCACCTGGCAGACAAAACGTGGATTATAAGCAAGAGCCAACAAGACCTGGTTTAATAGGAACACAGGCTCAGATGAAATTGGGGTCACCTGTCATTATGAAAAGGGTATTGAGGGTTAGACGACATCTGTCTGGGGTCAAGGGTTTCACAAGGTCACAGTACTGTGGGCTGGTAACACATCTCCACCCAGGCTGACCTTAGACCAAGGCTTGACTGTATGGGCAAGACAGTCTTAACAGCAGCTCTCACGGAGGAGAAGTGAGACCCCCCAAACTATATGAATGGGAAACTGCCAACAGGGAGAGGGGAAGGAGATCTTATTTGTCAAAAGTTCAAGACTATTGCTTCAAACGGTCCAGAGTACCAAAGCTTTCCTCTAAGGACAGCTGTCTTGGTAGAATATGAAACAGCGAGCTCGAATCATGCCTGAATGAGGTGCCATGGTTTCTACAGAGGAGTTTTTATTTATCCTGCAGTCCAGGCTTCAAAGGAGCTTCATGGAAAAGCCATCCTTACACAGGACTTAGAACAGATGGGCCTCACCCTCCTCGGAAGATATTATTCCTCATTCTGGCTGCTCCTCACTTCTTGATTCTCAGGTATACAATGTTCCCAAAAGATGCTTCCTTGCCCTGTGGCCACACGACATGTCTCTTCAGACATGGTAGGCGTCCAAATCACCACAGACCCCGGGAACTCGTAACATGCTTCAGGTTTTCATACAGAGAAGCCCTGGGCTCTGCTTAGCCTGTAAAAACAATACCACGATCTACATATAGCCGTGGAAGGAAATGCAGCTTTGAGGGCCAAACTTAAAGTGATTTGGGCAATGCCTATCTAACTGACTTCTCTCACAAAGACCTCAGGCGTGTTTCCATACTTTCAGAGTTAAGATTCTGCAGGTTTTTTGTGCCTGTGTGATTTATATGTCTCAGTCCTCCTCTGTTTTGTCTAAATCATTGATAAAATAAAAATTTGAGCACAGACATTTTCAGTATCTCCTAAAACGCAGATGAATACATAAAACATATTTGTGGTAACAGCCAGTGGCACCAGTATGATGCTGGCATGATTTTTTCTACATGAAGATCTTTTTAAAAAATTCTATTGGGAGTTCCCGTCGTGGCGCAGTGGTTAACGAATCCGACTAGGAACCATGAGGTTGCGGGTTCGGTCCCTGCCCTTGCTCAGTGGGTTAACGATCCGGCGTTGCCGTGAGCTGTGGTGTAGGTTGCAGACGCGGCTCGGATCCCACGTTGCTGTGGCTCTGGCGTAGGCCGGTGGCTACAGCTCCGATTCAACCCCTAGCCTGGGAACCTCCATATGCCGTAGGAGCGGCCCAAGAAATAGCAACAACAACAACAACAACAAAAAGACAAAAGACAAAAAAAAAAAAAAAAAAAAATTCTATTGAAATACAGTTGACTTACAATGTTGTATTGGTTTCAGGTGTACAGAAAAGTAAATCAGACATATACACATATCCATCCTTTTTCAGATTCTTTCCCCAAATTGGTTATTACACAGTATTGAGTAGAGTTCCCTGTGCTATACAGTAGGTCCTTGTTACTTATCTATTCTGCATACAATAGTGTATATATGTTCATCCCAATCCCCTAATATATCCTTTCCCGCCCCCAGTGTTTTCCCGTTGTTAACCATAAGTTTGGTTTTTAAATCTTTGAGTCTGTTTCAGTTTTCTACATGAAGAACTCGATCAAAAAACTTTCTAAGAATTTTCCTCCCTTTTCTTATAACAAGATTTGTTCTCCAACCTATCTTTTCATGTTTTCATTTGAAAAGGAAAACTGAACATATTGAAGATGTGTGTTTGCAGACTGTTTGGTGGGGTGTTTCTGATTTTTTTTAATTTAAATTTTTTCCATTTTTTAAAGTTCTATTGAAGTATAGTTGATTTATAGTTATAGTTATAATTTCTGCTGTACAACAAAGTGATTCAGTTAAATACATACATACACCATTGCTTTTCAGTTTCTTTTCCTAAACAGGTTATTACAGAATATTGGGTGGAGTTCCCTGTGCTATCCAGCAGGTCCCCATTGACCATCTATTCCATATACAAGCATGCATATGTCTTTGGTTTTGACAATGTAACACAACTAGCAAGTCAGACTTCTTCCATCTAACCACTTCACCATCCCAGTCTTCAGGTGCAAGGCATTTAAGGTGACCTATGAGAGGGAAACCGTGCCTTCATTCCCTAAATCATTACCTGAAGAACACCCTAGACACTTTCCCTGATTTTAATAACTTTATACATCTTTGATGATGCACTACTGCAATGCTGTGTAAACAAAATACTTTCCAGCAAATGAACAATTAAATTCATCTGGGTTGAGCCTCAGAAGGGACTTGATTTTATCTTCTTAAATTTTACCCAAATTTTAAAAAGAAACAGTATATTCATTTAACAAATATCTGCTAATTACCTACTGTATGCCAAGCCCCTTCTAAGCAGTAAATGATACAGCAGTGAACAAACACAGGTGAGACCTATTGGCTTATGATACCTAAATCCTGGTGGGAGGAAATATACTGTAAAACAAGTAAGCCAAGAAGGTGCTGTGGAGCATAACATGAAACAGAAAACTGTGAGACTGATGGGATGTCAAGAATGCTTCTCTTTGAAGACAGCATTAGAGCCGAGACCTGAATGCTGAAAGGAAACAATCACGTGAAAAAATGCCAAACACTAGGAGAGAGGAATCAGAAGGAAAGGTGGTGATGTGGGGAAAAGTTTGGAAAAGTCAAGAGACGGGAGGAAGAAAGTGTGGCCTGAGCCCACTGAGTGCAAGGAATTATAAAATGAGATCAATCTAGACAGACACCAAACGTTGTAAAACCACGAAGACACTGGATTATTTTTGCTCTGGTTATGGGAAGCTATTGGAGAATTTAAGACAAAGAGATTTCCATTTTATAATCTCAAATGCTTATAGAGATGGCTGTTCTAAGAATTTCAACATGATTTTATTTTTCTTTGGAGTAATTATCACTCTTTAGCATTATGGGATATATTTATTTGTTTCCTCTTTTGTTTCCTGCATTAGTAAACAAGCTCCATGAAGACAAAGGTTTGTATCTCTCTAGATCCCTGCTTGGCACAGAGTAGGAACTCAGTACATATGACAGGAAAAAGAGCTGAATAAAGGGACAAATGATACAGACCTGAGAAGGTACAGTTTAGGAGATGAAATCCAGTGTCTGTTTTGGTTATGTTTGTTTTGCTTGCTTTTGTTTTTTAGGCCCACACCTGAAGCATATGGAAGTTCCTAGGCTAGGGGTCGAGTGGGAGCTGCAGCTGCCAACCTACACCACAGCCACAGCAACTGGGGATCCGAGCCAAATCTTCAACCTACACCACAGCTCGTGGCAATGCCAGATCCTTAACCCACTGAACAAAG
The DNA here is from genome assembly GCF_054392235.1 of Sus scrofa. Lineage (NCBI taxonomy): Eukaryota > Metazoa > Chordata > Mammalia > Artiodactyla > Suidae > Sus > Sus scrofa. The sequence continues at coordinate 160,885,673 of NC_139383.1, read as the reverse complement.
CCAGGGATCAAACCTACATCCTCATGGATACTAGTTGGGTGTGTAACCCGTTGAGCCACAATGGGAACTCCCTATTCATTATGTTGACCATGAGATATTTTATCAAAATACACTTGGAAATGTCAAGTGAACAGTTTGTGATACAAGTACAGAGCTCAGAGAAATCAGAACCAGAGAAATAAATTCTGGAATCATTCACATATAGCCATGGGATGTGGTGAGATAGCCGAAAAAAACTGAAAGAATAATTCTAGTCCTGATAACAATAATATCATTATTTATCTGGTATCTGAGTCACATCAGAGACTCAGCTAAAAGGCACGACTCTCCCCTTGGCTTGGACTGGATCTCTTCTCATTTTGCTTTTTATTCTTTAACTCACACCTTACAAGTCATAAGAGGTCATCCTTTTAAAAATAATTTGAATGGAAAACTGCCAAAATAATTAGCCTCACCCTAAAGGAAATGAAAGCTCTGACTCCTTGAGAGCATAGAAGGAACTGTACCTTTTAATGTCATAATAAATATAATAATGGGTCTGAGTCTGCCTTTGGGAGCAGCAAAAATGGACATTAGCAGAATGTATTCATAACTGTGCCATTCTGGGTCAGGAGGCCACAGTGATGCATTAAGTGAGAATTTCATCGCAAGAGGATTTTTAACACTCTGCCTACCTCAATTCTCTTCCATCCACATATGAAGATCTGGCTAAAAATCCCTTGTGAGTTGTATATGCTTTGCCTTTCCCCTCAAAGTACAAAACATTTTTATTGCTATTCCCCAACTTCTGAGGAGGAAGAACCCAGGGACAATTGTGACCAACTTGGGGAGGTACTTTGATCAGTGTCCAAGGCCATTCAGTGAATGAAGGGAATGACAAGATTAAAAACCTGCTTTATATGCTCTCTGTAATTGTATTGCCTCTTTTATAACAATCCAGCAAGCTGTATAAACTTTTATATCTCTGTTACTACCCCACACATTTCACAGACTCCCAAACTCAAGTGAGTCATCTAAAGAAAAAGAAATCGCCAGAAAGGGAACCGGAAATATTGCATCCTGTTGATGTAGCTGTTGCTCTCTAAGTTAGGTACATAGTAGATCAGAGTGTACCTGTGCCCATCCGTGGTGTTGGAAGATTCTGTTGGCTGGGACTCACCTGGACTCAGTCATGAAATTTAACAATTATGTGGCATTTTGCCAAGCATTTGCCTCTCTAGATTTTTTCAAACATCTAGGACCCCTCTAGTTTGCCTGCATCACCCTAAGTTATAGCACCTGTCCCAGTATAATTATTATTAGTGCCCTGTGTACTATAGAAAAGACCCTGGGTAGATAATAAACTAAATGGCCATGCTTGCATGGGGGGTTCATTCAAGTTCCTCCTGCTGGAGTGCATTTTATCCCAACATGAAGCAAGCTCTCCAGTCCCTGCCAGAGAATGAACTACCCCAGCCCCTGCAAAAACTGTGACATGGTGTTCTTTTAGAGCTGGGGAATAGTTTAATTCTCTGATAAGGTGACAAGCACACATTTCCCTTGACCCCACAGAACCTTTCGTCTTAACTGCCTTTCTTAGAAGGTCACATCCCCACATAGCTCCTTAGACCATCTCTGTTTCAGGACACTCTCCAGTTTAGGTAATCTGCGTGTACTTGTAGTTTATGGATCTGAGTTCTGTGGCTCATCGACAGGTCTCTCTTAGGTAAATATTACACATACTCGGTTCTAATAAGGTGAGGTTTGTTTTCCAAACCAGTGGTTAGCATCATCAGCCAAAGAATTAAAACAGATCTAAATGCTTAATTGACCAGTAAAATGTCAGGTTAAAACCATCAGACAATTTCAGCACAGCATCCTGCTCTCCCTCAGAGGACATGGTTGTTGCCAAGTAGCTGTGGCATGATGGTTTCAATGAGATTCTCTGTAAGAAAAGGTCAGAAAGAAGGAAATTCCCTCTCTTTACTGCACACTCAGTATATGTTGTCACTATTGGAAAGGATTATAATGACAACTTAGCTTTTATTTTTTTAATATGTTTAATTTATTAAGCTATTCTTTATCACCCTAAGATATAGTAATAACATAACAGCAACAGCAATAACTAACATGGATATCATGTTTACTACATGCCAGGCACTGCTCCGAGCACCATAAAAATACTAGCGTTCATACTCCCCAGAGCCCTGGGCAGTTGGTGCCGTTATCCCCAGCAATCTACAGACATGGAAGCAGACACATAGAGAGGTCGTGCGACTTGGCACACAGTGAACAGGTAGCAGAACGGAGACAAACCCTGGTTCCAGAGTGCCCTTCTGCCCCCCGGCTTTAATCCCTTGCTTATTCTATCCTAATCTCTCTCCACAGATTTACTTTTATTTTACAAAATAATATTAAAAACAGACAATGAGAAATGAAGATGAGTGCCTTAATTATGCCATTGCCCACAGCCCATGGCACACAGCACTGGAGGCTGTAACCGCACGGTGGGCTACCTACACCCCTTACCCATGCTCATCCTGGGGGCCCCTTCCTTTTAGTTCTAAACTGTATGTCCACGAAGTTCACAGATGGCATATGAGAGATATCTGGGAAGTCGCTTTTGGGAAAAGTGTGAATGCTCCAAAATGTGCACCAAGGCATCTAGAAAATAGCATCATATTGGCTGCAGAAGCTTTAAAAAAAAATCACCCTTCTGATATTGTTATGTACTAAACTGACTTTACAGGGAGAATCAATGAAATGAAAGACAGGAAATAGAGGAGGTAAAAATCCTCTTAGGACATTTCCGAAGGACTCTGAAGAGCAAATATCATAAAGGGAGAGGAGAAATGATATTACTGGATACGCCAAATTTTGGAAGTGCTTTGGGTTAGGTCTTCAAGATTTATGGACTAAAAATGGTTTAGAAATTGCTAATAGTTGACCTTTACAAAGTCCTAGGCTAAAGAGTAATTAATTTAAAAATCCATCCATCTAATTACAATATAGGTAGAATCAAATAGTATAAATATATAATTTATATGATGCAGCTTTTTTATTATGTTATAGTATTATAGTACATTTATATTTGTATAGTATAACTACACTATGTATAGATGTATATTATGAATATATCTATACATATAGGTATACATACACATGTGTAGCATAACTACACTATACTTATACTTGTATTTATACTAAATACTTATATAAGTATACTTTTATAAGTACTTAGTATAAGATATGCTTATAAGTACAAGTATATACTAAAAGAGGCTTTTCTCAAGATGAAAGCTCTGTGTCTGTGCAAATGTACAGATACACAAGTGTGTGGCTGTCTTGGTAGAAGGGTTTTACTTCACTTCTTTGTCACCCTGTAAGCCCAGCTATCATCTTCCCTTTCTTTCACCACTACCTGGTAACACCTCAAGACTCCAAAAAACACATTGATAAACAAAACACAGATTCACTCTCTGATTGAAATGAAGATGTCTTTTTCACTCTGACAATGAAATAGAAAGCTCCACGGGAAACAACTGAAAATTAGGGCTGGAAGTGCACTTTCAGAGTGAACAACTCCTTCCTTTCATCTTGATGGCTGATATGCTACATAAAAGCAATGACTTGAAAATAGCTGTTTCAAAATGGCAAATTTATCAATGCCTAAATTTACATTCCTGGAGATATAGAATTATATATATCCATAATAATAATGCTAAGGTTGTAATATAGAAGCTCTACTAAAAATCTGTATCATAAGCCTTGGTGATTTAATTTACTCAATAGATAGATGTGTCTTTTTAAAGGACTAATGATAGAATTTTCTATACATCAAAAGTATGGCAAGGCACCCTCCTTCACTATTGGTCAGAATGTAAACTGGTACAACCACTATGGAACAGTATGGAGGTACTTCAGAAAACTAAATATAGAACAGCAACCCCTCTACTGGGCATATATCTGGACAAAACTTTCACTGAAAAAAATACATGCACCCCTATGTTCATCTCAGCACTATTTACAATAGCCAAGACCTGAAACAACCTAACTGTTCATCAACAGATGAATGGATTAAGAAGATGTGGTACATATATACAATGGAATGTTACTCAGCCATTAAAAAAAAAAAAAACGAATGCCATCTGCAGCAACATGGATGGCACTAGACATCCTCATACTATAAGTGAAGCAAGCCAGAAAGAAAAGACAAATACCATATGATATCACTCATTTGTGGAATCTAAAAAATGAAACAGATGATCTTATCTAAAAAAAAAAAAAAACACAGAAACAGATCATGGCCAAGGAGAGCCGACTTGGGGTTCCTGGCGGGTTTGGATGCAAAATGTTATGTTTGGAATGGATGGGCAATGGGGTCCTACTATACAGCACAGGGAAATGTGTGTGGTTGGGTCACTTTGCTGTACAACAGAACTTGAAGAAACATTGCAAATCATCTACAGTTTAATAATTAAAAAAAAGTATGACAATTTAAGTGCCTAATCTCACTAGCAAGAAAGAGTCAACCTTCTTCTTCATTTTAGCAAACATACAAATTCCTTAGGAATAATTCCTATAAATATACGCAACCTCCTCTACTATTAGCTGAAAACCGGATTCAGTTCACAAAGAGGCTTGGACCAGGTAGGGAGCGGAAGAGAACCAACAAAGCTATTTCATCAGAGCCCCCTGAATCCAAGATGGCAGCCAGAGGTCAGCCACAGGAAACTGTTCCCTAAAGAACCCTTGGCGTTTGCAGAGATGAAACCAATGTGGGCACGGGTACTCACTAGTTATTTATAAACTGCTCTTGCACAGACAAGCACTTCGGGAGCCTAATTTTTCAATGGCACAAAATAGAACTAAAAATATAATCATTTTCTTATTTGCTTCGGGGTTCTGGTGAGACTAAAGGAGAATAATAGAGCCAAAGTGGTCTTTAAATCATGAAACTCCGAATGCTATTTCTATTAGAATCAACAGCAACTGGAAGCAATTCTTATTTTTTGTAATCTTCCCATCCCTTTAGTGAGTGTTATTGATGAGGTTGATTTTAGATCAGAACTCAATAATAATTTTAAAAAATATTAAAGATACAAAGTTTACAAGTACCATCATACACATATTGATCTTATTTTATCCCCACAGTAACTCAGGACCCACAGAGAAGTCAGGGGTTACAATTATCAGCATTGGTTGTGCAAATAAGAGCACCAAGATTCAATCCGTTTCTAAAAATTGCTTAAGAAGGCTCAGTAAGAATTGGAACCCAATCTCCTTGTCTTTCATCTGCCCCACACAGCCCACATTTGTAATTTTTAATTACATTTCATTGGTTTGGTGGGGAGGAAAGAAACCCCTTCTCAGCAATATTTGGAAGTCTGAAAAAAGCAGCAGAGATCCTCTGGGTCATTTGTGCATCTCAGGTATAAAAGGGGTTTGGGGGGGATTGTCTGGTGCAGGTAGAACCACATGAGACCCCTCGGTGCATGGCTTCACCCTCTTGAACCTTGCTCCTCTGAGTTCACATATGAACTGTCTCCACTCAGAACTCAGCGGATACTCAATAAATGTTTATTGAATAAATCTTGCATTTTGAGGGTAGGGGTAATTGCAAACAGTTTTCTCTATGATTTTGTTATACGTTGGGAAGAAAGAGAAATCACTTAAAGGAAAACTGATGTATGTGGCTCATTTGTGCCTTGGAAACTAATTTTTTCATCAGCAAAGTGGGGATAATAGCACCTGATGGCAGGAGGCTTTGAACGGGGAGTGCTAAAGATGAGACAGGCATTATCACCATTGTTCTCCTCTGTCTTTTGTCTTATTATCTCAGAGTTGTTAGGTGAGTTTTTCCTTAAAAAAGAAGAAAACGGTGTCTACAAATTGCCAGGATGGAACCCATTCCTTTAAGCCTTGTTATTGCAGAATGCAATTTTGATTCGCATTATCAGGAGCAAATAGCTCAAGCGGAAAAGGTTTTCTTTAATCACTCAATTCATCACAATGTTCCCTCAAAGAAAAAAAAAGTCAATAATAATGTTCAAATGCAGCAATTGCACAGAAATGAAATACAAGCGTTCCTCTGCTCTTTGTTCATTTGAGTAGAGTGTTCAGTTCCTGAAAAACCACCTTTCTTTTCCAAGTTTTACTTTACAGGCATCCTCAAGACGGACAGAGGAAGCAATACGAAGACCCTGTTTTCAATCTCTTTATGCCTTTATTTTAAAGAGGACAGGGGATTGAAAGACATGAATTTACATTCGTTAAAAGGTAGAAGAAGGCAAATATTTTATCTAGAGACCCATGGAAAAGAGAGGGGTGTAATTTTTAGCAAAATAGAGAACATGTGATCGGAGTTCCCAGGTCAGTTCTCAGAGGGGTCAGACATGTTTGGCTAATTTAAAGTGAGAGACTCCCAGAGTTCCCGTCGTGGAGCAGTGGTTAACGAATCTGACTGGGAACCATGAGGTTGTGGGTTCAATCCCTGGCCTTGCTCAGTGGGTTAAGGATCCAGCGTTGCTGTGAGCTGTGGTGTAGGTTGCAGATGAGGCTCGGATTTGGTGTTGCTGTGGCTCTGGTGTAGGCCAGCGGCTACAGCTCCGATTGGACCCCTAGCCTGGGAGTCTCCATGTGCTGGGGGAACAGCCCTAGAAAAAGGGAAAAAAAAAGACAAAATAAAATAAAATAAATAAAATAAAGTGCCTGAGACTCCATCCTTAAAGGTGGGGGCAATGCCTTCTTTGAGAGCAGAAGCATTACTTTTTTCAGCTTTGTTGAGATACACATGATAAAGAGGAAGTGTATAGAGTTCCTCTACAACTCAATGTTTTCATATACATTGTGAAATGATCACCACAATCAAGCTAATTGTAACATATCCACTGCCTCACATAGTTACCATTTTCTTTCTTCCTTTTTTTGTCGTTTTCTAGGGCCGCACCCTCGGCATATGGAAGCTCCCAGGCTAGGGGTCTAATCGGAGCTGTAGCAGCTGGCCTACGCCACAGCAATGCCAGATCTGAGCCACTCTGCGACTACACCAACAGTTCACAGCAACGCCAGATCCTTAACCCACCAAGCAAAGCCAGGGATTGAACCTGCAACCTCATGGTTCCTAGTCAGATTCGTTAACTACTGAGCCATGACGGGAACTCCTCTTTCTTCCTTTTACACTGAGAACATTTAAGATCTACTCTCAGCAAATTTCAAGGATATAATACTGTACTGTTAACTACTGTCACCATGCTGCACATTAGGTCCCCAGAACATATCCATCCTGAATAACTGAATCTTTGAACACTTTGACCAGCACCTCCCCATTTCCCCACCCCAGCCTCTGGCTACCACTTCACTCCCTGATGCTATGAGTTCAACTTTTTTAGATTCCTCATATGACTGAGCTCTTGCAGTATTTACCTTTCTGGGTCTGACTTATCTCACTTAGAACAATGTCCTTCAGATCCACCCATGTTGTTGCAAATGGCACGATTGCTTTTTTTTTTTTTTTTAATGGCCACACCCACAGCATATGTAAGTTCCCAGGTCAGTATTGAATCTGAGCCATAGCTGTGACCTACACCACAGCTTTGCCAATGCTGGATCCCTTAATCCACTGCACTGGGCTGGGGATGGAACCCATGCCTCCACAGCGACCCAAGCCACTGCAGTAGGATTCTTAACCCACTCTGCCACAGCAGGAACTCCAAGGATTGCTTTCTTTTTTTAGGCTGAATTACATACATCACATTTTCTTTATCTCTTCATCCACTGAAGCCACACCACTTTTATTGGCCTGCCCATGCTAAATAGACTAAACTTCTTAACTGGAAAGAAACCCTATTCACAACAGGAAGTCTGGGTCCCAGTTCCACTTTTACCAGTTACCAACTGTGTGGACTTGACCGTAAGTGAGCCCACCATTGGAATGGGTCAGCATCTTCCTAAGAAGATTATGAAAATAATTACAGGACAAATACAAATAAAGTTCTTAGTATAGGACATTGTAAATAGTGAGTTCTCAGCAGGGTGAGGCAAGTGACTATTCTTTATTTGATGGCTGAATCTTTTGGCACCCTCTTAAACTTTGTGCCTGGGGCAGCTTCATCCTAGTGCCAGCCCTGGTGCTTGTAAGTGTTAGTTGTTATTATGATGGTGATAATGACGATGATGATGATGATGAAGTTTCTCTGGCGCCTCTCTACATCCCAGCCTCTAAGACAGCCCTCACAGCAGGTGCTCAAAACATGTTTAGCAGCTTAAGAAGGAAGACGAGGATGGTAGCACCCAGGTTTTTTTATTTTAAAACAATAAAAAAATGACATTTAAAAATCAATTTAGCTGTTGCTAATTCTAAGTGACCTTGAGAGAATAAGATTTTGTGTCCTTTATTCATCATTTCTATGTTTTATAGACTTTAAGATAAAAGTGAGTTTTTTAAATTCCAAATTATATGAAAAATTAATAAAAATCAGATTTGGAATTTCTTTGGGCTATATAGATCACAGATCATTCTCAGAATAGTACATAAACTCTTAATTTGGTTCATTAATATAGGTTTGAAATGGCAGATAGTAAAAAAAATATATAGAAAATATATCTTTAAAAAATTTATAAGTAGTATAATTTTGTGAATGTTAATATTAAAGGTTCACATTCCTTGTTATTCCTCAATTGCATTATGAATATCAGAATATTAGCTAAAAAGAGGTAGAAAGTTTCTTGTTAGTGATATACATTTCTCCAGAAAAACATACATCATTCACTTTCTTCAGCAGTTATTTTAACTTTTTGCAAAGAAAGCAGTTTAGATGCATAAAGGGCGTAGAAAAGAATTTGCCTAGCAGGTTGCAAGTTACTGTAGGCATAAAAAGCATAAGGGAAAATGTGCGTATTCTGTTCCTATTTTGGGTCCCTATGTCATCTGAACTGACTTTCTTCAGCAAAGACTCTTGATGTCTATTTGAATTTTAAATAAAATGAAGTTTCCTTCTGTTCTTCTTTTCATTTCTCCCATATCAGTAAACACCCTAAGTAACAGTCAAAACTATCCCCTGATTGGAAGGATCTATTTTGTAAGAAAATCTGTGAGGAAGGCCGTGCAGAGTAAAAACCATGCAAAACAAAAATCAGCTATCTTTAAAAAATAATAATCCAGGAGTTCCCATGGTGACACAGTGGTTAACGAATCCGACTAGGAACCATGAGGTTGTGGGTTTCATCCCTGCCCTTGCAGGGATGAAACGATCCGGCGTTGCCGTGAGCTGTGGTGTAGGTTGCAGACGCGGCTCGGATCCCGTGTTGCTGTGGCTCTGGCGTAGGCCAGCAGCTACAGCTCCGATTCAACCCCTTGCCTGGGAACCTCCATATGCCGTGGGAGCAGCCCAAGAAATAGCAAAAAGACAAAAAGACAAAAAAAAAAAAAAAAAAAAAAAAAAAAAAAAGGCAAAAAATCCAAAGATTTAAACAAATTTAAATAAGTTCATGAAACATGGGTCACAAAAATGCCATTAACCTTGGTCTATGACAAATTGGCATGTCTTCAGAAAATAAGGATGCAATTTTCATTGCAAGTACAGATAAGACAAATACGGGCCAGCATTTCCTATTGTAACACTAGGTGGCTTTTATTGTTCATTATTAATTCAAAGTGAGCAGGGGATAGAGAAAAAAATGACCTCACCTTGGACCTCATATGGCCTGAAATGTCAGGGAAGTCTTATGCTTCTCATTAAGAAGGGATAAAGAATTACAGATTATTTCCACTCCTAATACAGAGAAAGCAAAAGATCAATAGCATAGATGTATAAAAGTAAAAGCAGTTAAAACCCTATAGCTTATTTTCATGATGTTTAAGGTCATGCCATTTAAATTAAAAAAAAAACAAAAAAACCCTCCTTCTTTCTCCCTTCCCATCAATTTTACAGAAGCTGTTTCTCTTCCATGTACCTTCTAAGCATTGTAGGGTGGGTTCCTAGTGCTGACCTTAAGGAGAAGGTCTTTCCCTGGGCCAAGAACAGAGGAATTTCTCAAGATAAATACAACCAAATTCCTTTACCAGGGCACCAATCATTCTAGCTCCTTCTCAGGTGATCTTAGTAGAACTTTCATGGAACATCAGATTTCAGGTATGAGGGGATTTTAGCCATCCATTTTAAAAATGGCTTTTGTAATGATGTAATCTAATATAACTTTTATAGATTTTACACTTTATAAATTTATAGACCATTAAATTACTGTCACTTTTAAAACTACATTTAGGTAGGTCGATACTTCATCGGAAATGTGTTCAAATTATACCACTGCTATCTTTGAAGAAGAAGGCTCTGTGAAGTGTATTAAGTACTATCCTTACCTCTAACCCAGGGCTGAAGATGAACATAAGAGAAACTAAGATCAGAGAAAGGGACAGATATTTCCCATATATTCCTGCCCCCCCTAACCCCAAGCATGGCTTCCTCTGTCATCCATGTCCCCCACAAGATTGGTCATTAGCTGCAATTGATAAACCCACATTAATCAACACATCATTCACCCAAAGTCCAGAGTTAACATTATAGTTCCCTCTTGGTATTGCACATTCTATAGGTTTGTACAAAATATAATGGCATGTATTCAGCATTATAGTATCATATAGAGTAGTTAAGTTGCCTTAAAAATCCTCTGTGCTCTACCAATTCCTGGCAACTTCTGACTTTTTATTGTCTTCATAGTTTTCCCTTCTCCAGCATGTCCCATGGCTGGACACATACAGTACGTAGCCTTCCCAGACTGGCTTCTTCCACTTAGTCATATACATTTAATGCTCCTCTGTGTTGTTTCATGGCTTGACAGCTCATTCCTTTTTAGTGATGAGTGTTTATTCTACTATCTGGATGTATCACAGTTTACTCATCCACTCACCTACTGAAGGACATCTTGGTTGCTTCCAAGTTTGGGCAGTGATGAATAAAGCTGCAATAATATCCATGTTCAGGCTTTTATGTGGGCATAAGTTTTCAACTCCTTTGGATAAATACCAAGGAGTATGGTTGCTGGAGCCTATGGCAAAAGTATGGTTAGTTTTTCGGGAAACCATCAAATTATCTTCCAAAGTAGTGGTACCACTTTGCATTCCCACCAGCAATAAACCAGAGTTTCTCCTGCTCCACATCCTCACCAGCATGTTATCAACACTCTGGAGTTGGGGTATTCTAATAGGTGTGTAGTGGTGTCTCATCGAGGTTTTAATTTGCATTTCCCTGATGATATAGGATATGGAGCATCTTTTCATGTGCTTATTTGCCCTCTGTACCTCTTTTTCAGTGAGGTGTCTGCTAAGCTCTGACCCATTTTTTAAACAGGTTCGTTGTTTTTCTCATCTTTGCATTTTAAGAGCTCTTTGTACATTTTGATGACAATCCTTTATCAGATATGGTATTGCTCCAATAAATTGCCTTCACTGTTGACCCAGCAATCCTGTGGATAAAACTTTGGCAGGCTAATGTGCTGGCTTGCAACAAGGGTAAAGCTTCAAATGCCGCAAAGTTCTTGACAACAGCTACTTTGAAAAACTTTTTGGCAGTATCTTTATAGCTAAACATAACCTGCCAACTCCACTCCTGGGTAGATACTCAACAACAACAACAAAAAACAAATGCTTCTGTCTACCAAAGGATATATACAAAAATGCTCTTGGCAGCATCACTCAAAACATTTCAAACTATAAACAATCAAAAATGTCCACCAGCATAGAAAAAGTACATTGTGTATATTCATACAATAAAATACCACAAGGCAAGGAAAAGAAATAAATCACTGATTCACTGATACATGTAAGAATATGGATGCATTTCACAGACAGAATATGTGCAAAAGAAATACAAAAGAGAATATAATCTATGATTCTAATTATATAAAATGTAAAGTAATATAAAACTAATACGTGATGATAGTAGTTGGTTTGGGTGGGGCTGGGTACTGATTGGAACAGCCAGAGAACTGTCTAGAGCACTGGAAATGCTATGTATTTTACCTGGGTGAAGGCTGCCTGGTGCAGACATATGTGAAATGTCACAGGACCATTGAATTTAGATTTGTGTACCTAACTGTAGTTATAGCTCAATTTTTAAAAATCTAAAATGGAAAATAAAGGGATGGAAATGCAAATAAAACCTTTGATATACTTTTTCATCTATTAAAGTTTACAAGTTTGACCACCTGCTACTGACAAGCCTATAAAGAAAGAGATGTTCCCATCTACCCCCATGAAAAGGGCAGGATGGCTCAACAGCTGGAAAGGCTACCTGGCAAAATCTACCACCATCACAAATGGATGTGCATTTCCCTCTCATCCAGGCACCCCACTTACCATGTAGGAAATAATGTGTATATAAGGTCATTTACTGCTACATTGTTAGTAATAACTATAAAACGCCTGAGTGGAGTTCCTGCTCTGACTGTAGCAGCTCCAGTCACCGCAGAGGCTTAGGTTCAATACCTGGCCCAGGAACTTCCATATGCTGTGGGCGGGGGCAAAAAAAGAAAAAAAGAAAGAAAAAGCTGGGGATGTCCCAGATGCCCACCTAAGAGGAAAATGGTTATAAACATACCCTGATAGCTTAATGGAATAGAATACTATTCAGCTGGAAAAGAGGGTCAGAAGCTCCCTGGGCATCCCTACAGGATAAATAGTGAAGTGAGAAAAACAAGGTTATAAACATGCTAGTTGTATTTAAGAAAGAGAAAATAAGAATATATTTTCCTATTGCTTTATTTGCACAGAGAAACACAGAGTAACAGGCAGGAACTGCTTGCCAGCATGGAGAGAGGTAAAAAGGGCAGAGGTGGGAACAAGACCACTCATGTGTGTTTTGTAACATTATCCTGATCTTCAAACAATAGGAATATATTACCTATTCAAGTAAATACATTAAAAATTTTTAAATGGTGCTGGCTCAGATAGACCCCTATTTCCTACCATATTCCCCAAAAAAGTCAAGCTTGTAGAAAGCAAACTTTAAACTTTAAAAGGAAATACAGGAGAACATGTTTGTAACATCAGAGCAAAGAAGGATTTCTTTAAAAGTATATGGAAATATATCAAAATTTAATGAAATGCATTAAATTTAAAACATAAATAGAAAAAAAAGACAAAATAAATAAATGGAAAAGAAAACCATTGACTGTGAGAGGACATTTGCCATGTGAATAAACCACAAAGTATTTTTCTAGAGAGTCCATAAAGAGCTCCTTCAAACCCATGAGAGATAGACAAACAGTCCAAGAGAAAAACATGCAAAAGTATGGACAAGCAGCTTAGAAGGAAAGAGACTTGAATAACCAATAAACAAAGGGAGAAAAAGGTGATAGTGGTAAGAACCTGGGAGACGCAAATAAAACAATAAGACACCTGTCAGACAGGTAAAGATTTTCAGTATGGTAACTACAAATGTTGATTAGGACATAGGAAATGAAATCCTTGTGCTTTGATACCAGCAGTTTTGGGCAACTTGATGTATCTGGCAAAGTTCAAGCTGTACATAACTTCTGGCCCAGGAATTCCACGTCTAAGGGTCTAATTGGGAGGAATTCTCACACATGTGCATAGAGATTCCCCCCCACTCCCAAAAGTAAAATGACTTAACTAAAACCCAGTAGGGGGATGAATAAAAAAACTATTGTTGATCCAGTCAATGAAACACAGCACAATGGTGAATCAGTGTGCTATAAGTATCAACATGGATTCATCTTAAAGACATTTTGAGATCAGAAAAGAAAAGGCAAGCTCCAAAGTGGTGTGTACAATAGAGTGTCACTTATGTGAAAAGGTCAGACATAACAAGTTTACATGAAATCTGTGTGGGCACATAAATATGCGATAAATTTAGCAAATTAGAACCAGTTTAACACAAATGAGCTTTAAAATAGTAGTTGCTTTTGGAGGAAAGCATCTAAGGTGATCTGGTCACCATTCAATAACTAGGTACTAAGGGTTCTACTCTGTGCCAGATACACAGGCCTGCGAGATGCAGGGAGAACAGGGCTAATTCACCAAGTTTATATGCCAGGACCGAGGATGTGGGTGAGGCAGGCAACACGCCAATAAACATACCATGAGCTCAGCTGTCTATAAATACAAGGAAAAAATGAGCAGCAGGAGAGGATGCAAGAGAATAATGTCCAGAAGGTATGCCACTGAGCAGGGGGTCCGTGCAGAGGTGGATGAGCTCAGTGCCTACCTGGAGAGCAAGGTATCCAGAGAGGAAGCCCCAGAGCAGGGATGAACTTGGGCACTCACAGAGCAGCAGAAAGACCACAGGCAGTGCCTTGATGGGGAGCAGGGGCATGGGACAGGCTGACAGCCCAAAATGCATCAGGCCCTGGGGCCACAATTAGAAGGGTGAGGTTTCTGAATGTGGTATGGGGAGTGTCTCCATTTGCCTGTTTGGGCTGCTCTAAAAAGCATGACAGACTGGGTGGCTTATAAACAACAGACATTAATCTCTCTCTCATAGTTCTGGGGCTGGAAGTCCAAGATCAAGGCACCTGTAGATTCAGTACCTGGTGATAACTCTCTTCCAAGACAGCCATCTCCCCCATGTTGGCTCACATGGTGGAAGGACCGAGGGAGCTCTGAGAGTCTGTTTTACAGCATCCTGATCCTGTTCAGAAAGGCTCTGCCTCAAAGACAAAGGCACCCCTCAAAGACCCCACCACCTAACACCATCACCTTGGGGACTAGATTTCAACATGAATTTTTAGGACACAAACATTCAGTCCTGGCAAGCAGTGACCAGATGTGACTTATTTTTTAGAAATCACTGGAGTTGCTGTTGACAGACTGACTGCAGAAGGTCAGAGTGGATGCAGGGAAGAGAGTGGGAAACCTCAGAAGTTTGAGAGGTGATGGAGCAGTGAGGCTGCAGATGGGGGAGAAATGCTGGACCAGCTGATGCCCTGCAGGTGGAAAATGGAGAGGAGAGAGAAGGAGGGAGGAACCTGCCTATAGATGGAGGAGGAGAGATGTTGACATCTTTTACTGAGACTGGAGAGCCTCAGGGATGAACACACTTGGTAGGAAATCCAAGGTTCTATTTTATAAAGCTGAGTGGTCTGGGGTAGGTGGCGAGTCTCAACCTCATTTGAAACATCTTCATTTAAAAGTTGTGAGGCAAACAGGAAAAAACATCAAAATGTGTTAAAAATCTCAGCAGAGGGTATACAGGTACCTGTAACTCTTGGTATGTTAGGAATATTTCAGTTTTAACAAAATGATGGCAGAGCTAACAACAGAGCAATGCTTTTCTATCTAGGGCCAGCTGATTATCTACACTATGGATCAGTGCATGAATTGTGATGACTTTATCGAAGAAGAAGAAGGAGAGAAGGAAGAGAAGAGAGGGGAGGAGGAGAAGAAAGGGCAAGGAGGAGGGAAATCACAGCTGGGTGTGGCTATTCTGTCTGGTGTCCTTACAGAGGGAGCTGGAAGCCACAGCAAAAATGGACTAAGCTGATGGGCAGAGCTTCTACACAATGTGATCTCCAGAGCTGAGAGCAAAGCTTCATTACCGAGCCTTCCTTCATCCCTATGTCAGAAATCACACCTCGCAGTCCTGAGACTCCTGAGGGAAGCAGTCAAAGCCCGTCTATGAAACCACCTTTTGTTTACTTTCACATTCACAAAGACGAGGGCAGTGCATGCCGGAGTTTCTAGTTCATTGTCCTTGGGCCAGATAATGACCTTTGTGGGCCTCGGTTTTCTCACCTAGAGAACAGAACCTGCTTGCAGGGGTTCTGTTAGGATGCCTGTGCCTGGTACAGCATAGCGCCTGCAACGAGGTTGGCATTTGAGGGACGTCAGCTCCAGGTGCTGATATCATGAATGACCCTACACCTCTCATGTAGATTCAATAAAACCAAAGTATGCAATGATCAGACCCAAACACGCCACAAAAGGACTCTGGAGAAAACAGGTCATGGGGTATCACATTGCAGTATTTTCACAGCAGAAAGGGCCTTGAACTTGGATTCTTGCTCTGGCTCTGTCCACTCTGTGATCTTGAACAGTCACTAAAGCATTTCCAGCATCAGTTGCTTAATCCCAAAATGAAGATACGCTCTGCCCTCTCTCTTCTCCAGGCTGTGCGGGGTCAAGAGATAATGGATATTGAGGCTTTTGAACAGCAGGCAGAGTAGCATGCCTGTCAGCCTCCCCATCAGAGCTCCTGAGTGTCTTGCAATCAAATATGGATGATTGTGTCTCGAACAGCATGGCCAGGTGAACTCAGCACTGAACTGAGAGCCGGCAGCTCCAAGTTCAAGGCCTGTCTTTCCCACAGAAACCCCAATGTAGGCTTATAAATCCCCTTAGCTTCTCCCATATTCCCACCCTCAAAGCCTGCATTTTGTTCTGTCCCTGCAAAAGGAAGCTGTAACCTTCAGTATCAGCACAAGGACCAAGAGAAACCTGCAGCCACCTCTGTGCCTGGATGGGAGCCAAAGCCTCATAAATATGAGATCTGGGGTAAATGATTAAAAGTTTCTTCATCTTAAACAGGGAAAAGAGAAACTTCATGAGTAGTTAGAAGTATCGGCTAAAATCGTATGGGCAGATGTCCAGCATTGGGCTGAACATGCAGTAAGTATGTGTTCCCTTCTCTTGAAAGCCATCAGATACTGCTCAGAAGCCTCTCACCATATTCTATAATTGGGGATTAATTGTGTCTTTAGATCAGGTAACATATCATATATTTGAGAATGTCTTCTTAAAGCCACAATGAAATAACAATACATACCGATGGCTAAAATTAAAGAGAATGGGATGCCAAGTGCTGACAGTGACATGAAGCAACTGGAACATCCATGAGTACAGATTATAGGTTGTAAAATGAGAGAGATGATGCTCAAGATAAGTATAATCCAATCAGGTTTTGCCATCTCAGTCTTCAACTCCCAAATTCTTACCCTGAAAACCCAACCCCAATGTCATGGCATCATAAGGCAGGGCCTTTAGGAAGTGATAAGGTCATGAGGGTGGAGTTCTCACGAGTGGGATTAGTGCCTTTATGAAAAACGTCCCAGAGAGCTACTTGCCCCTTCTGCCAGGTGAGGATACAAGGGAACAATGATCTATCTGTGATCCAGGGAGCTCTCAGCAGATACTAAATCTGCCAGTGACATGTTCTCAGACTTTCCAGCCTTCAGACGGCAAGAAATAAATTTCTGTTGTGATAGTTATCAGCCACAGAAATGTTCCAAAATTAGCTCCCAGTTTATAAGAGATGCTGGAAAATCCCTCTGACTGTAATTTGATAGATGCCAGCAAAGAACAAAAGTTCTCCCCAGACTTTCCAATGAGCTCGTGTCCTGGTCCCATGGCAGTCACACGTGTGACCTTGGCCTCAGCCTGGGCAGCTCCCCCTTTCATATCTCCCCAACTGACCTGCAAAAGGCTGTTAGGAGAAGAGATTTTCCAAAGTACACTCTCAGAACAAGAGCTTTAACTCAGCAAGGAAAGAAAAGTACACATCACGGAAAGTGGAAAAGAAAAAGATGTTCCTATTCTGTTTTGTTTTTTTTTTTAAGGGCCATACCCACGGCATATGGAAGTTCCCAGGCTAAGGATCGAATTGAAGCTGCAGCTGCTGGCCACAGTCACAGCCACAGCCACAGCTGAGCAGGGCCAGGGATTGAACCCACATCCTCCTGGGTACTAGTCGGGTTCATAACCGGCTGAACTACCACAGGAACTCCCCTACTCTGTTCTAAAGAAATAATCTCCACGTGGAAAGTTGAAGCAGAAAATCCAGAAGTGGGCTCTAAAGAACAAGGGCTCCTCTGCTCCGGCATCTGCTCAGGAAGGCCACCCCTGCAGAAGGGGAAAAGTCGGAATCTCAGCTCATGCCCTCTTCTGCCCTCATCTCTGTTCTTCAGCCTTTCCTGGAGGTTGGCATTAACGGTCCTGAGTATTCCTATTTAGAGTCAAAGCACTTCTAAGAATCCCTCCTGGCTCAAGCAGCTATTTCAAATGTCTTAAAACCAGCAAATTTAGCAACACTGCGAAGCAGCCCCAGGTTAACTACCTGCTGTGGGCAGATGCATCAAAAATTCATCCAGGGCAGCATCCGCTTGTTGTTCATGGGCACGAGTGGAGAAATATGAGTACAGTGTGAGCTTGTGATCAACACCCGACTGAGGGGAGAGATCCCTGATACCACGAGCCGAGGTGATTCTTAAAGGAAGGCTGTTTGTAGCCTAGAATCAAGAGGAAATATTTCCTACCCTATTTTCAGGCCATGATGTGCATGGTAAAGGATGGCTCTCCTTGAACTCAGCTCAGCTGCCCAGCAAATCATGGTTCTGTAGCATCCTGTCTGCAGACTTCCACATTCCTCAGAATTTCTGATTCTGCAAAACACTGATTCAGCCTGTTCTTTCTCAGGATACTGTCAGAGTTCCTTGAAAACAGTCACTTCCTGACTGACTAAGGTAAAAATAAAGCTTGGCAAAGGTAAAACATGGCAGAGAAGACATTGGAAATATATCTGCAACAGATTCACAGCCATGTTCCAACTTGAGCAGGTCCTATTCTAGTGGGGATGCTAAAGGTTTTCTGTATCCAAGGTGGTGCATCCTATTTCTTTCCCATCAGCATTCACTAAAAGAATGCTAGCTCATGGTGGGGTCTGGACTGCAATGTCCCCTTGGATTAGAAGAAGGATTTACTTTCAGGAGGAAGCTGCAAGAAACAGTGAAGGGAGATTTGGATTCAAACTCAGGGCTCTGAAGCATCAGAATTAAACCTGTGGACCAAAAGAGGAGGGTGGCCTGGCAAAGACAGCAGTGAGGGGAGACACAGAGGATACCTGGGGACAGCACACGCTTGTTAGGAATGCCTGAGCCAATCACTGAGTGTGACTCCTCACACACCTTCCCTCACACACCTGTCCTCAAAGAGCCCTGGGAAATCACCCCAAGCTCTTGACGGAGGGGAACCAGTACAGCTGGGAATGTCAGACTCAGGCTCCTTTGCAAGAACATGAAAACAACATCAGGGAGAAGCTGGGGAACCCAGGGAAGGAGTTGCAGAAAGATGCCCTGAGCTGTTTAAATCCACCACCTTGTCCTCAGGAGATCCTGGGGGACTAGCAAATGCCAGCCCATGAGCTCCCAGAGATGGGAAGTTGGAAGCCCAAAACCTCAGGCAGCAGGTTCTGGAGGCATAGCCCTGCCCCTTCCAAGCATAGGTAGAGGCTGGGGTGATGCATCCACAAGACAAGGCCAAGGATCGCCAGCAACTGCCAGAAGCTGAGGGGGCGCGGAACAGATTCTGCAGAGGGATCCAAACCTGCTGGCACTCTAATTTCAGACTTCAGTTTCCAGAGCTGTGAGAGAGTACATTTCTGTTGTCTCAAGCCACCTGGTTTGTGATCATTTGTCACGGCAGCCCCAGGAAACTAACAGACATCATTTAAAAATTTCCCCAAACTCATAACTTATAGGGTCTATGAAGAAGCAGTTAACTCAGTCATCACTTAGGTGAACTGAGTGCACATAATTGCCACCAACTGTTTTTGTCAATTGTTTTCCCTGTGCCCTTTATAATTTCTTTCTCTGACCCAGCTGTCTGTATGACCTTGGACATGCCATTGCCTTGGTCAGGGGTGGAACAGCAAGGATGGACGGGGCAGAAGGAGAAATAGGGTCAGTTTTGTATAGATGTCTCCAAATGCTGGCTCCCAAAAATAATTCCTTTTCATAGTCTCTCCTTCCCCTTCCTTCCTTTCTCACTTCCTTCCTTGCCCCCCCCCCCTCCTTTGTTCCTTCCTTCCTCTCCGTCTCATTCTTTCTTAATGAATACTTCTCAGCTGCTAGGGAGGGGCCTGGCACTCTGCTAGAAGGACCCACTAACCAGGGGGTGATGAACACCGTGGGCTCAAGTCTACCCTGAGGCAGCTTACCCTTGGGAGTTCTCTGAAGCAATATCTTACTTAGTCTATTAAGCTGGGCCTGGAGCCTTAAAGGAAGTCATTTTGTCTTTATTTCCAAAACAGAAGAGAAAGCACCTACATTACAGTCCTTTTGCCAATGGAAAATAGCTGCCAAGTGAAATCTTTTTCTTAAAGCTGCTTTTTCAAAGAAAGCCAGTGAAGAAGTCTTCAGATCAATAGGAGGGAGTAACGTAGATCAATAAACAAGGTGTTGGTGGGCACGGCTACTCCGGGTCACCAGCACCTCAAGTGTGTCTTCACTTTAGTGGTTTACCAGGCACGGGCCCACAGGGAGAAGAGCTTCAAAACAGACCAGGAAACCGTTTACAACCACAAGGAAGTCACTACTTACACAGAAGGAAGAATTCCATCAAATTATGCTTTTCTGAACTTGAAATGTCCTCAGGGACACAATAAACAAATGAGAAAGGAACCACCTGAGAATTTTCACAGGAGAGAACCCCAAACAAGCACAAACCAGCATGTCGGAAGCCTCAATGACAGGTTAACTGGGAAGCCAATATTAATTAGGGAAGGGCTGAAGTAGAGGAACTTCCCTAAGAATGTTTTCATCACTGCTCCCTTGGAAGCACACTGACCAGCAGCTGCCCATAACCAACAGGGATGTGACCTAGAAGAATGGAGGGAGGAACGAGGGGATGGAGGGAGGATGGAGGTGTCTGGTTGGTTCTGGAATTCCTGCATGGTCAGGCAGCACGTGGAGACAGGGCCACACCCACAGCAAGCAGAGGACACCCCCCGCCAGAGTCCAACACTGGAGCCTGGGAGCCCCACAGCCAGCCTGGAGGCTAAGCAGCTCACAGGCAGGAAGTCCAGGTGACCCAGGTTCCAGTTTGCTTCTCCCAGCCGTGGCAATCAACTTGGGCAAGTTATTCAACTGATCTTTTCCTCTGTCTCCTCCTCAGTCCAATAGGCAAAACAGTAGCATCTGGTCCCGTGGGGTTGCCATGAGGCGCCCAGAGGGTGAAGCAGGGTCAGCCCTTCTGCTCACACCTCCTACGATCACCACCGCATCCACAAAGTCTTTGCAGCTGAGGCTGGACAAGGATATCCCCATGGCCCATTGTCCTCCAATCCAATAATCCTAAAGCCTCTGCTGCAGAACTGGACCTTCCCCGACTTTCTCACCCCAGGATTACCCCAAATGGGGCAAAAGGGTGCACCGTGCATACCTGCCCCTGGCAGCCAGCCCTGGATAGAGGGCCGTGTCACTGGGGTTAGCAGGGTGGTGCAGCTCGCACATGGCCTTCATGACCATCCCCTTGGCCACTCCATGCATGGCCCTGTTCTCAAGCCACGGACAGAGGCTGGCCGATACCCACAGGACAGTCTCCATCTCTGACAGGTTCCATACACTCTAATGACCTCAGGTGGCACCAGCACTTCATAAGAGGCTCACATGCATTCCCACTGCCAGGCCATTCACACACCTACCCCAACTTACTTATGTCCAGTCTTCCTTATCAAGGCCCATCACCAATAGCCAAGCCAGACACAGACCACCCAGGTGACAGCACACACATCCACACCATGAGCACTGTCACTCCCTTTCAAGTGTACAATGGAGCTCCCCATCCTGCCCCACCAGGAGGACCCCCCTCCTAACTTTCCCCTGAGCTCCCCCCCTATCCTCGAGGGAGGTGCAATGTGGCTGCTCCACTTCCTTCTGGCACCCAGGTACACAGCCCACTGTCTGGGAACTAGGCTCAGGCCTCTCCTCCTCAGTCAGCTGGTCATTTGTGCCCCTGAGACCACAGCTGTAAGTTGACAGAATCTGGGCTCCCTGTGCATGGCAATGATAGGACTCCAGGCCCATCTGAGAGCCACCTCAAAGGAACAGTTCAGCTCCCTGCCTGGACTGACAGCCTGGTGGATTTGATACCACTCAGGTCCTGATGGCACACATAGCCTGTTCTCAAGCAGCAGCACGGTGCTTTCCAGCGGGGAGAAGCCTTATGCTGCACAAGGTCCAGCCTTGCCCCAAATCTCTAGGGTCTGCACTGACTCTTCACTGGGGGTCTCCTCAGACCTCCAATCCTGCACCTCTCTCCACCATGGATGCCTCCAGAACCACCCAACTTGCTGAGTCATACACTGTGATCAATATTTCGGTTTGCACTGCAGCTGGACCTGCAGCACAGCTCAGTTTTCTTCTGGGAAACTCTCAGAACAGGAAGCACTTGAGTCATCAGATAAATGGGTTGAACCGACACTGAGCTCCCAGACGCCAGAGTCTTCCCAAACAACATGCCTTTTTCTTAGTCATCAGGAAGGCAAATGCAATCACTGTCATCGATCTGAAAGAGGTCAAGACCACATGCGCTAGGTCACTGGCACCCAAACCTTCATCCATGTGGCGGCAAGGGGCCCACCTCCCACCTTCGGGCATTTGTGTTTTCTTGCACTTTTCCAAGATTCTTCAAGGCATTGGTGTGTGTCCCTTGGCCAGGCTTACCTTACTGCTTCATTTAAAGATGTGTCCTCTGAGCTACCCAAGGAACATTCCTGTGGTGACAGATTTTCTGCTCTCACATAATAAACACATCCCACATCCCTTCTGCCCTGAGCCTTCCTTCTGATCCCATCTCAGTATGATACAGGCACTCAAGGATCCCTGGCTCACTCCTGAAGTGCATCACGTGGGTTGGTCACCAAGGGCCCTGGCCCGATGTCCCTAAAGATGCTGAGTCACAAGGTCTCAGGACCACAGTTCTCTCCCACTCTGTCTGGTTTTCTGTGCTCAATGGTGCAGCACCTTCAAGATTCTCTCTCAGGTTCCCTGAGTCCTGGCTGGTGCCACTTGGCCTTTCAGTGCTTTGTTTTCCTGGTACAGGAACCTAGGTCCCCACTGCTGTATCCTGACCTTGGAATATATATGAAATGGACAACTGCAATGTGCACGGATGTTTGAGTCACGTGACTCACTACTCTTGTTCTTAATCCCACGCTCACCAAGTAACTATCTAATATAACCCAGCTTCCACGTGACCCAGCTTCAGGAAGAGCACATACCAGAGAGAATGTGATTTTCTTGTCCTTATGGAATTACAGTCTTCATTATAAATTAATTAGGGCGCTAGGATGTGATACATCAGGCTCTTATGAACTGAGTCAGCAGTCCAGGGCAATAAAGGGGAACAAGATTGAGTGCTAGGAAGGAGATGCTTCTGATATGAGCAGGAGGAGAAGTAGGAAGAGAAGAATTCTCAGTGGTCCAAGTCAGTAAGGTTTAATGAGCCTGGAGGAGAGGGGCCAATAAAGTGCACTATTTGGCTTTATTTGTGCCAGTGGACAGTTAAGTCTGGGAAAACTTCAAATTGGAGCATCTGTATCTAGTGACTCAGTTTGTCACTAGCTAAAGCCTCCTTTGAACTCTGGGGGCAAAGTCCAAGAGGAGGTAATTCACAGTGTAAAGTGCTCCAGAGGAGGAGTCCTGGTATGTATCTGTGGTTAGAAGGCTTATTAACATGAGACCCAACCTCCTAATCAATACTGAAGCACACACGCAGTATTGTTATCTACAGACAGTTTTATACAGCAGAGCTCTGCAATTTATTCATCTTGCATAACTAACTAGAGCTTTATAGGCACTGAACAACTCCCATTTCTCCCTCTTCCCAGGTCCTGGCAACTACCAACCTACTCTCTGTTTCTATGAGACTAACTACTCCAAAGACCACATATGAGTGGAATCATGCAGAATTTGTCTTTGTGTAACTGGCTTATTTCATTGAGCATAATGTCCTCAAGGTTCACCCATATTGTCACAAATGACAGAATTTCCTTCTTTTTCAATGCTGAATAATATTCCACATTTCCTTATCCACTCATTTGCCGATTGATACTTAGGTCGTGCGATAGCTGTAGTGAATAACACTGCAATGAACATAGGAGTGCTAACATCTCTTCCAGATCCTGATTTCAATTCTTTTGGATAGATACCCAGACATGGTATTGCTAGATTGTATGGTAGTTCTATTTTTAATTTTTGGAGGAACCCCCATATTGTTTTCCATAGCTGCTTCACCAATTTACATTCCCACCAAATGGACACAAGTGTTCTAGCTTCTTAACATCGAGACACACATCACATCACATCATATCACACTTGTTATCTTCTTGTCTTTTTGATAACAGCCATTCTAACAGTTGTGCAGCGATGTCTCATTATGGTTCTGATTTGCATTTTCCCGATGATTAGTAACAGTAACCACCTTTACATATATGTGTTGGTCATTTTATGTCTTTTGGGGGACATAGCTATTCAACTCCTTTGCTCATTTTTAAATCAGTTATTTGGTTTTTGGCTATTGAATTATTGGATATTAACATGTTATGAGATATATATGATATGCAAAAATATTTCCTATTCCATGAGTTGCTTTTTTACTCTACTGACTGCTTCCTTTGCTCTGCAGAAACTTCTGATGGATTCCCACTTGTCTATTTTTGTTTCTGTTGCTTGTGTTTTTGGTGATAGATCCAAGAAATAATTGCCTAGACCAACTCCATGAAGATTTTCCCCTGTATTTGCTTTAGGAGTTGTATAGATTCAAGTCTTACACTTAAACTTTTA
The DNA here is from genome assembly GCF_054392235.1 of Sus scrofa. Taxonomy (NCBI): domain Eukaryota; kingdom Metazoa; phylum Chordata; class Mammalia; order Artiodactyla; family Suidae; genus Sus; species Sus scrofa. Next base: position 160,861,121 of record NC_139383.1, on the reverse strand, counting down.
ATCCATTTTGAGTTGATTTTCGTGTGTGATATAAGACAAGAGTCCAGTTTCCTGGACACTTAGTTCTCCCAACACTGTTGGTTGAAGACTAAAGGCTAGTAAACTGGCTTCTCTTGGCTTTCACATAAGTCTTTTCATCAGTACTTTTTTTTTTTTTTTTTTTTTGCTTTTTACAGCCACACCCATGGCATGTGGAGGTTCCCAGGCTAGGGGTCTAATCGGAGCTACAGCTGCCGGCCTACACCAGAGCCACAACAACGCAGGATCCTAGCTGTGTCTGTGACCTACACCACAGCTCACAGCAACGCTGGATCCTTGACCCACTAAGCAAGGCCAGGGATCAAACCTGCAACCTCATGGTTCCTAGTCGGATTCGTTTCCGCTGCGCCACGATGGGAACTCCTTTTCATCAGTATTTTTAAAACTTGACAATATACAAAAATAAAACTGGGAAGTAGTCAGGACTTACTATACACAAAGGCAGGAAGGGAAACTCCAACCAGAAGGGCAAAGGATAAAACCACCTAATTAGGTGAAGTGAATATGAGCAGCATAATATCAGGGTGTCGGACATCTGTCTTTATCTCCAAAGTTCCAGGGCCACAGTGTTTCTGCCTTCAGAGTACAATCTACAATTCAGATGTTAGCCCTGGAGCTTTGGATCCTATCTCCCATTGCTTTCACATTTCCTTCTGTTTCCACTACGGAAGAGTAGCCACCTTGGTTTAAAAAAAAAGAAAGAGAGAGAGAGATCTGATTTTCCTAAGGAGACTGAGGTTCTTTGGTAAAGATAGATGTTCTGTCACTATTACAGAAAAAGTTCCATCTGCCAGGAAAATAGCCATGCCCCTTTGCCATCTTACAAGCACCTTACTCCTTGGGGTGTTTTGGCATAAAGGGCTATTTAAGCAAGTCCTTCTCTTGCTTTTAAGATGGGAAGTAATCAGCCACAGCTGTGATTATTTAAATGCTGAAGTAGAACTGAATCAGTTTAATTAATTACAAAAGACATTTGCTGCAAGTAAGCTGCAGAGGCAAAGAGACGATTGTGATTATCCAAAAACGGGAAAACCAGAGAAGGTTGTTCTTAACTTCTTTGGGAGTGGTTTGAAAATACAGATGCATCAGCCCTTCTCATTTGCTCTGGTAATTTCCTGTACAGATTTCAGGGGTACGGTTAATGCAGTCAACAATGTTAACTAGGGAGGAATGAGTCCAAATCATAAGAAATTTCAGCAGAGTAAGGTTTTCTTCATCCACAATTCAAAATGGAGAGTAGAAATGGGTCTTCATAGAAAAGATCTTTAGAAAAATTGTGATGGTTTGTTAAATTGATAGAGGATGAGGAAGAGAGAAAAGGGACTCTCTCGCTCAAGATATTCTTTAGAGAAAGCATCTCATAAAAAGAATACGTGTGAGTCTTGGAGGATTGCCAGATATACTTGGATGGGAGGGGTGTTATTTGCTGTCTATCTGAAATTCAAATTTCACTCAAAGGTCTGTCTTTTTCTATTCTGTACATGGTAGAGTTGCTGGTCTCACTGAATGACTCTACCAATAAAGGATCACGTTTACTGCAAGAGTCAGTACAATGCTTGAGTATCTTGGCCCATTCTAAGAATAACACCTGTGAAAACAACAAGAAGAGAAATATGGGGCTTGTCTGGGTGGAGTCAGTGCCTCCCATGGGCAGTGAGTGAAGAGGCTCTGCTGGGGGTTCCTGACCTCCTAGTTCCTCCTCCAGGGGCATCAGTGTTTGGGGGGCACCCATGATCAGGTGAGTGGGCTCCTTCCAATGGAGAGACCAGGTGAGGATTTTCTTCTTGTTCCTGGACCTCATATGCTATCCGTCATAAAACACAACCTCAGTGCAGAAAGTTAGACAATCTGGCTACATGCCCAGAGGGGGACAAAGCAGGGAAAGAACAAAAGAGAACTTGAGGTCCCGGGCAGCTCATAAGCTTAGAGGGAGAAAGGCAGCTGGTGCAATAGGAAAAGGGGATGACCACCCCACCCCCACCCCTAGCCCATGACATCTCCAAAGAAGGAGAGGGCAGCAGAGGGTGCAGAGGAAAACGTGCTCTGCTGAGGCCGAGGACAAGCTTGCTGCGGAGGAAGGAGCAAAGGATACCAGTTCCACCATCTCGCTGGTCTCCGAAGAAACGGAAGGTGGAGGATTAAGACTGATCTCCTAGGAATTCTTGTCGTGGCTCAGTGGTTAACGAATCTGGCTAGGAACCATGAGGTTTCGGGTTCGATCCCTGACCTTGATCAGTGGGTCAATGATCCGGTGTTGCCATGACCTGTGGTGTAGGTCGCAGATGCCGCTTGGATCTGGCCTTGCTGTGGCTGTGGTGTAGGCCGGCAGCTACAGCTCCGATTAGACCCCTAGCCTGGGAACCTCCATATGCCATGGATGTGGCCCTAGAAGAAGACAAAAAAAAAAAAAAAGACTGATCTCCTAATTCCCTCAGAGTTTGGCAGGGAGACCCCAGGGATCCCCATTTGAGAATCACAATACTCAGGAGGTGACAGTAAGGATACACCAGTGCTGCGTCTGGGAGAAATCAGGCAAGGGAAGCCCCAGCCCCACCACCAGACCCCAAGGGACATGGCGAGGTTATCTGGAGACAGGCTGCCAGCATCCACAATGAAAACCAGTGATGGCTGACATTTAAGTTTATTTTATTTAACCAACTTCTGCTTCAGGAAATTGCTGAACAAACATTTGAAATAGCCTCCTCACCATAAAACCCCAGTGTCTGTTAAGGAATCCCATAGTCACCGAAGTAAAACCAGTGCCGCCCTGACCTCTACAAACCATGGTCTCCCTCTGGCACATTCTCTACAGCTCATTTAATCCAAACATTGTCAAATGTCCAGGACACAGTGGAGGCTGGCCCACTGGCCCACTGCTGGGAGCGCCACGTGCCAGGCAGTGTGGTTTGGCTACAACTAGTCTTCAAAGAGCAGGAGTGGGGGAGTGAAAACAAACTAAAGACAGAGAGCTTGGCTTTATTTATCCAATGAAGGAAAAACACAGCAACATGTATATAACAGAACAGGTACCAAATGGCTGATTCCATGGATCTTATGCAGAAAAATACAGTCAAGGTTGCAGCTGACTTACTATCCTTGACTCGTAACTCATCAAACAGTCGGTCCTTGACAAGGCTGGGGGCTGTGCATTCCATAAAAAGGCACCTCTCCAGCCCTGGCTGCTAGGAAGTGAGGTGCAGTGTCCATTTCTCCATGGGGCTGGGGATCCCCCATGTGTGGAGAGGACGAGCTCCTTGTCCCACACCAACCAGAAGCAAGCCCTCTGCAAGCTGTGCAGTCATTCGGCCGGCAGCTGACATGGCCCCCTGGAGAGGCAGGTCTCCCACCTACTGGGTGCAAACTGCTCACGTGGCCAGGAAGCCTCCGACAGGCACCGCATCTGTGCTGCTGATGCAAAGAAAAACAGAGCAGAAGTCACTCTAAAAAATGATGGCAGCAGTGGCTGCAGAGTGGAAGCCACATACACTTGCTCTCCTAACTTGCATTCATTACAGAGCCAATGGTCTCATTCGAGCAGTTCTGTAACCAGGCACTGGGCCCTCCCTGCCTGTAGAACTCGGGGTTTGCAAAACCCCAATTTCCTAGGGTCTGACTCAGCTTTAATGGCAGAGAAGAAGTGGAAACGTGAGGGGAAACTTGGGCAAGTTTGCTGAGCACATGGCACATTGTCTAGGAGACAATCCCTGTCACCTTGGAAGAGCCAGCCATCCTGTGTCCCTCACACCATATTGCAGCAGGGCCTTGAGTCAATACGTAGCAGAGTCAGCGATACATCCTCCACGGGTGGCAGCTGCCAAAGCATCCATCACATCGCTCTTCCAGCGGGTTACAAGGAGAGAGCCTCCGAGAGCTGGAAACCAGCTTCCCAGGCCCATAGGCTCCCACCCGCCCCACAGAGAGGCAGCAGCTGTCACTCTGGGCTGGTGTGGCTCTGCCTGCATCTTGGCTGAGCACAGGCCAAGTGGGGCAGAGCCAGAGGCAGGGGAGTGCCAGGTGCACAGGCACATACCTGGGGAGGAAGCCAGGCCATGGCTGCAGCGCACAGGCAGGACACACTCAGCTTCGAGGCATCAATGTCAAGTTTCAGGAGGCAGTCACCACCGCCCCTAAACCATCCGGGGACACTCAGGACCCACAAAGATGCAAAATTTCAGAGAGTAACCCAGCCGAGTGAACCCACTTTGTTTCAAAAACAACGAATTTACAGGATTAAAAAAAAAAAAAAAAAAGGAAGACAGATGATATAGAGGAATAAAAACAAAGAAAAGTACATTTCACCCTTTCCCCTTGGCTTCCTTTTATGAAGGACACAGTTACCATTTTCTTATGGGTTTTTTCTAGATTTTTTTCTATGCTTCCAAGCATACATGTATCTATAGAATTAAGGGATCCTTATTTTTTATACAAATGGCACCAGATCTCGAATAGCATTCTAAATTGTTTTACACTGAATAGACCTTGAACGTTGTTTGAGAATTATCAATATTTGGCTAATATAACATCAGTATGAGTCAATGTAGTGAATCCCTCTGTGTTCCCTGGTGTGGAGACACCTCATTCTTTTAATCAGCTCCCTGGTGGGGATGATTTAGGCTGAGGCTTTTGTTTTTACAAACAATGCTACAGCACAAAAAAAAAAAAAAAAATCTTCACACATATACCTTTGTCTTTTCGTAAGCATGCATGTAAGTTAAATTCCTAGCCCTGGGCTGGCTGCATCAAAGGATATATGTATTTAAAATGCCACTGTATATACCAAATTTCTGTCCAAAGAGATCATAACTATTCCTATCTACCCATAGTAATGGCTGAGTTCGTCATCTAAGTAAGGGACATGTCATCTGCAGCCAATGCACTGTGTTTCAATAAAATGTAAAATAAAGGCATTGAGAAAGTTAACAAACATTCTAATCAAGAGCACTCAGCTAAATTTCTGAGTCAAAGCTTAGATCAGACAGGCTCTAAATGGAATTAACTGCAAACAAAATGTAACCTTTCTAGGTAAGAGTGGGAAAGGAGTGCAGAGCCCATGGAGAGTGGTCCTGTGGTTCAACCTCAGAGCGCATTCGAGCCCCCAGCTCCCCAGGGGGATTTCACGCTTTATCTCTCAGTAATTGTGTGCCACTGGCTGTGTGACCCGGTCATTCTACAACAATCGAGATGCTCTCTTAGGGAGTTCCCGTTGTGGCTCAGCAGGTTATGAACTCGACTACTATTCATGAGGACCCAGGTTTGATCCCTGGCCTCGCTCAGGTGGTTAAGCATCCATCACTGCCACAAGCTGTGGTATCGGTCACAGATGCGGCTCCAATCCTGTGCTGCTGTGACTATGGCTGCAGCCAGCAGCTGCAGCTCCAATTCAACCCTAGCCCAGGAACTTCCATATGCCACAGGTATAGCCCTAAAAAGGCAAAAAACAAAAAACAAACAAACAAACAAAAAGAACTTACATAATGGGAGAACAGTGTGACACATGGACTAGGGATTGAGCATCACAAGTATACCCAGCTGCTCACCGCTTCCATTACCAGGGGGATAATATCATGCATGAAAAGTTTTTACAACCTTAAGCTTAAAACCAAACAGGATAGAGACCTCAGGGGGGAAGGCTGCGTTCATACATACGAATGAAGACAAGAAAGGATTTTTAAAATTTTTTTTCTTAACTGCTTTTTGCCTTCAGAAAATTAGGAACTGCTCTGAATTAAAAATAAATAAATAAATAATTTAATGAAATAAAAACTCATGCCTGAATTTGAATTGAAGGTCTATCTCCTCCTGAGATGCTTAACTAGAAACGTAATTGACTTTGTACTGGACAGAGAAGAAGCTGTCAAGACGATCTTTCATTCCCAAGATCTCTACCAAAGTTGTCAGAAAAGGCAAACAGTCATTACTTTATCCACAGACCCATCAGGAGCCCTATTATTTATTTCTTCCATCATTTCAGGAGCTGAATGCAAATGCTTTCTCCACTGGCTCCATCTAGCGGGTCACGTAGGCAATCGCGGCTCTGATTGCTCCCTTGAGGCAAAGCCCCAATACCAGAGAAAAATCTTTATCGGTGTAATAATTAATGACATCATTTGTTTAATTCTGATAAATATTTAATAATAAAATTTACAAGCTCAGGTTGAAATAATACCCACCATGAAGATGCATTTTGTGTTTCCCTTGGAGAGAAGAGTAATGTTGCCAAGATAGCAAGAGAAAAAAGACTGCCTTAAGCGTGTGTGGTAACCAGAACTCCCTGAAGAATCAATCAAGAATGTCATCAGAAAATGAATATAAGATAGTTGGCATGGTAACTGGAATATTGAGGCAGTTCTTTATTGTCTGTGTTCATATGCATTTAGAACTCACAGATCATCATCACAAGCAGGCAGGGAAAACACTAATTAAGACGATGCCATCTAAGTATTGTTCAGTTCATACCCACCATGGTGCGGGCCAGCTCTGCTGAGAAAAATGATTGGGTAATTGCCCTAATTTCTAATATAATGATGTCATTATCATCACTGCGATGCCATGACCAATTGTGTGCGCCCTTGTCTCCAAGCATAACAAAATGGGGGAGCTTGAGAAACTCAAGCTACATGGAAGAAGCAACAGGCTACTTTCTACTCAAAACTCCTGACACCGTGGATCACAAATGAGATGCAAGCTTTAAGCACCAAGCAATCAAGCCTGCACAGCAGGAGTCTAATGAGTCCCATAAATGGCAGTTTAATCAAATGCTTTATTCCTGCCTGGAATGAACTCATCCGTGATTCACAAACCATACTTCACCCAGTGGTGTTCTCTACCTGGTACAGCAAGACCCTCACCCTCTCACCCACCCAAGGCAAATCCCACATCAACACAGGCACTATTTTAAACAGGTGGTAGGAGTCAGCCCCAAAATCAACACAACAAAAGTGACCAAAAGTAATTTCAGGTAAAAACGAAATGGAAAATACCTTCCACAGCTTCATTTCCAATACAGAGGAATCAAGGCATCAAGATCACAGTCAAATAAACTCAGCATCAGTTCTCATAGAAAATACTCCCCATTTCAAAAAGAGACTGCAGGCAAAAGGGTACTAAAAATCCAAGCAATGTCATTAGCCATTGATACTCACTGTTCTGAGATGCATATTGGACCCAGTTACAGGACAGGATGGAGGAGGGGTTTTGTACGTTTGTTGAGACATTTCTGGACTTGCCTATATGAAAGAGAAAAAAAAAAAAAAGAAGAAGAGAGGCATCAGAAGAATTTTTAGACAAACACATGTAGGAGATGACCACATTGATATTTTTTTCCCATTTTAAAAAATTTTACTTAAGTATGGTTGATTTACAAGTTGTGATAATTTTTGCTATACAACAAAGTGATTCAGTTACACATATACACACATCCATTCTTTTTCAGATTCTTTTCCCATAGAGATTATCACAGAATATTGATTGGGTAGAGTTCCCTGTGCTGTACTGCAGGTCGCCATTGGCTAGTCATTCAATATACCACAGTGTGCATGTGCCAATCTCAAATCCCCAGTTCATCCCTCCCCCTACCCACCTGTCTCCTTTGGTAATCATAAGTTTGTTTACAAAGTCTATGATTCTGTTTCTGTTCTGCAATAAATTCATCTGTATCTTTTTTTTAGATTCCATATATAAGTGATATCATATGATGTTTGTTTTTCACTAACTTCACTTAGTATCGCTAGGTCCCACCCATGTTGCTGTAAATGGGATTATTGTATTCCTTTTAAAGGCTGAGTAATATTCCATTGCATATGTATATACCACATCTTCTTTATACAGCATATATATGGATCTTGTTTTTATATCCATTCAGCCAGTCTGTGTCTTTTGGTTGGAGCATTTAGTCCATTTACATTTAAGGTAATTACTGATATGGATGTTCTTATTGCCCTTTTGTTAATTGTTTTGGATTTGTTTTTGTTGATTTTCTCTGGCCCTTTATCTCTTGGCCTTTATCTTCCCTTTTTTTCTCTTCCCTTGTGGTTTGATGACCATCTTTAGTGTTGTGTTAGAATTGAATCTATTATGGATTTTTGGTTTGTGGTACACATTGGTATTTTGTGTTATTAAAACTGAAGGCTCTGTGGCCTCGTATGACTAAGATACCCTTCCATAAGTAAAACAGTATGATGCCAGAGACTGTCACCCAGAAATGCTCCCAGATCTTGGTATGAGTTTGCTGTGGCTGCCGTAATAAAGTACCCCAGTCTGGATGGCTTACACAATAGACATTTATCACAAATCTGAGGAATAACCTGAGACTAAAATGTCAGCAGGCTGGGTTTCTTCCTGAGGCCTCTTTACTTGGCTTGCCGACAGCAGGCTTCTTCCTCTCTTTCCACATGGCCCTCCCTTGGTGTCTGTCTGTGTCTTCATCTCCTCTTACAAGGACCCCTGTCATAACGGATTAGGGCTGAAGGGGCTCAGAACCTGCCACTCTGAAAGCCTTCACCTTGTGTACAGGTCATTTTGAGCTAAAAGCAATGGAGAAGCAGCAGGCACAAAAAAAACTCTTTTAGTTCCCCCTTAACTGCCTAAAATAAAGTACAAATCTCCCCTTTTGTAAAGGAAATTTCCATTTGTTAAGGTATCTGTACCTGGGTGAGGGCTACTCCCAGAGAAAAGTTTTTCTCTGGAAGACTTTTATCTTCATAACCAGGCAAACTTTATCATAATACTCTTCCCTCTCCTTCTCATAATCTGCTCCCCCACAGAAGCTCCAAACCCCTAGTCTTTTCACAGTTCAGCTGCTATACGTCTCCATCATCGGACCACCAGCCTCCTTAAGTCATAATTTTGTGAAATTCCCATGCGTAAGCACATAAGTAATTAAAAATTGACTTTTTCCCCTGTTTATCAATCTTATGTCAATTTAATTCTTAGACCAAACACAGAATCCAAAAGGGTAGAAGGAAGCCTTCTTCCTCCTCTACAGTGCTCCCTCTAATACCTCATTTTACCTTCATCACCTCTTGAAAAGACCCTCTCTCCAAATACAGGCACAGTCTGAGGTCCTGGGGGTTAGGACTTGAACATGCAGAGTTGGGAGGGACTCAGCCCATCACAGTCATTTACTCATGTGCCCTGGGAACTTGGGAGGAGAGGGAAGCTGAGTGAAGAAAGTGGGGGCAGAGGATTCCTTCCCAGTAAAGGAGGTACATGGACCATCTTTCTCAAAAAAGGTCCAGTAGAAGGCCTGGGGGTGTGGCTGGAGGGTGGTGGCCTCAGTGTGATGGGACAAGGAGGGCCAGAGCACGGTGTGCTGACACTGAGCAGGGTGCAGACCGGGAAGAGAGAGGGGTAAGACGCCACAGGACTGGATTCCTCCAGCTACACCCCCATCATTTGTTGGGAAAATTATAAGTGGAAAAAAAAAAAATGTCCTCCCAACCCAGAAACTGACTCCACCAAGGCAGAAAGAAAACACTCTTGTTACTGACTAAGCCTTAAACCACAATGTGACTGACGCAAGTCACAGGCCATCTGCTAAGAGGTTGCTGAAAGATATCTCACCTTTTGTCCAGCCAGGCAGCTACCCCCCATCACAAACATGCTGTCAAGGTAAATGATGACTCCTCTCAAGTAGAGGACTTGACAGCACCATTGTCACACAGAGTTCATTCCAGGCTCTACTGGTAATTGGAGTGACCATCCGTATTATCTAAGTGGCTCTATTCAGAGCAAAAACGAACCTCTCCCCCTTAGGATGGGAGGAGGTTTTAGGCTTCTGCCCTCTGCAGAGATTGGGAGATAGAGGTGCCTTCTTCCAGGATACCTGTGTCCCAAAGAAATGGCTCCCAGTCCTTGAGAAATTCAATCCTGAGCCCTAAAGCTGGCTGAAAACTACTGCATCTGCAAAAGCATTTACACACAATTCAGAGAGGACAGAAAGTAATTATAGTTGCAAATTTCTCAGGTGATTGATCTAAAGAGAAAAGGAGACGGAGAGTCTCTTCCCTTGTTTCAACAGGGGGAATTAAGCTTCTTATTTCTGTTGTGGCTCAGCGGTAACAAACCTGACTAGTATCCATGAGAATGAAGGTTCTATCCATGGCCTTGCTCAGTGAGTGGGTTAAGGATCTAACATTACTGTGGCTGTGGAATAGGCAAGCAGCTACAGCTACGATTCAGCTCCCAGCCTGGGAACTTCCATATGCCACAGCTTCGGTCCTAAAAAGCAAAAAAAAAAAAAAATTCAAAAAAAGGAGTTCCCTATGTGACACAATGGCATTGGCAGCATCCTGGGAGTGTTGGGATGCAGCGTTGATCTCCTGCGCAGCACAGTGTGTATCTTTAACAATGTCCGGCATTGCCACAGCTGTGACCCAGGTTGCAACTGCAACTCAGATCTGATCCCTGGCCCAGGAACTCCATATGCCATGGGACAGCCAAAAGAGATTGGGGGGGGGGGGGGAAAGCCTCTTATTTCTAATTTGTGTCTGTCCTTATGCCCTTAACCAAGGCTCTGCCAAGACCCTCCAGGAGAGTGTTCTGGTGGAACCATCAGTGTTCGTTCAGCCATGGCCTGTGCCCCAGGGATGGGGGAAATGGGGAGACAAGCAAGATTAGAGGTGCCCCAGAGGAGATCCCCTTCTACCCCGAGAAAGCCCTCAGTGACCATGGCCACGGATGGAAACACCTCACTGCCACAGAAAGTTGAATGCGAACGGGAGGCTTCAACTGGTCAGCGATTATTCTGATGTGCAGAGAAATGGCTGGAGTGGTTAAGTGGTTAATGCAGATCCATCTAGGGATGCTGCATAAGATGAGACCGAGGGTCACCTTTTGGGTTTCATTAATCCCAGCATTAACCAGTCACAAGGTTGCTGTACCGGCCTCCATCTGGTCTGCTCAGGGCTCCCCTCGGGGCCTGCAGCAGACCCTCCCCCATCTATTAAGTGACTGCACTGCTCCTTCCTTTCCAGGGCAGAGCAAGGAAAGAGATAAAAGAGGGAGTCAGCCACAGACTCCTTGAGGACACCAGAGGTTGATAAACAGGTTGTGCTGGATCAAAGAAATTGGGTGCGAATTATGGTATTATTTTAAGATTGAGGAGGGAGCATGTGACAGTCAGAAACCCAGCTTTCAACATAAGCTTGTTGAATATATACATCAATGCCCAACACGTGTCTTATCCTCCAAACAAAAGCCCAGACCCCAAGCACCTCTTTTAAAATGGTTATTACCACTTCTCAAGGATGTTTTGAATAGGAATCTCAACTTCCAATTTATCTGATGAAATGCATGAAAAACATCCGAAAAAGATCCGATTGCATGTTTCTATGACCACAGATGGAACATGATCTTTGCTTGTGCTCCCTCCAGCAAAGTCTCCACATTCTTGTCTTAAACCTACCTGGTGTGTGAAAACAAAGCAATTGTAGAAGACCCCCCACCACGCAGCTGGGAGTCAGGATGACAATACAAATCATGAGGTTCTTAGACTGAGAAAAAGTACATAAAATATATTTATGCTATGAATTATACATAGTATACATAGTATCATAGCAAGAAGCAAATGCATAATTGGTAGATGGTGGGTATTCCTGGGACTGTAAATATCCTACCATGTGATAAGATGTCTCGTATGGTCACAATTAAACACACAGAGGAATGTTTTGGGAAGACATGTTCATTTACCCCAGACCGACCACTCTGCAGTCTGCACAGGTGCTACACTTCCTTTCTCTAACAACCTCATCTGAAATACCTTGATGACAGGGTTGCTTTCATCTTTCCAGAAAGCACATTTTCTTCCACATTTGTTAATGGAGCCCCACAGTTTCCTTCTACTCTTCCTCTGACCTTCGCATGTACCCCATGCTCACTCATTCCAACAGCCACGCTGTGTATGCATCCTTCTTTGAGTTCGTCAATATCAAAATTACCTCATCTTCAAAGGATTCCATGTTAAAATTGAATTCAGATAAACATGGATACCTAAAATATGGGTTAGAAAGAAAAGGGGGTATGATAAAAGGAAAATTCCATTTATTCTAAAACCGTTACGCAGATTCTTTGCACCTCAATGGAAGTGCTCAGCCCTGGAGCAGGGCCATGGAGAAGTCTAAGAAATGAGCAGCAGTGACTCACGTCTCATCTCCACCCTCCCACAGACTTTGATGTGAGCACGATCTCAGGGCCGACTCAGATGCTTACACGCTGATGCACTCAGAGGCAGAGGGGGGGATTCTTTTCTTCCCTGACTTTTTTTTTTTTTTTTTTTTGGTTGTGCCTGCTGCATATGGAAGTTCCCAGGCCAGGAACAGAACCCACACCATAGCAGTAACCCAAGCTGCTGCAGTGACAACGCTGGGTCCTTAACCCGCTGCACCACTAGGAAACTCCTCTCTCCTCACTTTCTGCTGACAGACTCCCTATTTGTGGAGGACCAACCAGACTTCACAACGAATGGCCAGAGAAGCAATTTCTCTGTCTTCTCTGCCCACAGGCACCCATGCAAATCCCTCCTCCGACTCCAAAGGCAAAATAAATGTAACACTCTCTTTCAAATCACCTCCATGTAACTTCTGTTCTTTTCTGAGTCTCAGTTTAGGTTCCAGTTCGAAAGTCCTTCTTCTAATAAAACTTTGTTCACTTGAAATAAGGGGTAAATGCTACTAGTTTTCCCCCACATTATAGAACATATTAATTTTAAAAAGTCTCACTTTCAAAATGAATTCTACCCCTTAAATTTGACAAAACATATTCAATGCTTTTTAAGCCAGGTGTTGTTGTGTACAAGGCGCATGGATACAATTAACTTACACTCTAGAAGGGAAATCAGACAAAACCACAAAAACTATGTAGCAAGAGTGCAAGAGGACACAAGGCTTTGAAAACTGAGTAAGGAGGGAAATGTGGGATTCCATTCATACAGGCAGACAAATCAAACACAAAGTCCGTATTTTTGGACATAGCAAGGATTGACATAGAGAGGGACTAACAGCTTCAATCCTGATGATGCTGAATTATCAGGTCCACAAGGGACTTTTTTGTGTGCTAGAGGAGAGGTGTCTGGGACAGAGCAACAGGGAGCAGAGCCTTTAACCTGAGGAACACCTAGTTTTGAGAATAAAAATTATGGACAGATTGTCCCAAGGTTAGAAGAATCAGTAAAATCTGGTGGCCAAGGAGTCAAGAAGGAGAGAGCTTCAGAAAGACAGAGTGACTGATTTTATCAAGGATGGTGAGAACAGAGAAAAAGACGTTCTATGCAGTGATTACATGGGCCACGAGTCACACAAGATACCAATTCGTGGCCTCTATCTTCTTAGTAACATTCGCAGCCAGGGTAGCTGATAAATCCTGGTCAGCAGAGAAGGCCCAGTGCAAAAGGAGAACAGGAAAGGAGCAGGCCAGACCTCAAGCCAGCATGGACCAGCCAGACCATTACCGAGTGAGGGGAGCTGTGGTTTGCAGTGTGCAATTTCAGGATGTGGTGTGCCCCTAGAGGAACCAGGGAGAAAACTGAAACTATAAACCACTGTGTAGTGTTCCGATCACCCACGTGCAAGAGGTGTCAAGAGCCTCATGGGCATAGATAAAACAAAAATGTAGTAAAATAGTTAAGAAGGGAAAAGATTTGGATACTTACTACTTTTGTTTCTTTTTAACAGAGTTTTCAACTCTGTTTACATTATTTAATGCATAATAATTGTGTTTAAAAACCAGCCTACCAAATTCCTGAAAGTTCTAACAATTGGTTCTCAAGAGCCAGTACACCCAAGTGAGTGTGACTGATCAGATCATTAAATACGAATTTTTTCCTTCTGGTTATCAAATGGCCATTGCCCCAGGCTACTCCAGTCCCTCTTCTTGAACCTCCCCAACCCATGATTCAAAAACTAAGGAGATAATTGCTGGAGAAGGGAGGGTGCAGACACCTCCAGAACCCTCTCCAATAGCGCTATGTTCTAAAAGGATGCAGTCTGATTGCCAGATGCCTCTATCACTAATTATTACTATTACTAATATTATGAACACTTAGTATATCACTTACGTAGGCATATATGGAGAGGGTCTATGTTTCTGATGAAAGAAACCAGAGTACTACTTGTATGTATAATAACTTTGGATGTTTCCATCACCCAGCAGTTAATTCCCTGCTCCCTATCCCCTTTAACATGAGATGCAAAAGATGAGCAACTATCATCTTCCAGGGCAGAGCCATTCCTTTCCTGAGTTGTCAATGGAGACAGTCTCCTTGTTGCTAAGATCAGCTCTTGGAAAGTCACAAAGGGAGGAAACTATCTTTGTTTACTTACAGGTTCTAAGTTGCTACTAATTCTATGTAAGGTAAGAGCTAAGAAAATTGTCATAAGATACAACATCCTTGGTCCACCTCAGCTCTGCCTTTGCAGAGAGTGAATAATGATGCTTGCCTCCTGGCTCTCAGGATTCCTGTTTTGTGGCCAAGCATCTAAGGAAACAGGACGAATTGGGTCAAAGAAGAACCAGTGATGAAAATAATTAAATTTCTTGGTAAGGAAGGACTCAGTTATCAAGGGACATGAGTCAGTAGTAAGCTGAAGCCAAAAGGAAAAAAAAAAGTCTGCCTGGGGCATTGCTGGAATTCTTGCTTACTTCAGGAAAGTTCTCTTTTCAAAGAACATCTTGAATCAAAAAACTTGAGCAGCAAGGAAACACAAGAGATAGTTTTGCAGGGCTCTCTGTTGTGGTAACATCAGCAATTCTAGCTTCAGAAGGAAGTCCATATGGGAGTAAAAGGTGGTCACTGGAGAGTTAGAAGGTTTTTGTCCTGGTTTTACTCATAACTGGGGAATAACCTCATGAAAAACACTTAGCAATTCTGGGCCTCGCTTTTCTCAACTATCAAGTAGACCATGTAAAGATCCATAACACTCTGCAGAGTTTATTCTCAATTGTAAACAGTTTTCATTATCTTTAGGATCTGGGCCCAAATCTCCAACTAGCGGAAATGAATGATGCTACAGCTGCCTTAAGACTAAACAGGTAAATTCAACAAAGAATTAGAGCAAGTCAAGCAGGTAAACATCTGGATGCATTTTTCCTCTAATAATCAGTTCCAACTCGACAGTCACTTGAGATGCTCTAAATACTTGAATCACTCTAATATAAAGGGTTAGTTAATATATTTACAATAAATAATACCAAGATGGGGGGAAGCAAAGATCCAGGTGTGAAATCTGAGTCTGCTCTTCATTCCCAGAGCCCGGCACCCCCTGAGCCCCTGCAGATCCCTCTGGAGTTGGCAGAGCTCTGCTTGGGAAGGCCTTCACCAGAATCGATTCCAGCCGTGTACAATCCACATTTTTCACACAAAATTTGGAAAAACTGATAGATTTAACTGCGTTAACCAGGTCAAGCCTTTGAACATGCCTTTGATTTGGAAGCATTTTTCCTTCTCTGCAAGGCATAAGCGTGGCACAGAAGATCTGGTGCTATTTGGTTTTTGTTGTTGTTGTTTTTCAATCTGGTCAAAATTGAATTGGGTCATCTCCATGGGCCATAGACTGATGATCCTGCTAGGATTCTTCTATCATTTAGGGAAAAGCCAAATTTCACCAAATAGAATTTTAAAGAGCCTTGTGTGTGAGTTTAATTTAAAAATAGGAATTACATGGAAACAAACCATCTGTATATCTAAAACCCCTTCCCCAGAGCCAGCTCTGACTGGAGGCCCACAGGCTTACCCATGTCTTGGGATGTGTTTCACGCAATGACCTGTCCTTCCACTGGCTCAAGGTCAAGCAGTCCCTTCCTGCCTCCCTCGCAGCCCCTGGCTCCTGCAAGAGGCCTGTTCCCACCACAGGTTAATCTGGGATAACTGGTTACAGCTGCACAAGCTGCAGGCAGGTGACTTTGACGACCTTTTGGTGGGAAAAAGAAGTGTTCTTGAAACATGGTTAGGGAGGAACCTCTGGGAAAGCGGTGTTAATAGTTACCCTGAGGCAGGTCATGTAGGAAAAGCCTCTGTAACAATTTCTCAGAAGTGGGGTGGGGGTAGGGTGAAAGAGAAAATGAGTCTGTTTCTGTGAACTAAAGCCAACTAGATTGAGGTGGAAATTCAAAGCTTGTATTACAACTACAGAACTTCTGACATGAAATTTCTAGTGATAATTCATGGAGATTCATTACTGGCTGAAAGGCTGTGCAAATTAGTTGTTTTAAAGGAAAATTTTTTTGAAGTTTGAGTGACTGCAAACTGATTAATATGATCGCTTCCACATTTTTCTTACCATTAATCTTCCTTAGATCTTCCCCTTGAAATTAGGTTTTGAAAGACCATTAACTCTCCCAGATGACAGAGACCAAAAGTTCTAGAAGATGGACATTCTCCCTGAAACTTGATTAGAAGACAAGCACCCAGCTCTTGGGAAAGATTCCAGCAAATGACATTTTATAAATGGGAGAGTCTTGAGCACCATCACAAAGTAAGTTGTTTCATGTCAGTGGACTAGACTGAGCTCAGACATGGAAACACATCATGCTTTCCCCCAGCATCTCTCCCATGCTTCGAGAGTAGACAGAACTACAGTTGTGTGCTACATACTCCAGCATGAACCTCCTAGATATTTTTAAATGAGAAAAAAAGCACAACTTTTTTAAAAAGCGCATGGGTCCCGAAAGTTCCAGAGAGTATAATATTAACCAGAAGTTAAAGGCCACACAGTTTCCCCAGGAAAATGGAGAAGGACACAAGCAGGTTGATCTTTAATTTCAAAGACAAAGGCCTCCTTCCAAATGTCTTAGCACCCCTCAGCCCATCACGTGTCAGTGTGCAGTGGAGCGGGGAAGGTAGCCAAAGAGGCAGGAGGGCATGGAATCTGCAAAAGGCTCACGAGGGAATCTCCTTAACGGACCCTGTGATGATGAAGTCTCTGGAAGACGTTTTATTACAAAAGTCCCACAGGCACCACTTTCTTGGAGTGTGTGGTTTGGGAAGAAATTTGTAGAGTATCTAACCCATCTGAAGAAACTGAGGCTCTGAAAGATGGAAGGGCTGCCCTCAACCGTGGGACCCAGATGACTCCAGCCCAGAGTGCAGGCTTCTCTCTCTGCTCTGGCCACAGCATCTATAGATGAAGATAGATAGATAGATAGATAGATAGATAGGTAGCGGTTTTACTTCTCTGGGGAACCCTGCCTAACACACATGCCCTCCATCCATACCCTCTAACCACACTTCTCCCCTCGCCCATTTACTAAATGACTTTAGAACATCTGTACATTAACTACAATTCCTAAATGCAGCATGGGGCATGTGGTGATAAAGCATGTAAAATTGCTGATAATCAATTGTTTCGACATACAAAAGGCATTTTCATAAGGTCCAACTCGATGAGGCTATTTTGAATTCACCCTGACCCAGCAGAGTTAAGCCAAGATTCCAGGCTCTCCAGGCCCCTTCCAGCACCAAGAACCACCTGGTGCCTGCCATTTCCCAACACATCCTCCATCCTAACGTGACCTTCCCTGGCCTCCCTCAAAACTCCCACTGCTGTCCGGGAACTAATTCATAACCAGGAGCAGAGCTTGCCAATGCCCGTTTTAGAGAAAAAGCAATTTTCTATCCACATGCCTAAAAAAAGCCAACTCATTTCATTTTGGGTATAGTTACCTGTTATCTCAGAACCCTGTCAGAAAATCCAATGTCATTTATATAGCAGAATTGTAGAGACGTCAGCTGGTAAAAGTGTGTCCCTTACTGATGTGTATTCCTCTTCCTTCAACCCTAAGTTCATTTTTGCTGCACCCAGAGCCTCTTCCTCAGAGCTGTCTCGGGATAGTCTCGCAGACACACAACATTAGGCGGGACACACGCTCCAGTAACCTACCCCTCATCAGTTTGCTGCCTCGCTTATCTTGACTTCTCTCTCCATGGGGCATGATATCAGACAAAAGTCTGTGATCTACGGCTAATAGAAGTCTATGTAGAAAGAATTCCTTGCCATGGGTGCAGTGTTAGTATTTTCCCCTATTGACAGAGACATCAGTCCAGTGCCTTAAAGACGCTGTCTAAGGAAACATTAGGCCCCTGGCCTCCAATGGGAAATGTTCGCAGGCTATTCCAGCAGCAGACAGAATGGCGTGCCTGGTGTCTTGCCAGTGAGTGATCCCCAGGCCTAAATATGAAATTGATATTGATCTGGTACCGCTGAACTTATGTCTGCCATTTACGAGGGAAGAACACTTGTTCTATAAGATCAGTGATCTGTTCTACTCTAACGAGAGAGCAAAACTTAGCAGGTGCCAGAGACGGAGTTTATTATCTACATGAAAATGACCAGGGACCCACATTGCTTCCAGAACCATCTCTACCAGAGGAAAAAAAAAAAAGAGGGATGGTTCTTGTAGATGTGCCCACTGGGGCCTGAGGCAGGGACAGCTCACGAGGTCACTTGGACAAGGATCAATATCACAGGCTGACTCGAACTATCTGGAGCCTGAGGCCAAAGGAACAGTCATGTCAGCAGGAAGCAGTCATGCACCAAGGTAAGACCCCACCCCATTTCCAGGCTGGGGTCCCCTTTGTTTATCCCATGAGTTGGGGTGGGGGGGGTGAAAGTAGTATTTCTGATCCTTTTATCAATCTTCTTCCTTTGTACCAAAGTTTTTGGATTACCAATGCCATATTGAGTACCAATGGCCAAAACTCATAAAACTACAGAAAACAAAATTAAAATAAGAAAACACACTGCCTAGGAGAGGTTGAATTGTGCCCCCTCCAAGAAAAGATATGCTGGGTCTTAACCCAACACATATCAGAGGGTGACCGTTAGAGATGGGGTCTTTACAAAAGGATCAAGTTCAAATGAAGTTGTGGAGGGGCATTCCAATATGAATGATGTCCTTAGAAGAAGGGGAAAATTTGGACACAGACATATGCAGGGAGCAGACCATGGCATGTTGAAGGCGGAGATCAGAGTGGTGCTTCTAACAGCCAAGGAATGCCAAAGATTGCTAGCAAATCACCAGAAGCTGGGAGAGAATCATGCAACATATTTTCTTCACATCTTTCAGAAGGAACCAGCCCAAAGACACCTTGTTCTTGGACTTCTCACCTCTGTAACTGTGAGATAATAAACTTCTGTTGCTTAAGCCACCAGTTTGTGGTACTTTGTTACTGCAGCCCTAGTAACTTAATACCAGGCCCATCATAAGACTCACCCTAGGAAAGTACATTCTCAAAGCAGGGGAAATGTCTCTCATTCATTCATTCATCCACCAAGAATATATCTGTCATGGATGATGAAGTGGAGGATGAAGATATGATTCATAAAGGAAAAGGGTTTGTATATGTCAAGGTGAAAGATTCAACCTGCTCTCAAAACTCACAGCCTAGAGGCAGATGAGAAAGCCAACTGTGTGATGCTTGGTGCATCACAAAGTCATTTCCCAGAGGAAGCCCTGATGTGCTGGCTGCCCAGCACCTGCACACCTCTCCTCACTGCAGGTGACACCGAGATGGGTGGGGAGTGAAGAGGGAAAGACATTTCTCTCCCTGTCACTTCATGGTTTAAAAGTGGGCAGGTAGTCATACTGCTCCACTCAGACTCTGGGCCCAGGGTTAACTGGAAGTGGTAGGTTCCAACTGCACTGGGGACAAGAGGCCAGTGCTGGGGCAGCTGAGCCCAGCAGGGGCTTTGTTTGTTTATGGCTTTGCTATAACAAGAATCCCCAAATGTTAGATGCTTACAGCATAGTGGTTCATTTCTTGCTCAGAGGTTGATACACTGTTTATGCTGCATGGGCACTGTGGGAGCCAGGGCTCTGCTTCAAGGTGCAGCTCTATCACATGTGTCCCCTCAGTTCAGGGGACAGCACTATTAGCAAGCACCAATAGATAAGGTCCCTAGATTCTTCCTAATGATTTGGGGTGACAGCTATTAAAACCTAACTTGCTACATGGAGAAGTATGCTATAATAATCACCCTATGTCCATAAGAATTACTTTCAAAGCTTGCAAGCCATCCTAGGAAATACTGTTTGTAATGAATGGAACCAGATTCCTTCCATTCATCTTGCATATGAAAAAAGATGGGGATGATTATTCCAGGGTTTAGAATACAATTTTCCTTATAAGCATGTGCCAGTAAATCTATAATCCTATAATGTCAAGCAATTGAAAGGGGTAATTAAGTGTCTGCACTTCCAATTCCAAGAGAGAAAATCACACAGAGTTCCCATTTTAGTGGTGGAGGCCAGTGAGAGGAGTCTTCAGTTTGCATTAAGAAGAACCTGAATAGGGAGAGTGCTGGTCTAGAAAGTGGAAGAACAAACAATTCTCTTTCCATCTTCACAGTCCTGGATCATGAGCAAGGCAATTCATCTTCAGTTTTCTTATGCATAAAAAATAGGTATTATTTTGAGGATTAAATTTAAAAAGTGCAGATGACTGAGGTTTTTTGGTAAAAAATGGAAGCACTCTAATACATGCTTTGATTTTTACTCTTTGTAAAGCACCAGTTTACATTTTCCAAATCGTTAACTCATCCAGTCTCCTCAGCAACCGTGTGAGGACAGCCCCATTAATTACGCTTTATACAAGAAAAGTCAAGCTCAGATAAATGTCATCGTTCACCCAAAGTCAAACAAACAGTAAATGGGAGAGAAGAAATAACATCTAAGTGTTCCTATTTCACATGTCAAGTTTTTCAATCCCCAGGCTGCTTCTCAATGAATCAGACTTTTTTGTTGTTGTTGTTATTTTTATTGCTAATCCATAGGGTGGTCACCAGTGCCCTGGGAGCTGCTGGCCACAAACAGGGTTCATCCTAAGTGAGAGGAAAGGAGCTCTTCCTCTCTGGTTGTTCCTATGGCAACCTGCCCAAAGAAACAAAATCTGAGTGTGCTGTTAATGAATGGTGCCTGCAAGCTCATTGGGAAAAGGTCAATCTAACCAGAAGTGGATGTGAAATAAGCACTAAGCCTGGGAGCAGGAATGCGCCTTGGGCCTTGGGGTTATCCGAAAGAAGGCTGCTCTTGACAACTGGCAGGGGTCAGGCAGGACTGGATCAGTTCTCTGGACAGAATATCCCCTGTCCAGAGGGGGACAGACAGAGGAGGAGGAACAGATCTTCCTGCTAAACCTACTTGGTTGGGAACATTTCCTTTGTTCCTATTTTCTGCTCATCAAGCAATCCTCAGATCTGTAATTTGGTCTCCTGACTGAATTCTGAAAGGGGGCCTCGCAAACAACTGATCATTTTATCTCTGATTAAAAACTCTCTAATGTGGAGTTCCCGTCATGGTGCAGTGGTTAACGAATCCGACTAGGAACGATGAGGTTGCAGGTTCGATCCCTGGCCTTGTTCAGTGGGTTAAGGATCCGGCGTTGCCATGAACTGTGGTGTAGGTTGCAGACGCAGCTCAGATCCCTCGCTGCTGTGGCTCTGGCATAGGCCGACATCTCTGATTAGACCACTAGCCTGTGAACCTCCATATGCCATGAGAGTGGCCCAAAAAATGGCAAAAAGACAAAAAAAAAAAAAAAAAACTCTTTAATGTGACATTCTCATCTAACTTTTTAAAGCCATTATAATGAGATCCTCCTTTTCCAGGCTTGTATTTCACCGCCACCCACCCCTGAGATCCAGACACACGGAACTCTGAACGAGTTCTCCAAACTCACCAACTTCTACCGGACTTCAAACACACTTCTCCCTCTGCAGGAATTCCTGCCCGAGCTGCCCTTATTGGGAACACATCTGAGCCAGCAAACTTCCTCTGGGTACCCATTCCCCAGAAAGTCTGGACCAAGAGCCTCATGCATGGTCCCAGAGCACACTGACTTCATGCCATCAGGCCTCTGTTTGATGGTTCCCACTGCCCGACCAGGATGTACGTGCCTTGAGGGAAGGAAGCAGGTCTGATTTATTACTGTCTCCCCCACACTGCTTAGCTGCTGAGGTACATCAGACACAACCTAAGATTGAAAGATAAAGTCTCGGGTCCTGAGCCAGATTCCTTTCCTACTTTAGTCAACAACCCATCTTCATCTCCCAGATCACCATCCTGGATACAAGCAGGTTCCTGACACTGGGTCACTCGAGGGCCTCTGGTGGCCTGGCAAAGATACAGATGCACCAATGTGAGGCTTGTTCCCCTGGCTGAGCTTCAAACCAGAACTACGGAGACAAGAGGAAATTAAAAACACTGAAGCCACAGCTGTCAACAGCCTCTGAAACCACAGCAGCAAGGTCATATTCAATGTGACAATACCTCCCCAAAATGGCACTGGGATAGAACCCAAAAGCTAGAGCAAGTATAAGGGGTCTTTCCGGCTCACGGCGGCCACTGGCCAGTGTGGTGTGATGGCTCCTGACAGCAATTTGCCTCCTGGAGAAAAAGGGAGCCTCTGCTCTGTCCAGGGGGTTGGTGCTGAGTCTGCAGGAAGCTGTGTCTCCTGGGAACCTCAGGCCCCCTCAAAGCCCTTCCTCTTCAGAGCACAACTGAAAGGAGCACAGTGCTTTCCATACAACTCACTTTTCAGATCCACAATATACTTGGATTTGTATGCAGGATCTTCTGCTAAAAAAACTTCTAGGATGTGATCAGTGGAATGATTGATTCTTTGCTAAGATGACATTTTAGGCTGATGTATTGACATAGCTTAAAAAATCTACTGCAGTTCTGTTTTTGCTCAAGTGTACTGAAAAAAATCTAAAACAAACATCCCTAGAACTTTTTACTTATTAAAAACATCCTTTAACCCCAGGGAAGGTCAGAAGCAATATTGGAAATAAGAAAATAGTACTAATCACTACTGCTTCTTAACACAACTAACCTTTTCCCAGTGCTTGCTATACATGGCATTTGGCAAGGCTCACTGCAGCCCTGTTGTTCCGGCCTCTCAAAAGCGCAGCAATGGAGGTCTGTGGTTACCCCAGCCTGCAGATGGGGTAACTCTCATGCAGGAAGGTTAACTGGCATCCCAAGGTCATGGAGCCAGTAAGTGGGACTCACACCAGGATGGGTGACTGAGGAGTGCCAGCCACCACATGACAGGGAGCCCTGCCATGCACAGGGCCATGTGCACAGTGGATCTCTTGCCCTTGCAGCCATGCTTCACAGAGGACACTGACCCCAGTGTCCTTTTACCAGTGAAAGGACTCAGAGTCAGGGCTCGGGTCACTGTGGGATGTGCCAGGACAAGTGCCTGGCTGGGTCTGAACCTAACCCTGGCCTTTCTCCTGCTAAGCCTTTGCCTGAGCTTTGGGCTCCTCCTGCCCCTCCCCCCACTCACTCTCTTCAAGTACCCCCTTCTTCCTTGCCCCCCTTCCATTTGCCTCCTCCCATGGGATGCCTGTGTTCACACATGGTATGGGGGCAACCCAGGACCCCAGGGCTGGGCTATAAGCAGCACTGCCCTGCCCACAAAACACCTGCCTCAAATCAGTATCTAAACAGGATTCCTGCCCTCACTTGGCCAGAGCAAAATATCCCAGCACCCTTCTTATCAAATTCTGCTCTTCCCCAAATACATGCACATACACATGCACAAACATATGCACATATGTGCTGGGGTGTGTATCACTTTATTTGTGTTTGGTTTATATTTACCAATTTTAGTAATTTATAATTTAACATAATGGATGTTAAATATGTAGTATGCTAAAAACTGGATATAATTTAATATAATAAATTATATATTTATCTTTAATGTTGTATCGTATTTTATGTTATGCTTTTTTAAATTTTTTCATTTTAATTTTTTATTTTTAGGTCTGCACCTGCAGCATATAGAAGTTGCTGCGGCTGCCAGCCTATACCACAGCCACAGCAACATGGGATCTGAGCTGCAACTTACAATGCAGCTTGCAGCAACGCCCAATCTTTAAGCCACTGAGAAGGCCAGGGATCAAACCTGCATCCTCATGGATACTAGTCAGATTCTTAACCCACTGAGCCACAAAAGGAACTCCTGTTATGCTATTTTTATAGACTACAGGTCAGAACCATGCAACAAGCCTATAGATAAGTATAAAGTCCAGCTCCTAGAATTAAAATTCATTGGGTGGAGAAAATGTGTATAAAAAGCAACACATATGGTTCTAGACATCTTCATGCTCAAGGTGAGTCAACTGTGCAATGATGAGATGGGTAAACAAAGCACATCAGAGTTCAGTGGTAGGAAAATAATACTCATGAGTCCAGTCTGGCCTGAGTTGACCAGTCCCCCACCCCTTGGGCATCACTTGGCCCTGGGAGCCATAACACATGAGGGGAGGGAGGGACACAAAGTGGGGCACATCCAGGGCCACCATCAGGAGTGTGACATGTCTGGAAACCATTTGCTAAGAAGTGACTGACAATAATTCTACATCAATAAGTCAATGGAGACCTTGTTAAAAATATAGAATTGTAAAAACTGTAATTGCAATGTATACATGTAAGGATAACCTGACCCCCTTGCTGTACAGTGGGGAAAAAAATAAGTAAATAAATAAAATAAAATAAAGTGAACCACAAAATTAAAAAAAATATATAGAATTGTGAGGGCATGGTATACACAGGTTTGCAGGAAACAACAACAAAAAAATATGTGTTAATGGAAAGTTCATCAAAATATAAAGGATTTAGCAAACGGAAAATAATTTCAACTGAGCTCCCTATTTTGAAAGCTGTCCTTCCAGAAAGGACTGATCAGATGTCAGACCTATGAAAAACAGTAATTCATAAGACATTCTGTACCCAAAGTTCTCTGAGCCTGGGACAGCCAAATCTTTGATGCACATCAGATCTACAAAATTACTCATCGCCCCCAAATGTGCCAGTGCCACAGAGAGCATCTCCACAGGCAGGGAAGTAGGTGGGCATCCCAGATGGTCTATGGAAGACCCATTAAATACATACACACAGCCACTTCTTCACTTGTCTCAAGGACCTGTCATTGAAACTATTACTGAATCTGATTATTTCTTCTCAAGCAAGTGTGTGTGTGTGTGTGTGTGTGTGTGTGTGTGTGTGTGTGTGTGTGTGTGTGTGTGCCCCCACGGGTGCGGTAGGAGAGACAGAGAGAGATATATAAACAGAGACAGATTATGTTTGTAGAAATCTTTTTTTGCTTCAAAGACAAGAATTACGTTCCATCAGTGATCTTTCTTATATTATTTCTTATGAGATTCCTTCCTTCCGAGATGTCACACCAAAGGGTTGGGGGACGGCGCCATTGAGGATGATCTGTATTGATCATCTCTTCTTCAGTGTATAATTTTGTTATACGTTCCTTTTCTTGATGAGATGTGTAACCATCTTCTCAATTTCCCCCTTCAGAACACTGATGGCCACTCTAGACCCTTCCATCTCCCTTGCCACGCCCAAGTTCCTTTCATAATAAATTTCCTCCAATTCACTCTCCTAAATACCACTCTAAATTGCTACCTTTTACATACACTGCCAGCATCTCAGTTTGGGCTTTTCAATACCTCTCACCTGGATCCTGCAGTGCCTTCTAACTGGTTCCAAAATGAACCCCTTTCAGTCCATTCTTCTCTCTGCCACCAAAGTAAATCTTCTAAAAAGTGAACACATCCTAACCCTCGTTCAAGACATAAACACATCATAAACATTTAAGCACATCATAAATCTCCCTAAAATCCCTCAACAATTCCCTGAAACCTCATGACAAAACCCCAGTCCCATACAAGGGCATGCAGAGTCATGTCTGTGTAAATCCCCACCTACCTCTAGATGCCTCTCCCTTCCTACCTGCAGAACCTCCCCACATACAACACATTCCAGGCACATTTCTTTGGCAGTGTACCAGCCCAGACCTCCCAGTTTTCAGATGTGTTCTCCTATCAGCTATGCCATCCACATACCTCTTTGCTTAGCCAACTCCTTCTTACCCTTAAATTCAGCATCTCTCTGCTGAGCACTTTCTCTAGGTGTTTAGGCTTTCAACAAATATAGGATAATTAGTGACTGAAAACTTGGTCAAATCTTACCATGGAGAATAGAACTAGAAGCATAGATATCTAGGGGGGGTGTAGGGACATAAAGTTGGGGGGAGGGAATGATGTCTTCAAAGGGATTCAGTCACCAAGGGAGAGTGAGAAGAGTCAGAGGCAAAATACAAGAAGATGTCTGTTTAACATGCAACAATATTGAATGCTTCCCAGAAGATGGATAGAATATGGTCCAATAAAGGACTTTGGAATTCAGCAACAAGGAATTGTGAGTAGCCTCTCACAACAGTATTAGAGATTCAACAGTATTAGAGGTGGTTGTTTAAACTATTTTTCTACTCTTCTCTTGTGCCTCTGAGACGTTCACTTACATTATTTCCCACGTGCTATTGAAACCTACCAAAGAAATTCCCAAACAGCCATATAATTTCTTGTAAACTCATCAGAATTAAAGGAAAATTGTCAACTTGGACCCTGTAGTCATGATTTGGGATAATTTACTCAAATATGTCTTGTTTGGGTTTGTTTTTTTTGTTTGTTTTTTTCAGAAAAGGGTTTTCATTTTTTTATTTATTTTTTTTAATTTTCAAAAGTGATGCATTTTATTTTATTTTATTTCCCACTGTACAGCAAGGGGGTCAGGTTATCCTTACATGTATACATTACAATTACATTCTTCTCCCCACCCTTTCTTCTGTTGCAACATGAGTATCTAGACATAGTTCTCAATGCTATTCAGCAGGATCTCCTTGTAAATCTATTCTAGGTTGTGTCTGATAAGCCCAAGCTCCCGATCCCTCCCACTCCCTCCCCCTCCCATCAGGCAGCCACAAGTCTCTTCTCCAAGTCCATGATTTTCTTTTCTGAGGAGTTGTTCATTTGTGCTGGATATTAGATTCCAGTTATAAGTGATATCATATGGTATTTGTCTTTGTCTTTCTGGCTCATTTCACTCAAGATGAGATTCTCTAGTTCCATCCATGTTGCTGCAAATGGCATGATGTCATTCTTTTTTATGGCTGAGTAGTATTCCATTGTGTATATATACCACATCTTCCTAATCCAATCGTCTGTCGATGGACATTTTTTTTTTTCAACCAGGTTGAATCACCATTGGGTTCCTCTGGCAGGGCTGACCCCCTCTCCAGCTGGTTCTTCAAGAAGTAAGCTAAAGTATAGCACAAATGTCTTATTTTTACAAATTTGAAGTGCCAAAAATATGTGTCTTGGATTTATATCATTGATTTGTCCTAGCACATATGGCCTTGCTGGACAGCTTCTTGTGCATGATAGGAGCTGGGTGGGGCTGGAGCCCTTTGTATGTGCTTTGAAAATGGAAAGATACTCTTGAGAGATTTCCTTCTTTTCTCATGTCTTAATTCCACCATTCTTTGGCTTTTCCTCACAGTCACTGTGGTTCACATGCAGATCCCATGTTTTAGAATCCCAAGTCAATCTTTTCCCTGAACTCTGCTTTGCTCTCAGCTCTTCATCGCCCCTTCACACCCTCCACATGACGTGATGCCCCTCATGCTTTCCCAGGCTTTCCATGTCACTTCTAGGAACTGTGGACAAGACTGACTCCCTCATGCCCCTTAAGAGGTTCCCGTCTATTGATGGCTGTTATTCAATAGTTACATCCCTTCCCATAAGAGCAACTATTCCCCATTGGCTGAATTTGGGAACTTGAAGCCCAGTATGCTTGTATAAATTTTAAATTGAACTCTCGGGGGTTCTTCTAAGATGCTGCCAAACTTGCCTGTGGAAAGTAGTCTCTTTAAAACCTGCTTTAAATTCAGAGTTTTGTCCATTATTGTTGTTTATTGCCTCAAACTATCTTTAAGCAAAAGCATTTTTCTTGTATGAATAAAAATTTCAAACACTTTAATGGGGACATTAAATCCAGCTTCACTTGGTTCTCCCAACTGCTACAGGTTTTTGCAGAAAGCCCAAACTGGAGCAAAACTCTCTCTCTCTCTCTGCACTTTTATAAACAACTTATTTATAGAAATCTATGAAATAAAAGTCTCCCCCCTCCACTTGGCTTATGTGGCCAAGGGTGATTTATATTTAATTATACTGATTCAGGTTGTGAGACCTAGACTCCGTAAGTGTCAAGTTTCACTAACTCTTGTCAATGGGAACAGCGACTGAATTCTAGGGTGATGGTTACATGGGGTGTGAGGAATGAGGTGTGTCAAAATATCATGTGGGTTTTTAATGTCTTTCATTCCTTTTCATTGTGCTTGTAGAAAATAAATATTATTCTCTCTTTTACAACAAGCAGCTCATCATTTTTCTTTTGGAATTTATACCTATGATCATTAAAATTTCTTACAATTCCAAAATATTAGTTATGTCAGCTCCAATTCAATATTAACTGAGAAGTCACAGTTACTGGAAGAAAAGAATAAAAACCTTCTGGACTTCTCATGAGAATAGCAATGGTAGAAGAGTTTTCCAAAAGAATATTTTTGAGAGCAAGTAACCATTCTTAGCTCCTCACATAGCCCTAAACTAGAAGACTTCAAAGCCTCTCAGGGCACATTTCACATGCAAAATGCAGGTAGCAACTTAAACCCTCTGGTGTCCCATCAAAAGAGGATGCTGCTCTAGACTTTCAAAGGTACACAGTAGCCATGCGGCTTTCCTAAGAGATGATGATGCCAAACAAGGCTAAAAGTCACTAAGAACCAACACTGTGACAAATGAAATGCATCACATGTCCTTCACTCAAAGTTACCAATTATAAAATGGAACTGGAGTTTCCATCATGGCTCAGTGGTTAAAGAATCTGACTAGGAACCATGAGGTTGCAGGTTTGATCCTGGCCTTACTCAGTGGGTTAAGGATCCGGCGTTGTCATGAGCTGTGGTGTAAACTGCAGACACGGCTCAGATCTGGCATTGCTGTGGCTGTGGCGTAGGCCGGCAACTACAGCTCTGATTGGATCCCTAGCCTGGGAACCTCCATATGCCACGGGAGCAGCCCTACAAAAGGCAAAAAGGCAACAATAAATAAATAAATAAAATAAAATGGAACTAATTAGCCAAAACCAAAATCTTCTAGACTTTTCAAGCCTCACTTCAGACTTCTTCTTCAGCATTTTTGTTTATATTCAATTTTTTCCTCCTCCTTCTCAACCCACATCTGCCTACTTCACATTCCATTCCCATTCCCTTTTGCTAAAGCCGTGAGTCCTTCCCCTCTGGCATTAAACTCTCTGGTGTCAAGGCCCACTGTGCAATGACTGACAATATTGCTAACAGGGAAATACCTCAACCACACATCCCTTAAGACCTGTAGCTCCTGGAGTAATGGTCCCAAGAGGCCTCAGCAGTACCTGTACCTGTACCTGTATGTGCGGAGAGACCTACAACCATGCGTTGTAAAGACCAATCGTGTTATCACCATGACAACACATAACTTCAGGCACTGCTTTTTCCATGAACCGAGTAAAACATAAAAAGTAAGTGCACACATCGTTCAAGCCACTAACTTTCGAGCTACAAAAGTCGTGAACAGTTTCCTTTTTTTCCTCCTCTATTATTTTATCAACTCAACATGATTGCTGAAGCAAACCTGTCCACTAAATCTTGATGTGAGGCAAGAATAAATGTGTGTGACTTTTACAGCTGTCAGAATTTAATGCTGTTCAGAAAATGCAGTCTTTTTTTTTTTCAGGCATAGTGGTGATTATAGATAGCCTTGAAAGAATGCTCCTTTTATTTTCTTTTAGAATTGCTACCTCCATGAGATCTGATCTTCTTTCACCATAGCCTGTCTTAGTGTCAGCTCTGCAAATGCACGTAAATAAATGAAACCTTCTATGGTTTCCTATCGGAGACAGCAATCAATGCAGAAAACCTCCCTACCCAAATATGAGAATAATGCAATCCTAGTTGGAGAACACACAGAATTGCTAATAACCCTGAAAATAAATTAGAATTCATGGAGGTGGCTGTACTGCAAACAAGACAGATGGCAATCACCCATTTGAAGGAAATTCTCAGGGATTCGTTAATGGCCTAGAAAAAGATACAGAAAGATCATATCATAATTGGACTAAAATCTTGCTGGAAATAGGATTGAGAATATACTTAATCAGATCTATCAATACCATCACATAACATGGCTTTTCTTGGTGTAGGCTATTTAGCTGATTGTTTGTATTAGATGATCATGCTCAGCAGTTCTCAGTAAATTGCTCTCTGTGCTTTTGCTTTATCACTGAATGTTCATGTTATTTACCAGCAGAAGCTAAGCTCCTCATCATGGGAAAGAAATTGGTCTTGATACTATTTGATGCCAAAATTCACTCCAAAAAGTTTCACTTTCCATCAGCAAAGGATGGACCATAAACATTCTACACCTGGTGACCGTGACTCCTACTCTCTAGTTAAATTTCCACTGGATAAAGGACAGTCTTCTATTTGCAAGGTCACTTGATAAATGTCCCTGACTCACTCCTTGGCCAGCAGATGACAACAGTGGTAGAAAATGAGAGTGGGGAACAGGAGAATGTAGTGGGCTGGGGGCAGAGGGGCAAGGACTCAGAAGCCCCCCTCCCTGACTCACTGTAAATGGTATCTCATGGATCACAGCACTGCCAGGACCTGCAGAATGAATGGTCTCAAACTTCACCTGGTTTGCTAATTCCCCTAACTCTGTTCTAACTGAGCCTCTCAGGTTCAACACTGAGGCCTATCGGCTGTTACTTCAGGGGGAAGGAGCAAGGTTACCAAATTCAGAGGCTCAAGTGAGACCTTCCTGGGGGAACTACTGGAGTTAATCCTTATAGGACAAATGAAAATTAGTCAAGGTCTAGGCTTTCTCTAAAGAGAGAACAACATATACAAGGCAAAATGAGAGCAAATGTGCTGTAAACACTGAGCATGGGGGGGGGGGGCAGAACATGAGATCAGGGATGTAACAGGGGCCATGTGGAAGAAGCCCTTCTGGTCCATGGGAAGGAGCAGAGATCTGTCATGTAGGCTGGCGATTCCCCCTCTAGGGACATCAGAGCACTCTGATAATCTGATAGGAAGCTCAGGTCTCTGTCCCAAGAAAAAGGTCAGACACTCATGCACACTCACTTTCTGCCCCATGGGCCTGTCAGCTGGTCAGCCCTGGCCACAGAGCTCTGCTCCAGGAATTAGGAAGCCATCGTAAGATCTCTGGCAGGAGATGGGAAGGATCAGGTCTGGGTTTTGGCCATGTCGGTTCTGGCAGGAGCCAAGGGGAATGTCTGATACTGAAGTAGGTCCAGGGACCAGAGAGCCAAGAGCTACTGTCTAGTCCAGGGATGGTGACGTGTGAACAGAAGCCTCGGCAGGGAGCATGGAGGGCAGCGAGCAAAGCCCTGGGAGTGGCTAAGGAGTTGCCAAGAATTGCATCCAGCAGGGAGGAAGGAAGGGGTGCCCACAGGTGTTGGTCTTTGGGAAGGAAGAAGTGGAGCCTGTCTTGGGCGTGTGGAGCTGGAGGTCCTGGCAAGCTGTTCCCAGAGAGATGCTCAGGGGCAGGAGAGTGGCCAGGCCTGCAGCTCTGGAGGTGACCTGGGCTGTGGACACAAGTCTGGAAGTCACTGGATGGAGGGACCAGTCAAGCCCTGTGAACAGATGAGTCCAACAATGGAAAAATAAACAGGCACTAAAGCTCCCAGAATGAGCAGATGAAGTGCATCCATGGAGGAGAATGAATTAATTTTGGAATTTTAGCTGTTTTTGGTACTTGCAAAGCAGGGGCTAAGAGAAGGAAGGAAGAGGTGGAGGAGAGAAAAAAATATTGTGATAAGACAGAGGCAGACAATAGTCTATAGTAGGGAGAAAGCAACAGGATAGGAATGAAGGAGGACAGGTTGGAGAAGGAAGTGGAGGAAAGAACGTGAATTAAAAGCTCCTGGGTGCAAAGGTTCAGAGACAGAAACACATAGTGGATCAAAACCACAAATGCATCAATATGCACCAAGAGGCAAGCAAAAGAGCTTTCCCAGAGAAAGACTGAAAGAAGCAAACAAAAAAACTCGAAGTCAAAAACATTCAAAAGGCACAGAACCTGGAAAGAAAAGCAACCAGAAACCAATACTCTTGTATTTGCATTAATGGCTCCTTATAGATTTCATCAAAATGATATACAATCATCTATCAGGTACTAGCATGATCATCTATTAGATAATATTAGAGTGAATGTTACTATATCATTGTCCTAGCTTTACAAAACTAGAAACCCGCAGAGGCTGAGTGTTGGGCTCAAGGTCATTTGTCTAGAACACGGCAGAGTTACAACGTGTGCTCAGTGTTCCTCAGAGTCCAGGCCACCTGCCTGCCAGTAATGCAAAGGAAACGGCTGGAAACGGAAAGGAAACAGCACCAGGGAGATCAAATGCCTGCCTTTCTCTTCTTCCTTTTTAAAACACACTTAGCCTGGAGTTCCCATTGTGGCTCAGCGGTAACGAACACAACTAGTATCCATGAGGACGTGGGTTTGATCCCTGGCCTCACTCTATGGGTTAAAGATGCGGCGTTGCCATGAGCTATGGTGTAGGTCACAGATGCAGCTTTGATCCAGCGTTGCTGTGGCTGTGGTGTAGGCTGGCAGCTGTAGCTCTGATTCGACCCCTAGCCTGGGAACTTCCATATGCCACCTATGTGGCTCTAAAAAGCAAAAATAAATAAATAAATAAAAATAGTTTTTTTAAAAAAAACACAGCCAAAACTTCTAACCATATATATACCGAACACATGCACACACACACACACACACACACACACACACACACACTGAATAAAACTGATGCCAGGAGATAAAGTAAACATTGAAGGAAAAGGAAAAGAAAAAGTTGTTAGAAATGCATTTGTGTTTGAAATCCTGATGCAGTGAAGTTTACTTTGTACTGAGGAAGACTTTCATCTGTTGACGAAGCGCATTAAATATGCCTCGTACTTGCCTGAGTGTTAACAGAGCCAAGCGACCCGCCGCCAGACTCTATGAGTTGCTTGATAATGATGGCACATCAGGCTGCACACCGTGCACTGCTGCTGAAAATAAACTACCATACGAGGGCCCAATAGGAAGGATGTCACACAAGGTTTTGACAAAACATTATTAACTCTCATAATTTGTTCTCCATAAATAAACTTGTAACGTGTCAAAGGTAAACACTCAATGACTGAAGATGAGTAGGAAACTATTTTGCACTTTTTAGGGTTCCTGAACACCTGATTTTTAAACCCAAGTCATGGTGTTTCCATAAAGGATGAAATCAGAGACAGACTGCCTCAAAAAAAAAAAAAAAAAAAGCGGCAAGCAATTCTGCATAGTTTCAAGAGTCCAAAACTCTTTACAATAGAAAATTAATCACCAAATGTGTGTGTTGTGGTTTTGCTTATGTGTGTGATCTCAAAGCTCTTCAAGGCTTTCTCAGTGAGAATCAAACTCAATTGGCAGGGCCCAAGTCTTGTACCATGTTCTTAGAAACAAGG
Source organism: Sus scrofa (assembly GCF_054392235.1). Classification (NCBI taxonomy): domain Eukaryota; kingdom Metazoa; phylum Chordata; class Mammalia; order Artiodactyla; family Suidae; genus Sus; species Sus scrofa. The sequence continues at coordinate 160,827,655 of NC_139383.1, read as the reverse complement.
CTCAGTGACTTAACCTCTGCTAGGGCTGTAATCAGAAAAGTGTTCTTACATAAAAAGTCAGGCTTCACATTATAAGACTAAACAGAAGCACACTCTTTGGATTTACAAGTGTACTTCACAAATAGAACAAAAACTATTTACTGTGTCCTTTTTATGTGCAAAGAACTATGCTATACACTCTAGGTGATACGAAAAAGCAAAAGATTTCATCTCTAACCTCAAAAGAATCATGAACAGGAGTTTCTGTTGTGGTACAGTGGAAACGAATCCAACTAGGAACCATGAGGTTGCAGGTTCGATCCTTGGCCTTACTCAGTAGGTTAGGGAACCGCCATTGCCATGAGCTGTGGTGTAGGTCACAGACACAGCTCAGATCTGGTGTTGCTGTGGCTGTGGTGTAGGCTGGCGGCTACAGTTCCCATTAGACCCCTAGCCTGGGAACCTCCGTATGCCACACGAGTGGCCCTAAAAAGACAAAGAGACAAAAAAAAAATCACGAGCAGAGAACAGATGGGTGGCTGCCAGAGGCGGCTCTGGGTGGGGGTGGAAGGGGAGGTAAAATGGTAAAGAGGGTCAAAGGTCCAAACTTCCAGTCATAACACAAGTTAAGTCCTGAGGATGGAATACAGAGCATGGTGACTACAGTTAACCACACTCTACAGTACATTTGAAAGCTGCTAAAAGTGCAGATCTTAAAAGTTTTTTGGTTTTTTGGGGGGTTGGTCTTTTTTTTTTTTTTTTTTGTCTTTTTAGGGCCACACCCATGGCATATGGAGTTCCCCAGGCTAGGGGTCTAATGGGAACTGTAGCCGCCAGCCTACACCACAGCCACAGCAACACCAGATCTGAGCTGTGTCTGTGACCTATACCAGAGCTCAAGGCAACACAGGATCCTTGACCCACTGAGCCAGGCCAGGGATCAAACCCGCAACCTCATGGTTCCTAGTTGGATTCGTTTCCTCTGCGCCTTGACGGGAACTCTTCTTTTTTTTTTTTTTTTGTTTTTTTTTGTTTTAAACAAGTGGCTGCACCTGCGGTACATAGAAGTTCCCAAGTCGGGGTCGAGCCACAGCCACTGTAGAAGCAACGCTGAGTAGTTACACTGTGAGCCACACAATAAGTCCGATTTTAAAAGTTTAACATCATGAGAAAAAAATGTGTCACTCACTTGGTGTGTGATGGGCATTACACTGGACTTGTGGTTACTTTATAATACATGCAAACATGGAACCATGATGTTGTACACCTGAAGCTAACATAATGTTCTATGTCAATGACGCTGCAATGCAAGACATCTCACACGTGTTACAAAAAGCATTTAGATGAAGGATGCTCAAGATACAAGGTTCAAAGAGAAATAAAATAGGACAAGAAAAGTTAAGGTCATGTTTCTAGTGATTGCCTCTGCTCTTTTTAATCTGTGTTCACTGCATACTTCCCAGCCTCGGTTCTGCTAGCTGTTAGGGGCTGAGGAGGCGTAAAGGCAGACCCAGCTGATAGCCTGTGGTCCCTGTAAAGACCCCAGGTATTAGCATTCTTTTATCTTGATACTGGTAATCTCTACTCCAGCTCAACAGGCATCTCTCCAGTAGAACCCCACCTGTTAAGAACAGCCTCCATCCTCCCTCCCGAGCTCTACTTTCTGGAGGGAAGGGTGATTACTCAAAGAAAGATAATCTAAAATCTGATTAGGCTACCCTTTACACATCCACAAAGATCTACATCCTGGGCCAGAACCTGGGTCAGGAATATGCCCTTCCATCTCAGATGGTGTACCTCAGCTCACTTACCGAATAGCTCAAAAAACAATGTAACAGCACCTTGTAAACTGCCAAACATTCTCCAGATGTGAAGAGTAGTCTCTGCTGTACAGAAAATGAGCCTGATGGACACAGACCCAACCCCCAAAGACCCTTCACCCTCATGGATCTTCCATTTGCTTAGATATAAGATCAGGATGATGGGAATTTCCCTGGTGGCCTGGTGGCTAAGGATTTGGTATTGTCACTGCTGTTGTGTGGGTTCTATTCCTGGCCTGGGAACTTCTGTATGCCCTGGGCATAGTGAGAAAAAAAAAAAAAAAAAGATTGAGTTCCCACCATGGCACAGTGGGTTAAGAAACCAAATGCAGCAGCTCAGGTCTTTGTGTAGATGCAGGTTCTATTTCTGGCCCAGCACAGTGAGTTAAAAGGATCTGGTATTGCTGCAGCTGTGGCATAGGTCAGTTCAAATTCAATCCCTGGCTCAGGAACTTCCATATGCCCCAGTTGCAGCCATAAAATAAAAATTTAAATTTAAATAAATTTTTTTAAAAGATGGAGCTGATAAGGAGTTGTAAAGATTAGATAGCAAAATGTTTACAAAGCATCTAGCATAAAGCCTGGTGCAAAATGGATTCTCTATTGTTTTCTCTTCTCATGTAGGCCCCAGAACGTTTTGCTCACTGGCTTTCTGATTGTCAACGTTTATAGCCTTCCAGACATAAAGCAGGGACCAGCTTTATTTCAGCACCCTCCCTTCCTTGGCATCTCCAAAATAAACATGGAGCTCTCTTGGTTCAGTGCTATGGAACCTAAGTGCTCATAACATGGAAACATAGAGACAGCATCAAAATTTTCAGGCCTCAACTTGCTCTCTTGAGGACCCCACTGCCATAGCCAGAGGATAGACTCTTTAGGATGAGTCCCCAAGACTCTGAAATCCTCACCCTCATCTACCCCAGGTCACCCCATAGTGTAGGGTAATCATGGCTCTGAAGGGTGCTGGGGTCGGGGAAATGTGGAAACCGATCACTGGTGTGTCCACAATCTGTGTGTCCTGAGAGGGAAAGACAGCCAGGTGTTCAACATCCATCGCTTAAACAGACGCTGTTCACAGGTATGCTGATGCTAATTCTGAAACTTTTGGGATTTTGAAGGGCAATCAAAGACGCTGGGGGAAGATCTGGCACCATCCCTAACTCCTGTTTCCCAGATGCAGAGCCTGGTCTCAATCTAATTGGGAAAATTCATTCCTAACTACACACTAAATCAACTCTCCTGCTATCTGTCCAAGTGGTTCCTCAAAAAATACATGTCTTGGAAATACTGCACATATTAAAGGTATAATTTTTATGGGCAAGGGTACATTGTGAATAATACTGTGAATAATATTGTGAATTATAGAATCCCAAACCAAAATGTGACTCTGGGAATAATTTGGCAGAGGTATGAAAATTTCCCTCAGTGTTGAGCTTTGTATTTTGTAGTCATGCATCACCCATTTCTCTCTGGGTAATTACAACTTTGTTTGTCTCATCATTACCAACCAAAAGTCGCTCTTCTTTAATTGGATATTAAACATGTAGTCACAGTCCAGAGAATGCATAAATGCTTTTCATAATGTTGGTCATCTGGAGCTCCAGTATATTAATTTCTGGCACAGCATTTGAGGTTTGATTGAAACTGCAGAAGTGACATTTGTATTTAGTTGATTTGAAGGATTTGTAGGACCAAGGACATTTGGAGTTTATCTTCAGCAATGAGCACCCAGTTGCCTTTCTGGGACAGGAGGCAGTGACCGCAGCCTGCCAGACAGTCCGCAGCCCACTTCGACAATGTCAAAGCACAATATGGCTTTCTGAGCAAACCAACAAGACGGAGATAGAGGAAGGAGTAAGAAGCAAAACTGGTTTGAAACAAATTAAGCTGGGACACTCTATCAAATGGTTATGGTAAACTTATTTCTAAAACCTGATTTGGATGTGGTCACAGTGCTCAGATGAAGATGTGGATTTGTATCCAGTGAAGAGGGACTAGGAAACACAGAGATGGCAACAGAGAACCTAAAGGCAAGGAAGCCATTGCTAATTACAGGTGGCTCAGTGGACAGTGAAGTTCAGTGAAGCAACACCAGCCCCATAGAACCAGTGAGGCACAAGGGACCTTTCCCTAACCCTGAGGTCTACTCGCCACGTGACCATTGTGGGGGCCCCAAGTACAAAGGGCACTAACAGAACCCACCTCAAGATCACACCGTTGGACAGTGAGTGTGACCCAGGTTCCCAGGCCACACACACACACACACACACACACACACACACACACACACGGCCCTCCCTCACTGATATCCCAGGGTGATAAAGTGTGCGAATGAAGAGAGACAAGGAAAGACATTTAGTCTCTGCTTTACCCCCTGTTTTACCTAGTTTTCCAGGAATTCTCGTACCATTCACTATCTAAAAGATTCTATCTCTAATTTTGCACAACTCAAACCGAGGCTGGAGCCACTCTCGTGAAAACACTTTGCTTGGAAGCTGTTTGACTTAAAACTGTATTTCCCAAAGTATGTGGTGTGGAGCTCATGTCCTATGGGATATTAATTGTTGTTATTTGGGAGAAAAAATAAAGGTTGGATGATATCAATTTATGAGAGCAAAGACTGCTTGTCTGTCTTGTTCACAGCTGTTTTCTGAGGTCTGGTGGAAGACTTGACAAGCTCTCAACTAAGTATCTGTTGTATTAATAATGATCAAAACCCAGAAAAACACTAGAATGAAATTACATAATATTAAATATATGTCTTTATTAAAACTTTTCTCAGAACCTATTAATTAATAAGGTACATAGTAAACCTTTAAGAAGTAATCAAGTTGGCATATTTCCCAACTATAATGTACCACAGAAACCTTTTCTTTCAGATTGTCTGATGAGACTAGTATTAAACAGAGCATACTAGGAGTTCCTGCATGGTACAGCAGGTTAAGAATCCGACTGCAGGGGCTCAGGTCACCACAGAGGTGTGGGTTTGATCCCTCGCCCAATGCAGTGGGCTAAAAGGATCCAGTGTTGCCTACAGTTAAGGCACAGATCACAGCTGCAGCTCAGATTCAATCCCTAGTCAGGGAACTTCCATATGCCATGGATGTGGCATTAAAAAAAAAAAAGTAAGTAAAGAGAGTGCACTAAATTCAAGGGATTTAAATTCCAAGGACTGTGCTTCTCTAGGCAAAATACATACACCATTTTTAATAGTACCTTGAATAGTGATGATTAGCTCTGAAGCTACATGCTTCCTAAACAACATCCTAAAATTATCTTTTTTGTACATAAGCCATTCCAGGACTGTGTCAACCTATAGACAGAAAAAGACCACAGAAGACCATGTGTGTCTGCGCGTGTATATGTGTGTGTGGTGTGTGTGAGTACATGTATGTGTGTGTACATCACATGCCTATGGGAGTCTGTGTATGTATGTCTGTGTGTCTGGTGTGTGCATGTATGTATGTGAATGTGTGTATACATCACACGCCTATGTGTGTCTGTATATGTATGTGTATCTGTGTCTGTTGTGTGTGTACATGAGTGTGTGTATGAGTGCATACATTGCATGCCTGTGTGTCTGTGTGTAATTGCTGTTTTCACTTCATTGTCCTTAATGAATCAACAATGAAAGTAAATGACATCTACTGGTGAGTAGCAACCAGAGCTTTAGAAATGCTTTCTTTCAAGATACTGACCGAAGGGCAGGATGTATTGGCAGGGTTGGGGGTGGCACTGGGCCATACGGAGAAAAGCTCTGGGCTGGAAGAAACAGGATTCCAACCCAGTTCTGGCTGGTTGGTGGTAAAGCCTGAGGCGAGGCCTGCAGAGTTTCACCTTCTCATCTGTGAAACACAGCAGCCCAACTCCATGATGTCGTCCAGCTGACCTCACTACTCCAAGGTTCTGATCTCCACTCCCTATTTCAACAGCCACATCTGTGATGGGTTAGAGACATGTCCCCTTAACCCTCTGGAATGCCTGTTTTTGGGTATATACCAAGAATCTGACACAGTATAACCTTTTTTTTTTTTTTTTAACAGAGTAGGGCAGGATCTGGGTAAAAAGTTTTGTCACATTTTCAAATGATAGCTTAACTTCCTTCAAAACTATCTATTGAAAATTTTTTAAAAAGACGTATTTCTTCGATAGAGAATTATAGAGTTTTTCAAGTCAGCCTATCTCAAGAGGATCTTCTTTTGAAATCTAGGCAATAGCGGTATTCCTTTCCTGCCAAATTCAAATGCCATTCTGCATAGAGTGAAAAGATTACCAGCTGAGTTATGAAATTCATTTTTTTACTTATGAAAAGCCTCTTATAAAAAATTCAGAACTATCTTCAGCTAATTTGAATTCATGGGACCTGCACAGTTCATATTTAAAAAATAAATAAGTAAATCCAGGAGGAAGAGAACTCATTATCCATACTTATAATCGAGTCTTAATGATGATAAAACATAACCATTTCAGGGATTTATTACCACATCAAAAGAAGCAGTGTGGGTCATGCAGCAGTTACAGCTGGGAGACAGTATCCCCAGCGTGGAACCTGGGTGCTGAGGGTGCAACCAGGACCAGCACTGGCTGCCAGCAGCAGGAATCTCCAGCACCCCATCCACCACCCCCAGCACACACCTACTGACTCACATCCTCTGGGTCTGACTGTACACGCCTAACTCTGACCATGGCATACATTTCTGCATCCTCTTCTGTCTGAAACACCAACCTTCCATCTGACTCCAGCCTCAGTGCTCAACTGGGGCCCAGCCAGGCCACCACAGTTCTTCCTTGGAGGTCAAAGACGATCTATTCTCCCTTCTAACGTCACTATGGCCCACCAGCCTTGTGATGTCACTTGCTTTTGGCAAGTCATAATCTCTCTGGGCTTCAATTCTGTCATCTGCAAAGTGCGGACAGTAATACACAAACTGATTTCAAGGACCGAAATGGTAAATTCAAAGCACTCTACAAATTTAAATTGTTTTTTCCTTGGATCCTTAAACAAGCCTGATAATAGCCCTTTAATCTAAGGGACTCTAAAAAACTGGAAAATTACTCAGAGAGCTGTGGTTCTCTCCGTCCTAACGTAGCCAGTGATGCAGGGCAGTGAATGTCAAGTGTAACTTCCAACATCAATCCCAACAGCCTTGGGAAACGGGCAGCTCTGAGGTCACTCAAGGCCCTTGAAGAAAGCCTCCAGCAAGTAGGGACTGGATGATGAATTTGTCCCCGCCCAGGACACTGCTAGAGGCCTGAGGCTGGGGCACAGGGACAGGATGAAGGGAGAGGACAAGGCACTGCCACAAGCCTCAGCAGAAACGCTGCCAAGTGCCGAGATCCACCAGCCTAGCGATTGCAGGCTGCAGCAGAACCGAGCCTTCAGACATCAGGAGCTCTGCCCTTGCCTAGGGCCTGTCCTGATTCATTAAGAGGTTGATGATCTGCTTTTCAGGTTGGGAGGTGTCCCACTGTTTCCTGACCTGCCACTCTGAGGGTCTTAGAAGTCCCAAGACCGTCTGAACACCTGTGGCTCACTCTCACTATCAAAGTATTCGGAGGAACCCACTTGCCACCCACCTGCACCACTGGCTCTGGGCTCAGGGAAAAGGTGCCTGCCTTCCCTGTTCTGTCCTCAGAGACAGCCCTTCCCTCTGAATTAGAGCAGTTCCCTTTTTCAGAAAAGAATTCCTCCATGTGGGGGAGAGCTCAGATCAGTAAGGGGTGGGATCCCAGAAAACCCTGCCTTTGTGATGCTCTACTGGGTCTGACTACTTTTCCCAGGCCCCACACAGCAGAAAAGAGACTAAGCCCATGCTTGTGGTAGAGCAGGGCATCCCGCCCACCTCTCCAGAGGTTTTCTGGACAGCGACGTGCCAGGACTATGGTCACAGGTGTCCCCACCCAGACTCTCTTCTCAGGCAACACCTGGGATTCAGGCCTGGCATCCTCTCCCTGGCCAGCCCACCTGTCCAAGAAGAGGAGGATGCTGAGGTGTCAGCCTGAGGTTGGAGCCTTCTCTTCTTTCAGCATTCTTCCCCTGTTTTGCTGTTCCTTTGTCCTCCAAGCATTTTCCAGGTGGTGGATTTGAACACCTGCCCTTACATATCCATCTTTTCCAAAACAGTGCCTCCTGCCCTGCAGTTCTGTTCTGACCAGCCCTGTGTCTCCTGTGTCTCAGGTCTTGTCGTGGTCAGTCCTGGTTCTGAGGACTGACTGGTCGATAAGATTTAAATCTTAATCAGGGCTCGCAAAACAAGGCCTCCTGAGACCTGCATCTTGCTCAGGGCCATTCCTCACACTCCCAGTGACACTTCAGTAAGGTGGGCTGAGATATTTTTATATCAGGGTGGCGGATTTGCACTAAGCCACGCATGTTCACACAGCCCCTGTGATGAACGCCTCAAGTTCCTGAGAAAAGAGCAGAAAACTTCCCATGGCAGTTAAGTACTGAGAGAGGAAAGGCAAGGGGCTGTCCTCTCAACCGCCATGGGCATTTCATTTTCACCTAAAAATAGATGTTTAGAAATGAAGGGAAGATAGAACATATTTTAGGCACTGTTAGAATAAAGAAACAATTGGAAAGAATCTTACAATTTTCTACCAGAACACAAGAAGAAAACTAAATGTTTACTTCCAGACATTACAAGATATGACGGTATTTAGGACCCAAGGGTAAGAATTTACGGTAACTGTTTTATTCGAAACCAGCTGGTAGAACGGTCTACATTTGAATTCCAGAACTTCACTGCACAACTTTCTAAGAATAACACACCTCCAGCTCCACAATCGTGGATTTAACAGCAGCATGAAACCAGCTCAGTGGCAGGTAGACTTTTCAGAGGAGGAAGCTGACACTGCTGGCCATGTTTATACTCCAGTGAACAAAAGCAAAAGGAAGATTTCTGACTCCTCTGTTTCTTGACTTGTAGATGATGTTTGTTCTGTGGCTGATGACACCTGAGTTGTGGTAGCCTTCCTAATAGAACCACCTAACAAGTTCATTTAATGTTTCACATTTCAGGGAACAAGTCATTTTGAAACCTCTGTGGATCTACAATGGATAAACTGCGAGGCAGAAGACAGAAGGCTAATTACTAGGTTAATCTTCGGTTTTGCAAATACAGAGGAGGGAAAACAGGGAAATGGATGAGATGGAAACTCAGGAATTAATCAACAACAGATGTACATTAAGTTCAATCAGAGGTGGTGGGTTATGTCCACAACTGTCTGTCAGGGGGAGGGAGTCAGTTCTGATTATTAATTTACTTAAAATTAATTCAAGATACAAACAGCTGCAGTTCAGGCCCACAGAACAAGGTTGATGGGAAGATGACAGAAAGTCATGAGGCTGGGGGAAGAGGCTGAGTCCACAGAGGGGGCTCTCACCCCTGCCACACAACAGACCCTCAGGATCACCTTCCCTCCACATTCTGAGCTTACAGAATGGATTTGCTGAGAGCATTTACAACATTCATGTTCTTTTCTTACTTTGGTCCTTTGTTAATTTCACGTCACCCACAGTCTCTTGCAGGGGAGGAACCAAACCCAGCTCAGAATAGGGCTGGGCTGGTCTCACCCAGCAGGTGAAATGAAATGAACCCCGCCAAAATGTGAGGAGCTCTGGGGATAACTGGTTCATTCACTTACTCTTTCATCCCATAGATAATTCTGGGAGAGCCTGGATAAACCCAAATCATCAATCATTGCCATAAGGAAGATACTTAAAACACTGTCAGAGCTTCCAGAATGGAGATCAACAAGGAGGTGATATCGGACCTCACTTATTTCCCACTCCCTGAAATCCTTCTGGATGTCACCCTACCCCTAGGCCACCTCTGCTCATTCCTTTTTCATCTACTTTCAGAGTACCCTATCTGGAGCACTTCATCTCTGACAAAGCACTTATCAGCTCCTACTGTAATTATTTTAACATGTCCTCAGGCCCTTAAGTGGCCAAATATACCATGAGCTCTCTGTGGGGAGGGAAATGTAAAATGAATCTTGCTTTGCTACATGCCCAACACAAAACTCATCACACGATAGGTCCTAATTCGTTCCTTGGATACATGAATGGTGGAATTTGTGAGTGTCCCACCTCTCTCTCTCTCTATCCACCTTCTCTAGGCTCAAACGGTAACTTACTAAAGGGTCATCTTAAACACTGACTTTTTAAAATTATGTTGGTCATAAGATTAACACCTAAAGAGTAATTTATTCTCTAAAATTTTTTTCAATTTAAAGTGAATGACTTCAACTTTTCATTTTCCCAATCAGCTTCCTTTTCTTAAATGTTTGCTGATTTTGCTAGCTGATGTGTGTGGTCTTCTGAGAACCACCTCCAAGTTCACCATAACGCACACCTCTTATGCTCAACCTCCCAGGCCTACAGACCACCTTTCTCTGCAACTATGGTGGCAGAAACAGGCTCCTAGCAGATGCAGACTGAGGACAATGACAGTGCCCCACACCAGCTGCCCCTGCATAGGTCTTGCTCTCTGAAAGTGTATGGTTTGCTGGGAACTTGCTCACAGCAGCCCCTAAAGAGGGATGTGTCACTTGACCAGTGGCAAATATGAGCCAGCAGACACACAATCCCCTCTTATATGGCTCAGATAATTCTGAGGCACCTTCTACAAGGCTGCTCAGGTTGGCCTAGCTCCCCGAGTACACAACAGTGACCAGCTTGGTAAAAACAAGCTTGGATTGGCTTTCCAACTACCTGATTCTATTTCCCAGTCCCTGTTCCTGTTTAGGAACCACTTTCCATAAGACACCTCCTGTTTGCCAGCCCTGGTCTCAGCTCTGCTTAGGAGAACCCAGTCTAAGTCACGCCAAAAAGGGAGCTGAACCTCCCCAGTGGTTTCCACAGTTGGGACACAAGTTTCCAGTGCCCTTTTCTTTTTTTCTTTTTTTTGCTTTTTAGGGCTGCACCCGAGGCATATGCCAAGCTCCCAGGCTCGGGGTTAAATCAGAGATACAGCTTCCAGCCTCCACCACAGCCACAGCAACAAGGGATCCAAGCCGTGTCTGTGATCTACACCCCAGTTCATAGCAATGCCAGATCCTTAACCCACTGAGTGAGGCCAGGGATCAAACCCGCATCTTCATGGATACTAGTTGGGCTCATTTCTGCTGAGCCACGACAGGAACTCCAGTGCCTTCTCTTCAACAATTTCAAAGCAATTTTTCAAAATAAAACTCCATTATCAATATCCTTCCAGTAATTTCCCAAGCTTTTTTTCCTCTATGTTTCATCATGTATCCAAAGTCCCAATGCAAATTATTTATGACAAAGGAAAAAAAAACTATACTGCTATCATTAACTGACAAAGTTGAGGGTTGAGAAGAGAGAATGTATGTTTAGTGGAGAATAGAGCAGCCAATCTTGCACTTCATAGTCTTGGAAACAATAAAGGAAGTTTAGAATTAAAAAACAAGCCCCCCAGGTCTTTCAATTACCCTATCATGTGATTGCTGTCTATTAGGGGAAGGGTAGGAAGGAGAGAGGCTGGGAGGATAGAGATTCTCCTCAAGGCTCAACAAGGAATGAGGGCTCTGTGGTCCTGTGTGCTGGGGAGGGACTTGCAAAAAACCCCTTAGCTTGCACAAATTATTTCTTCTTAGTTAAGCTGACCTAAGCAGGTTAATAAATATCACCCAATGCATTTCCCAATAAAAACATGCACTGTAAACCATGTTTTCCCAGGAGGGAGAGACTTAAGCAGATGGTCCAAGAGAAAGCTGAAAGAGGGTCAAAGGGAAGCAATATAGCCATGCTGTGAATGTTGTCTGAATCTTAGAAGAGAATGAAAACCAAAGATCAGGAAACACTCCCATCCTTAGACTTGAGTGTTTCCTTAGTTTGCTCTTTGGAGCCAAGTGGGAATCTAATCAACTTTCTGCAGTAGAAACAACAAGTCAGGCACAAGGAACTAGGCAACAAATCAGCCCTGCTGGCAGGAGGTCAGAGGGCATGCTCACTGGGTGTGTCACCTCTGGGTGGCACCACCCCAAATGACCAAGCCACACCAGCCAGGACCATCTGAGGTCGCCATGCCCAATTCAAAAGGATTGCTGGTTGTTCTTATCCTATGTGGGGATAGGTTCCTGAAACCTCCAGTTCAAGACCAGCAACACACACACACACACACACACACACACACACACACACCCTGGCCCATGGAAGGGAAACAACACATATAATCAATGTCTGTGTTTGAAGGTCTTATATCCGAGGAAACTGTCAAAATAAGGCAGTTTTTCAGAAGTCTAAACATCCTTTTTACCTTTTTTACTTCTTTCATTAACTGTGTTGTTTTCTCCATCTTTTTCAGGACATTTTCTTAATAAAGGGTCATACTAGATGCAGATTTATTGCTTACAGAAACAATTATATACTTTAAGTATAAAGGATATCATAGCAATAAAGAAACAACTGGTTTATCTAATTGTCTCTCTACTCTTTATTCTGCCCTTAGGTTAAAAAAAAAAAAAGGAGGAAAGAAAAGGTATAATCCATTTCTTTCTTCACAAATCTAAGGAAAATGCAACTACTTCATTAGATGAGACACAGCTGTCTCCACGTAGCCATGCATTTTCTTTCCTTCTGGAACTCAAACTCCATAAACGGGACTGTGCTATAAAGAATTCAGAAGAATAAGTCATACTATTCCTATTTGTCACCAATTTTTATAGCTGAATTGGGAATCAGAAAAGAAGAAAATGCTCCTTTGCTTTTATATCTCACTCCACTGGCATTTTTACCATTCAGGTATGGTTCAACGATGATAAAGAAAAACTACACATAAGTTCTTTCCAAAATGATGGTAAGAATTTATACATCAGTACTTTTCAGTTTTTCAGGTGTTTTCCATCTGCTAACCTTGTTTTTCTTAAAACCAAATAATTTTCCCAAACCATCTTTAATCTAGGACTTGATCATCAATATAGAAAACCTAATTATCTAAATGACAAACAGTCTTTGATGGCAATGCCAGACTCTACTGGTTTAATTAATGAACAGAGAACATAAACAAGCTTGTTAACATGATTTCCCTCATTCAAGTAAATGACAGCACAGTCCGCCAGCAGGAGACAACCAGAAACTAAAATGTCCTGCATTCCAACGTGGTTCAAGCACTGTCCTGAGATAGAAAAGGACAACCAAGGAGTTTACAGTCAAGCAGAGAAAAGACACACATATTCAGGTGTGATGAAATATAATGAAAATGTGATGACCTTATGTAAGGGAAACTCATTTTTTAACACCATATGAATTTCTAACCTAACTGACTTAGAATACCAATTGCCAATAAAAAGGGGTGTTTGATCCTGGTTCCCAGAGAGTATCAAGGACCTCAGTAACTTCTGTGTAATAAAAAGCCTTTTCCTGCTCCATGTCACCATCCTGGCAAAAGCCAGAGTGAACACATTATCTCCCCCATCCTCTGAGGCTGATGAAAGGCCCCCCCAGTCACAAAGAGATACCACCCTGCACAGATGGAGGCTCATTCTCTTGGAAGAAGCAATTACTGGCCAACTGGTATTGGATGCCCTGACACAAGCCGGTAATTATTCAGAAATATAATTGCTCTGGACAAAGGAAAGACTAATAGACAACACAAAGCTAAGATGATGAAGAAAAACCAACTGGTCTTAGACTAAGATGGATGATTTTCCCTAGTTTTTTCTTGGGAGGAACTGGAAACAGCATCACAGCCCCACAGCAGTGCAAGCCTCTTTAGAGCCCTACAACACGCCAGCGGTTTCCCAAGTTTCTGTCCATCTTAAATACACACACACACACACACACACACACACACACACACACTCATACATGTGTACAGCTACAATTACGCCTAGGTTAACTGAGTAAACATCTCTATGTCTGATCCTATAGTAGAGTTTCAGTCAATCTCAATAACATTTTGATATCTTCATAATATCCTGAATTAAAGGATCTCCTTCAGTCTCTGTTTTAGCCATTTTTGTGACTTTGTGAACACAGATTAACATGAGCAATGAAGAGTCTGGTAAACAGCACCCTTTTAACATATTTGAATTTAAAGACTCATTAAATTCCCACAGTACATGCAGGAAGAGAGAAAAATCTGAATTAGTATGTGGGTAGAAACATTTTATTTGAAAAACCCCATTTGTGGGAACAAACCTCTTTGAAGTCAGGAAGTAGAATGTGAAGGCTTCCTAAGTACCCTTCAAGCTCCGCTGGTCTTACAACAGCTGAGGACTTTTTGTCCAGATCCTTCACCAAGTTTCTAGGTGACCTTTGAGAGTTTAGCAAGCCACCCTTTAAAACCTAGTGATCAAATATCAACAAAGACTTATGAAAAAAAACTGTAATTACAATGTATACATGTAAGGATAACCTGACCCCCTTGCTGTACAGTGGGAAAATAAAAAAAAAAAAAAAAAACAAAGACTTACGATACTGAAATCCACTTTTATCCAGGATAGGAAATACCTGATCCAAAGTCATCCTGCATCTTGATAATCTAAAATTATAGAATATGATGGAACAGCTGTCATATTTTTAACCAAAGCAGGGAAAGCACACAATATACTATTTTCTTCCTGAAGGGTTACTGGTTTTTTGGAGGGCAACTGGTGCCTTCAAACGCCCAAAAAATAAATGATAAAGTACCTCTGATGCCACTCCTGAGGTTTGTCCCTTTGTCCTGTGATGCATGGATTTGCAAAATAGAAGCCCCAGGAAAGCCACAAGCACTGACTAGGGAGTAGATGTTGCTGCCATCAGCAAGGAGAGAATGAAAGATACAAATATTAATGTCAAAACCCAGATTCATTATGCTGCCTGACCAAGGGCTTCTGCCTAAAAATTAGTTCGCTAAAGAAAACAGGGTTCCAATAGGAAAGCATTTTCAGAAGTGACAGGTTATTTTTTTAACCACAGCCAGTTTCATGCAAATAGAACACCAGGGGTCTCATTGGTCTAATGCCCACAATTATCTTTCCGGGAAAACATGGATCCTTTTTTTTTTCTTCAAAATTAAAAAAGCTTTTTGCTGGATATGTAATTTTTTTGCTTTTATTTTTCCCTTAGGGCTGCACTTGCAGCATATGGAAGTTCTCAGGCTAGGGGTCAAACTGGAGCTGCAGCTGCCGGCCTACATCACAGCCATAGCGACATGGGATCCCAGCCATGTCTACGACCTACAGCAATGCCGGATTCTTAACCCACTGAGTGAGGCCACGGATCGAACCTGCATCTCTATGGATACTAGTCGGATTTGTTTCCGCTGAGCCACAGCGGGAACTCCCCAGATACATAATTTTTTTCAGCCATCTCAAAGCATGCGGAAGTTCTGGGGCCAGGGAGCAAACCACGCCACAACAGTGACAACACCAGATCCTTAACCTGCTGAGCTACCAGGGAACTCCAATGAATACATAAACTGAACATAATCATGATAAAATTTTCAAGCAATACATAAAAGTTGAAATAAGTACAAGTGACCTAAAAAGCCACCATTCTCAAAGAACCACTGTTAACATATGGTGGACATATTTCACACATCTCTCTATACACTCACATATGCAACAGATGAACACACACAAAAGGAATTACATCATATACGATGGTTTTATGTGTCTGGCTTTCCCCCTCCAAACTCGTTGTTTGTATTTTCAAAAAAAAGACAAAATACACTTTGCAAGTATTTTTCTAGGTCATCACTTGTCTAATTTCATTTCATATGTGGTATTTTTCTTTTATAACTTCTGGATTTCTGTCTTAGAAAGCTATCCTTAGTTCCTAGTCATTTAAATTATCTTTTAAGTCTTTTTAATGTTAAGTTTTGAAATCATCTGAAATTTTGGTTTTGTGTATGAGATATGAGCTTAATTTTATTTCCATTAGTGCTCTAAACATTTGTTAAGGAAATATATAAAAATTTTTTTGAAATGCTAACTTTGTCACATATTAAGTTCCCATATATCTGTGATCTATTTATGGTTCTCTGTTACTTTTATCCTATTTGGGTCCATGTAATACATTTTAATATCTGGCATTATTTTCTTTTTTATTTTCAGATATTTATCTTTCATAGGGAGTTTGTATCTAATTAAAAATGCAGTTCTCATTAGGTTTAATTACCTGTACAAATTCTAGAGGAATTTGATTAATAATGTTCAGTAGTTAAACATTCCCATCCATGAACAAGGTAGACATTTGTGCTTGTTCAAAACATTTTATTTACCCCTCAAAATTTTTGTGATTATTTTTCATCTTGATTCTTTATTAAAGCAATTCCTGAATATCTCATAGCTTTTGTTATTATTGTGAATTAAAACTTTTACATTATTGTGAATTAAAACTTTCACATTTCCATGTTTAGCTGGTAAGTACTAATGATTAAGAAACTATTGATTTTTATGTTAATCTTACATTCATTTTTTTAATTCAAGCTTTCTGAATTTTCCTTTTATAAAATCCTATCTTCAGCCAAATGAAATATTTTGCTTTTTCTTTTCATTCTTTAAGAAGCAGGAGTGTCCAGAATGGGTCCAATATTCATTCTGGGGTCTCTCCCTTCCCTCAGCAAGAGTGGCTGCACCAGAGCATAGTTGGAAGCTTCCTCTCTGGAGCTGAGGTCACTGTAAGGCCCACAGGGACCAAGGTCCACACCTTCATCAGGATCCCCAGATGCAAGCCAGCCAACTGGACTTCCCAGAAGCTGCTGGGGGCACTTGTCAGTCTGCATCCAGACCACTTGGTTTCAAATGGCCTTTGTATCCTCCCACTGATAAACCTACTCTCTCACGTTCATCCTCAGGGAAAAGGATTCACAAAATAGGAGAGTCCCTCTACTGGAATGCAACCTGTGCCCATGCCCAATAGATGCCCCAAGTCCATTGCAGCTCTCCAGGATGAGAAACTGGGGGACTGCATGCATCTCTCTTACAAATGCTCGATTTTGAATTTTCCCTTTTATCAATAAAACCTACTCTTTAACTAATGCTATGAGACAAGGGGAATTCATCCTCAGCCTCCTCTAGGACAGGAGGTAGCCCAGAAGGGGTCCTGCCATGAGGATGCTTTATTTTCAAACCTGTATAGCAACTGTTTCATTTTTTTTCTCCTGCAAAATTTAGTAGAATCTCTAGAACAATTATATTTTCATTTATTTGTTCATTTTCAGTTATTCATCAAAAAATAAATAATTTTGTCTCTGGTTAGAAATCACTCTGACTTTACATTTCAGTTACTGACAATGCCAAGAGATTTCAATACACGAAATTTCTATTTAATTGTATATTACTCAGCATTTTTATTTGATCAATACAATAAAATTAAAGAGCATTTTAGTATTAGGTAAAATATTTCTGATGCCTTCTCATATTGATTCTCTCCTCCAGTTTTTGATAAACTATATTGATGTATTTCCTGATATTGAACCTTCCTTGCACTCCTTGAAAAAAGCCCAACTTGGTCATTATACAATTCTTTGCATTCTATTTGCTAACACTTTATTTTAATTTTTCATATCTCTATTCAAAAATAAATTGACCTACATTATTTTCCTTGTACTTCTTCTACATGTTTGGTATTTAATTTTTACAGCCTTCAAACACAAATTTGAAATCTTTCCATCTTTATATTAATCTGGGTTAATGTAAGGAACTTTGGACTTATCTTTTCTTCAAATGTTATATAGAACTTGGACATGAAACAATCAATTCTTGGGGTTTTTAATAATAGATTTTTTTCCCTTTTTTTTAGGGCCACACTGGCCACATATGAAAGTTCCCAGGCTAGGGGTCAAATCGGAGCTACAGCTGCAGGCCTACAGCCCAGCCACAGCAACTCACGATTTGAGCCTCATCTGCAACCTACACCACAGCCCATGGCAATGCTGGATCCTTAACCCACTGAGCAAGGCCAGAGATAGAACTTGCAACCTCATGGATACTGGTCAGATTTGTTTCTCCTGAACCACAATGGGAACTCCCATAATAGATTTTAATCCCACTTCTAATATCTTCTAGAGTCTATTTGAATTTCCTATCTCCTCATTCCAAATTATTGATATTTATTATTTGCTAGACAATCATCAATTTCCCCTAGGTTTCCAAATTGTTGTGAAGTAGTATTCTTTTATAATTACTTTTACTTCTTCTGTTTTACTTTCCTCTTTCTTAATCTTGTATAATTTTGATCTTTTTACATAGAGAACTCATGTATTTTATTCTGTTTTTCAAAAAATGAGATTTTTCACTTATCTTTAGTACAAGTTTCTCCTATATTTCAAATATTTGTATTTGCTCATTGTTTTCCTAGTTTCTTTTGTTAACTTAATTCTAATATAATTTATCAAATGAGCATAAATGCCTATGTTCTTAACCTATACTGTTTATTCATCAAGACATGTAGAGCCAATACTTTTACTGTATTTTTGTGTTATATAATCTTCTTTACATTTTTTTATAGATTTCTTCATTGATCTCATGTTACTTAAGATGTGTTCTATAGTTTTATTATTGATTTATAGTTTCATTTGATTATTGTCAGAGATTGTGTCTTATAAAGTGTCTTGGTTATTTGGTTAAATTTTCCTATGGTTAGTGCATGACCAATTTGTTAATGATTCCTTAGATAGAAGAAAGAAAAAAAAACTTATATTCTTAGTCAAAAGATTTAAATTATATATTCAAATGTATTTTATTATTAAATTTCTCTCTGACCTTACTTATATTTTACCTACTAAACCTGGATCTGAAAGGACATTAAAACCTCCCACTGTTTTAATCAAGCTCTTGTGGCACTTCAAAAGTTTTTGTTTATTATTTAGTTATTTTGTTGATGAGTGTGAATAAGGTTAGGAATTTATTTTTAATGAATGGGCACTTTATCATTGTAAAATGTCCCTCTTTGCTGTTGTTAGTCCTTTTATCCTTAAATTGCACCTTACTTTATATTGGTACTCTTGCTTTCTTTCTGTTTCTACTGTTTTTCTAGAATTATTTTCCCATTCTTTTATTTCTAACTTTGGCTTTATTCCTTCCATCTCAAATTCATTTTGCTTTCTGGTTTTCTCTTTTTCTTCTGCCACAGTTTGATCACATAAATACTCATGTCCTAATTGCCTATTTTTAATTTTAAAGTTCTATCTTTTTCCACTTTCCCTCTAGTAATGTATAAAACTCATTATCAAAAACACATTTGTTTTTTGTATTAGACAAAAAACAGCCATCAAACATTTCTCTGTACCAGACATTCTACACTTCCATCTTCTTTTGTCCCTTCCTCTATCGCTATATTAAATAAATAAATAAATCAGATAAATCTTTGCAATACTTTTACTTCCTCTTCTCTTAAATGAGCACTTTCAAATCTCTTTCTCATTCCTACCCTATCACTGTCAATACCAACTCCTAGGGTTCGATAATATAATTTAATATTTTAATGCTTTAGTTTCTCAATAGTCACTAGGTTTTTAAAATTAGATTGTTTCTTCTATTTCAGAATGCTTATTTTACACATCAAGACCTAGTCACCCTCTGTAATCCATTTGGATTCAGCTAACTAGATATGAATACACAGGATTTGTTGCTTACTTCTGCTCCTTCTTTTAATCCTTCCCATACTGAAGCCTCTGTAGTGATTCATTTATTGTTTAGTTAGAGTCTATTTTTGAATATTGTCTGCAGATGGGGTTTGTGGATGATACAATCTCTGAATCCTGAATATTTGTAAATTTCTGCCACCCTGGCAGGTGATGATATCTTTGTTGCCTACAAGATTCTTGGAACAGGAGCTTTTTCTTGGAAAATTTTACATAGTATCTGATAAGCTTCCAGGGCTGCAGATGAGCAGTTTCTCATCTTTCTTTTTTCCCTTGTAAGTAACCTATTCATTTTGTCTTAGAATGTGAATATTTTCTCTTTATCTTTGGGAATCAGAAATTTAACCAAAATATATCCAGGCATGTGCTTTTATCAGACTTGGTTGAACCTCAGTTACACTTTCACTCTGCAAACTCAAGTCCTACTTTAGCTCAGGGAAATATTCTATCATTTGTTTAATTATTGCATTTCCTCCAGAAGGTCCTTTCACAAATTAATGTCATTTGTTGCACATTTCCATGGTCTGTCCTTTTCATGTCTCTCTGTATTTTTGTTCTGAGTTTTGAGATGGTTCTTTCTCTTAATCTTCCCAGTATTAATTCCATTCTCAACAATTTTTTTCTTTCATAATTATACTTTCAGCTCTGAAATTCTTTGTGCTGTCCTAAATCTCCTTATATGTTCTAATCATTTTTGTAATCTCATTTGTCATCGCTCCTTTCTTTCCCTGTGGTCATTTTGTTTGTTTTTACTCACTCGATGGGGTTCAGATAAAGTTGTTGAGAAGCTTCAGCCTGAGGTACTATGATAGTATGTGTGCATGCATGTGTATGTGTGTGCGTGTGTGCAGAAATCCCTGCTTTCTCCAGTCAGTCTGTAATGTCCCAGCAGGTAAGCTACTGTCCTTGTCTAAGGCACCAGGGGGAAAACCTCTCCTCCCTGGCAGCCTTAGCTGTCTCCAGCCTGGAAAAGATAGATGATATGTAGCCCATACTCAGCAATCTCTCCAGGGACCCTGGCACATGGGAAATCTCTAGCCATCTTCTGAGAAATTCACAGATCCTCAAAAGCCAAAGTTTTCCAGGACCCATAAAATTCCCATCCCAGTGAGTTTCTTTCTGTCAATCTCCAGATCCAACAAAAACAAGTGCTCCTAAATTAAGTTCTCCTGCTGGGTTTATGATTAATATCTCTATCTAAAACTTCATTCCCTTTTTATCCTATCCTTGTTCCCCTCAAGACTAAGGATTATCAAAGAAAAGGGCACTTAAACCTAGCAGGACCCTTTTCAGCCTTCAGGGTAGAAGCCCCTCTATGCCTCCCTTTTGTTGTTTGTAGGGGAAAAAAAAGGCTTTAGTCTCCTAAGCCCTATGAAGTAAGGAATGTAAGAAAAAAGGAAAAGCAATCAAGCAAGAAAAGTCATGAGAGCTTAAGCAATACTTCAGTCATAAAACAGTCCCAGTTCCTCCTCAAGGACTACACATCACCATCTGACACATATCTTTAAGTTGTTCTGCAGAAACTAAGCCTCCAGGTGGAAGATGGTGATTACATTCTGACCACAAGCATATGGACCCAAGACCGGTTGGGACCAGAAGGTTGAAGATGAAGATTCCCAAAACAATACACTACAGGTGTGGGCATATTAAAAAAAAAAAAAGATTCCCCAAACATTGCAGTTAGCAATCAGAAGAAAAGTCACTAGCTGCAAACTCAGTACAAACACTGCCTTTAAAAACCCTTACAGCCATTGGGGAGTTCGACTCTTTTGCCCATGAGCTGCATGTTCTCTTGCTTGGCCCTGTAAGAAATGCTGTGCTTTCCCCACAATCATGCTTCAGTAGATTGGCTTTGCTGTGCAGCAGGTGAGCAGACCAGAGTTCAGTTTGGTAACACCAAAATCGGGTATCTGATTCCTGGCAGAGCCTGAGTCCCATTCATATCTGTTGAGCCAACACTTCTGATAGCTTCAGCTCGTCTCTGACTTGGAAAATGTCATCAGTAGTAATTAGTTGAGAAAGAAGGGCATTAAGGTTACATTCAAATTTCCATCTTCCCAGAATCCACAAGGTACATGCTTCTACAAATCCTGGGTACTCCACAGTCAGAGACAGATAGGGCTTAGAGCAAAAACACAAAAGGTGTCAGGAATGTAGCATATATATGTTGAACCAAAAGGAGAATATTTAAAAAGAGAGGGTAAAGATAATAATAGACCCTTTGTGATTTGTCCAGAGCAATTGAGATGAAATGTTTAAAACAAAACCTCTGTAGACTTTTCAGTATTTCATATTTCTTCAGGTTCCAAAAAAAATTTTAAATTTCTGAATATGGCAGAGCTATTTTCCATTATGTCATGCCTCAAGTTGGTAATACATTTTACTCAGTAATTTTTATACTGCAGGTGGTTTCTAATTTAGACCTACAAAGTCACTTAATTTCCTGAAAGGCTAAAACTTGGCTAATAATTGCTAGCACAACACTTCTAAGTCATCTATTTGTAAGAAGACAAAAAAAAAAAAAAGGAATATTGTCAAAATGCTAATTTTTACTAAAAGACCTCTTTTCACCCTTTAATTCCGTCCATCATGTCTATGTGTTTTCTGATGAGATAGAAGAGTCAACATTTACCTGGAACTGGCTAACACCTTTTGATTTCCATCTGGAATTGAAAGAGAAGTAATTTGTCAAGAAGAATAAGTGAAAATGTAATCAATTTGAGATTCCTTCACATTTTTTTAAGGTTTGAGCTGACCCTTTTCCTGCCCGTCTCTGGAATAAAATGCTAGACATACTGGTTGCAAATTATATTTTATGACTTTGAATTAAACATTCAGCTCCAGAAGACAACTGCTTGCAAAAGTAACCTGCCTCAGCTTCCATTATTATGATGATGAGGACAGCGGCCTTTCAGCCCCTAGCAATCAAAGGTCCAGAAAGCTTTTCTCATATGTTCATTTAAATGTGAAAAAAAAAAAAAAAAAGCTGAAAGCATGTCCATTGTTCTCAATAGAACAGAATTCTCTTTTGACTAGAAAAGAAATCCAAGGCCATTCAGTGCAGGCTCCAGCAGAAGCTAGTGGCCTCAGAACTTATAAGGCAGCAACAGATTCAGAGTAGGAGAAAATGTGATAAGCCAAGTGAAGTGCAAAGGAGGTCAAGATTATCATTTAACCAAGAACATCAGGGGTTTGACCAGTGTGATGGGGGCCCTGATAAAGGGTGAAGGCAAGATGGTAGCTAGGTAGAGAGTCAAAGCCCAAGAAGGAAGAGCTGGAGGCACTCAATACAGTGAGCACCATGGACAGCTCCATCACAGCTTTCCTTTTTTGTCTTTTTGCCTTTTCTTGGGCCACACCCATGGCATATGGAGATTCCCAGGCTGGGGGTCGAATCGGAGCTGTAGCTGCTGGCCTACGCCAGAGCCACAGCAACACGGGATCCGAGCCGCGTCTGCAACCTACACCACAGTTCTCGGCAATGTTGGATCCTTAACCCACTAAGCAAGGCCAGGGATTGAACCTGCAACCTCATGGTTCCTAGTCGGATTCGTTAACCACTGCGCCACGACAGGAAGTCCCTTTTTTTTTTTTTTTTTTTTTCCTGTATGGTCTTTTTAGGCATATGGAAGTTTTCAGGTGTTGGGGACATGGCTCAGATCGTCAGTGTCGAAAAATGAGACACATGAATATGGGGAGATCTTGACAAGGCTCTTTACTTCTGCAGAAGGGTGCCGGTACACAAAAAAGCATGCGCGCAAAGAAAAGACCCTCCCTATTTATCCCTAACACAGGTGATGTACTTGTCCCCTTCCCATTGGTCAGGTCAGGGTGCACATTCTTCTCGGTTGGCTAATTTGAAACAAATTGTTACTGGGAGAAGAGGGAAAGAGGAGGGGAGTCACAGGAAGGCATTTCGGCCAAAACAAAGCAAAATGGAGTAAACAAGATTTCCTTTGATAGAAAAGACATTATGTTACTTTCCACACAGGCTAGGGGTTAAATCAGAGCTCTCGCAGCACCAGATCCCAGCCAACACCACAGCTCATGGCAACATGAGATCCTTAACCCACTGAGAAAGGCCAGGGATTGAACCCGCATTCTCATGGACACTAGTCGGGTTTGTTACCGCTGAGCTACATGAGGAACTCCCATCTCAGCCTCCTTTCAAGCCTCTACTGTCTTGGCCAGCCCAGGCTTCACCAGCAAAGCCACTGAGAATTCTTTCCGAGGTTGCTCGGAGCAAGTGCTAGTACACAAGAAAGGACCTAGTCCTCATCCACGAGGAGTTCTCAGTTGACAAGCTGGGTGGCTAATTTTCAAGCTCAAGAGAAATGCTTCTTTGTCTGCTTGGTCAGTGCCCAGTTTTCTCCGGGGCTCTGATTCTGTCTAGAACTAGGTCATGGGTCTTTGTGTGAGGTCCCTGCTCTCTGCCCTTTATTTAAACAACAGAGATGATTATCCAAATAAGAAACGCACAGAAATTTCTGATAAATTACCAAGGTATAGGAAATTGAAGAAATCATAATCATGAATAACAAACAAAAGAAAGCCAGGAGGAAGAAAAAAAATCAAAGCCCTTTTCTTCCTTTAAAATAACGTCTCTAGGTATTCCTCTCATGGCTCAGTGGTTAGCAAACCCAACTAGCATCCATGAGGACACAGGTTCGATCTCTGGCCTCGCTCAGTAGGTTGAGGACCCGGCGTTGCCGTGAGCTGTGATGTAGGTCTCAGACATGGCTTGGATCCCGAGTTGCTGTGGCTCTGCTGTAAGCTGGCAGCTATAGCTCTGATTCGACTCCTAGCCTGGGAACCTCCATATGCCACAGGTGCAACCCTAAAAGACAAAAAGACCAAAAATAAATTAATTAATTAATTAATTAAATTAAATAAGGCCTTTAAAACAAAGGAGTGCTCTCTTCTTACCCATGAGGATAGAGGGTCTTTTTAATGTCCTGTGTTTGTGTAAAGAAGCAATGGACTGCAATCTCTAGGAGGGACAAGAGTATTAGGAAAACCACGTGGCTGCCCTGGCAGGTGCCAGACCCTGTTATCACCCCCCACCCTAACCTGCTGCAGTCTCAAGGCCTTGTGTGCTTCTTCACATCTAGCACAAGTGCCAGCACATAGGAGTTTGTGCCACTGGGGGCAGGGAGTTCCTTCCCTGTGTGCTTCGGTGAGCATTCATCACTTCCCAGGTAGCACATACTATGGGTGTTGTACATGCTATGGCCCCTGTTTGAATAGCTCTTTCCTCAGCTCCTTGCCCCCTGCCCCTGGCCAACTCTTATCAGCTCACAAGTCACTTCTCCCAGAAAGTCTGTCTTGGTAGGTGCCCCTCTGTGTTCCATATTTGAACCCAGAGTGGCATTTACTATATATAGGATATAACGGTTCTTTTAACGGCCAACCTCCCCCACTAGCCTATAAACTCCTTGAAAGTAAGAATTATACCTTATTCACTGCTTTCTTCAGAGCCCCTGTACCTGCTAATATAATTATAATTTCATTACTTTTTAGACTCTGTTAATCACAGGCAGGAAACACCAATGAATTTGACTTAAAGTTAAAATCAAAGTAGGACTGTGGGGGTGTGACTGCAGTAAATAAAACATATTCATTGCTACGGTAGTTGGATACCATCATAAGGAGGATTTCTCTAACTATAACACCTTCCATGGCTATAAAAATTCCTACCCCAATTCCATTTCTTCCTATCCCAGTGCCCCTTTAAGTGTTTTCACACTATCTTTGGAACTATTATGTACCTTAAGCAAAGCCAAGAAAGCTCGGAAAAGTCTTTAAACATCATGGAGCTTTCAAGAAGCATTTGGTTGGAAAGGTGATGTTTTGTGTACCTAAGTTTTTTAAATAAAAAAAAAAAACCTGTTCATTTCAGATTTATTATAACACAAATTACTGTCCTCAAGTGCAGGACATTCAGTAGCTGAAGTACACTATTAGATTAAATGGTTCAGCAAGATCCTCCATGATGTACTGCATTAGCTCACTTGTGTGAGGATTTATTTCAATCTTTGACCCACTTTTAAGTGTAGGTAGCATTTTTGAGAAACTGTGATACTCACATTGCAAATCCCTGGATCATCTGTTATTTGCCTCCTCAGCCTCCACACCATCCTCAGAGCCTAATAAACTCCCTGGGATTTGCTGATGCACAGGTATTAAACAGAGAACACCAAATGACACACTGTAGACGATGAATTCTGCCCGGGAGTTTATTTGCCTTACAAGTGGGGTCACTTAGAAAAGCCAAAAATTGAGATGAGAAAGAAGAGGATACATATCAAGTGGTTTTATTTTTATTAAATGTCCTAAGTACAGATAGTTACAGTCCTTACAGGCTTAATTTAGAATTATCTTTACTACTTGTTTACAACACAAGCCCAAAATGAGGTAGAACTGAATGAAGAATAAGCTTAAAATTATACTCATATAACCCTGATACTGAAGTTTATACAAGTGTAAATCAAAGGCCTTTTTGTTCTCAAATTCTCTGAGAGAAAGAGCCTCAATATTAAAATATATTTGCTGGCCGAAAATAAACTCTTTTACTTGTAAAAATAATCACTGGCCTTTGTGAAGAATTTGTAACACTTACAATCTCATTAAGTAATAACATCTAGTCTTGTCTGATCCCCCTATATTCTGGTACTTTGCAGGCAAAGACAATCCATAATAATAAGAGAATGTTGCTCCAATGTACCCCTATTTGACATATACCTTTAGTGATATCTCAAAGGAACACCAGAGGAGAGAAGGGAAAGGAAAGGAAAGAAAAAAGGTATCCAAGGGTTTTCATTCTTAAGCAACTAAAAAAGTAGGTCTAAACCAGATTTTTAAGATACAGTATGTCAAAATAGTTCTACCATCCTCATCCTCGATACCACGTTTCCATAATCACTGTATTTAAATTGTGTATTTAATAGGTTCAGATAAGTCAATAAATGGGCTACTTTATTCCTAAATAATATCCCACCACAAATATAAATGAGATTATACATATTATATACATATATCATATATATATATATATATATATAAAATGAGTATCTGGTGCTTGGAGAAAATATTCAACAAATGCTCAGTATTTACTGGAGCTTGGAAAATATGACATGAATAAATAAAGAACTTAATATTGCATGATGTTAAAGTATTACAGGTTATATACATTCAGTGTAAAATGGAAAGTATGATTAAAAAATGGAGAAATGTTCCTTAATCTGTGTATACTTTAGTCAGAAAATATATATTTGTCTACATAAGATTTATCCTATTTCAGAAGGATCTGAAACAACTTACATTTTTAAAATAGTACAAACTTTTTAGGAAAAAGAAAAAATAGAGCAAAGGCCAGTGAAATGGTACTCATAATTACTTGCACTATGTAAAGCCAAAGATGAATTATATTCAAAGAGTGTAAATCAAGGTAGCTTCCATGTTGACAGAAACCAGAATAATAAGAAGCAAAACCAGACAGAACTGAAGGGATAAATGGGCAATCCAACCATAGTAACTGGAGAGTGCAATACCCCAATATTGGAAAGAACAATGGATAGTATATCTATGCAGAAGATCAACAGGGAAATTGAAGACGTAAACACTATAAATCAAGCAGACACAGCACATCTCTAGAGCTCTGTACCCAGCAATTCCAGAACAAACTCCCTCCTCCAGTGCACTTGGAACTTTATCTAGGATGACCCTAACTCCAGGCCATAAAACAATCTCCCCCAAATTCGAAGGACTGAAATCACACAAACTATGTTCTCTGTCTACAAGGAATGAAATCAGAAATGAGTAAGAGAAATTTTGGAAATTCACAAATAGATGACAAAACATTCTTTGGGGTGAGGAAAATGTTCAAAAATTGATTGTGGTAATTGCACAACTCTGCGAATATAGTGAAAAGCAGAGAGTTGAACTTCAAGTGGATAAATTACATAGTATGTGAATTAGATCTCAAAAAAGCTGCTTATAAAAAAACATTAATACACACAATGCCTACAGCAATTTAAATACATGTGTGAAAGGGAAATTTTATAAAATAAAAAATTGGAAAAGTTTATTTGCCTGAAAATAATTCTTTTTGTTAGTAAGCTCCTTTGTGCATTCAAAATAATTCTATTCACATAATATTTTATAGCATTTCTCTGGCCAGTGTGTGTACCCTGAATGTTCCAAGGCACTTTGTTAAGATTAAATAAATCTTAAATAAGACCCATTCTTATTCAAGTTCATTTCATTTATCCCTTTCAATGACCTTTTCCAATAGCAGGATAACAAAAAAGCCTCTAGACACATCTGTGATTCAGAGGAGATGCCTGAATACCCTGAAAAGAATGAAGAAATTGTTCTGAAGTTGCATAATCAAGACTTTCTCTATAGCTAAGAAACTTAATCTGTGAGCTTGTTATTATTTAGTTATGGTGGTAATAACACAGAAAATTAAAGCATCATTTTTGCATTTTCTCCTATCAGTGTTTTTAAGATTATCATAAAATTTTAAGCAGAAATCTATGCACAAATAAAATCTATACAGCAAATTCTAATTTCTCCCAGAAAAGAGCTCAACACATACCAAGCTGTTTCCATTTAGAATCTTTTAAAATATCAGTCACAACAGGCAGAAAGCATATAAGCATAATAATGTCACAGCCACCAATTACTGAACACTTTCTGCTGGCCAGGCAGAAGGCTCAGCATTTTTCATATACTATCTCATTTAACCCTCAGAGCATAAGTATGTATTATCAATATCCCTCCCTCCCAGGTGAAGGACCTGAGAGTCAGAGGTAAAAGAGCATGTCCAAGGCCAATACTTTGACCGAGATCAAATGCAAGTCTTTATGCAGGGAAGGCAGCCCATCTTCATACAGCTGTACCAGGTATTGAAATGTTGAGCTACTTTTATGTTGGTTGCTAAATGGCCACTTCCCAAGCCCTCTCCTACTGTTGGCTTAAAAAATATACACAACTTAAACCTTGAGAAATGAGTGTTATTTGGGGCAAAATGAGGACTACAGCCCAGGAGGCAGCATTTCAGAGAGCTCTAATAACGCTCCAAAGAGGCAAAAAGGTCATTGTAGATGTGATTTTGGTGAAAGGGGAGGCACATGCAGCCATGCACGTATTTTACAGAAGTTTGCTGCTGGTCTCGTGAAGGTTACTGCTAGTCACGAGGAGCAGACATCACCATGAAGGATTTTAGTGCTTTACTAGATACGAGGAGATAAGAATTGGGCTCATAAAAATCTTCTCCTGAAAATATCTAACTATCTGAAGACCTGTTCTGCCAGTTTTCCCAGAGCACAGAGCATCTCACTTCTGATCTCCACCCTGAGCTCCTTTCAGGGGGTGTTGAGGGTCAGCAGCTGCAGTGGCTCATGATTCAATCCATGTAGAGGCAGATGGCAAGGGCCAGTCTCCTGTTCACACTACCCTCTGTGCACTCAGTCTCTGTTCCCACTGTCCCAGCCACGCTGGCACCTTTCCAAGACCCTGCCAACTTCCCATGACTGAGAACTAATGACTTGACCTGATTCCATCTCTATCTTCTGACTAGGTGTCCCCATGACCCTGCCTTAACTGGTTGATAACTACTTCACGGTGACCCCTGCCTGCCAGCCAGCCTCCACAGTCCATGTATCACACTTTCTCCAGAGATTCAGAATACAGTGGATGACTGAGCCAACAATGACTTCAGCCCAAGTCTGTTTCCTCTGCTTATGGCTTCCTCACAGGTCAGGGATACTCGCTACAATGGGGGCAGGATCCCAGCTCTCGACGCTGCACAGCACAAACTCCATGTGTCCTTTAGTCAGTACCATGCTTCCCTTCTGCAGCATTTAGAGCTGCACAAGCTCAGACAAGTTTGGAGAGGAAATCAGAGCAAAGGCATCAGAAAAACCACTCCTGGCCAAGAGGTCTCCTGTGCAAGTGTTCTCAGATTCCCCACCACCAGGCACTGGAAAAACTCTTCACTCTTAACTAAGCAATGATCTCTTACTCATTGTCTTAGAAAAATCCTGTGCAATAGGTTAAGTTTGTTCTCAATGTAAAGATGAAAGGCCTGAATACTGTGGGTAGTATTCCCAAGGCTTTCTGGCAAATTTTAAGTAACTAATCCCCAGGGTTTAGTCTGGAAATCCTGCTGCCTTTCTGATTTGAACTGCAATAGGAAAACAAAGTCATAGTTGCCTCAAATATTTCAATTCAAGAAATGCTTTGGCTTAAAGTGAACAATGGAGGGAAAAAAGGAATTTTATTTGGTTTAGTTACAGTTATTCTATTCGCTCCTCGCTTTTCTTCTAGTTACAAAATAAGCGTCATAAGAAAAAGGATGCACATTAAAAAAACTTAGAACTAATAAACAAATTCAGTAAATTTCAGGGTACAAAATCAACATACAATAACCAGCTGCATTTCTTTACACCAACAATGATCTATCTGCAAAGAGAATCAAGAAAACAATACCATTTACAATAGTATGAAAAAGAATCAAGATACTTGGGAATAAATTTAACCAAAGAAGTGAAAGATGTGTAATTGTATCTGTAAATTGTACAGTAATTATGGAAAACAGTGTGGAAGTTCCTCAAAACACTAAAAACCAATCTGGAGTTCTCACTGCAATGCCTCAGGTTAAGGATCCGGCATTGCCACAGCTGTGGCATAGGTCATAGCTGTGGCTGGTATTCAGTCCCTGGCTTGGGAACTTCCATATGCCATGGGTGCAGCCAAATAAAAGAAAAAAAATACCAATCTCTCTTTTGGCTATATACCCAAATGAAATAAAATTAGTACCCCATGGTACAACGCTGTAAATCAAGCATACATTAATATTTTCTTAACAAAGAAAAAAATAATAAAATGATCTCTTACCCCAAAATATAAAATAAAATAAGTACCTCCAAGAAATATCTGAAATTTCATGTTTACTGCAGCACTATTCACAATTGCCAAGACCAGAAATAATCTATGAGTCCCCTGATAAATGAATGGATAAAGAAATTGTGGTATGTATACATACAATGGAATATTCTTCTTTTTTTTTTTTTTTTTTTTTTGCTATTTCTTGGGCCGCTCCTGTGGCATATGGAGGTTCCCAGGCTAGGGGCCGAATCGAAGCTGCAGCCACCGGCCTACGCCAGAGCCACAGCAATGCTGGATCCGAGCCGCGTCTGCAACCTACACCATAGCTCACGGCAACGCCGGATCGTTAACCCACTGAGCAAGGGCAGGGGCCGAACCCGCAACCTCATGGTTCCTAGTCGGATTCGTTAACCACTGCGCCACGACGGGAACTCCCGGAATATTATTCATTCTTAAAAAGGAGATCCTGCCATATGTGACAACACGTATAAACTTGGAGGAATCATGTGAACTGAAATAAGTCAAGGAGCAGAGAGTAGAATGGTGATTACCAGGGGTGGAAGGTGGGGGAGGGGGAGATGCTGGTCAAAGGTACAAAGTTGTAGGTATGGAGGATGAATAAGTCTAGAGATCTAATGCACTAGATGTAACTTTGACTATAGCTACAGTTAACAATAGGGTACCTAAAACTAGAAATTTTCTAAGAGTGGATTTCAGATATTCTCACACACACAAAAGGAAATGTGAGAAGATATGTCAATTACTTGGCTGTAGTAATCACTTCACTACGTATGTCAAATCATCATGTTATACACCTGAAATATGCACAATCTTTTTTAGAATAAAGTGAAATAAAAAGAGGATGTACTGTAAATATAAGAGGATTAAGGTTAAAAATAAGCAAATGTAAGAGACTAGAAAATCTTTCGCACACATACACATGCCCAAAATATGTATCACAGTCATTAAAAGTCTGCTTCTTACTGTAAATGGCTTATCATGACTCTGCTCTATGGCAACACCATACACTGAACAGGTGAGTAGGATCGTTTTCATTGTAGAGCAGAGGATTCTGTGGCTGGAAAGGGCAGTGACTTGCTCAAGCACACCTCAACCAGCAGTAGCGGCACAGGGACAGTGACATTCCCCACATGGGCTGCTGGGGAGAAAAAGGGAGCAGAAGCCAGGACCACTAAGAGCCCTTGCCCCTTCCCATCTCCTATTGAAACCAAAACACCTGTGACTCAAACATGGCCAAAACCCAGATTGGGACTTGAACCCACTTTTTTTTTTTTTTTTTTTTTTTTTTTTTGTCGTTTTGGGGCCGTACTAGCGGCATATGGAGGTTCCCAGGCTAGGAGTCTAATCAGAGCTGTAGTCGTTGGCCGATGCCACAGCCACAACAACGCTAGATCCAAGCCACGTCTGCAACCTATACCACAGCTCGCGGCAACGCCAGATCCTTAACCCACTGAGCAAAGCCAGGGATCAAACCTGTGTCCTCATGGATGCTAGTCAGATTCCTTTCCACTGAGCCATGATGGGAACTCCTGAACCTACTTTTTTTTAAATTAGAATCACTCACCTGGTGTCTGGACTTACTGAAGTTCAAGTTCTCTGTGTCTCAGCACAGAAGGAATACAGCAAGAGACAAAATGGGCAAGAAATAGATTTATTAAGATAGGACGCTTGTGAATTACAGGTGGGCAGGTGAGGAGGTTCTGCCCCGAGGATTAGGTGGGCTACATTTTTATAATCCAAGGAAACTGGGAAGGGGGAAAAGGTACCTTCTTCCTCATTCTGCAAGTAGACATCAGGCTTATATCACTAGCTCCTCCTTCGTATCTGGTAAAAGATTATTTGACCCTATGAGGTCAAACCTGGGGTATCACAGTGCTTGTTCAAATCAGTAGAAGGGTGGTAACATCTGCTAAACTATGTTGAATCATCTTAGGTTTCCTTATAATGAGGGTCTCCTACTTTGGAATGTCATCTTTCCCTTAAATTCCTGTCCCTGGTCCTAAGGATCATTATCTTGCTGAACTTGAATGCAGGCCTCATTTTATCTTTCACTTCATGACTTGATGCATATCTCATACATTTACTTATGGCCTTATAGTTAAGCAAGCCTGCTTCATTCTGGTGGCTGTCTTGATTATTACCTTACAGTGATCTCCCAAAGTTCCCTAGGTTTCCCTCTCTACAGTCCCCTACTGGGACTTCTACAACTACCTGTAACTATCCTACTCCACCCCATCACTATCACCACTACAGCTGCCCTGTAAGATCTTCACCTGGACGCACTCCATTTTCCAGACCTCTCTGCCCAGAGTTCTGGGCATTTGCTACACTCTAGGAGCCTCCAGATGCCTCCCCTTCTCATCTGGAGTTTAAATTCTAAATGCCAAGAATGGATATCTCAGATTCCGTCCCAAATGCCCCAAGAGACTGAGATGTATCTCAGTGTTTGCTTCGAGCCTTTCCTCTTCACTGCTGGGGTGCAGAGTCTCACTGCCTGTCACCCATTCATCAGAGCTCTGTGTCTCCCTCCAGCAACACAGTGGAACGGTGCCTGTTGGGGGTGTCACCACACCACACTGAAACTTGGAAGCAGACAGCCTGGGGATGGGTACAATGCATGGGAGCTGTTACAGGACCACAAAGGCTATAGGCACCTTCGATTTGACTCAGCAGAGATGCTAAGGTAAATCAGCTGTCACCCCTTGTCTTTGATCTCCGAAAAGCATTTGAAGATTAATTTAAACATCAAAGGTAGACTACATGAACAGAATGCCTTCCAACTTCTGCCAACTATTATGTTTTTTTTTTTTTAGTTGAATCAGGTGTTTCAACCAAATTCACATCTAGGGGAGTTTCCGTCGTGGCACAGTGGTTAACGAATCAACTAGGAACCAGGAGGTTGTGGGTTCAATCCCTGGCCTCGCTCATTGGGTTAACCATCCAGCATTGCTGTGTGAGCTGTGGTGTAGGTTGCAGACGCGGCTCGGATCCTGAGTTGCTGTGGCTCTGGTGTAGGCCGGTGACTACAGCTCCGATTCGACCCCTAACCTGGGAACCTCCATATGCCGAGAGAGCGGCCCAAAAAAAAAAAAAAAGAAAGAAAGAAAAGAACAAATTCACATCTAGGATTAAGTGCCCTTCCCTTCCTCAAATTCTTTAAATCTGTTAGAAAACTCTGAGCTGTTTAAACCTTTAGATCAAAACAGTGTTAACTTTTAAACACCTGAAGCTAAAATAAGCTCTGAAGAATTTAGAAAAACCTCTGGCAGCATGTAGTTTAGGCTTAGCCTTCATTGGATCTTCCAAGATTTTCATTAAATTATTAATTTGCTTTTTCTTCAGAGCCTTTGTAATACATTTCCTGGATAAAAGCCTAAACCCTAAATTCAGTTTTATAGAAGCTTGTACACAACTCTAACATATATACTTACACAAACACATAGAGTAATCCATTATTACATTCAAATTCTTAGCTCATGATTTTAACGAAAACTTTTGGCCTTGATTTTACTATATTTGTATACACATTTAATATTCTTAAATGTATTCCATAATTGAGCACACATTCAAGGATGGGCAATAAATACTGCTTCAACTTTAGTTTCAATCATCTTGTTCAAAATATGATTATGAAATAATTTCTAAGAATTTAATGTTTCTTTCCTCAGATAATCTCTTTGGGATAACTAGATTATTTAATCTTGTATTTTAAGCTCCTTTTATTCCTAGGCATCTGGATTAAACAATTTCGTTGATAACAAAAAGTATTCATTCCATTGTTCTGCTCTCACAGGCGGGACTGCATTAACTATCTGTTTCCAAATGCCTAAAACAGTGGCTGGCTTACAGCTAGTGTTCAATAAATAAATGTTTATAAAATTAATGACAATTTAAAAGTACTGGCCTTTGGGGTGAAGAAGTGAATAAGAAGCTCATTCAATAAAAACTGTAATATGAAAAGGCTTCAAATCACTTTCCTAATGTATATGTGAGACACTACATCTTCAATAGAAAATATTTAGATAAGAAACACATGCCAATTTACCTAGGTAACACATTAGATATATATCCAGGTTTTTTTGAGTATTGGATATATTGCCTCAAGCTTTAGCAATGTTCAAACTTTAAGCCAAAACCAGTAAATAGGGATTGAAAACCTGAGAGCACATGAAAGCACTGAGTTTGTGGCGTGAATTTGAGATGGTTGAAAAGGAGACTGCATTTTCCAAAATGAAAATATAATTCTCAGAAAACAAGAGCAACACTGATCTTTTGAAAGTGAAGATTGTCTTTACACAATTTGGCTTTTGTGCTCTAATGTAGTTTACCCAAGATAAGGTCTGTACACACAGAACCTGCTCTGGGAAAGCCATAGTGGTTTCCTCCATAAGTGGAGAAGGATATGGGACTTTGGGGAACACTAGCCTGACACTGAACTTCTTGCTCTGACATCCCTGGAATAAGGATTCCACCCTAGAGGTCACGGCACACTCACGCAGTGGTGCAGCCCCGCTCAGTTCTGGGTTGCCATGAATGAACTGCATTGAAGGAGGATTTCAAAAGTAGCTATTTGTTGTCAGTTATGGCATGAAATTGCTGATGATCACTTAAATGAGAGATTGGTCCATTATTATCTTCCTATTTCACACTGTTTGAGCTCAGGTCCTATAAGGAGATAAGGAGCCTTTCATTTCACTCTTAAATGATTTCCTGGTCTTCCAAGGAAAAGGCGAAGTGCTCTAGAACAAGACAGTAGCTGGTCCTCTCAAGGAAACAGGCTGGGGGGCTAAAGAGGGATGTCCCAGCTCCTTAAAATGTTCCTTACATTCTTGCTCCATCCCTTTCCTCCCCACTTAGAAAGAAAGAAATAGTGGATGCTGTCAAATAATTTCCCAAATCCCTAGGGCAGCCATTATCCTCAGACCACGAGTCACAACAATCAGGTCCAGATCCATGGGGTCAACCAGTCACCTACCATCCTCTAGGGTGACTGTTATTCAGAATCTGTAAACAAAGACCCTGGGCAGGTATGAACCTCCCAGCCCAGCACCTGGAATGAAATACATGCTCAGGAAACAGTGTTTATTATTTAACCTTGTGTCCCTTATGGAAGTGAAACTATCACATTTGCATTTGAGAAAGAAGAAAGATCAAAAGCATCCACACCCCTTAGGAGAAGGAAGGGCCCTTCATGTCAATGAAGTCTTTAAGAAGAGCCTTAGTAATGAAGTGGGGATCAGGGCCTGAAATGCTGACCTGACCGGACACAGCCAGGGTGAAGTCTGCGTGGGGCAAGGGTCCTGGCCTGCTTTGCCCCTCCCTCCTCAATAGCCCTAAGTCGCACCTGGAGAGCAGACTTGACAGCTTCGGGGGCCAGGGTTACCAAAGAGAGCAGCGCCACTGTAAGAAGCGGCATGAGTCTGCTGCTTCAGAGAACCTGCTGAGGGTGGTGGGGAGTGAGGTCAGATGGGAGGGCAACACTCATGCCACCCCCCTCAGTGGGGCCCTGCCGCTCTATATTGGGAACTCTCCAGCTGTCCCACACTCCATCTCTCACAAGGTATGGCCCATAAGAGCAGCACTGCCCAAGTGCTTTCCGATCTCCCCACCTGCTCCTCTAGAAAGAACCAAACAATCCAGTGCTTTGAAAACAGTCCCCTTGGAGATTCAGAACAGATCTGAAGGATTCGAAAACCTCAGCAATGGAGGCGCTTGTTGTATTTTGTTCAACAGAACATATTCCAAGTGTCTTTAGCCAAGAGCTCTTTTAAATCCTAACCCCCATTGGCTTCCCCCGGAACTCCCTTTCAGAAATATCTAAAGAGGCTGAAGATAGAACACATTGGGCCCTTAGACAGGAAAAATATGTACATCTTTATTTTCACTCACCACTAACTAAAGTTCAGCATTTCCTTCCATTATGAATGCAGGCAGCCCACCAAAGTGAGTGGTACCTGTGTCCTCATCACCAAGAGAAATCATATTTTCATTTTTATTTTATTTCATTTCATTTTCATTTTCATTCCAATTCAACAATTATTGCAAATACCATTCACATTCATCACTACTTCTTCTTTTTTTTTTAGGGCCTCACCCATGGCATATGGAGGTTCCCAGGTTAGGGGTCAAGTCAAGAGTTGTAGCCACTGGCCTATACCACAGTCATAGCAACGTGAGATCTGAGCTGCATCTGCAACCCACAGCACAGCTCACAGCAATGCCAGATCCTTAACCCACTGAGCAAGGCCAGGGATTGAACCTGCCTCCTTTTGGATACTGGTCAGATTTGTTTCCGCTGAGCCACAGCAGGAACTCCCCATCACTACTTCTAAATCATCTTGGTCACTGATGCATGGCCAGTGCCATTAATCCATTAATAAAGCACATATGTTAGTATATCACAAATTTATTCTTTTAATAGTTAGATACTGCATTTTAACATAATTAGTTTCTCTGCAAATTTAGGGCTTTGTACATTTAAAAACATTATTCTAAGAAGGGGTCCATGCACTTCACAAGAATAGCCCAAGAGATCCAGGGCACAGAAAAGGTAAATAACCCTATTTTGCTTGCCTTTGAATGGGGTGGCCAGGCAGCCAGATCACCATGTACTATTTTCTTAAAAGTCTAAGGCTACGTCAGAGGCTGCTTTTGGAAACGTGAGACCAGTGTGAGGCCAGTAAACAGGGACACTGATGTCAGTAAAGAGCTGGGAGGGCCCTGTGAGAAGGTGAGCAAAGGGCAGAGCTTCAGGACAGGGCCAAGAGGCCACACCGCTCCCTTTGCCTCCATTGTCAGGAGCGCCTCCACTGTCAGGAGCGCCCAGTAGGTCTCAAGGTCCAGAGCTGGAGGTCTATAGGCTACCATCTCCTGGCTCGAAGAGAAAATGGCAGAATGTAGAAAGGACAGGAACCCTTCCAAGTTAAAAAGGACAGGAAACTCCCAAGGTTCATCTGAGAGCAAATGTTGGAAAGGCATGGTCTCATGGCTGCTGGCTGGTCTGAGGTTCCCTTCTGCATCTTGCGAGGCAAATGCAAACGCCTGGCACAGGTGGAATTAGTTACACGTTCTCCTACAGCACCAGAAGGATTAAACCTCCATAGTAACTTGGTTACTGAAGATGAAATGGTCATGAATTCAACTGACAGACAGGATGAAGTTCATCAAAATGCCATGGTACCACATGATGAATAACTGCAGAACAAATAATTGTTGAGAAGTAATTATTAATATAAATCTGGCGTAAGGTGGAGAAGACACTCCTGTCCATAAATACAGTTGTTGCATGAGTACCTCCACTGGAAGAAGGAAAGAAAATGCCTCACCCCAAAGTAATGGTTTTCCTTTTGAAATGGGATTTTTTTTTTTTTTTTTGTCTTTTTGCCTTTTCTAGGGCCGCTCCCATGGCATATGGAGGTTCCCAGGCGAAGGGTCAACTCAGAGCTGTAGCCACCAGCCTACACCAGAGCCACAGCAACGTGGGATCTGAGCCACGTCTGCGACCCACACCACAGCTCATGGCAACGCCAGATCCTTAACCCACTGAGCAAGGCCAGGGACCGAACCTGCAACCTCATGGTTCCTAGCCGGATTCGTTAACCACTGCGCCACGATGGGGACTCCTTGAAATGGAAATTTTAAAATCACCAGTGTCTGGTTCCCCCAGCACAGCACAGCTGAATCAGAATGAAATCAGAATGCACATGCTTCTCTAGGTTCCCAGGAGAGGATAAAGTGCTGCCAGGGACTCACACCCTACATTTATTGTTAGCTCAACCCATCAACTGTCTGTGACCTTCTCAGTTCAGAGGTGCCAAATGGGCCAGGATGCCAAGCAAGTTAACCAGCCCATCAGTTCGGGTGTGAGCATTGTAACCCAGCAATCTGTTAACAGCTATGCTGTCTTTACTAGCAGGAATATGCAAACTATCTTAACTGACCTCCACTCACTTGCTTTCCAGAGCTGTAACACTGTACCCCATGCCATACCCCAGCCCATGCGCCATGTTGGCAACATTTCCACTGCCTGATGTTTGCTGATTGAAAAAAAAAATCTCTGAGAAATTTCGGGGAGGGTAAGGTTGAAATGAGTTCGGGCTTTAGAGTCCAAAGAAAGAGGATCCAAAGTATGTATTTCCATTTAACTGTGTGCCTTTGAACAAATTACTTAACTTTTTAGAGGCTATTTCTTCATTTATAAAATAGGGATGATGGAAACTTCAATATTGGATTTTGAAGATTAAATGGGAGAATATGAATACCTTACTGGTACATATTAAATACATAAATTGAGAGAGGTTTTTTTTTTCTAGTAAGAAGCTCTCCCTCACCTATTTATTTTCATTATAATTGAAGCCAATTTCAATGTAGCTTATATTTACTAAAAACTGAAAATTTCCTAACATAAAATTTTTAAGTTATACACATCAGGGAGGGACCAACTCCACTGTTCTCTAGGAACAGAAACTGACAGCCACAGCCAGGTAATGCTCCTTTACTCAGCATCACTCACACAACAGTCCTAAATGGACTTTCATCTTGATTTCTTCATCATTTATTTTGCTAGGTCATCACAGATACCCATAGGATGACTTGGCTTCAGAACGTAATCACTCAAGTAAGAAGGAAAAATAAAAACGAAAGCAGAATTTGAAAAACTGCAATTTCATACTCGTTGTCATTTGATATATTTCATTTTTTCCTAATTATTTTCACTTCGTGACTTAGAGCAAAATAATTCTCTTAACAAACAGACCGTTTTCTCTAACTATATCTGTCCGTAATGAGAATAGAAGAAAAATAAAAGTTCTCTTCCAATTTATTCTATTATTATCAAATGCTAATTGAGAAGGATATAATTTGCATATTTCAGAAAGCTGTTAAATGAATTAGCTAATGATTAAGTACTTTTGAATTAAAAACTAAACAATATTAGTAGGAAGGAGAAAGTACTTCGGCAGTTCTCCATTTCACACCATCAACCAAACAGGAAGACAGTAAAGAATAACATGAAGACTATGCTGGAAACTGGAGTAACAGTAGTGCCACAAAGGGTTCCTAACTATGCCTTTGCTTGTAGAAATGATGCCGATGACCTAAGTTGGTGATGCATACGTGGTAAATAATCAGTGACTGAATTGCTTTACCTTCGGAGTGAATTTTCCTACATAAGGGATAGAATTTGAGAAAATGACCAGAGGGACTCCTTGTGGGAAAGGCCAAGGGCACTGAGGGACCCCCAACCAGGAGGGTTTCCGAGGTGCCAACTGATGTTTCCATCTTGATTTCCCCCAAAGGCAGCATCAGAACAGTTTAGGCCTAGTGGGTGAAAGAGGTACCAGCAAGAGTCTGGGGTGTTAGTGGGAAGCTAGGAACAAAGATCAGGGATCCCTACTGTGAGGCTTCCTGGCTTCCCTTGGTCTGTTTGTGGCTTATTGCTAAGCTCTTTCTCCACCAAGATGAGCAATTTAACTCCCAGAAACGGACCGCAGGGAAGGATGTGGTAAAACCTCTTCCTAAGTAACCCAGTGATGAAGCCCTGGGGAAGAAAAGAGAGGCCAGGACTCCAGGAGAGCATCCAAACTGGGCTCCCAAATTGGATTGGAAGAAGCTCCAAATCAGAAGGAGGCTGAAATGCTGAGGCCTCGGACAAGGGGACAAAAACCAGTCTGAACCATTTGTTTGAGGAAGGCCTGCCCCCTTCTTCTGGTTTGGAGCAGAGGCTGAGTCTGCAGCCACCTGCTGCAGGGTGAATGGCTGACTCAGTACAGGAAGTGTGGGCAGGTCTTTCAATAAATATGAAAGGAATGATTTTTCAGTCAACCAGGAACCAGTATGGGGAAACTTTGGTTCTTTTTTTTTTTTCTTAAGCTAGTTAAAGTTTTCATCATAAAAAGCAAAACCATACAATTACTAGAAGAAAATATAGGTAAATATTCCCATAACTTTATGAAAAAATGCTTTTTAATTCTGACACAAAAGGCAGAACCTATAAATAAAAAGACTGAAAGCTTAAATAATTAAAACATTTTCAAAAAAGTAAAAGTATAACCCTGCACATAAAATCCATATAATTAAAAATCAAAATGCAAACTGGAAATGGTCTACAAAAGATATACTATAAAAATGATCAATATGGTTAATATGTTTTAAAATTTCTTGGAAATAAATAATATATATGATCATCCTGGCAAAACCATAAGTAAAGAATAGACTAATTATAAAAGAATTTCCAGTGAATACACAAAAAGTGTTCTTCATTAATAAAAAGCATG
This sequence comes from Sus scrofa, assembly GCF_054392235.1. Taxonomy (NCBI): domain Eukaryota; kingdom Metazoa; phylum Chordata; class Mammalia; order Artiodactyla; family Suidae; genus Sus; species Sus scrofa. The sequence continues at coordinate 160,787,065 of NC_139383.1, read as the reverse complement.
AACCAAACCAAAAAAACACTATAATTATCTATCAAGTTGGCAAAAATATTTAAAAAAAAAATCTGGATACAAATCATTAGATATTTTCAGAGCATTTTATCAAAGGCATTAATAATACACAACCCTTTGGCCCAAAAATTCCACTACTAAAATTCATCCTAAGCAAATTATTGCATAATAAACAAAGAGCCTCAATAGGGGAGATTTACCATGCTGTTTCTAGAAAGAAAAAATTATAAGCAATCGAAATGTCCAACAATTAGCAATTAGTTGAGTAAATTACAAACAACATGTCATATAATAATATTTTTATTTATAATGATAAATGTACATCCACTGATAGGGAGAGATGTTTATTATCTATTAATTGAGAAGAGCAGAATACAGAAAAGTGTTTATAACATGATCCAGTTTTGTTTCTGAATTTATGGTTAAGCCTGTCCAGAAACGCAGTGGTTTTGTCTGATTGGTTGGTGAGATTCTGAGTGAGTTTTGTTGATATATCTAAATTTTCTCCAATGAATATTATTTATGTAATTTAAGAGCTTAAAAGAAAAAAAATCTTGATTATAGTGTAAGAGTTCAGCAGATGCATTTTAAGATTCCAAGCACAGATGGAAAGCGGACAGCAGATAAGAACATGTGACTCTCTATGACTGAGAGTTTCTACGTGAAGGAGGAAAAAAAATCTTTTCTCTCCTCTGAGGTTCTCAGCTGGGATTCTCCTTACAATAGACAGATGAACAAGAGAAAACAAACTGACTTTATTAACAAGTACAACTCACATAAACATGGGAGAAACAATGAGAAGAAGAACTCAAAAAGGGGGCAAGAACTTGGGCTTTGGGACCATCTGCAGGGAGTGAGGAGGCAAGTTGTGGTAAGGGGGCCAGGAAACTGGTAAACAAGATGTAGGTCATTGTCTTCTGCAAAGATCAGAGTCTCTTATGACCTAGAGACAACCGTCTCCTTCTACAGACTGGGAGACAACTTTACAAGGAAAGATTTCCTTTATAAATGTAAATTTCTTATAAAAGGGTAACTTACAGTCTGTTATCAGAGTTTCTCCTGTCTGCTGTTTCTTTAAAAATCAGTTCAAAACATTTGCAATGGCATATTCTGGTCTCCTACTGCTATTAGTCCTTTAATAAGCCAAGATTAAGGCTCTTTATAAGACATCCACATCAAGTCAGGTTCAAGCACAGAAAGACCTTATTACAGGTGAGTGTTGACAGCTCTCATTTTCAATATTAACTGAGCTAAAACCACGTTAATTCAAAATAAACATTTGTTTTTTTTAAATCCAAGGCATTAGTTGATCTTGGTTTTTATATGCACAAAGTTATATGTACAAGGAAATTGTCGGTCATTGTCCCCAAGGACATTTTAGAAAAAAGGAAAAATATTAATAAGCTTTATATTTTGTCTTCAGAGTGTGCTTGGTTACTTTTTTTGATTTGAAAAATTCTGCTCCAATTTATTTGTCATCGTTTTTGATGCCATCTTGAAAATTCAACAGGGATCATGCTGACCTCTTTTCCTTTGCAAAGAGCTTAATAAAAACTGGACAAAATTCGCATTTTAACAGCAGTAATATCTTAGCAAAAGAAAATGACTGTCTAAGTCTGCAAAAAAATCCATCTGGGTGTTTTTTGGACTTTATTTCTAATCAGACACAATATTTGAGAAGTAATTTATCCACTGCACAAAAAAAAACTTAAACTCTTCTTTAACCAATTAAGAAGAGTATTGTTTGGAGTTCCTGTCGTAGCTCAGTGGTTAACGAACCCAACTAGTATCCATGAGGATGTGGGTTTGATCCCTGGCCTCGCTCAGTGGGTTAAGGATCCGGTGTTGCTGTGAGCTGTGGTGTAAGTCGCAGATGCAGCTTGGATCCTGTGTTGCTGTGGCTCTGGCATAGGCCGGTGACTACGGCTCTGATTCAACTGCTAGCCTGGGAACCTCCATATGCCATGAAAGCGGCCCTAAAAAGACAAAAAAAAAAAAAAAAGTGTTGTTTTGTAGAATTTGAGAACAATGCTACCTAATATGTGATACGGGGCTGGACTGGGAGGCTAGGAAACCGTAAAGCTTCTCCCTGAGATCTTTACCTCTTTTCCTGCCATACTCAGTTTGAAAAATGGGGAAAAACAATTTCCATCTTTTTCCCGCCTCATAAGGATTAACTGGATAATCCGTCAACAGCAGGAATTGAGAATACTGAGCTCTGTAGAGTCTGCTTTCACATTAAATGAGCAAACGGAATTAAAAGAGCAATTTCATGCTTAGAGAAGGCTCAGGCTCTGGGGGTGATCCCCGTGCAGGTGGATAAGGGGAGGCCCCTCTTCAGTCTCAACCTCTCGCATGGAAAAAGGAAATGAGGTGCCCTCCCAAAGGATATGTTTTACCTAAAACCAAGCCTAATAATAGCCTGTGTTTTATTTTTTAAATTTTTTTGGCCACACCCATGGCATGTGGAAGCTCTGGGGCCAGGGATCCAATCCAATCCAGCAGTGACAATACCAGGTCCCTAATCCACTAAGCCACCAGGGAACTCCTGTGGTTATTTTTTAACATGCCATCTACCTGTGCTCCTATAGGTGCCACAGATGCCAACCCCACTTAAAACCAGCTGACAGGACTGTGATGGGTTAACTAAGAGGAACTAAGGAAAATGGAAGTTAAAAAAGCTAACTTCCTGCAACCTAAAATGAAATTATTAAGCTCCTCCTAGTGAAACAGACTATGACCCTATGGTCCTTCCCTCCCACCCCTTGTCCTCTGCCTGCCTTTTGTCTGTAGAAAAACTTTAGTCAAATAATAAGTTTAATCAGAGAAATGAGAAAATGGAGAAGCAAAGGAAAGCAGTCAAACAAGACCAAATAATAATAGTTTAGTCATTAAGCAAAGTCAAGGACCTTCAGTTTCTCCTCAAATGCTAAAGAAAATATTCTGAGCCATGTCCTGTGTGTGAGCTGCCTTGTAGATACTGAAACCACCACCAGGTGGAAGAAGTTAACTACATGATCACCAGATTGTCGCCATGACATCAGCTGCCACAACTTTAAGAACTGCCCTCAAGGAAATGGGAACAAACCAACCCTGGAGCTGAAGACTAACTGTACTTAAAACAATCAAGATAATGCTGATTAAACCACCACATGGCCAATTTCAAGATGACTGTCAAAGTTGACTGTGCTGTTTCTGCATGTAGCCCCCTCCCTCTGCTATACACCCCCTGAAACTCCTCTTGCCCACGGGTTGTCAGTGGGGAAAGTTGGCCTTTGGACAGAAGTCTGCCCTACCCCACCTCCACCAGTGGTCTCTGAAATAAAGCAAACGTTCCTTTCCACCAAACTTGCCTTTTTATTATCTGTAGAGCGTTATGCAGCTGGACCCCACTTTCTGGAACACTAGTGCTAGTTTAAGGCATAGTTTCTGCCTTCAAGGAGCTTGTGGTTTTGCCAGACTTATGTAGTTTCAACAGAGAGAAAGAGACAGAGAGAGAGTGAGACCTAATATCTGTACCAGATGAGAGAGCATGTCCCCCATTATCTCTCCAGTTCTCCGGATTGACCAAAAAAAGGTTAAAATCTCTAAGCCCTTAAACTGAAGAGCCGCCTTCCTATATATTTTACCTTTTCATGCAAGGAACAACTATCTGCTAAAGCTGACAGGCAGAAGAGTGAGTGCATTTGAAATGCTTGCACAAGCACGAGCGCATGCACGCACGCACACACACACACTCTGTAGGCACTACACAAAAGGCTAAAGAGAAATAAGCTATCTAGGTTTAATTTATGTTTTCTTTGTTTTTTTAACATTGTATTAATGCCCTGTGACTTGCTAAATGCAAATATATGAAAGGAAGACACTTATAGGGGAGGAAACGTTTGGTTCCAAAAAAACTACGATTTCAATCTATCACTGGTTGCATTTGAATAAACAGAAAAGCCATCTAAACCTTTTGAATTTTAATACATTTTAATGGCCTCTATATTCTTCCAAAGTGCCTTCATACTTATATAACATAATGAACTACCTACCTGATTCAAATTCTTTCACTGCCTAGTTAGATGTGGAATTTGAGCTGGCAGGCCAGCTGGAGAGAGTAGTAGCAGCTGTTGTAAATTCAAATGCATTTTTATAGGAAAAGATACAAACTTCACCCTGGATAATTTACTGTGCTGTTTATTGCACACCTGGGCACTGAGTTTCATTACCTGCCCACCCTGGTCAGAAATGGAAGAAAATGGCCATGAATCAATCTGGTTTGTCATCTGTATCTGGTTGGGGAGGTCTAGTTACTGCAACATTAGTTCAATCCAAATAATGAGCTAAAAGCTGGGCTGAAATGGAGCCATTCCTTAATCAAGGAGGACCAACCCCCCAGTGCAGAACAGTTGAGAGCCTCTTCACCTCCCGCCTCCCATCTTCCCAGGAAGCTGCTGGGAGTGGGAGGGGCTGGGACGGGGAGGGGCACTAACCTCACCAGCACTAAATGTAACAGTTAAATGGAAATCTGAGTTCGGGTCCAATAATGGGAAGAAGACTGGAGACCGGCTCAAAGGGATCACAGCAGCATTTCCTGAAAACACCGGAGCGGTGACTCCTTCCACCTTTGGAGATTATTTTAAGAATGTGCTGAGAGCTAAGGTCTGTCTCTCTAGCAGTTCAAGGCCATCCTGAAGGAGGCCATGACCCACGTTATACCACGCAAGAGAGACAGTCAGTTCTGAGGTGGCCCCAGACTTCCTCTGCCCTCATTCTGTGTGTACACAGTGCAGAAACTTCTAACAAAAATAGTGCTGAGGGCCCAGAAACAGGTACCTCTCTATCTTCTAAATAATCCTCACAACAGCCATGCCATCGGTGTTATTAACCCCAGCTCAAAATTGTGGAAACTGAGGCTGAGAGAGAGTAGGTCCATATTTGTCCAGGATACACAGCTAGTAAATGGCAGAAAATGTAGCCTCTACCCCAGAACCCCGGGGTCAGGCATCACCCTCCTCACACTGGCTCCCGTGAGGCAGGAACTTGATTTCAAAGAACCCAATTAAAAAAATAATGGACCAGAGCTCACAGGAGCCTTAGGCCCCTGAGCCCTCTGAGGCTGGGATGGCCCATGTCGCAAGCTGGGCATCAAGCCTGATCCCCAGTGAAATCTTTATAGCGCCATTTAATACCTGCGCTTAATCTCTGGGCCATAAATTTAAAAGGGAATAGGAAGAAAGACAGTTTTCATGAGCATTTCAGGACAAAGAAAGTCTTGATTATCAGTTATTTTGAACAAGTAACCAAGTCCATTATTCACATTTTACTTACATATCCTCTGTCATGTTCCAGAAATAACTTAAGGCAACTGTCCAGATTTTCTAATTCAACCCCTGGAAAGTTTTTTGTTTTTTTGTTTTTTTGTTTTTTTTTAGCTTTGTTTTTATTAACCAGTTTGGCACTCCCTGCAGCCTAAATTTACAGCATGAGTTTTATGCCTGCTCCTTCAGTTTGTATAAACCCACAACCTGACAATGAAACAAGTACATAAGTCATTTAGGGATCCAGTTGCCAAGAGGTTGTATGAGTCAGGGCTGGGATGTTACAGACGCCTGAGGCGGGACTCGCTGAAGGCAGCCTGGCAAGCAGGCCAGCAAAGATGTAGGAGGGTGTGTGCGCACGCGTGTGAGCTGTGTCTGTGCTTGAGTATACTTTAATTAGGCTCCTTCGGTCTACAGGGAGGAGAGACAAGAGTTTGCATCTGGTGATGAGGTTTATTGGAAAATATGTAGAGAAACAAGGACGCCCAGGCAATCCCTCCACAGGTGGTCAAGGAGGTCCCTGGGGACACAGGCTGTTCTGTCACTCACACTGTTTGCTCCCAGGGTTACTATGTCTGTGGTGTCTCCACTTCTAGGCTCCTCCAATGCCCCCTCCCCCTACCACCTTAACGGGATCAATCACCACCCACTAGGGGGCCCTCCAGCCAGGCTGTGCCTCCATCTCAGTCTGGCTTGTGTCCTGCAGGGTCCATAACCAGCTGTGTCCAGTACAGGGAGGTCACTGTTCAGATGGTGGTGACCCTAGAATAAACAACCATCCCATGGGTCCCCATCAGGCTCTCCTGAGATACAAGGGTCTGCTATTAGGACACTGGGACCACACGAGAGCCACCAGGGATCAAGGCAAGCCTCTCTCTTGGAGTTGTCATCACCCCCTGTGGCTTCTATCTGCATTATTCTGCCTCGTTAAAGGGCTTTGTCATCTCTGGCCTAAATTCTAGGGGAGCCAGTGTAGTTGGTTTATCAGGAAGAGCCCCAGAAACTGCCAGGTGACAAATGGATCAGGAACACGCTTGACAGTGGTGTCAGCTGGGCCCTGCCCTGCCCACATGGCTGGACTCCCTTCACAGAAGCCCCTCTAAGTCAGAGGGGACAGAGGGGGGAGCAAAACACTAACCACATAATCAGCAAATGACCCTGCACCTTCCTTCCCAGGTACGGGCCCATGAGAACTGCCAACATGAACTCAGATCCCCGTGGGCCAATGACTGCCACAGAATTGTTCACAACAGCCAAACGGTGGAAACAACCCAAGTGTCCATCACACGCATGGCATGGGAAACCAAAACGCACTCCATTCACAAAATGGAATGTTCTTCAGTCACAAAAAGGGGCAAAGGACTGAGAAATGCTACAAAATGGAAGAATCTTGAAACAATACACCAAGTGACAAGCCATACGGAAAACTAGAAAAATGGAAAAATTCACAGAGAAGGATGGGGGCTTGAGGTTACGAGGGCCTGGGGGAGGTGTGGGAGTCACTGCTTCAAGGTTAGAGGTTCTGCTTGCAGTGTTAAAAAAAAAAATGTTTTGGGGAGTTCCCATCGTGGCTCAGCAGAAACGAATCTGACTAGCATCCATGAGGACACAGGTTTGATTCCTAGCCTTGCTCAGTGCGTTAAGGATCCAGCATTACCGTGAGCTGTGGTGTAGGTCGAAGACGTGGCTCGGATCTGATGTTGCTGTGGCTGTGGCGTAGGCCAGAAGCTACAGCTCCGATTGACCCCTAGCCTGGGAACCTCCAGATGCCACGTGTGTGGCCCTAAAAGACAAAAAACAAAAAAACACAGTTTTGGAAACAGAGGTCATGGTTGCACAAGAGTGTGTGAATGTAATCAATACCACTGCCTTGTAAGGTTAAAATGGTGACATTTATGTTTTATTGTGGTTTTTATTGGCTTTGCCTATAGCACATGGAAGTTTTCCGGGCCAGGGATCGAACCAGCACCGCAGCAGCAACTCAGGCCGCTGCAGTGACAACACCATATCTTTAACCCACTGCGCCACAACAGAACCCCATATGTTTATTGTTTTACCACACACACACACATACACACAAAAAAAACCCTGCGGGCCTGGGGAGATGGAAGGAGCGGCAGCCACTGTGCTGGGATGTTGCTGCCTTAGGCGCAGAGACAGATATCTGTAGAGATGCCCAGTGGTCCCAGGTGGTCCTCCCTCTCCCTAGTTTCCTGCCCGCTGGGCTTGCTCCCCAGGGCAGCTCCCGGCAGTCACCTGGCAGAAGCCCTCAGAGGCCAGGTTCTCACAGAGATGCAGAAGTTTCTGCAATGCCCCCCCGCCTCCACCATCCTTTATGTACACCTGCAACCATGACCACACATCTCTGCACCTTCCCAGCAGCTCTGCCTGTCCACCTGCAGCAGATGAAACACGGGCAGGTCAGGTGACTGTTCTCTGACCCTTCCAGACATCCCCCTCCCAGGATCCTCCAGCTGGGAGGCTCCTAAGCCCACCTTTCATTCCTTGTTCCCAGAACACTTGAGGGACTCCTGGCTGGTAGAAGGACCCCACTCCTGGTCCCACTGAATGTTTTCCTTCGTGAAGAACAGGCTGCTTCTTCCTCTCTGATCAGGCAGCTGCAGATGGGGTCATTTCAACCACTATCTTGTGGGGCAGGGGTCCCATCACAATTGAGAAAAAGCATTTTCCACATGTATCACATCTCCACAATTGACAGGAATGTGTTATGAATTCCAGGAGATGAAACAGACTCAGAGGGGCCCCGGGAAGTTGCCAAAGTTGGGACGTGTTTTACAAGTGATTATTATTGAGCTCATTAGTGTTATCCTCTCTGTCTTTCACTGTTGTTATTGATTTTCAGATTCACCCATCACCGAGCATCTGGGCACATGTCCAAGGCAGATGCACGCTTAATTAAACCCCAGTACACACGCTCTTGCACTCACATGCATTTGTCCCTGAATAATAAATCAAGGGAATGTCAGGGTGGTCACGTGGCCCTGGAATCTCAGGAAGTGAAAGTTGCTAAACTCCAATAGGTCCCAACAACTTTGAAAGCTCACTGTTGGGTAAGTTCCTGTTGTGGCTCAGAGGGTTTAGGACCCAATAAGTATCCATGAGGATGTGGGTTCCATCCCTGGCCTCACTCAGTGGGTTAAGGATCTGACATTGCCACAAGCTGCAGTGTATGCCACAGATGTGACTCGGATTCAACCCTTAGCCTGGGAACATCCATGTGCTGCAAGTGCAGCCCTAAAAAGAAAAAAATAATACAATAAAAAAAAAAAAACTTCAAGGCCCTCGTGCAAGGCCCAAGGGGACAGAGCTTTTGACAGCATGAAAGCTCATCCAGTGTCTGTCCACACATGGTGACAGATTTCCCACTCTTCCCCAGGGAACTCAGGTTGAAATAGTTCACCTCTTCCAAGAGTATAAATTTTACTCATAGCTTAAAAAACTTTGGGCCAGAATCCAGTCTTAACCTGGGGCCTCTTTGCCTACACCCAAAGGACATTTGTCAATAACTGGAGACCTCTGAGGGTGCCATAAATGGATGGGGTTTCAGCTGGCCTCAGGTGGAGTGAGGCCTGAGGTCTTGCTGACTTCCCTGCAGTGCCCAGGATACCACAACAGCCAACCATCCAGCCAAGTGTCACCAGGCCCAAGAGGGAACCCCTACCCTATACTCATTGTTCTAAAGACTGTTAGAGGGTTAAAACAATTACAACTTACTTCATGTTTGGGGCTGCTACAACAGAATACCAAAGACTGAGTGGCTTGTAAAAAATGGAAATTTATTCCTCACCCTTATAACAGGCTGGAAGTCCTAGATCAAGGTTCACAGATGCCATCTTCTTGCTATGTCCTCATGTGGCAGAAGGGACAAAGGAGCTCTCTGGGGTCTCTGTTTTAAGGGCACTAATCCCATTGACAAGGACTCATGACTTAATCACCTCCCAAAGGCCCCACCTCCAAATACCATCACATTGGAGGTTAGCATATGAGTTTGAGGGGGACATAAATATTCAAGCCATAGTACACAGTACACATTGAACATTTTTACTTCTAACTTCAAACCAATCTGTCATGCCAGAAGTTCCCAGGCCAAGGATCAAACCCGGACCATAGCAATGACAATGCCTAATCCTTAACCCTCTGAGCCACCAGGGAACTCTCAACAGTAGTTTTTCTTACTTTGCAATTAAGAAATGAGAGGTTAGCAAAAGTGGAAAAGGGAACAAGGAAGGGATGAATGGTTGTGATAACTTCTTTGGTGAGGGTGAGGGGAAAAGCACAGAATACGATTTCCAGGTTTTTGAACTTTCCATCATACCTCAACACTGTAAACCTGGTGCCCTTCTAGCCATTCCAATTTATTGAAACTGGTTATCAAAACATGATGACCTCATCATTGACCAACCAAGCTGCTGATTTCAACCATTATCCTATTTGATTTGTCTGTAGTCTTTTTAGCCATTTGAATGTTTTCTTTTTTAAGGCACATTCAGTGTGCATTGTTTTTAAGTTTTAACACAAACAGTTTTAAGCTCATTCAGTTAAGCATAGGGGATAAAATGAACAAAATTCCCTCTCTCAATAAACGTAAAGTCTAGTGGGAAACAGCTATTAAGTGAGCAGTTATGCACATATGTCTTACATAACTGTGCTAAGTGCTATAAAGAAACAAGATCGCTCCAGGAGTTCCTCATAGGGAACCTCCCTTGTCTTGGAATAAAGGAAAAACTCCCTGAAGAAATGGTATGTCAACTGGGACATGAAAGCTATGTAGGAATTTACCAGATTATGGCGGACAGAAAACAAGAGCCAGAGGAAGCCACATGCAAATTCTGTGGACTGGGGAGGGCTCAGTGCATCATGGGAAGTGGAGGGGCCACTGTGACCCAGAGGAGGGATGGCCCGGGATTGTGGCCGGGGGAAGAGGAGAGTAGCAGAAGGGCTAGTCACCTTGGATCCTGTCCCCCACAATAAGAACTTTGAACCAAAGTCACAACAGGCCACTGACAGCCTACAGGCAAGAGAGGAACTTAATCAGATCTGCATTTTTAAAGCCACCATTGGACACAGTGTAGATAAGAGGCTGGCAGCGAGCAAGGGCCGATGGGGGGGCCAATTAGGAAGCAGTTCTTCATCCTTGAGTCAGGGGTAAGGGTGAGGAGAGGAGAGGGTTGGGCTGTGTAAGAGACAGAGGGAGACGCTGTATAAGTGACAGATACAAAGAGGGCACAGAGGGAGGCACCCTGTGAAGAAAAGTGGGAAAAAAGGGTTCGGTTTGGACCCCAGCAGATGTGGTGACATTTTAGTCTTGAGCTCAGAGGTGGAGCAGGAAGCCTCAGCGCTGTGCCTTATGGGCACCTTCCCTCCTCCCTCTGAACATCCCCACCACCACACACACACACACACTACAGACTTAATATCTCACCTGTGGTCCAGATCCACACACTGTAACTACCCCCAAACTTCTCCAGGTCCCCTTCTGTGTCTCAACAAACCCAAATCTGAATTAATTTTCTTTCATCAAAAAAGTGAAAGCAAAACCAAAGGCAAGGGCCTCTGTAGATGGCATTATTCTCTACTCCAAACTGGGCATCATCCTCCTCCTGAAAGCCAGTCATTCACAAAAAATGTCCTTTTGGATCCAAGCCTGCCCTGACCCCTCCTCGGGCCCAGTCCAGACACTGGGCTCCACGCTGATAGCCCAGTCTTTCCAAGTCCAGCAGAACCACATCGAACCAGCAGTACAACTTCAGCACCTGGAACCAACCACTGGTACCAACTGTGACATCTCTGCAGCCCCCTCTGAGGACACAGGGCTGAGCTGGGCACTTGGAGCACAGCGAGGGGGTGGGGTAGAGGGCACGAACAGGAACTATCTCCCACCCAGGCCCCACCTACAGCCCTGTCAACCCTTCAGACTCCCCACACACACCTTGAACGACCCTGCCACGCACCTGCTGCTCCCTCCCAACTGCCTGAGACCTCCAGGGTGGCCCTGCCTGCTCCAAAGGAGCCAGTGCCTCCTCTGGGCTCCCACGGGCCACACTCACAAATTTGTTGTCACAAGGACACAGTGTTTTGCAACTTCTGTGTTGGGTTGTCTGTGTTTTCAAAAGTCCCTGATGCCCTCTCTGAATCTTTAGGATAAAAGAAGCCAAGGGCTTATCCACCTGCTCTGAACCCTGGCTGGACACACCTAGGCCCCACCTTAAACACACACCTGCCTGGGCCTCCCCCTCGGAGACTCAGGTTTAAGTCAGGGAACCGGGCCTTGAGAGGGCCTTGGAGACCCCAGGAAGATGACATGCGCTCCAGCTGAGGACCACCGAGCAGCAAGGAAGGCATGCTCTTGGCAGAGCTTTTCAGGAAATGTGAGGGAGGGGCCACAGCAGGGAGACACCCTGCTCTCTGCACTGGACCAAAGGCTAGTGCTCCATCCAAGGGATTGGCAGTGAGCTGGAGGCTGGTGAGCTGGAGATCCTGTTATGTGTCTGAGCGGCTGTAATTTGCCTGAATGTGCTCAAACCAGATGGAGAAATTGGAGGCGAGAAGATTCTATGCCATAGAGCAGAGGTGTGTGAAGGAGTTCCTTATTTCTCCTTACACTGAACCCTTTTCTCAGGCTCTACACATAGGAAGGTATAGTTTGTGTTAAGCATGTCCCACATCTAAAACACAAGAGGTAATAATGTTTCTGCCCATTGAAGGTGCTTTGCAGGCATCTCAAGTACATGAAGGCAAGTTCATTACCAACAGGGTGAAAGGAGGCATTGGGCACCTAGCCACTCACACCAGGGCCCTTCAGCTGTTGCAGGGCCCACTCTCTATGCCAGGGGTCTTCATTTTTGTCTTTCTGTCCTCAGGGAATTTATTCCCACTGATTCTCTTGCCTCTGCTTCCGACAGGGCAGACGGATTCGCATGTGCGTGTGGATAAACAGGGATGTCTGCCTTTCTGTGATGGAAATAGTTCCAGCCCAGCTCAGCACCCACCTGGAGGACCTGAGCTCCACTGTCCACAGAGAAGCCAGCCAGGGAGACATCTGAAACCCTCACCCGTGGAAGACATGCGTGTGAGGAGAGGATGCCATTTGGGAGAGAACAAAATAGCACAACATGTAGGAAGTTGTGAGAGAAGGATTATTTAATCCTCTTCCAAAATGCTGGCCTCGCTCCAAGAGCAGCAGGCAGAAGACCAGTTTAGAAAAGTGAAAACTAATCTGAATAATGATGAGCGCGCCTGTGTCAGGAACCGGTGCTGCAAACTCATTTATAGCCTCATAAGTGAGGGAATAATTGAATCTTCCTGTGAAAATGAACATGCTGCATAAAAAGAGATCAAATTGGATTTTTCTCCCCAAGTCATAGGACAGCAATTCATATTGATGCCAAATGCAGTGGATAAACAATTACATAATCAAAGGAAAATCTCTCTTTAAAGTCTTACAAAGCCACTTAATTCCATTCTGTACGTTAGATTCCATTTAAACTAGTCCCAGGTTGAGTGGCCTGCGCCCCAAAGTTTTTTCTTAAATCCTGAAATAATGCTGCAGCTGAGGTCAGGTTCCGAAAGATATATTCTTGTATCAAAAACAAAAATAATGAGCGGCCTTCCTTAAACCTGGCTTCAGGTCCTGAGACCCTGTGTTCTATCCTTGAAAGAAGAAGCTGAGTGCTTGTGCCCGGGAAGTTCACCCCCGCCACTTCTGCCTCTTTTGCAAATGTCCACAAGGAACACAGTGACTTTGATCTGCTCCTTTGCTGGGGAACAGTTGAGAGCCTTTCCTAAGATTAATGGGGAAGGAGGTTTAGTTTGAACTTGGAATGCACCCTGAGCTGGACTAGCGAGGGGTCTGGTAGTGCAGTGTGAGAGCCTGCAGAGACTGGTTCCATTGTTGGAGTAGGTCTCTCCCTCCCCTTCTCCTCTGCTTAGAACCCAAATAGCATTTTCGAACTAGAATAGCTCACTTGTCTCAACACCCCCCACCCATCATCAACTGACAGGCACTATCTAAATAAAATACACAGAAATTATTTGTGACCAGAAAAAAAAACTCAAACATCATCATACTGAAAGAACATCGCAGGATAAGGGTTTGTGGATCTGGCCGTGAGTCTACACGGCAGTTTTCTAAGAAGCTGAACTTGGCTCCCAGGGTCAGCACCATGGCACTGATGGTCCCCACTGCTGGCTGGATGGTAGGCAGGGGTCCCAGTGCCTGAGCAGGCCACTCCTCTGTGCCCTCAAGGCCACCACGAGGCACTCGGTGGGAAGCAGCTGAGGCACAGAGAGGTTATTTATTTCCATCAGGATCACACAGCTGGTAAGCCAGCAGCCCAAGGCCAGAGCCCACGCACTTAGCGGCCACACTCTATTGATATTTTTCACACCCTCCTGAACAAGAAGCTGTACTAGAAATTTCACTACAAACTTCAAAGGTGGATGTTTATTGACCTCAAATTACAGATGAGGAAAATGAGGGTCTGTGGGGTCAGGGTAATATGACAATGATGGGGCATTTAGCCCCGGGGAGGGGGGGGCAGCACCAAGGCTAACCACCTGTGAGGTGGCTGCTGCAGCACATGAGTTATCTGGGACTCCCTCCAATCCCTGACTTGGCAGTCGTTCCCCAGTATGTCACTGCCACTTTGCCACTTTTCAGAAATCCACAAGTCCATGTCAAGTTCAAAATCCATTTCCCCCTTCTCCAGGACATTGTATGTGCACACATGTGGGTACATGTTATACATGCATATGAACACACATGCACACACATGGATGCACACACACAAATGCATGCGCACATGCAGGGCACACAGTCTAATCATTTGCCCACTTTAGAAACTTATCTTTCATACAAAAAGAAAATAAGATTGGTCTTTAGAATCATGGTTGCCTGCTAAGGAGGATGGGTACCATTCAAAAGAAATGCCTTTGGCTGAACACCATGATGAGCTTGTTATCTGGGTTTGGGAACAGGAGCTGGAGAGAGCTGATTTATTTCTGCATAAGAGAAGGATTAAGGTTGGAGTTCATGAGAATACCAAAGAAAAGGGCTGAGGAGATGGAGGGCCCAGTGGCACACGATGTGACCTCTCCCAGTGACCTCCCCATCCAGTTCATCACTTTCTTTGGGGCTTCCAACTTGGGTTTCAGGTCTGTCTGAAGGGCAACATAATGTATCAGGCCTGCCAGTCACAGCAGCTCCATTATCACCTTAATGAGCAGCATCGTGTCCAATTTAGTTTAACCACTATGAAGGGACCATTTTTCTTTTAAGAGCTTCTTGTTTCCATTATTCCAATCAAATATATCATCTCTTGCTTACTTTGGAGGTTATCCTATCTACCAGAATGTCATTAGTTACTGCTTTCAGGATTTTTATTAATAAGTGCTCACTGTGCTTATTATTTCTTTACTCAAACACATTTAATTAACACTCCCAGGTATCATCAGTGTTTGCCCCCCTTCCCAGCACTGCTGTTTGCTTTGCTGTGGATGCAAGTCATCTATTTATTTGTTTTCTCCATTAGCCACCTGGGAGCAGGCTGAAGGGTGGATGCCTGGAAGAAAAAAAATACCTTCTATACCGTTATGGTTTCCATTTTTCTGCCATTTTCTCACCCTTTTGTCATCCATCACTTATTCTGGCTTTCAAAACAACCCTGTTCGTTGACCCCAGCAGAGAAATAACTTCATAATTTTAATCCTATTTTCTGAAGCTTCCTCCCCACACACCTACCCTGAAATCATTCCCCACACTGATTCCCCATCAAGCAACCTCCTCCACAGACATTTTCGGAACAAATGAATACACACAGACTTTTTTTTTTTTTTTTGCCTAGACAGAGCACAAATCCCTAAATAGAAGTAAGAAATTACACTCACTGAAGAACATCAAAACCAAGATACATAACTTATAATGTAAGACTGGTCACAAAATTGAGGAGTAATTTGGCCATAAACAGAAATGATGAATATCTTTTCCAAGTGGAAAGGCCCAGACAGTGAGGCTATAAAAATCACATTACTATTGTTACATATTCATGTGACTAGAAATGCACCAGCAAACAGGCATGTGAGAGGCCATAGATTCTGTACATATGGAGACCATATGCCTTGGGTTTTCTGGGAAAGAAATATTATGTCCTGTGTACCCATACGTACCATCATCCTGCCTGGGCCATGTGTCCCAAATTTTGGCTGAGAAGATACGGCCACTATGGCTTATAGTACTGCAAACCCCGAGCAGTGTAAGGAGTGATATATAGCTGTGGTTGGTGCAGCAGAGTCTGCTGACAGAGAGGGAGGCCTTGGACATGACTCTGGGGTGAAGGACAGAGTCTCGTAAGCATCACATGATGTGGAAGAGCCAACAGTACATATTTTTGTGTATATGTTTTTTAAATGTTTCAACTACAGCAGTGCAGAGAAGAAACAATTAGAAGCAGTCATAGGCATTTTGCAGAAAACTTTGTAAAAAGCATCTCCAAATATATTGGCACTGGAGGGAAGTCTCGCCCCGGCATTGTGGAATTAGCAATTAAAGAACAGAAATAGCCAGAGAATCGGAAATGAAGTTAAGGAAGAGCTTTGAGGCTGAGCACTGAGCAACTGCAGACACGAGCAGCATGAAGCCACAGACTGGCAATTCTGATGACCCATGCCAGCAGCCAGGAGTGACCTTGGCCAAGAGGACAAGCATAAGAACGGGCATTTCCCCAGTTCCTCCAGAGATGCAAGGACAGACTGTTAGACCAGGATTATACAGTAGGCTTCTCCGACTACGATTTATTTCATTTCATGTATGGTTGTGTCTCAATTCATTATTTGGTCAAATACAGATGATTCTTTTCAGTTAATACCTTTATAAAAATCATGGTTAAGATTCAGCCTCTAGAAACATGTTCTGTGGCTCCGGGACCCAGCTTCCCCAGTGACAAAGTGTTACTTAACTGCTTTGTTTTCGTTTTTGTATCTGTAAAACGGAAAATAATTGCAGCAGCTACCTGTGTAGTAAAGAATTTATTCTGGCCCCCAGAAAGGTCTGGCCTCTGCCCTCTGCTTCAGGAGGGGGAGGGGTAGGAGGTGGTCTCTAAGTCCTTGGATGGTCTTTCCCAAGAGTGTTTTGCAGGTGTCATTAGAAAAGCATAGGAGCACAGGAGGGAAGGCGCAGCTGTGTGAGTTTTCAGCATTTCAAAAGAAATGCTACTGATGAAATCTGGGTATTTAGGGAACAAGTGTTCCCTCATTTAAAGACTAAACTTTGAACAACTGCAGGTAGAAAGTCTTGACATCAGAACACAAGTCACAAGGAACATGTGAGGAAGAGCTCCGTGGTTAAATGTGTTTGAGAATTCCCCGCCCTCCCAACCCCAGTGTCCGGCACTCAGGCACGGCTGCGTTCGTGGCCCAGGCATCTCCATTTGGAGCCTCTTTACTGGGCCAGAGACAGGGCCCTGGGCACCTCTGGGAGACCTGCTTCCAGGGGGAGGGAGAGGCTTTCTCCACTCCCAGCCCTGCCCGCCTGCAGCCCCAGGTCCACAAAATTCCCAGAGCCTTTTGGGGGGGTGCTCCCTCACAGATATAGGAGTGTGCTTGTCCACCTGAACCTCGACCAGTGTGATGTTTCAGGAAAGAAAATGGAACAGGGCCAGTGCTTCCTCTCTGAGCCTCCGGCTTGCACCATAGTAGTGAGAGTTTTAGTGTTACTTCCACTGCAGCTTGTGGTCTTAGCAGCTCCAATACAGGCAGCTCAGCTACCCCCCAACTCAACTGAGCCCCACTTTGCACATTAGAGCATGAGAGGCCCCAAAAAGTATATTACAGACCTACTGGATTGTGAAGCATTTTTGTTACATGACACCTACCAGTAATACTCTTTGTGAAACACAGAATTTCAATATAAACTCTGAGTTAAGGAAATGTCAACTCACTATAGGCCACACAGAGACACCAAGAACAATGAAAAAAAAAACACATATCAAAAATAGAAGCTGGAGTTCCCATCATGGCTCAGTGGAAACGAATCTGACTAGTATCCATGAGGATGCAGGTTCAATCCCTGACCTTGCTCAGTGGGTTAAGGATCCAGCATTGCCGTGAGCTGTGGTGTAGGTTGCAGACAAGGCTCATATCTAGTGTTACTGTGGCTGTGGTGTAGGCCAGTGTCTACAGCTCTGATTCGACCCCTAACCGGGGAACTTCCATACACCGTGGGTACGGCCCAAAAAAAAAAAAAAAAAAAAAACCAGAAAGTAGAAGCTGCCTAAACTATCCCTGGCCATGTAGTTTATAAGTCATTTAATTTGAAAGGCTGGGTTTTACCACCAGGACATTAAAGTTAACCGTCCTTGTATATGACTATAATCGCTCCATTCTCAAGTGCACCGTTAAAGAACTATACAGTTAATCACAAAGCATGGATTCATGCTTATTGAAAATACTTGAGTGATTTGGATAAAGTCTTGAATCAAAATATGCCTCCAATTTTGGAGTAGACTTAACCAGTTCTGGAGTAGAGTAACTAGCAGTGTGATTGGTCATCATATCGGATCAACAAGGTCAGCTGCCCTTGGCAGAATGCAGAGTCCGTGGCACTGTTTCTGGGGGGATATGCCATCTCCTATTCATGGCACAGTGAGGCCCTAAGAGGGGACACAGCAAGCAGGAGGCACCCGCTGACCCTCACTCCGTGTCTGTGGACTGACTCCCTCCCTATTTCTCATTACCACACCAGGAGCTAGAAGTGTTTTAAGTGTAAGTTGCAGGCCCACTTGTCAAAGAATATCAACTCCTCCTGGGAATTCCAAACTTTCTCAGGTGATTGTCAGAACACACGAACAGGAAGAAGACTGCATGAGTCCAGCGAGCAGCACGAATGTCAGTTTGGGTTCAAGGAGACAGATGTCATCAGGAGCTGGAGCATGTTTCTAAAATACAGTCTTGTGACCTCAGGTGTTCGAAGAACAGGAGCCCCAAGAGATGGGGCAGGAAGGACAAGGATGTGTGTGTTGAGCCCTGAGATGCTCTCTAAGCACCATGTCACAGGACGCAGTGCAGAGAATCACCAACTTTCAGGAAAGATCCAGATACCAGGTCCCCATACCGCAGAGCTAGGAGCAAAGGTATAAAAGCCTCTGAAAAGGTGTCTCTTACGACAGCAGAAGAGATTTAGTAGCAGACACATAAAAAGCAAGCAAGTTTACTGAGAGCATTTAATTCATGGTGAGAAGGGGACAAGAGCTGAGATGAGAGCTTTTAACCAGGAAAGTACAGGAGGGCATCAGTGCTCCCAGCCAAGAGCAGGAAGAATGGTGACTGAAGCTCCCTTGTTGTGTTGGAATATGAAATCAGTGATTCCTAAAGAATTCCACAATGAGCTGAGGAACTACTGTCTTGTTTTTGTTTTTGTTTGTTTTTTTAGGGCTGCACCTATGGCATATGGAAGTTCCCAGGCTAGGGGTCAAATTGGAGCTAAAGGTGCCAGCCTACACCACAGCCATTGCAATGTGGGATCCAAGCCTCATCTGCGACCTACACCACAGCTCACGGCAACACCAGATCCTTAACCTACTGAGTAAGGCCAGAGATCGAACCCACATCCTCACGGATCCTAGTGGGTTCCTTAGCCACTGAGCCACAAAGGGAATTCCCAGGAACCACTGTCTTAAAGCCACGGATGGAGCTACATTTTCAGATGGACAACGCGCTAACTTTGGTCTCAAGGACATGCTGAGAGTCTAAGAAGGACAGGCTGTGTGACGGGTGTTGGCACAGGAGACAGGATGCCTGTATCACAATGTTTTTTAAAAACACTCCTGCCTTAATTTCAGTTGAATTGGTAATTCCTCTTAGTTAATAGAATTCCTCAGGACCCAATGTTCCCACTGATAGCAGACTCGAGGGTATTCTCCAAAGCACTGTCTACAATTAGGTTATGGTGCAAACACAAACACTCCTGGGAAATAAGAAAAGGAAATGTGCTCAAGCCCATAAACCTGGCATGATGCTTCGTCCAGCTTTTGGTCCTCAAGATGCTGAGGAAAGTTGGTACTTTGCTTCTCTGGCTCTTTCTACCAGTCAACATCTTTCCCCACCTCCCCTGCCCCAGGTATCTGGGGCTCTGACTGTAACAGTAGCTAGAAAGGACTGGACTTGCTCAAAGGGGCTACACACAGTCAAGGAAAACAGAAACCACTCCTCACCCTGGTCATTCTCATCCTCAGAGCCAGCACCTGCAAGTTGAGTCCTTCTCACTGGGTATCACTCTCACCTCCTCTTCTGTTCCCCTTTTCCACAACCTGGTAGTTACACTGCTCCCACCCGGGATAATCCAGATAATCCAGGATAATCTCCTCATCTCAAAATCTTTAACCTAATCACACCAGCAAAAACCCTCCTGCCAGTAGAGCACCCATCACAGGTTCTGGGAATTATGACATTGTGAAGGGACATGACTCTGCCTCTTACTCTGGGCTCCTGGAACTTCATGTCCCTGGGGAATCTGCCATCCAAAGTTCCCAGGCAGATGATGTCCCTCCAACCTGAGGCCCCAAGAGGATCTTCCTGCAGCTCATCATCACCACCGCAAGGCAGGCAACCCATTTCCTCTCAGGAAAATGAGGAAGGGCAGAGCTGCTTGTTCCACTGCTGGGAGAGACCTCTCATTTTTGGTGGGAAGTGACCACAGCAAATTTAAGCCCAAATCCCGCCTCATTACATGTCATCTACTTGACTGTGTGGTGTACATGACAACTCCACAACACACAGGAGTATAACCTTAGGATTCTCACTGACATTCATGCATGTACCTCATATGGTTCATTCACCACATTAAATATTTACTCCTCGAGGAGCTCCTGCTACTTTCCTTGTTATAGTGTATAAACTACCTTATTGTGGATTTATTAGTAAATCGTCTGTGGTCCACAGGTTGAGCCAAGGTGATTACCATCAACCTACTTTTGTGACCCTACAGTTAAGCACAAGGGAAGTTGTTTTGTGCCACATTTAACTCTTCAGTCACATCAGACCCTGCTGTCTCATATTTCACTGTCAACAAGCAAAGTTTTCCCAGAATGAAAGTAATCATTATTTGGCCCCAAAAGTCAGTGTGTAGGACTAACAAAGCATAAACAAAGTCTATATTGTGAAAAAAAAAAAACTCTGAAATGGGGGGAGGATGTCCAGATGAATTTAGCTAAGGCAAAAATCTCCACTGGACCAGAAAAGCTGGATGCCTCCTTACTTCATCAATGCCTGGGTTGCACCAACCACATCCCCAGCCCCACAAAGAAACTGATTTGCAAGGGTGTGGAAGCTATGCTCAGAAATCAGAAGGGTCTGTACTGGAAAGCTGCCCCACCCATGGGAGCCCATGCCATCCCCGTTTATCACGTCCTAAGAGTGACAAAGAAGCTGGTTCAAGTATCTCCAAAGGCAGAAGGAAAGGGCAGGCAGATAACTGGAGAAGACTTTGGAGCCCCAATTCTGGACACTGTTATCCTACGAGGTCAGAGAATGGATGTGCCTCTGGGCTTGGTCTTTATGAACTGGCACACATCCTGAACGCTATGGCTGAGGCTCTAATGAGCGCCTCACCAGAGCCTACGGAGCACCCAGGCCCCTCATGTCCTGGTAAACAGAGCCATTTGGGCTCCAGGAACTTTCTGTGTGGTTTTGCATCTGGCTCCCTTAAATCTGTGTCCATCTCATTCATCCCCTCTTCCCGACTAAGTGACCAGTCTCTGCATCTCTAAGTTCGAATTCTCTTCCTTTCTCATAGGAGAAGTTTTCCAGGCATAATTTCCAGTTAATCCAGGTCCATCTTTCTTTCACTTACAGACAACTGTTTCTGGACTATCTTCTTATCCTGGAATAACTCTCCAGCATCTTTTAATGATATATTCCCAAGAGGCAGACTTCATGGCAAGCTTGCTGACTGTATCCCCTGAGGAGCATTACAGCACTCACTGAGCTATCACCCAGGGGAATATTTGTGAATTAACGCCTTTAAACTGGTTAGAATGGGCTAAACTTTGCATCGGTAACAAACCCCAAATCTCAGTGACTCAAAAGAGGTTTATTTGTCACCCACACAGCTCTAGGGACAAGGACAGCCCTCCACACGGCTCCTTAGGACACAGACTGCATTTCTCCCAACATGGAGATGCCCCTGTTGCTCCAACAGGGGTAAAGGAGAACCTAGAAAACTCAAACTCTTAAGTGCCTCAGACTGGAGGACCCCAGGGTCATTGTGCCCCACAGGCTAGAACCAGGCACAGGCTGGAAGTGGCATCTTCTCTGTGCCCCAGCCATGGAGGAAGCAGGGCCTGGGTGAGCCCTAGCCAGCCCTGACTTCCAGTAAAAAAGGGAAGGGGTGTTGGCCCAGAGTTTTCCCCATGATGACCCTCAGGGGCTTTGTGTTTGTGGCTGTGGGAGTCACTGAGAAGTTGGCACGGCAGAGGATGTGGGGAGAAAGGTACTTGGGTGTGGGAGGGCTGCGAGTGAAGCTGTGGAAAGTGAGTCCCAGGGCAAGGGGGGGGTGGTCAAAGGGGAAAATGAGGACACGGCAGAGGGGGGCCAAGAGCGGGGCCAGAAAGACCCTAGTCTTAACTAAGTTCATTCAGATTAGGGTGGTAAGGTGGGGAGTGTTCAGCCCCCAAATACCATCTACTGACTGGACACTCACTGATTCTGGTTCATTTAACTTTCGAATAACCTTTTCTCATGACTACCAGGGGGTGTGGACACTGCCCTGTTGTCCCATATTCCCCAAGATGCTGGAAGGGGAAGGGCCACACAGGTGCTAATTCGAGAAATGAGAGTCTCTTCTGCTCTGGGCCTTTGACTCAGAGCCATGCCGGGGGAGCAGGCAGGGATCTCAGACCAAGGATTCAGCTGAGAATTTCAGGGTGGGGGGCTGTGCTTCCCCCTGCTCACAGGGGGCAGGAGTCCCTCTGGCAGCCACAGTGGGTCTGCCCCCCAAGTCACCATGCCCTCATGTGGAGCACACCTCTGCTCTCCCGAACCTCCTCCTGCAGGAGGGGAAGGGTAACAGGAGGCTCTTGGATGCCTCCAGTTCACCAAGGAATAGCAGGGGGCCAGCCCAGCCAAGACACCACAATCCTCCTGCAAACAGATCAGCACCACCAAGGTGTGTCAAAAGCTTGGCACCCTCTCCCTGCCCATGTGTGCGCATGCATGTGTTTGTGTATATGTGCACATGTGCATGTCTGTGTGTGTGTGTGTGTGTGCAGTAAAGAGGCAGTTTCCCCATCAGCCTGAAGGACTCCTGCTTCCTGTAAGGAGCCTAAGAACTGAGGGCAGCTGGCCTGGATCAGACACCTCCAGGGAGCCTTGCAAGAGTCAATACAAGGTCACTGGGAGCCACTGGACCTGCCCAGAGATAGCTCCTCCTGCCCATGCACCCACCCCACGTCAACCAACTACAGCCTCCGGAGCAGTGAATTTGCCCAGATACAAGGCAACAATTAGACAAATAGCAACAACAACAAAAGAAGCAGCCACTACTAAAAGGGCATTGTGTGTGCAGCAGGCTCTGAAGCTAGATGCTCTCAATCTTGGTCCCCCAGCAAGCGGGTTCCGGAATGCCACGTGCTAGGTGGCCTAGAAGGAGAATGAATGCCACACAGAGCGTGTGGTCCCTGCCCTCAGGGGGCTCCACGCCTAATTTCACCAAGTTAATAACTTTCTATTTATTAACGAGATGAGATGGCTATAAATTCACATTTATCCACATTCCTAACTGGTAAATGTACCAACAGCTTGCTTATTAAAATAATCTGTCTCCATTTGTGTCTGGATACATTAAAAGTATAATTAATCTCCCCACTGTTATTTTTCAGAATTTTCCCTAAGAAAGGACCTATCGTTTCCACCAAGACACGATTTCTTGCTACCTAAACATCTCTCTGTATCCTTCTATGTGGACCTATTCTCTGAGACCCAGATCAAATCTCACCTCTTCTCTGAAGCCCTCTCAGGCCACCTAGATGGTTTTTCCTCTAAACCCTGATATCATGGACTCCTTGGGTCATGCACTAGTTATCTTTTCATGTGATTTATCTTACCATGTGTACTGGAGTATAAAATTCTTCATGTCGTACATTATAAATCAACAATAATTAATTTTTTTAATTCCTTATGTCAAATGGCATCAAATACATCCATCCATAGTACCTAGCATAATGTCTTATCAAGAATGGCTATTATGGGCTGAATCTTTGTGTCCCCCAAAATCCCCCTGGTGAAGCTCTAACCCATAAAGTGATGGTACTAGGAGAGATAATTAGGTTTCGACGAGGTCATGATGGATTCATGCCCTCACAAGAAAAGACCACAAAGCTTCTCTCTCACCATCCCCCATCCACCCAGCCCCTGCAACCACACCCCACCCCAGCACCATACAAGGACTCAGTAAGAAGGCTCTGATCAGAACCCAACCATGTGGTACTTGATCAACCTCCAGTCTCTCATAATAAATTCCTGTTGCCTAAGCACACAGTCTGTGGTATTTTGTTACTGTAGCCTGAGCAGACTTGAGACAGTAGTGCTCAAAACCCAGTTTTTAGTTGATCAGATTAATTCAGAGGACCAATATTGAGAGTTGTATAATATTATTAGCAATAATGGGAGAGTTGTATAATATTATTAGCAATAATGGGATGGAGCTAGAGAGACCGGAGTTCAATCTTAATCCACTAACCTTTCCATTGCACTTAGTCCAATGGAACACCTAACTCAGACCACCATGAAAGTTCTCAGTGCACGGCCTGTACCTGCCATCCTGGAAAGGAAGTGCTTAAATATTTGGCTGTGGTAGTCTAATACTGTCAACATTGATACTCCAGAAAAACACAATGATCATGGCTCTAAACAAAGGAAAACCACTTCCTAAAAATATAAAGGGTCTAAGATTTTACCCTATGTAGAAACAGTAACCTAACCTGTCACTCAGTCTCTATGGAAGCTAGCACAAGACATGAGACTTCGCTACTCACGGCAACAGCCAGAGCTTCGTGTTCTCATTGGTTCCCCCACGTCCCCATGTCTCATATAGGCAACAGGGCAGGCCTGAAATA
The DNA here is from genome assembly GCF_054392235.1 of Sus scrofa. Lineage (NCBI taxonomy): Eukaryota > Metazoa > Chordata > Mammalia > Artiodactyla > Suidae > Sus > Sus scrofa. Next base: position 160,762,626 of record NC_139383.1, on the reverse strand, counting down.
AATGCCTGCACTTAAAAAAAAAAAAAAAAAAAAAAAAAAAAAAAAAAAAAAAAAGCCCCAGGCCCAGCGCTTTCTGAACAAAGAGTAAACACTGCAACAAGCAGCAAACAAGCCATTCCCCACCCTGGGAGCAAGCCGTGCCATAGAAGTGATGCTTTGGTCACCTTCACCTCCTGGAGATGGAAAAGCCTGCAGCCTGACACATTCATCAAGAATGTGCAGGACACTCAGGACTCTTGGCCAACTGCCTCCCCTGACACTCTCTCAAATGTAAAGTATTTTAATATTATCACATTAGATATTCTAGAAACCACTAGCTACTCAGGCATATCCAGCCAAACAGCAATTATGGGATTTGTTTATGGAAACTAAGCTTGGAAATGTTAAGATTTTGGCAAAAGATGTACACTTCTTCAAGAGACTGTCAGAGTTATCACCAATTATCTTGCTGTTCATTGACATCTAGGACCCAGCTCTACTCCTGACTTTGAATTATCTGCACCATATTCACTAACTTGTATTATAGCCAAATGCTTGCCCTTCGGAAAAGTCTGAGCCACTTCTGCTGAGTCAGAACATACTAATGGCTCATGAGGTGCAACTTGCTCCTGGTTGTTTATTGAGATTTCTGAGAAAAGGACACAGTGCTAAACGCTAATACAGCCAGTATAAAATGTCAGTGAGGCTTACAAATAAAACACACTGAGGGGTATCAAACTTCGAGCCAAACCCAACAGAGTTCATTGTGCTGAATCATAAGATAAATCCCATGATATTTTTTGGCCCCATTAAAACACAGAGTATTTTCAAGAAATATTTCCTAAGCCCTACGGAAAAGGTTGAAAAGTTCCAGAAGCAGGAATAAATGAGCTGGGACAGACTTTGTACATGAAAAATAATCTTACTAATGGCCAGCATATGTAAATTTGTAAATCTTATTAATGGCCAGCATATGTAAATATGAAAATAGTATATGGTGACATCAAATTTTTTAAAAGCTCCTGGAACAAGATTTAAAGAAATACTATTATGGAAATAAAGTAGTGGGTGGATGAGTCAGCATTCAATAAGAGAAGCAACATCGGTAGGACAATGGCTGTGAAGCCTGGAGCCACAGGACAGGCAGTGGGGAGGACTGTCCCCCTGGGGCAGCAGCTGAAGTTTCTGGTCCACAGTCAGGGAGCTGGGAAGGCACTATCAGAGCAGCTGGAGCCCCACAAGTGCAAGATGAGCCTGGAATCTCCAATGTCAGGGAAAGCTGAGCTCCTCTCCTAAAAGGCTTCCATCTGATGAGGCTGGCCCACGAGGTTACTCTCCCTCTGATTAACTCCAAGATAACGAATCAAAGACATCACATCTGCAAAGTTCCTTCCCAGCACAACTGAGTAGTGTTTGATTGAAGAAGTGGAGGAAGGCGTGTGTGCTCTACAAAACATGGTCCCACACCTCCTGTGTAGCCCACACTCCCCTGAGACACACTGGAGCACCTGTGACTGTTGCTCAGCCCAGCCCAACTGACATGTCACACCCTGTCTTGGCGTGAACGACTCAGGTTCAAATTCCAGCTCTGCACTACCTGGGGGAGGCTGGCTCAGTCACTTTGTCCATAAACTTCCACTTTTTTTGGAGGATGACCTAAGTGTCTCAGAGTTGTTTGTGGGGATTAGAGATATTTTATGAAAGTCCGCAGCTCAGTGTATGGTAACTCAGGAAGCGCCCCAGAAGATGTCATTAATATCACTTGTGTGTGTGTATCTGTGTTTCTTGAAAAGCATCTCCCTTTTCTTTACTTCTAACTAGTTTTTTTTTTTCATCATTTGAGATAACTCTTTGACCTCCAAGAGTCAGCGTGCCCAGAGCACTTTGTAAAGATGCTTCAACCTCAATATGAATGCCTTCCAGGTACATTTCCCTGACACTTGAGTTACATCGAGTTCTGCTACACATCCAGTGTCTAATCCACAGCATAAGGTCCCCTCCATTTGGTTTTCCCTGAAACTTTTATCTTTATTCACCCCTCCCTCCAAAGAGAAATTCGGCTCTTTGTAGCTTTTCACTTACAGGGTACAAAACAAAATCCCTAGCAAAGCAGAAGTTCTCCTAAGATTCACCCTCCAATCAGAATTGTCTACCTGAGCAAGCAACTTACTAAAATGGGATATTTGTATTCACTGCTTCCTTTGCTACTTTTCTAAAAAGATGAATCTCAATGTACAATTTAAATGTTCTATTTATATGCCGTATATTAATGGTGACTGTGTTTTCTGAACAAAGATCCATGTTCACAATTGGACAAGAATTTGTTTTTCTTTTTGAACTCATTTACATTAAAGTTTGTGAAATGTATAAAATTAAATCATAATCATTTAAAGATACAATAGAATGAAATCACTAACTGAAAACCTTAGTATTTCACAGGCTTCTTTTAATAAAACACAGCATATTTATACAGGAGTTGTCTTAGAGACTGAACATATAAATTGCCTCAAATACAGCAAAGAAAGAAACTCAACACATAGATATAAAAACTGAATGCCCTATAGAGAACTGCAGGACATAGTACATGACCTCAAGGAATTTGACCTCAAGGATAAATATACAAATGAAACAGTTAAATGAGGAAGAAAAAAGTGTTCTAAAAGAGGAAGGATGGGAAGATGTTGGAGCTGTGTAACTGGCCTGGTCAACAGTCACTAAACTATTAATCGTAATGTCTGGAGCTGTGTAATTGGCCTAGTCAATAATTACTAAAGTATTAATCATAATATCAATTGGGTCTTTTCAGTTCAAAATTTCTACTTAATGTTGTATGGAAATACTCTCTCATGGAATGAATGAATGAATGAATTTATTTATTTTTGTCTTTTACAGGCTCATCTGCAGTTTATGGAGCTTCCTAGGCTAGGGGTCTAATCACAGCTGCAGCTGCCAGCCTATAACACAGTCACAGCAACATGGGATCCAAGCCAATCTGCAACCTACACCACAGCTCCCAGCAATACCAAATCCTTAACCTACTGAGCTAGGCCAGGGATTGAACCTGCACTCTCATGGATACAAGCTGAGTTCGCTACTGCTGAGCCATGACAGGAACTCCCATCATGGAAATCTTATCAGGATAACAAAATATTTAGTAAGAAAAAAGGTCATACTATTGACTTAATAACTCCTTATGTGCAGTTAGCATTAGCCCAAATACGTATAGCAAATCACAGGCATGAAGAAATGAGGTTTGGCAGGCAGATGGAGTCGGGCTTAAATTCAGCCCTGCCTTGGTATGTGGCCTTACTCCTCTAAATCTCAGCAAAATATAATTAATAAAAATGTGTCCATCAAATTTAAAGTGCCTGGTGCTTAGTGGGTGTCCTGTCCCTTCCCGTGACAGAGGAGGCACCAGGAGCCACATGTCCCTGTGGGAGGCACCTCATGGGATGCAGAGTGATGGTGAAGCTGATGGTGGCTACACACATGGCAGATGCAGATTTACTGTGGCTTCTGGGCTGCCTTGTGCACACCAGGCTGCTGCAGACAGAACCACGAGGTGGTAGGAATGCTGGAATAACCCTGGTGGGGTTTCAAGAACCAGCCACCTTGGCGGTCACGGCTGAGGTGGTCACTGAGTGCTTCCTGACCCTCCGATACAGCCTCACTGCCCTTACCTCCCCAACTCTTCTCACGCTATGTAAACAGGACTCCCCTCCAGTAAATGCATAGATACTAATCAGCCATTTTCCTGCCCCCAATCAGGCTGATACTGCAGGCATCAAGCAAAATCAGCATCCTGCCTCGTGGAGCACAGGCCAATCCTCAGTCCAATGTTGCTAGGATCTGGCCTTCATCTGGATCCTTTCCTTTCTCCTTTACAACCTCATCACCAGCAGAGTTGTCCCTTTTCTCCCTTCAAGCTGCCCCACACGCCAGTTTGCTGCTTGAACCGATGTGCTCCTGTAGCGAGCTATCCACTATGGATTGCTCAGCATTTATCACTGTAACCAAAAACCTCCCCCACTAACCAACCATAATTATTCAACCTGTTGTTCTTCTGCTTTCTGATATTTTAATCTTTTCTCTTACTTAGTCTTAGTATAAAGCCAGGCAATGCAGGAAATGCAGGAGAAAGCTTAGGAAGCTGACATTTGTTAAGTGTGGCTCATGTGCATTTTCCTATAAGTTATCTCATTACTTCTCAGTACCAACCTGTGAAATGGGTATTACTATCCCCACCCCACAGCTGAGGACATGAAACCTTCATAACGTTAAGTAACTCATTAATGGCAGGGCTAGGACTTGAGCCCTGCTCTGCCTTCCATGCTTCTCACTGCAAGGGTGCAGCAGTGACTCTCTTGTGGGATATCAGAGAGTGTCCAGGGCTGGCGAGTGGGAAGGGGTTATCGATCACTGTTTGTTACAGCAGCAAAACCCATCTTTGAGCGTTGCCTAAAAAGTCACTCAACTGCTTAGTATCTATTCTTCCCATGGCTACTTCCTATGTTTCAACTACAAACAGCTCTGCAGCAAAGGGCCACCTGGGCATGAGCCATACCTGGCTGCCCCACTTGGGTTTTCGCCCTTAACAGAAATTCACACAAGGAACAAGTCCATGTCAGTGATGCTCTCCAGGCAGGTTTCAAAGCCCAGGATGCTTCAAAACTGTGATTCCAACTTTTCTCTGTGAAGGATTTTCCTCAATGGGCAGGTGCACTAACTGTATCTCTTCCAAGCACAGACCTCTGGAAAAAAACAAAGTTCCAGACTGACTTTCAGTAAGTGCAGAGGAAAACCTTCTGGGAACCAGGGACCCTCTTGCTTCTCACTGGCAAGGCCTGTGCCTAGATTAAGAAAAATCAAAGTTTCCTTGTCCCCAAAGTTAAGGAAGTCAGTGAAAACTAAGGTATGTCTTGATGAAAGAGCGAAAGTACCTGAAAATACTGAAAGGAATCATCTTGATAATATTTTTTAATGTGCTTATTCAAAATTTTATCAGAGAAAACTAAACTTTCTGTTGCAAAAATATTATTTGAGGTTTTCCCATTGTGGTTCGTTACTAGTGGTAATGAGCCCAACTAGTATCCATGAGGATGTAAGTTGGATCCCTGGCCTTGCTCAGCAGGTTAAGGATCCAATGATGCTGTGGCTGTGGCAGAGGTGGCAGCTGCAGCTCAGACTGGACTCCTAGCCTGGGAACTTCCATATGCCACAGGTCTGGTCCCAAAAAGCAAAAAACAAAAATAAAAATTACTTGAAACTCTCATAAGAAGAAATTACAAACATAGGATAGGCACTTTAACAGAAATTAGTGGCATGGAAATCTGGACTTTATGAGAAAATTACTATGATAATTAATGAATTACGCTAAAGATAAAGAAAAGATTTGTCAACAAAAATGCCTCTCTAGGTCAGAAAATGATGTATGTCCATCCATGTGACCTGGCAAAACTGAACCTCCTGAAAGATGGGGGACACTACAGGAGCTTTGCTTATTATTTTTCCCATCTTTCCTAAGATTCTATTTCCTTGGTGAGTATACACAAGAATTCTTCCCATTCAAAATAAAAGCCCTTATTTTTTCAAAGTCTAAGATGAGATTCTACAGTGTATAACCAAAAAAATGCTTTTTTTCTTAAAGAAAGGGGGACCGTTTTATATATTTCAAGTAGTACAGACACCAGTGACCTGACTCTGACTTCGAAGTAGGTCAGTGGTGTCTCTGGAGGGTGCCAGGCTGCAGCACCTCCCACCGCCACCCCGCCCTGTCCTCCCACCTGGGGACATTGGCCACCACCATTCATAGGCTGGTCTCTCCCATCCCCGCTTCATTAGTAGCTCACAGTTCAAGCTAAATTCCTCCACAGAACAAGCATCCACAAAACACTATGAGAAGGCTATTTCTGCCCCGGCAGCTTAACAGGTTTGTCAAAGACACCCTAAGATACACAAAGATATTTCATATTTCTCAAAAATTTTCACCAAAAAGTTTCTCTTATTCACGGCCCCTTGGAACTCTGGTACTGGAGACAGGGGCTGAGTGATGAGGGCTGTTATCTTCCTTCAAATCTATTCCAAAACACGGACAGCACTTATGTTTGAGAATTTATGTTATGTACTTTTCCGATACTTCTCAGCTAATAACACTTAGATTTTTTAAAAATGCTGTACCCAGTATAAAAGCTCAAAATATAAAGCCTTTAAAACAGAGAATATCTTTATAACCTTGGGGTAGGCGAAAATTTCTTAGGAAACAAAAGGCACTAAGCATGAAAGAAAAAAATGATTGAGTAATATAATTAAATCTTAAAATTCTGCTCTTCAAAAGGGACCATGCCTTCTTAAGGAAATAAGAAGACAAGATTAAGAATGGAGGAAATGTCTGAAGGACTTATATCTGGAATATACAGAAAACTCCAACACCTCAATAATAAAAAGAGAACCAGGAGTTCCCACTGTGGTACAGCAGGTTAAGAATCCAAATGCAGCAGTTCGGGTCACTGCAGAGGTATGGGTTCAATTCCCTGCCCAACACAGTGGGTTAAAGGATCCAATGGAGATCGCAGCTGTGGCTCAGATTCAATCCCTGGCCCAGGAACTTCCATATGCCATGCAATCAGCTAAATAAATAAATAAGCAACTCAATTTTTCAAAATGGTAAAGACTTAAATAGATATCTTACCAAAATTAAAGATGCAAGATGGCTACATATGAATAGCTGCTCACTCATCATCAAGGAAACAAAAATTAAAACCAGAGTCAGATACCACTGCCAAGCACCACAATGACTAAAATTTAAAAATTGATGTTATCTAGTGCTGACAAGGCTGAGGAGCAACCCTTACTCCCATGTGGTGCTGATGGGAGTGGACAACAGTCCACTGCTTTGGGAAACGATGTCGCAGTTTCTTATGAAGTTAAACATACATTTACAGTATAGCTCCAACAATTCCATTTCTTGGTAATTAATTGAAAGTAAGGCATATGTCCACAAAAAAAGACGTGCATACAAATGTTCATAGTAGTTTTATTTATGATAAAAAAATAAATCTTCAAACTGAAAAACCCAAATGTCCATCAACATGTGAACTGATAAATTCTATCATCATACAGCGGCATACCACTCGGTCAAAAACAAAGGAATATATTACTGATACATGCAACAGAGATGAACTTTAGAGGCCTCGTGAAGCTAAGTCACACACTAGAGAGTACATACCATATGATTCAATTTATATGAAGCTCTAGAATTAGACAAACTAAGCTACTGTGATAAAAACCTAAAAAGCAGTGGGTGGGCTAGAAAGAAACATGAGGAAACTTCTGGGGTAATAGAAATATTTTATATGTTGATAGGGTTGTGTCAAAAATTCCTCAAACTTACACTTAAAAATCTGTGTATTTTATTATGTACAAATTATACTTTTACTGAAAATTTTAAAATTGCTATAGCATTTTTGTTTCCTGAAGGTTTGCTTAATGATTTTTAACTTGCCTACAACTTGACTTAAAATTTTAAAAATCACACAGAGAAAACATTTACAAGCCCCAAATAAAGAGACTTTTTTTTGCTATTTCTAAATTCCTTTCCCATCCTCCTAACTGCATTTTTTTGTTTGTTTTACCCGCTAGTCATAGAAGTAGGAAAATTTATTAATGTCAAGTTTATGGGGAGGCCAAGTCTATATTAATATGGTATATCAATTATTCATGGATCACATATTATATATGATGTGGCTATACAGACTTTCTTCTTATCAAATGATGTTGCTATTAATTCACTGTCAGTCATATATGTCATTTCAATAATAGTGCACATGGTTTCCTTTAATTTATATAAAGTTGTGAGTAGACAATGATGCATGCATAGCAAGTAAGCATGTAAAAAACCAGGTGTGCAAGAAAGGTGATAATACACATATTGACTAGTCCTTCTACCTTGGGGTAATTAGGCACAAGTGAAAATTTACTCTAATGCCTATTTACATCTTTCTCTTACACTTTCAGTTTCTAAGAATGCAGAGTCTACATCAATATTATCAACCATCCCTGACAACACACACCTCTCAATCGCTGCATAAAAGGCAAAGAGAAACTTGCTTCTCATACATGTTGGAGGACCCTGAATCTTGCCCTCATACATGGGCAGTATCCCTGTGACTTGTTAAATGTCAGGAGGTGCTAAATTGTATTATTTTTGTAAATTAGTATTAATGTGCTACATTAGTTCCATGCACTCAGGAGAGTGTATTATTCACTTAATGTGGATTATAAATGCGTTAAAATTTTATTAAGAATTTTTATGTCTTTGCATTCATATTGGGCCTAAGATGTTCCTTTGGTTCAAGTTGGTATTTTTCCAGATGTTTTAGGGTGCGAATTGAAAGAAAAGTGAATTTTACCAAACCCCCTCAGGCCACACATGTAATAAAGTGATGTTATCATTAATATCAAGAATTATCAAAATTTTGGTCCCTACTAACATAATTTCCTCCATCAAAGTCTTTCAATTTTTTCTGGGAGTCCTCAGGAAGTGCTCTTGCTTTCTAAAGAGCAAGTCTGAGTTCCTCACTGACACCTGCTTGCAGAAAAGCCCAAGGAGGATGATCCCCAGCCCCCACCCCACCCCACATCAGGAACACTGCTTCCAGCATGAGAACGCTGCCTCCCAGACCTTTCCCCCAGGACTTCCCACATTGCACGCTGTTCAGGTGCTCCTCAGAGAACTGGGGAGAATGGCCCTTCCCCATCCAGCTGGTGTCCTTTATCATGGCGCCAAGCCACGCCCCTCACAAAGCCTCCCGTTATGGCAACCCCTGCTTCCACAAGGGCCAGACCATGAACAAGACAAAGTGAGCAGGATTCTAGACCTGACACCCACACGTGGCTATAACCACTACAAAAGAGAGAGATTTATTCTTTGTAGAGACTCTGGCTCATGAGAGAGAACAGGAGTAGGATTTCTGAAGCTGGGCATTCCACCAAACTCCCCTGGTCCTTGGAATTCTATGCAAGAAGGTGAGATCAAAACATTTTGGTCACTGTGAGCTCTCGACCAAGAAGGGGGACAGGGATCCAGTTAAAGATCCTTTAAATGGGGATCAAAGTCAGAGAGTCAGAACCTCAGCCTTAGGCACAGTTTATGACCCCTTGGCCAGGGAAGCTGGTACACCCTCCCCCTTATACCCTCATCTAGAGGCTTGGCTGGGAGTCAGCTGGGTAGGTGAGATCTCTCACGCTCCTTGGCCCGACTGCCAACACCGTTCCTACGGAAGAAAAGGAATCTGGCATCATGGGTGTCACACCAGTTCATGACTTGCCAGCTGTCACCAAATGCCCAAGCATCATCAACTTGGGCGAATGTTAACATGCCCTTGAAGAGGGGACCCAGCCACAGAGGGTCATGCATAGAGCAAGAAGCTCTGTGTGCTCAGTGGGGGAGCTGTCTTTCCTGATGTGCCAGGCCTGAGCCGGGTCTCTCAGCTCCTCTGGCCCAGCTGAGCAGCACCGTGGAAACAGAGCCCTGAGTGCTGGCTTCTCAGCTCCAGGGTTTGCTGAGCTCAGCCATGGGTCCTGTAGCTCCATCTCCTCCTTGTCTTCCCAGCCTTGGGTGGCAGTGGCTTCCTGCCACAGCTAATTTCTGGGAAGCTTTAGTGACATCCCTATCCCCCAAGTAACAAATTCATCCATTAAGTCCCTGTGATGTAAAAACTTGAAATGGTATCTTGGTTAGAAAATACATTTCTTTCTTTTTCTTTCTCTCTCCCTCTCTCTCTCTCTCTCTCTCTTTTTTTTTTTTCTTTGTGCTTTGCTCATGGCATATGGAAGTTCCTGGGTCAAGGATGAGCCCTATGCCACAGCAGTGACCAGAGCCACAGACAAGACAACAGCAGATCCCTAACCCACTGAGCCACCAGGGAACTCTGGAAAATACATTTATTGAAGTGGTTTCCTGGTTACAACCTTTTCCACTCCTCTTTGGTGAGGTAACAAATGACATGAGCAATTATCAGCTTTTCCAAAATATTTTAGGTGATTGCTTTAATTATAATTAAATATTTAACACCTACAACATGTGATTCTGGACTGGACTGTTTTCTCATAAACAGCATTATTGGGAAAACTGGTGAGACTTGAACAGAGCAGTAATAATATAGGTATTAACTTGCTGATGTTGATGACTGCACAATACAGGAAGTACTTCCTAGCGTATTCATGGGTGATGGCACATCAGGTTGGCAAATAATTCTCAAAATACAGGAAAATAAAAAGGTCTTTGTACTGTATTTTTAACTTCATTTTAAGTTTAAGATTGTTCCAAATTTTTTAAATTAAAATAAAAAATGTAAAAAGAATAAACTGTATTGCTCCTCAAAACGTGCCAATTGTTTCTGAAACTTTTTTTTCTGGCTTTTATTATCTACCTTTTCTTCTCTGCCATTATCCCAGAATTGTTTGTGTCTCTTCCTACCAATTGTAAAGCTTTTTTGGGGGGTGGGGGAGGTTTTTTAGGGCCATACCTGCAGCACATGGAAGTTCCTAAGCTAGGAGTGGAATCAGAACTACAGTTGCCGGCTACAGCCACAGCAATGTGGGATCCTAGCTGTGTTTGCAACCTATACCATAGCTCACAGCAATGCCGGATCCCCAATCCACTGAGTGAGGCCAGGGATCGAACCTGCATCCTCACAGATACTAGTCAGATTCGTTTCCGCTGTACCGCAACAGGAACTCCTGTAAAGCATTTTTAAGTTATTCAATCCTTCTGGAAACTCAAGTAAAATTCTTGTCAATCTATAGCCCTCAGCCTAAGAACTCCTGAAGATCATTTTTCTTCCAGACAGAAAGGAGATTCCTATCAAAAAAGAGTTTCTTATTCTCAACACAAAACATTCTGCAGATAATTTGTGTCAAGGTTGCTGAAAAGTTATTTGAAATAGAAATTAGAAACTGTCTTTTTCTTACTCTGCCCTTTCGCTAACCCTTCCTTCATCTGGATGGCAGACATGCATACAATATTTCACTTGTCACTCAGGTTTACAGAAATCCAGAGACACACAGAAAGCAAGGTGTCTAATTGATCACACTGAAGATATATATCATAACATGTCCAGAGTGTCAGGTTTTACTCCATTCATGCTAAAATAAATGACTCTGTTTTATTTCCAGGCATCTAAAAATCATCGGCAATGAAGTTCTATTTACTCAAGCTGCATAAATTATCAAAAATAATTTTAAAAACTAAGGCAGGAAAGACCAGTAAACATACAGTTTTTCATTCCAGGTCCTGTTGTGTTATTCAAAGTGTGATATTCCTGCCTCTTGCTGACTATTGTAGATATGCCCGTGAAATACATCTCACACTTTTAATATTCCACCCAGGCAGATCACACACACATACAGCTCTCTGCCAGATAAAAATGAGACTGTTAGAAAAGCCTCTTAATTAGTGCATCACTCATGTAGCAGGATCAGGGCTGCTGAGCTAATGGCTGGTAAATACTTCCCTCTTGTTTCAGTACTTTCATCTCTCCTTGTTACCCCAGTGTGGTCAGGGACAACCTTTTTTATGGCCACAGAAGTCAATGGTTTTCCCTACACAGGCCTAAGATACACACCCACACACACACCCACACACACACACACACACACACACACACACACACACACACACACACAAGAAGAGGAATTAAAATACTTTCTCAGTATTGAACACACAAAAAAAAAACCCCAAATAGTAAGCAGTGTCCTTCTGAATATTAAGGTCTTAGAATTAAACTAGTGTTGTCAACTTTGGAAGAAAAATCGACTTATTCTATTTCATTTTCTGCACATTGTAAGAGAAAATATTCTGAATGCTGGGAAGTGGTTACCATTCTCAGATGACCAATGATGCAAAATTACCATTTCCTGCACTGAGTGTTTTGAACATAATTAATATTGTCTGTATGTGTACAAGGTGTATGGAATCCCTACTGTTCCATGCTAGGAACCGTGCTGGGTAGTGGCAAACAAAGACAGATAAAAAAGAATTCTGTCCTAATGACTTCATGAACAGCCTAACAGCCAAGGAGTCTAGGGGTCTGGGCAAACATGCTAAGAACTCTGATGGGTCCGGTGGGGGTGGGAAGCAAGAAGAATCAGCCCTTTGGATGATAAGTACCCGTGGGACCAGGTCTTACAGGAGTTTATTAGGCCAAATGGGAAGGACAAAGAGGGAAGAGCCTGCTGGGTCCGGCACACGGCTGCAGGTGCCTTTGGGAGCATCGGGTGCCTTTGGGAGCATCGGGTGGTTCTGAGTGGCTGAAGGCTGAGAGCGGGGCAGGCACTGGCGCCTGAGACTGTCAGAGAGAAAAAGCCACACCTTCCAGCCCCTCACTTGCCATGTTTAAAGAGCACTGACTTGGGTAGGTACAAAGCTCAGCACACTGCCCTAAATTAGCCACCAAGGGTCCATATAAACCCTGTAACTAGTCACCAAAGGTATGTCATCAATGCAACAATGGTCTGATCTGCTTTGGTCCAAACTGGTTTATTGTTATTCTGTAAGGAACTGACCAGTTTGATGTAATGTTGAAGACTAATCGGCAACTGGACTTAAGATTTAGTTCTTATTGGTTCCTGCGGTCAAAGACAGAGGGCAGAGAACTTAAACAGAAAGTTACCATCATGAAATTTCACTAATTTAGCGAATCTGGGGGAAGCATTTTAATACAGTTGATCCTTCAGCAATGCAGGGGATGGGGTGCCCACTCCCCTCAAGGTCAAAAACTGACTTTACAGCTGACCCTCCATATCCCTGGTTCTGCATCTGTTACCTCATCCAGCCACAGAGCACGCCCTACTGTGGTGGTATTTATTGAAAAAAATCAGGATAGAAGTGGACCTGTGTTGTTCAAGGCTCAACTGCATTGTGGATTATTAGAAGCCCTAAATATTTATTTTTTCATGGCCTCGGGTACATAAGCCAGTCTGGCAGAGTGACACAGAGGATACACTAAGTTATGGTGATGCCTACATGTGGATGTCTTGGGACCAACCCATGGTCCCATCTCTTCCCTCTTCCCTGCCAAGCTTCTCCAAGGACAATGCTGTGTGTGGCCCTGGTTCCCTTCCTGCCACTTAGTCCTCAGGTCAGCTCCCACTGTCCTGAAACTGCTCCAAGCTCACCTCTTAACTCCCACTAGGTCCTCATCCTGTCCACTAGACTGACAGCTCATATTTTAAAAAGACAGCCACAAAATGTCCCCCACCTTATGTTCTCTTCTTACAATATGACTTATGACCTTGTCACAGTCACATCAAGAGGTGGGGTCTATGTCCCCTCCCTGTGATCTGGGGACTGTGAAGACTTTCATCACTATCTTGACTATCAGTACAACAAAGTGGCACTATGTGACTTCTGGGGCAAGGTCACAGAGGGCAAAACAGTTAGCGCTCTCTCTCTCTGTCCCTCCTTCCCTTCCCAGGGCACTCACCATGAGGAAGTCCAGGCCACACCAAGAGGATGACATTGACAGATATGGTTACTACCCTCAGAGGGGTCACTGCTTAGTGAAAGAGTGAGGTCATTTCACTCAATAATGTCTTCATTGTAAACATGTATTGAGTAGGATGATACAAAGATGGCTGTCTGGTATGTGGGGCCACAACCCAAGAATTAAAGAAGAGAGGGGAGTTCCCCTTATGGCTCAGTGGGTTAAGGACCCGAAGTTGTCTCTATGAGGATATGGATTCCATCCCTGGCCTCGCTCAGTGGGTTAAGGATCCAGCACTGATGCAAGCTGAGGCATAGGTTTCAGATGCAGCTTGGATCTGGTGTTGCTGTGGCGGAAGCCAGCAGGTGCAGCTCCAATTCGACGCCTAGCCCAGGAATTCCCATATGCCATGGGTGCAGCAAAAAAAAAAAAAAAAAAAAAAAAAAAATACAGTGAGTTTGACAAGGTAAGGAATACAAATTTGGGAGAAGGTGAATTTGAGATACCCTTAATCACTTAATTGGAGACTGGCAATTGAAAATAGGGTTCAAGAAAGCACTCCAGGCTAAAGATGGTAGTACAGCCTTGTGGCGGTACAGCATGGTGGTGGTACAGCCTGGTGATGGTGCAGGCTAGTGGTGGTATATAGCATGACAGCAGTATGGCACGGGCCTTAAGCACCCATGGACTGGCATCAGATTGAGCTGAGTTCAAATCCAAGCTCCACCACCTCTTAGCTGTGTGATCTTGGGCAGCGCACTTACCATCTCCCAGCCTCAGTTTCCCCGTCTGTGAAATGGGGGTGAAAGTAGGATCTTCTGCAAAGAGATTCCATGAGGGTAAATACAACAGCACTATCATCTTGGAGGCATGTTGTTCACCATTATGTTCGGAATGACTCAAACTTACGTCTTAGCATTTGGAGAGGAAAAACAATTTGTCTCCCTTAAATTTGGGCATTCTTCCTACTGGCTAAAGATACTTAAATAACATGACCGGTGCCTTTTGGTGTTGCTGCTGGGAGACTGAGTTAAATCCAACAGTCAGCTGTGGTAACCACGTGCAGCACATTAGCACAGAGAGTCTTCAGCTTCCTCTGCTTTCCTTATCACTTTGATTTTCTATTCTAATGGGTTTCCTCAAATATCACTTTATATCAAATTGCCTCAAATCCATTTTTGGAATCAAATGTAATATAAATAGAAATAAATAAAATTCATGGCGGGAAAATAACTTGGTGATACAAAAATACAAAATGTTTCTGCAATGCCTATTTGAAATAATGCAAATTCCTTTCAGTTCCTTATTTTATAAGCAGTCTCTAGCTACACAGCACAAACATACATGACCCCACACCTTCTGATCTGTCCCGTACTTTTTGGCCCGGTGAGACCACCCCCCCTCCCCCCGCCCCACTCCTGGCGTGTTTCCTCCTTTCCTCCTCCCTCTGCCCAGTCTATACTTTTTCCATGGGGATGTCCTATTCTGTGGCTTCAAATACGATTTTCACAATGAGGAGCTCAAATCTGAATGGCCAAGCTTCCTTCCTGAGCTCTGGATTCACACATCCATCTGCATCCTTAATATTTCCACTCAGGACGATAACAACCATTCTAATTCAGCACAGCCAAAACTATGCGTCCCCACCTTAGCACCTTGCCCTCCCACAAGCTGATCACTCCTCTTTATCTCCTTGACCTCCTCCAAGCTGTCATCACCATTCCCCTGGGCGGCTGTGACAGCCTGGCTCCACATGCAGCCAGGGGACCGGGTTAAAATCACGGCACCTCTGGTTAGCACTCCCCCCACTGAGAGACTAATGTCAGAACTTCCAATGGTTCCTGCCACAAACACCGTAAAAGCTAACCCTCCTGCAGGAATTTTCCAGGTCCCACATAATGAGCTCGCCCCTCCATCCCTCTGCTGGTTCCTTTCTGTGTCTGGACTTTCTGGTTGGAAGGTTCACCTCTGGGTTCACTTCATGCCTCCTCTCAGCACTGGGATCTCCGCTCAAATGCTACCCACTTGGGTAGCCCCTCCCCTGACCACCCTAAACCTTCCCCAGTGAAGGTAAGACTTCACTAGACATCTGAGGACCCTTCCTGCTTTGGGGGGAAGTTGAGGGCAGGGGACCAAGCTGTTCCCTCTCCTTCCCCCATCCCCTGAGCTGGAACATTTGCCCATCACCTTAGTAGGGTCTGTGCTGAGGGGTCAGAGGTTGGCAGGGGCCACGTGGAGTTGAATGTCAACAGTGGTAGGAAGTTGGGAGACACGGTGGTAGGAAGTTGGGAGAGACGGCATGTTGCTTCTAGGACAGGGTCTTGACCTGCCTCTCACTCCTGACCATCCTCCAGCAGATTCTGTGAGCAGCCTGTCACTGCTGCTTCCAAAGATCCTTTTCTGTTTCAGCTGACCAATCTGCGTTGTTTATTCCTAAGAACTGGTTCATACATACTGTTATCTAGGATTATGTGATTTTTTTTTTTTTTTTTTTGGCCACCCCCGCAGCATGTGCATGTTCCTGGGCCAGGGGAAGAATCTGAGCCATAGCTGCAACCTTTGCCACAGCTGTGGCAATGCTGGATTTTTAACCCACTGCGCTGGGCTGAGGATCAAATCTGAGCCACAGCAGAGACAACACCAGATCCTTAACCTGCTGTATCACAGCAGGAACTCTTATCTAGGACTATCTTATTTATGTATATTTTTATGTGTTTACTATCCCTCTTGCCATCTAAAAGGTAAACTTGTCCTCTCAACGGTATGATCCCAATACATGGCAGGGCCTCAAATCCTTGTCAGCTGCTTGGCTGAGATGAGTCCACAGCACTATGAACAGAAATATGCTGTATTCCATCTGCTCCCTTGTAGCCCTTAAGATACCAATATACAGGAGTTCCCATTGTGGCACAGTGGTTAACGAATCCGACTAGGAACCATGAGGTTGCGGGTTCGATCCCTGGCCTCACTCAGTGGGTTAAGGATCCGGCATTGCCGTGAGCTGTAGTGTGGGTCACAGACGTGGCTCCGATCCCGTGTTGCTGTGGCTCTGGCGAACGCCAGCACCTACAGCTCCGATTCGACCCCTAGCCTGGGAACTTCCATATGCCGCGGCAGCGGCCCAAGAAATGGCAAAAAATACAAAAAAAAAAAAAAGATACCAATATACATTTTAAAAAGGACAAATTTATATTTAAATTCTGGAGATAATAAGCTTTTAAAAAGTTTTTTAAATGATTTTGAGATGGTAAAGAAACTGATGCCAAGACCAAGAACCACAGACCTCTGATTCAGCCACTGGGATCCACACCAGAAGCAGCTAAAATGAACTGCAAATGTGGGAGCTGGGAAGTGATCTCCCATCTTTCAAGTCCAAGCCTTTGGCATTGGTGTCTGGGTGGTAATGCATTGCAGGGCCTCCAGGGAAGGCTCTGCTTGCTACATCCTTCCTTGGGGCAAGTACCAAATTCCATTTCAGCAAGACTCCAGTGTGCTTTTGTCTCTAGTCACCATCACTCCCTGAGAGGCGTCTGGGAAGGTCAGAACCAGGCTGACAGTGAGCACTCCATGCACCCAGTGATTGAAGGTTACCAGGCACCTTGGTTCTATAACCCTTCCTCCAGGCTCTTCCAGAACATTCCACATTGGTGCTCACCCAGAAGCTGTGGGTTTGGAACAACCCCCTTTCCTAAGGATGAAGTACACAGCCTCCAGGAGACAAATGGGAAATGAGAAAGACAGATAAACTACACTCAGGGCTACAGGACTTGGGACAACACTCAGCTCTTTTCCCAGAACCAGGAAGAACCAATTAATGCAGCACAAAGCCCTGGTCCATGTTAGTAAAAGCCACTCGAGAATATGAATGAAAGGACCAGAGCTTATTCAGCTCTCCCTACTTCCAGGCACTTCCTAACAGAAGTCACAGATTCCCTGGAAGGGATATGATGGATGCTACAGACCCTTGCTCCTGGAAAATTCGCAGTGACCACCTTGATGAATATGTCACAGGATATAAGTGCCTTCGTGATGCATCCAAGCAAGTTCTTAGGGTCCCTAGAATCCTCATACCCAGTTTAAAAAACTGAGCCCAGGTTTCACCAACATTAAAAGCATTTTAAGGAAGGAAAAGGGGAGGATGGTGGTAGAGAAAGATCAGTCTTAAGATTTGGGAAATGAAGGTGTGAGAACCAGAGCAGCCTGGGGTCAGGAAATGTCACCTCTGAGCCTCCATGTGCCCCACACATGCAGTGGGAGGGACCTCTCACTTTGTCGAACTCTGTCTTTTTTCATCTGTAAAACAACAGCAGTTGGAATGGCTGATTCCAAGATCCCTTCCAGCTCCCAAATCCAGTGACATGCTACAGTCCCAGCTGAAATTTTCCTCTCTGTCAAGCCATCATCACGTTGACAAAGTTCTCTAGGAACCAAAAAAAAAAAAAAAAAAAAAAAAAAAAAAAAAAAGGCGCTAAAGTCTCCTATCCTTTTAGGAAAAAAAAAAATTCCAAAAATAAGGTGTTCCCTTAAATAGATATCTGCCAGTCTCAGTAGGGAGTTGTCACTTGAGAATACATGTAAAAGAATCAAGAAGCTTCATAAATATTCCCAGCTTGTGCCTCCCACCATCTCCATAAAGCTCTGCAAAGCTCTGGTTATGACAGCAAGCACCAGCAGGGTCTCCTTATGTAGAGGAGTAACAGCAGGGCCACCAATCGTCCTGCTTCAAATCAAGTGGTGTCATCAGCTTCAACAACAAATTCTAGCCTAAAAGCATTCCAACTTACCTTAGGAGATTCTTTTAAGTTGAAACTGACCTACTCATGTGATCAAATGAGAGGTGGTTTGGGCCACACCTACTCTCCAGGTCTGAGAAGCTCTGCGCTGAAGCCAGTGGCATGAACTTGGACCTGTGGAACAATTTGCCCAGAGGGGGATGGGGGATGACCTTAGACTTACTTTTCATGGAGGATAAAGCGGCAGAAATTTCCTCACCATAGAAAGGTCTGTGCTGATGGCTTTAGGCAGCAAGGCAGTTCATACAGGCTAAGTGTGTATATACTTCTTAAGAATCTCTCTTTTCATCTGGTACTTTTGAGGGAACAAAGGCTGAAACCCTTTGTCATAAGAGTAAAAAAAAAAAAAATCACTGCCAAATATCTTTATGTCATGTGTTTCTTCTTTGCTGGTGGGTGTTACCATCAGACCAAAGGTCTAATGATTTTCTCTCCAAAAGGCTTCCAAGTCCAAGTTTGTGGCACCTGCCCTACCCAGATCTCATCTCAGTGAAGGGCTGACAATGAGGACAGACCTCTTCCCATCGCCTGTTCTATTCCTTAGGCAGAGTCCTGCGGAACTGACTGCTCACAGAAGAACCACTTGTTTCAGGGCTACTGAGGAGTTCCCATTAAAAGAAATGGACTAAGGTGGGCATCAAATTCTAGGATGAAAAGGGGAACTGTCACAAAAGGCAGACACAGTGGAGCTGGTGGGGAGGTGGAGGGCATCTGTCCTCTTGAGGAACTTTGCAGGGAAAACCATTTCTACTCAGGGCCAAGGTCAGGACACCTGGCCTGGGATGCTCTGCATCTCAACCCTATCCAGTCAGTACAAATCAAGCAGTGCCTTTCTGCCTGCTCCCTCCAGCCTCACTCAGTCCCTCCCTCCCTCCCAGGCCATGCAATGCAGCCAAGTGACGAAGTCTTTGGACAACATCAATTTGGTACCCATGGGGTCAGTACAGTGCTGAGCATGGGAGACCCAGAAACAAACTAGACTCAGTCCCTGCTGCATCCCAGAAGAAAAAGATGGATGATGAAGACGTAAACAAATGAGGAACAAGACTGTATCAGCCAACAGCTCAGCAGATAGAGGCACCTTTAGTGTCATGGGGGTGGAGGTGGACACCTCCAGACTGGGCGCCCAGGGGTGCCTTTCCAGAAACTGCTGTTTGTGCCAGGACCTGAGTGGCCACCAGGTTATGCAGCCATGTGGCCTGGACAGGAACCCCACGTGGGTTTGTCCATCTCTCACCTCTACCCCCCCAAAATGCAAACTGACAAACTGTGAGGTTGAGAAAGTGAGACCCCAAACGATGTCACACCCTCCTTGGTAAAAATGATGGTCATAGGTAATGTTAATACTGCCCCCTGAGCTGCACATGGCCCCTGAAATGGACCAGTTTTTGGACTGTAAACTGTACAGTCATCCTAAATACTGTGCCTCTTTCTGGACCTGTCTCTCCCTTCCACCCTCATTAACACCTGCCCTCCAGATAGGACCTCAGAAAGGGTTTGATTCCCCATCGTGGAGACTGAATAATTCTGCAGTGAACGCGGGATACTAGGATCTCTTTAGGATCCTGATTTCAGTTCTTGTGGGTAAATACCCAGAAGGGAGACTGCTGGATCATATGATAGTTCTAGTTTATTTTTTATAGGAAGCATGAATGCACTTATATGAGATTTAAAATAGTCAAATTCAGAGAACCAAAGAGCAGAACAGCAGTTGTCAGGAGCTGGTGGCGGGGGGGTGCCACGAGAGGGGGTGAAGACCAAGAGTTACTAATCAACAGCACAAAGTCTCAGTTAAGCAAGATGAGTAAGTTCTAGAAATTGGCTAAACCACACTGTACCTATGTCTACAATAATGCCTGCACACTTCAAATCTGTTAAGAGGGCAGATCACATGTTGTGTTCTTACCACACTAAAATAAAATTTAGGAGTTCCCGTGTAGCTCAGACAGTTGAGGATACAGTGTTATCACTGCTATATCTTAGGTCACTGCTATGGTGCAGATTTGATCCCTGGCCTGGGAACTTCCACATCCTGTGGGTGCAACCAAAAATAAAAAAATAAATGTTTTTTAAAAGGGGGCAGGGAGACTTAACTAATTTACACAAAGGTGACAGTACTGGTAAAGGCAAAGTGATTCAGCACTTTGATGCATTTGTATTCATATTAAGAAAGGGTTTCAAGCAGGGCCTGTAGTTTTCTGAGGCTCCTCAAAACACCCTATGATAAAATTACTCTTCTGCCAGAAGGCTGTCCCCAGCACAGACACCCATGCAACGACCATGATCCCTACTTACATCAAGACCCAGTCACAGTACTTTCAAAGGGAAATGAACCAAAGCCACTGGCAGACTGAACTTGTGTGTGTGTGTACACGCATATGCACACGTGCCAGGAGGCTGGTCGGCAGTATCCATCGACCACCCACTGGGATTCAAATGTCATCAGCACAACTGTTGACAAGTGGTCCGAATACAGAATCCACCCAAATTCGTGGTCAAAGAGCACAGTGAGATTCCACACAGTGCCTGGGTCCTGGGATGAAACATGTGTTCCTACAATGTAAAACATCTGACTAATTATCTTCTGTCTGAGAGAAATTATGAGGAAGCAAAATAAGGTAGAAGGCAGAGGGCTCAGACCTGGAGGTTGTTTATTCAGACTTCATACTAAGGATAATAAAAGACAGTAAATCCTAAACTAAACGGAGACAGCAGCAGGGAGCTGCTCGAAATTTATTCTATTCTAGATTAGTAATGATTAAATCATACCGTGATTTATCTTAAAATACAGTGATTTTCAGTACTGTATGTGTTCAAAACATTCAGTTTTCTTCTTCAGCCTAAAATAAAGAACACAATCCCTTCATTTTTTTCAACAATAGTTCTTAGATGTTTCCTCTCCACAGCTGAAAAAGAGCTTTCTCGGCTGAAATTCAACTTCTGCATCCATAAAGCAAGTTCATTTATCCTTTATTGCATATAACTATATTGCATGAAAATGTACATGACTTTGCAAAGTAGGAACTTTCCATGAATCTAATGAGAATTTAAAGAGCCATCTGCATAGATTAATTATTGAATGTAGAGCAAATCAGAGAAGTGGGTAGTACTCCACCTCCCAGGCTCCCCCCTTCACCCCTCCACTTCTCCTTGTTCCCAACATCTGTGGGTCATGTCATCCTTCAGGGAAGGCCTAGGAGGAGGAAAGCAGACAGCCTTGGTCCTGACACGCAGTCCTGGATGAGGCAGGACTGGGACGGGCTCTGAGACCAAGGGACAGGGTGTGAGCAGACAGCATGGCACTCCCATTGGCTCTCTCTTCCCCAGCCTTCCCCAAGGATTTGGTCTTCCTCATGATTCTACTGATGCAGAGAGCTTTTTTGCACCCAGCGCAGTTCCAAATGTAGGTTCTCAGTAAGTACAAGTGGAATCAAGTGCATTTCCATCTGACAAATAGGCAATAAAGAGCTGAGAATTTGCCAAAGGTCTTTGTGCTATAAATTAAAACACCGTGTACATGCTGAGGGAAGTTCATGTTGGTCTGTCCATATGAGACATGAGACCTGCGCTTACACCTGATGCCACATGCATGCATTTGGAACATTCAGCTCTCACACACGGGCCTTGGATGCTCCACTGCCTTCTACCTTTTCCAGAGCCACAGGGTCCCCCAGATCCCACCCTCCAAAGCTGTACATTCACTGACCCACCCCCTCTCCTCACCATTTCCTTTAGCCCTTAATGTGTGGCAATTGGGGCAATCACATTATATCAGAGCCCCCTGGAAATCTCCACAGTGTTTTTTGTATATTTAAGTTCAGATATGGCTAAAATTATATAGTTCTTATTTTAGAATGAGTTTAGTCATTCCCAACCAACCTTGGTGTCCTTTTTAAATAAAGTCCCAAAATAAAGAACCATCTCAGCACTGTTCACAGGTAGATGCCTGGACCCAGGGGGTCCCTACCTGCCCGTGATAGTAGAGACTCAGGCCCCAAAGCCAAAACAGCACGTACTGAAGGAGGTCATTCTCCTGGGTCTGCTACTCAGTACAGCTGCAGAGGGCAGCCCAGAGGCAGACCCCTGAGTAGGATGGTGCGGTAGGAAGTGTATTGTCTTAAACATTTCCCACGTCCTAAAGCACACAGCGAGGACAGGTAATATATAACAGACTAGAAAAGATTTTTCATGGAAAGTTGGATAACTATCTATCTGATATGGCTGCAGTACAATCCTTCTTAAAGACGGGAAGGCGACTAGATGATTTAATAAAAAAAAAAAAATAACTCCCCACAATAATACATATAAACCATTTCAAACAAAAGCATTCTGTTTTTTAAATGCCCTACAAATGAGAAGCTATATGCTTTTCTTATAAGCTTCTGTAGCATTTAACAACCCTTCCTGACTCAAATGTTACTAGTAACACAAGTGGTAACTGTAGTAGAAGTGCTACTTCTAATTTCCAAGTGTTTCTCAACTTTTTTGCAGGTCATAGGTCTTGGTTTGAAAGCCAAGGACACCCTCCTCAGTGTAGTGAACTGATGTATATATGTATTTTGATTAAATAAGTGCAAATAAATATTAAAAGCCTGATTATAAAATATAAAGAATAATTGTTATGCATTGAATAGTATCCTCTCTAAATTCCTATGTTGAAGTCTATCACCGAGGCCCTCAGGAGGTGACCTTGTGAGGAGAGAGGGTCTTTTTTGTGTGTGTGTGTGTGTCTTTTTGCCATTTCTTGGGCCACTCTCACGGCATCTGGAGGTTCCCAGGCTAGGAGTCTAACCGGAGCTGTAGCCATTGGCCTACACCAGAGCCACAGCAACGCGGGACCTGAGTCGCGTCTGCAACCTACACCAAGCTCACGGCAACGTCGGGTCCTTAACCCACTGAGCAAGGCCAGGGATCGAACCCACAACCTCATGGTTCCTAGTCGGATTTGTTAACCACTGCACCACAACAGGAACTCCTGAGAGAGGGTCTTTAAAGAGGTAAGCAAGTTAAAGTGAGGTCTGGAGTAGGGGTCCTAGCCCAATATGACTGGTGTCCTTACCAAAAAAAGGGGACTTGTACACAAATACAGTCAGAAGGAGGGCCAAGTACAGATGCACTGGCAGGAGACAGTCACCTACAAGCCACAGAGAAAGGCCTAGACCAGATGCCACCCTCATAGCCCTGAGAAGAAACCAACCCTACAAGAACCCTGATTTGGCATTCTGGCCTCCAGAACTAGAGACTATAAATCTCCATGTGGAAACTGCCTGGTCTACAGTATTTTGTTAGGGCGGCTCAGCAAACTGATATAATTTTGTGAGATGCTCCCATGTTGATATGTGTACCTGTAGTTCATTTCCACGGCTGTCTGAACACACTAGAATGTGTCCACTCTGTTGCTGGTGGATAATTTCCAAAGTTTTGCAGTGCTGAAGGAGGCTGCTATGAACATAGTAATGCATGCCTCCCAGTTTATGCACAGAGTTTCTCTAGAAAACCCAGGACTAGGGTTGCTGGGTCAACATGTTTGTGTTTCTTTTATGCAGATTGTTTAGAAAGTGGATGGAGCAATTTTTATACCCACTGCTAGTATATAAAGGATTCCCTCTGCTCCTCAATCTTGCCAAAACTTAGTAACATCAGTTTTTTGCTTTTACCTGGTGTCAACTGTATTTCAATAGATGGATAGAGAGAGAGTTTCATTGACTGATTTACATTTAATATTATTATCAACATTATTTATGACATATATTGATTTCCAACTCATAAAAAATCATATGACTCGATATTACTATCTTATCTCAAAAGCTGTCAGTTTGTGATATGAGCACAGTTCCAAATGAGAGAATTGGTTAGCAGCCTTCTCAACAATGTCCACTCTCAATGACTCCCCAAAATATTTATTTCCATGCAAAATTGTAAGCTCGGGGGGATCGCCACAATTACAAGAAGCAGACCTGAGTTGGAGCACTTGTTGAAAATAAGTGCTATGTTGATGTATTTCTAGGTCAATGAAGTAAGTGTTGATCCACATTCATGGCTATAATTTTTGGTTATTTTATAATTTGGTATAGTGAGGGTTTGGGGGGCTTTTGGTTTTTGTTTTTGATGATGACAAAGTAGAAATTCAGCATAAATTTGAAAGAGACAGAGAGTGTACAAAAAAAAATTACATAAGCCAGAGAAAATGACCTTTAAAATTCTGGTGTATGCCGCAGTTGATAATCTCCAAAGGGCCATTATCAATCCTTTTTCACCCTGACATGCATTTCCTCCACTTACCCCTTGAATCTGGCTTTGTGATCCTTCTTGACCAATGGAATGGGCAGAGGCAATGCTGTGCCAGCATTAGGTCTAGTCTTTACAAGATCTGGTGGTTTCTGCCTTTTCTCAAGGGAGAAGCAGCCACCATGTAAAAACCCTAATCACCTCTGACCACCTTGATGTTGAGAAGCCTCAGCTGGCCATGTGGGAGAGGCCATGTGGAGAAGAGTGGAGCCACAGACCTGTGGGTGAAGGCTTCTGGGACCTAGCAGCCAAGTCCAACCCCAGTTGGGTACAGTCATGTGAGGGACCCACCCAACCACCAGTTAAGTCCACTCAAGCTACGGAATCATGAGAAATAAATGTTGTTGTTTTAGGCTACTGCATCTTTGCAGTCGATTGCTACTCAGCAATAGACAGCTAAGGCTTCACCCTCAGACATATTCCCCATATGCAAGACTGCAGGCCTTTGTGAGAGTCGAGAGCCATTTTGTACCCTGCTCATCTCACTAAGAAGCATTTTTCATTTTCTTCTTAGGGCTGTACCTGCATATGGAAGTTCCCACGCTAGGGGTTGAATCAGAGCCACAGCTGCAGGCCTACACCACAGCAACACCAGATCCGAGCTGCGTCTGTGGCCTACACCACAGCTTGAGGCAACGCCGGATCCTTAAGTCACTGAGCGAGGTCAGGGATCGAACCTGCATACTCAGGGACACTGTGTTGGGTTCTTAACCCACTGAGCCACAATGTGAACTCCACATTTTTCATTTTCATCAAATATCCCCATTCTTCTCTAATGAGACATTTTTAGTGGCAATACAGCATCTCCTCATGTGGTCACATCATGGTTCACCAGATTCTCGCATTACTGGGCAGAGAGGTGGCATCCACTGCATGACCATGGCTTCCTTCTGAGGTGAGCATTTCTACACACAAGTCTGTGTACAAACATTTCACCACATCCAGCGGACGACTTCCAGACATGTAATCAGCCTCCAAGGGTTAAACATTTTTGATAGTTCTGGTCAAATTACCTTGAACAAAAGGATACGGATTTGACCTCCACTCCTGGGATCTAACACCACCACGCATCTCTTTTATTACTCTTCCAACTTGGCAGATGAGAAAGGGCCCCTCCTTGTGTTTTTAATTTGCCTTTCATTAGCAGAAGGCTGGCCCTTTCTTCGTGAAGGCGACAAACGCCCCGTGTTCACCACACTCCGCTGCTCCAACCACGTGGTAATGCATACACAAGGTCCTCTCCCAGGCAAGGGCAAATGGACCACACCACGAGGAAAACGGCTTGATGGAGAGAGTGCTTTCAATACAAGGATGATAGGGATGATTTCAGAGCAGGGCCTAAAGAATCATAATCAATTTTTCTGACAGAAGCATTTCACAATCCATTGATTTAAAATCACATGGATGGATGAAGATGTTTCTAGAACATTTGTATCTGCCACTTATGTTTGTTACCTGTGTTTATAGGAAACTGTAAACCACTTCTTGGCAAACCATTAATTGGAAACATACATTTCAACCCAATTAAACTTCTGAAACAATTATTTTATAGTATAAAGTTTTAGTAACAGGAACTAATTCTCAAATTACTAAGATAACTGCACGATTTGAAAGCATCTACACGGCACCCAGCACACGATCATCGTTGGTTTCCGTTCTATTAGACTCTACAACTGGGTAAAGAGAACACAAAATTCTAAAGTTCCACAGTCATTCCAAAAAGTAAGTTGTTGTAAAATCTTCAAAAAGAACAAAGGGGCAGTTTTTGACTCCCATATAACTCGAAACAAGTTGAGAAAAAAAGGAGTAAGCACATTTTTGAAAGCATCAGATATGTTAGAAATGGGAGAAAACACTGTATCCTCTCTAGATCCTAGATTCCAATACAGTTTCTAATTATTCTAATAACTCTCTTTTATGGAGAGACCAAGTTATCATCAAATAAAATGATATCCTGTTAACATCTTATTAATAATAATTACATTCTTCAAAAATTGATGTATAAGACAGAATTCAATTGGTTCAGAAAGATACAACTTCACTGTATCATTTGCCTGGAAGTGTTCTGGCCACAGAATGTCCTTAATTACTGTAATTCTCTTCCTTGTTTGAGGCTGAAATTACACTGCTGATATCCCGTTAGCGACAAAGGCACTTTTAACAGACACAGAATTTTAGCTATGGCTTGTAAGTCTCCTTTGATTGGAAGTTTGTTGAATGCAGCTGCAATATTTCTGAGTTAAGCTATGCTCATATGTTCTCATTTTGGCTGGAACATTTCAGACTTTGTTGTTTTGATTGCAATATTGTCCACCAGGCCAGGCTTATGATTAATTCACGTTATTAAGATGACTAACACTCCTTTCAGATGGCAGTTGAAAACCCACAGCAAGAACAGCCTTGAAAGTGACCTGACTGCAGATGGAAGGAGGTGGAGGTTCCATGCTCGTTCCTTCTGCAATTGAGCAGCACTGAAGTGGGATGCATGCCATGTCCCACAGGCCACTGTGGTTTTCTCCAGGGCCCGAGGGGCTGGAGAAGAGTCATGTTTGCTGGTTTCCAAGGGAGCATGTGGCAAAGATCCGGACACAATCAGTCACTGATGAGATGAGCAAACTGGAGTCCCAGGTAGGAGGAAGCCGGAAGTGTGACTTTGGTAGAAACACCTGGGGTTCCTGCTCAACCCACCCTTCTTTAGAACCCCACCGGCGCCTGCAATAGGGGAGGCTCTTGGAGACACCCTGCACTGTGCCAGAGTGGGCACTGACCCAGGGGACTCACAGCATCACCTTTTAACCTTAAAGGTTTAAATTAAAAGTTTTAAAAAAATCCACCTGGACACAATTGTGCTGGGTACCAAGTCCTTAAATTTAACACAGAGCAGAGCCAGTAAACCACTTGTTTGCCAATGTTACAGGGTGGCGGCGGGGAGTGGGAAGAGCTAGGAAGCCCACAGGGAAACCAGTCAAGAGAAAACATCAAGCAGAAGCACCAAGAAAGGAACTTCTTGGGGGCAGGCTAGCACACTTGCCCAAGTTCTATAATCTGGGGCTGTGGGAATCCACTGTATTGTTATTTCATTTACCTCTAAGTGGGATAACAATAATGCCCCGAGTGCCACAGCCACAGGCCACCCCGCCCATCCTATCACCAGCCCGGGGTTCCACTGATGGGCAGGGGCAGTGGAAGCAAGCTTCTCCTGCTGAGGCTCTAAAGTGACAGGGTTTTGGCAGCTGAGGGTGTAACTGAGCTATGGCTGAATCACAAATCACTTTTTAAATCAAATGTTCTTTCACTACCTTAAAATATAATTCTTTCTTTGAGTTGCTTATCTGGATAATGCAGAAGTATAAAATTTGGAACCAGAAGTCGTGAGTTCAACTGCTGGCTTTACCGTTTCCTGTCTATATGCGATGGGAAATTACTTAATTGCCCTGAATTTCTATTTCCTCCTTTTAAAAAATAGAGATGAGCAAACCATTACATTTAGAATGGATAAGCAATGATGTCCTACTGCACAGCACAGGAAACTTGGGATAGAACATAATGGGGGATGATATGAGAAAAGAATGTGTGTGTATGTGTGTGTGTGTGTGTGTGTGTGTGTGTGTGTGTATATATATATATATATATATGCATGCCTGGGTCACTTTGCTGTACATCAGATATTGACACAACACTGTAAATCAACTATACTTTAATTAAAAATTCAAAAATAAATAATTAAAAATAGAGATGAGAAGTTCTCACTGTGGCACAGTGGGTTAAGAATCTGGCATTGCTGCAGCAGTGACACAGGTCACAGCTAAGGCTTGGATTCTATCCCTGGCCTGGAAACTTCCATTGCCACTTGAATGTGGCAAAAAAAAAAAAAATAGATGATATTACTATCTATCAACTATTTCTAGTTACCTCCTTTCAAAGCCTTCTCTAATTGTTCAAGATGGAATTAGTTTGAGAGGAACTTGGTTTATTTCTCTATAACAACAATGGACATTGTGATGGCTAATTTTATGTGTCAACTGGCCTGGGACATGGGTACAAAGACCTTTGGACAAATGCGATTCTGCATGTGTTATGATGATGTTCCTGGATGTGACGGACATTTGAATCAGTACATTGAGTAAAGCAGATGCCCCCCACTTCCACCCAGTCACTGGAAGGCCTGTTTAAAACAAAAGACTGACCCTTCACAGACTGCTTTCAATCTGGAGTGTTGGTTTTTCCTCCGCCTTTGGACTTGAACTGAAACATCAGCTTTTCCTGGGTCTGAAGCCTGTGGATGGCAGATCTTGAAACTCCTCAGCCTCCATAATCATGTGAGCCAATCCCTATAATAAATCTCTTTTTATACATGTTCACATCCTATGGTTCTGTTTGTCTGGAGAACCCTGACTAATAGACATGATCTATTATCATTCTCTGTGCTTTCTGGTTTTCTCCATCGAAACTACAAGGGCAGGAATTGTCTCACAACTGTAAGCACACAGCACAGAGCAAGGACTCAATAAATGCTGAATGAATAATGGTGGCTTTTTTGCTTTCAGGTTGGCTTTTTGGCTGTTTGGGAGGTATGCATAAAAGAAAAGATGTGTAAGTACTAGGCAAATGGTGCAGCTCCTCACGAGACTTAGGTCTTTCTCCATATCATTCTCCAAACCCATTCTCCCAGGAGAAAATCAAATCAAACCGAGATTCACTTATTTCTAACCTTTCTCTGTATTTCATTAATCTTGACTCATTCAAATATAATTAGCGACTGCCTCCTGGATGTGTGGCACTGTTCTAGGCACGAGGACAAACAATGTATACAAAGTCCCTCAGCTTCTATACTAGTAAGGTGGGAGGCCTGGGGGGAGCAAAATTAAACAAATAAACACATAATAAAGATGGTCATCGGCCATGGTAAGAACAGGACCGAAACCATGTGGTCATCCTGGGCGCAGGGGCTATGTTTAGTGGCACCATCTTCCCTACTAGGAGAACTCTCTTTTGTGTTTTCCAGTGTCATCTTAGCTGAATCTCAGTTTCTCCCACCTCCTAAAGGAGCTTTAAGCAAACTCTGAACTCATTCAAATTAGTTTTCCTACAACAGAATTCTGATCACATCATTCTCTTGCTTAAAAAGGGTGTGTTGGTTTCCCTTTTCCTACAAAGTAATGACCAAATGACTTACTGGCTTTTCTCTGCAGTTTGGTTTAAAGCTGTCTGCACCCTTCCATCTTGTTAGTCTTTGGTTATGCTGCCACATTCTGTTTCATGAACACCCCAAACCTTAACTCTGTACCTTTGCTCACTCCACACCCCTGAGAAGTCCCTTCTAACTTCCTCTGACCTTCATATTCGGCCATCAACATGGAGTCCATCTTTTCAGATCCAGACAACTGATCTTTGGCACTCATTATCTTCCTGACAAGTATTAGTTACTGCCTTCCATAGGAGAAGAAAACACTTGATCCTCCAAGTCTCATAGCACTTGGTCCAAAAATCCCTTATGGTATTTTTATGACTTTGTCCGATATTATCATTTTTTAGGAACAACTCGTGTCTTCCATCTGGATTATTATTTCCTTGGAAGGACAAATTGTTTTATTCAACTTTGTTTTTCCCATGGTCCAGTACAAAATGTTATTCAATAAATGTTTGCTGAATGCATGAGTTTGGTGAATAAACAAACAGCCCAGCAAGGAAATATGAAGCAGCTCAAACTTTTTCATATTTTTCTACTTCAACTTCTGATGTTGTATTTATAATAAATCTTATATAGATACATTCATCACTCTTTGCAGAGTGTGGTAATAAGCAGTCACCACAGAAGTTCTGAAAGTAAGAATAATTTCTTTTTACCAAGAGTAAGAACTTTGGTGACAGTTCAGAAAATTTTGTGCTGGGTATAATTATGAACCATGCCCAACAAAAACAAAAAAAAAGTAATTTTCAAGTTCTCTTTTATAGAAAATTCTAAGTTTTTGATTCTGGTGATTCTACTCCACAATTATCATAATACTTCTTGGCGAGAAGATATTCAGAACTCTAAAAGTGGCATAAGGGTTTGAACATCCTGCTAGATGCTATGGAATGGAGCCCAGTGGATGGCCAGCATGGCAGTGAGGCTGCCTTTGGCCATTGGACCCAAGGGAGCAATCAGGTGACCGGAGCCCCCAAGAAACCCCAGGCAAGACCAAAAGAGCTGCTCAGCTCTCCACCTGTTGTCCCACAGAATCACAAGCAAGTAAAATCATAAAGGTACAAATATGAGATAATGTATGTGCTGTCTATAAATAAGGAATAAGAAATATGAGGAAATAATTAAAATAAATAGGTACCTAAAAATTAATTTAAAAACTTCTCTAAATACTTAAGGAGAAAATACTCAGTGAGGAGACTAGGCAACTTTTTCAATTTGATATTCTTGTTTTTTCTCGAAACATATATTTTCTTCTCATCGCCAAAGGTGCCCATGTGTTTTCTATTAAACACACAGCTATCCTTACTATTTGTCATAATGTTTTCTCTTTTCCCTCCTTAGCACAGCAGAGGTCTCCATATTTTCACTCTCTTGTCCCCTAAGATAAACAAGAAGTACTATACCGTCAATGAAGCAGACCACTCTAAACATCCCCACATAAACAGAAGTCATAGAACATATTTTAAGACATGTAGTCTCATGGAAATATGCATCCTAAAATTCTCAGGGTGCTCATCACAGAGCTCAGCTAAATTAGGCAATTGTGTGAGTTCACCCCATTGATGTAGCATCAGCCGCATGGTCCCTCAAGACTCAGGCACCAGAGGGAATCCCCCTCTCCCCGTGTTCCCCACAAGCACAGCAGACTGGCTGTCACATCCACGTCACATGGTACAGACAACACCTGCACATCCAGAGCTTCCAGGCAGCTTCTGTCATCATTACTGTGTATAATAAAAACATAATGCCTTGAGCTGCCCCTCTAATTTAACTGAAAAAGCCAAATCTGAGGTTTAAAAGCATGCTCATCCCTGTTCCATCACAGAAACATGTACACACACTCAGCTGAGCATGAAGCCATTGGCCCAACAGTGGAGGGTTGGCAGGTCACAGGAAGGCTTAGCTCCCCTGGGCATCCTTTCTGGCCTCAGAACCATTCAGAGTTCCTAAGTTCCACCTGAAAATGGAAAGGAATGAGGGAGAGCAGCCCTTCACATGTGGGGCAGGTGGGATCCTGGGAGGGCTCTGTGCTGGTCAGGCACTGTTCTACAGACTGGAGAAGCAGGTGATGGCACCCGGATCCCAACCTGGTAACTGACAAGATTAAGATCTGAATCTGATTTGCTGAGGCTCCCAGGAGCTTATGCCTCCCACTTCATACTTCATCCTAACTTCATGGTTTACAGAGTACAGCTTCTCTAAGAAAGGCATACTGTTATGGTGACTCCATTTCCACGTACCCACAGCCAAAATGCAAAGGTGAGGGCAAAGATGCTTTCCTTTGGGGTCTAAGGCTCCTGGGTTTGTCCCCTTGGTGGGACCTGGCCCCTTCCAGGCCACCTAGGGCCCAGCTCAGCTCTCCCTGCACCCAACCCAGCGAGGTCCTGCTGCCACTCTTCTTGCCACCCAGCACCATGCGGGCCTTGGCAGCAAAGCACAAATGATGGTGACTCCCATTGCTCCTGACAAAATATGCCATCAAAACATAAGGCCACAACCTTTCATGTATAAAACTTCTCCAGAGCTTCTGCTCACTGGAGGCACGACTGTTTATTCTTTCCAAGGGCTTTAGGGCCTTCTGATGCACGCACTGTGCAGACAATGGTCAGAACTAAAAGGACAAGTCAAAGGATAAAAGGAAACAAGATAATAAAGCTATATATGCAAAGTCTCAGTCTGTCTTTCACTATCCAAGGCATCTATTTGCTTTGCAAATATTAAATGGCAATCATCTCCTTGACCTACATTAAGTACAAGCGTTATAAAACAGGCCACTGTATGTTCAGAAGTAACCGCCACATAGGTGCCACCCACTATGTCAGGCCAAGGTAGAAAATAATGGATTTCCATTCATTCGTTCATTAGGTAAATTACATTTTCATTGGCATTTACTGTGTGCCAGGCACTGTGGCGCATCAGTGTTTTGGTTCCAGGGGTGAACAACCTTTCAGCCTCCCAGCTGCACCCAGAAACAGATGTGGTAAATGACTCTTGTGGCACAACACCCCAATTCTAGTA
Source organism: Sus scrofa (assembly GCF_054392235.1). Lineage (NCBI taxonomy): Eukaryota > Metazoa > Chordata > Mammalia > Artiodactyla > Suidae > Sus > Sus scrofa. The sequence goes on along the minus strand of NC_139383.1, from coordinate 160,729,876 downwards.
TCAGCTTATGCTGCACTTACAGTAGGAATGGCTGGTGAATAAGCGAGGGAACATTGGGAGCTTAGGAACCTAAAAGCAGATATAAGGACAGATGTTTTCCAATATTTCCATCTCAATTTCCATCTTTCTACTGCAGGGTAGCATAGTCCTATTTTCAGACCTTGTTTCCAGATTCCGAAGTTGATGCAAATGACCTTGAAATGCATTTCTAACTAGAAAGCAAAGGGAAGTGAGCCACGGGGTGGCGCTCACAACAAGCCCACCGGATTTATCCATCACCTGAAATGACTCTGCAAATTGGTACCTAATAAAGATGGGCCCCAGGGTAATGAGGGCAATCATTGCCTTAATGAGACCTTGTAGTTCTTCCCAGTCAAATCTGGAAGTGACAGCAGAGCTCTGAGTATAAGAATTAAGGACTCAGCCATTCACCACTGGCCACTTTTTCACATCAGAGATTATGCCTTGTTTAGCTTCAGTTCTAAAGCTGGAATCATTTCTTCAAATCAAAGATTAGGGACGTGGTGGAGTCTAACGTGTGGTAATCTCACATACGAAGGTAAAGACAGCAAAGCAATATCGTCGTATTGTTGTCCTGATAATTTCTATTTTGAAATTCAGACTGCAGACACTTTCTCAACCCAGTTGTTACATTTGAGGTTTCCTTTATGTTCACAACATCCTTTGTTCAGACCTTCAGGTGTGAGGGGTTGGCGTGGAGGGGCTGGGGTAGCAGGGGCTGTATGAAGGTCAGATGAAGAGAAGTCCATCCACTTTTTGGTCATTCACAGTGTTCTTGAGAACGGCCAACTGATGCGGTAAATGAGATTACAGATGTATGTATGTTTATATATTGCAAAGTTTTCTAAAAAACTTAGAAACTTTAATAAACTAAACTTTAAACTTTATATACATTAAACTATAATCAGGAAATCTCTATTTAATATAAGTCTATGAAATACAGTATGTCCTTACTAAGGAACACTAGAGATCTTAAAATTTAACATAGATAGATGATGGATGATAGATAGATGAATAAAGATAGATAGATAGATAGAGATGGATGAATAGATGGACAGAGATATAATATATACTAATGATGGTTTTAACTTCTACATGGAGTATTTCAAGCATAGTCACCTGGTCCCTTCTTAATACTTCACCATATTGGCTTTATATCACTTTTTTTAAAAGTATTCTCAGCCCCTTAACCTTCTTCCATCTCTCGCTATCAAAATTTAACCACTCATCTGAATTGAAGTGTATCAATCTCATGCATGTTTTTAATGCCTTACATGCATTTTTTCTTTTTTTTTTTTTTTTCCTTTTTACCACAGCACTTGCATATGGAAGTTCCTAGGCGCACTTGCATATGGAAGTTCCTAGGCCAGGGGTCAAATCGGAGCTACAGCTGTAGCCTACACATCCTCACAGAGACTACATCAGGTTCTTGACCCACTGAGCCACAATGGGAAGTCCTTAAATGCATTTTCTGTACACATATGTTTCCATAAAAATGTATATGAGTTGGTTTTGAAGGTTTTTAAACTTTATAAAAATTATATCACACTGTCATGCTATGTCTTTTGAGATTTACTCATGTTCATGCATGTAGCTCTGGTTCATTCACTTTAATTGCTGTATCACAGTCAATTTTACGAACATACCACAATTTCTGTTCACTTTCCTGTTGAACATACAGGATTTTTTCCAGTTTCTTGCTATCACAAACAACAGTGTTATAAATATTATACATGTCTCTCCATGCACATGTGCACGAATCTCCCACTGACATACACTGAGAATGGAACTGCTAGACTGTAGAGTCTAGCAATATTTAAACTTACTAGAGATGCAAAGTTATTTTCCAAAGTGGCATCAATTTGTACCCTCACCAGCAGGACACATGACTTTGTAGCCTCTACATTATCACTAATACTTGGAATTGTCAGATCTTTTCATTTCTGCCAACTGAAGAGTATGAACAGTTTATCACCCGGGTTTAATCTGAACTTCTCTAATGATGTGGATAATTGTGTTTATGTTCAGTGTGGATCCATAGTTGCTTTCCTGTGACTTCTCTATGTCCTTTATCATTTTCCTATCAGGTTTCTGGCCTTTAGGTTATGCTTTGAAGGAGTTTTAATATATTAAATACACTTAAATATAATGATGTATTTATATTTAATAAATATTTTAATATATTTGTCAGCTGTGTTTTACAAATATCTCTAAACCTATGGTTTGTGTTTTTGTTTATGAACAGAATTCTTCTTTGCATACAGTCATTAATTCATGCATTTTTCCTTTCCGTAATTTTTCTATATGTTATAATTTTAAAAATATTTTTAATTGTTTAAGAATGAATTGGACAGCATTCTCTGTTTTCATATGCTCTAGAACTGTTGACAAGTGTTGGTATTATCTGGTCCTTGAATAAAAAGTTAAAAAGCAACTTTAAATTCTTTAAACTTAGTGTGTTTTTTAAAAAATACATACATACATAGGGTTTTTGTTAATTGAATTTTTAATGATTATATTTCATTCATGTGTTTTATTTCTTACTGAATCAATTTTTGCTATATTTTTCTAAAAACATATTAGTTTTGTTTTCCATTGAAATAGATTAGTTCATGATCTCATATTTTTAAGTTTCTGTCATATTGGTACTTTTGCCCATTTTTTCATTGCTATTATTCTTTGGAGGTGATTTTTATTTTCCTCTTTGTACTTTTAAAATTTTTTACAGAAAGCATGTATTAGTTTTCTAATCCATGACAATCTAAAAAGTCTGTTTCAATTCTGGGAGGAAAAAAGGCTTCTGGGAATTCTTTCATATGTGAAGAAGCACCTCACCACGCCAAAAATCTCACCCTAACGTGTCTAGCTAACAATCTAACATCTCACAAATCAGGTTTTTTAAAAATACACTTCTGTACATGAAAATGGATGTCACATGACAGCTTTAAAAAAAAAAAAAAGGCACATACAGGAATGACCATCAAAGGAAAGAGATTCACCTCGTGTTCACATCCTCCCCAGAGCAGCGCAGGGCTCTGAGCCCGAAGGAAGGGCACTGCACCCCACCCCACTATCTTGGTCCCAAGGACCAGTGTCCTCATTCATTGCTTCCATGACCAAAGACTGTTGGGATCATCTGGGTACAGCCATGGAATTTTGGACAACATATTTAAAAAGGAACCTTCCCCCAATGGAAAGAGAGTAAACCGAGCTATTTTCACCCAACCCTAATATTCTGAGAGAATATAGGAATGCAATATATTAGGTAAATTACTTCATTTGTTATCTGTCAATTACTTGACTTCATTCTTGTCATAGCCTCTCAGTGTTTATTCTAAGTCATAGTACCATGTGATCTCAATTTATCTTTATCTTGTATTTTAAGCTGTGGAGCAAAATAAGTGAAAACATCATCCTCAGGTCAGCACTTAACTACACTTTCTTTTTCACTCCACACAGGCAGGCTCTCCAGCTCACCATCTCTTCTCCCCTCTTCGTCATGGCCTGCAGAGCTGATACATGACAAGGGAATTCTGCAGGTGGCAGGTGTGTGGATTTATTATCTGTAAGGTTCCTGGATTAGTGAAAGAGGACATATCCAATGTCTATCCCCATTATAGACATTTTCCTGAGACTGGCTCTGGCTGAGGAATTTCACAAAAGCTACATTCCCCAATATGAGCTATGAACTTCTCTGGACACAGCTGTGAAACGTGCAGGGAGCAGAGACTTAGGCACAATTTCCAGAATTCATTTGCCTCTAAAAATAACTTGCCTCATTACATAAACAAAGCACAGCTTTTCTAATGGATATTAGCAGTTTAATTGATTGAGTCAGGTTGGGAAAAGACTGTGTAACTGCATTCACTTCAACAAATTCACTTGGCTTGGGCACTTGCTGACTGCCTACCATGTGATGGTGACATCCATGTATCTCAGTCATTTCTTTCCTGTGGCAAGTTCAGTGAAGCATAGGCTTCATCAGATCAACGTGTCCTCTCTGCCAGCTTTATCTGGCACGCTCTCCTGGTCCACATCCTCTTCTAAATGCCATCTTGGAGCTCATTCTGAAGGTGGACTGCAGAGTGAGAACCAGGAGCAACCCCCTCTACTCCCTCTTCACTGCCCAGATGGTTACAGCGAACACCGGCCCGGTGCGATCACAATGCTCTCAACTTCCCAAAATGGAAAACTTTCAGCTGCATCCTGCCTTCCTCATCCACACGGCTCACATCTTCCTTTCCAGTTCTCAGGGTTCAGTGCTGAGGAGGAGGGAGAGGATGACGTGCGGCATCAATGCCATCTGCAGCTGGTGTTAAATATATCGGATTTCCGATCCCAGGATGGGCAGCACTGACTTCCTTTCATATGGAACAACTTCTCTAAGACTCCAACTCAGGGAGTGGAGAACAGTTACGGGCCCAGTGTAATTCCTGGGGCGTTTCAATTTCCTCATTGAAAGCTGTCCGGGAAATTTCATTTGAGCTCTGAAAATTCAGGCATGTCTTCAAGTGAAATAGACATTGAAGGGTGAAAACAGGGACATTTCCGATGAATCATGGACAAATGTTATTAGTGACTGCAAAAGAGTAAGTGCTATAAAGAGACAGGTAATCATCGTACCCGCTCTGTACCCAGGAAATATTTGTTGTATGGAATTTAACAACTCAGGAAGGAGCCTGAATAAAGTAGCTCTCTCCATGCTGCCACAGCTGTGATTCCTCCTGCACTCCTCAGCCTTAGAGCCTGTCCTCCACCTGACTTTCTAGAACACATTATTAGCTCCCCTAGAGACCCTCCTCTCATTACCCTATGACATGTCATACATACACCGTGTCAGTGGGACAGCAAGAACACAGTTAGCTTCCTGAGGAAGAGTTCCTGGTGCCTTGATTTACAATTCAGGACTCTAGGAAATCTTTTCCCAGAAAATTATCCAGTTAATGTTTCCGGTGGAATGGGGCAGGAGCTGGCCCAGGGTCTGTTTGTGCATTAAGAGCTGCAGTAGGTGTTTGCCAGCTGCCAAATCTACACCCACCCACCCCACCCCCTGCAAATTTTATTCAAGGATCACCTCTGTCCTGTGGCACTGCGCTTGTGCCACAGCAGACTTTCATCACTCATCGGTTTCTTTGGAGAACTCCGCTCTGCTTATACAGGACACGTGGGTTCTCGCAGTGCACAAAGTGCATAAGCTTGGCCGCTCAGAGCACAGCACCCCTGTTCACAGCAGAATGATGGAGGGAACAGTGTTAGCCTCTTGGAACCACTAAGCTTCTGGAACATTCACTTCTGGCCTCCTCCTCCCAGCCAGGCAGTCTTCCCTGGTCTAGACCGGGCCCTCAGGTGGCAGGGATGCCTTGGCCCAGCTGCAGCATGGGCCCCCACCTTTGAGGCCACAGGTCCCTACAGAGTCCCTGGCTAGGCTGTGCATGTCCTGAAGGCAGGAAGGTCTGGGATACCCCCCTCCATGTACACAGGATAACAGTCGCAGAACTTAGGGAGGGTTCTGCGAATGAATGATTGAATGAATAAATGCAGAGCTCTCAGATTTCCTCTGCTAGCGGCAGTTTCTCAGGAGGAAATGTACAGGTTGTGCCCAGTTGGCTTCAGGGCAGACAGAGAAGAAAAGTCTTCCTTCCCTGTCATTACAAAGGAGTCAGCTGTATAATGATACTCAGGCTGCAGAAGATGCGAGGTGGGGGTGCAGGCATCAGGGACATAAAGTGGGTGCTGAGCAGGAAGAGGAGGCCCAGCCAGTGGGCAGCAGGGACAGAGTCATCAGGGTACCCAGAGAATGGCAACCAATGGGAGGCCACATATTTATGATTAATTTTAAGGAACTGGCTCGGTTGTTTGTGGGGTGAGTAAGTCCAAAAGCCAAAGGCCAGACCTGCAGGCTGACCCTCCGGCAGGAACTGTGCTGCAGGATTGAGGCCAAAGACCTCCCTCTGCAGAAAACCATTTACACTGAAGTGATAATAAGATAATGAGGCAAATCTCCTCCACTTACAATCTACGATGCAGGTGTTAACTGCCAGCTACAAAACACCTTCACAGCAGCAGCAGTTAGTGTTCGATTAAACCACAAGTTCTGCAGCCCAGCCACCACGACACTAAGACCAGCATCACAGACCCAGGGTCAGACCTCACTGGGTGGGGACTTTCTGAGGACCAGCATCACATCCGACAGTCCCACTAAGACTGCAGTTTCCAGGACTCAAGTCCCAGCAAAGGCAGAAAACCTGAGGTTCCAGCATAGCATCTCCGTTCCAGGCAAACAGGCCAGAGGGGAACATCAAACAGATCTATTTTGATGCTTGCACTAGTCACTGAAGTCAATAAGTAGTTACTGAACAGCTACTAAAGCACAAATTGGGCACTGGGAAAATTCAGTGTGTAGGACAGAATCCCTAACCTGACAGTCATTGAAAGTTATTAGCAAAATTATTATGGAGTCTGCATTTGACAAATACTTATTAATACATTCTGTTCTGTATTAACCTGTCTAACACTTTAATCATTCAATTACATTAATCCCCCTCCATCAGGAAAAACAGTTGAAGAATTATACTGGGGGTATAACCTCCTTCCCCAGCATTTCTAGAGAAATCTGGAAAACATCTGGGCAGGGATGTCTACCACCAAATTTTATTAGGAAGCTAACCTGTCAGAAACTACAACACAGCACAGGGAGACAAGCATCTGTGCCACATTGGAGGGTGTGGCTCAGACAGGGGCAGTAAGGTCTGCCCCCACCCTCCCCAGCGTCCAATCACCAAGCTCAGGGGCCCAAGCAGTTCTGGAGTGTCCCTTGTGCCCACCTGCCAGTTCCATGCCTGTGCAGAGAAAGTGAAAAGGGGTGGGAAGAGGTGGAGTCTGGCCCAAAGGCCACATCCTCAGGCTGTGCCTGAAGCCACAAGCACTGGAAGGGACAACACTGGTTCCTAAGCTTAGAGCACAGTAATTGCCCTTTTGTAAAGCACTCCCTCTAGCATGGGCCCCTGGGAGCTGATGAGAGACACTTTTGCCCCAGGCCCTCCGGGATCCCAAGCTGAACTTTCAGGAGATCTGCAGGTGAACCATCAGCACAGCAGTCACAGGTAGGGCTGCAGGTGGACAGATGCAGAGGGGAGCAAGGCTAGAGCTGGAGGCCTCTCCTTCCCTATCACTGCTTTTAAAAAACTCTAAACCTTTAAGCCTAGAGTGGTGCCTGTGCTACTCGGAAGAGAGAGGAGGAAAGAGCCTCCGCACCTAGGGCAACTGTGAACCCCCACCCCCCAACATAACCCATCCCCCATCCCTCCCATGCACACAGTTTTCTATTGTCCTTCCCAGGCTCTTTCCAGCCTTTGCCTCCAGTCATCCCTGACTTCCATCAAAGTAATAGTGACAGAGCAGAATAATTAGTCAGTTTGGAAATCCCACTAGGGGGTTAAAGACAGAAGGGGAATTTTGAGAGAGTTTGGGAGACCATTATAAGCTAGTGACCACTCAAGAAAAGAGTCCAGTAACCTAGCAACCACCTACACCACCCTGAAGGAAGACCAGGTGCATTTAAGTGTCAGATATACCCAAGCCACAAACCCTGAGAATTAGAACATAAGTCAATAGACATGGGGTCTGAATATTGTTACACAAAGTCAGGGAGTTAGTGGTTCTTGGAAAAGAACATTTCTGTATGTAGCCAAGACAGGAATATAAGGAGTTCCTATCGTGGCTCAGCAGAAACGAATCTGACTAGCATCCATGAGGTTGCAGGTTCGATCCCTGGCCTCACTCAGTGGGTTAAGGATCCAGCATTGCAGTGAGCTGTGGTATAGGTCACAGACATGGCTAGGATCCTACATTGCTGTGGCTGTGGCATAGGCCAGTGGCTATAGCTCCAACTGGACCCCAAGCCTGGGAATCTCCATGTCACAGGTGCAGCCCTAAAAAAAAAAAAAAAAAAAAAAAAAAAAAAAGATAAAAGATAAAAAGACAGGAATATAGATGAAAGGGGGAAAAACTAGGTCAAAGGGGACAGTATACCAAAACCTGAAATGAATTAACATAGTATATGCTGTCTCCCTTTTGCGTATGATTTAAATAGCACAATGACAGTCCAGGTTGAACTATGTAGGGTCAAAAGAAGAACTGACAATGTGAGCCTTGATATCTACCCAAAACAAGGAAGAAGATCTTTTCTCCTGATTTTTCCTTGATTATAAAAAATCTTTCTTCTCAGGTGTCTGCCTTCCTTTGGTAGCCCACCTGTGTTTCTCACACATGTCCTACACTAATAAATTCACTCTCTGCCCCCATGCTGCCTCATGCTAAACTCTTCCTGCAACGAAACAAGAAAGCCTGAGCTTCAGTAAGTCCTAACACCAGGTGAGCTGTTTCCATTAAAAGACAGTGGGTTCAGAGTTCCTGCTGTGGCTCAGAGGGTTAAGAAACTGACTAGTATCCATGAGGATGCAGGTTCAATCCCTGGCCCTGCTCAGTGGGTTAAGTATCCAACATTGCTGTGGCTATGGTGTAGGCTGGCAACTGCAGCTGATTCGATCCCTAGCCTTGGAACTTCCAGAGACCACAAGTGTGGCCCTAAAAAGAAAAAGAGTGAGTTCGAATCCCCTCTTTGTCAGGGTTCATGGGTTTGAGTCCTAATCTGAATTTCGGCTGGATTCGAGGCCCACCCAAGAAGAAGTGTGGTTTTGAAAGGATGGCAGTTATTAAGTTAAATAAATGCTAGGGTCTCAGCATTTAAAAAGCAACAGCCACTTCCACTGAGGGGACACTGGTCTGCTTTCGCCTCTCCTAGACAAACAGGATGAAAAATTAACCTCCTTGCTCACACCAGCCCTCACGCTGCACAGAGAGGCCCCTTGACCCACAGCGATCACATCTGAAATCCACTGCTTCCTTCCACGGGTAGGAACAGACTGAGGAAACTAAGGGAGGTTACGAAACCTGCCCAAGGTCACAGGACCATGGCATGTCAGAGCCAGGATGTGAACTCGCACAGGCCTGCATGGCCTGTACCTGCAGGCCAGGGCTTGACCAGTCTGCTCTGCGGCCCAACCATCCACAGACTGGTGGGGGGGCACGCCGCACACAGAAGTAGTGCTCCCTGTTGCCATTAGTTTTTCAACATAAATCACAGTGATTCAGACACATGGTTATACTTCCTAATTTAACAACACCCTTGAGGAATAAATGTGATGGTGACATAAATCCATGAGAGTGCGTCACGCTGCTCTCTGCCTCCAGAATGAAACTTTGAACCTCTTCCTAGTACCAGGGTGGAAAGTTTCACATTTGTGTCCCTCCATGAAACAAAGTTTTGCCATCTGGGGACTTTTTCCTACAGATGGCTTTGAGAAGCTCATTTAAAAATAGTTATAAACGTATCATAAGTATCTCCTCATGCAAGAAGAGCGTCCAGTTTACAACCAGGCATCTCACGGCCCTATTTTCACTGCACAGAGAGCAGGAAGTAAACAGAAACATCTGCATGGCCACTTCAGAAACAAAGCTCTCTTGGGTGACCATTCATTCTACCTGGGAAGAACAGAGAATGGGGCAAATCAGCAATTGAGTGGTGGGGCAGTGGCCAACAGAATCTTATTTTTTTTGTCATTTTTTTTTTGTTTTTTGTTTTTGTCTTTTTGTCTTTTGAGGGCCACACCTGGAGGCACATGAAGGTTCCCAGACCAGTGGTCGAATTGGAGCTACAGCTGCCAGCCTATGCTACAGCTACAGCAACGCCAGATCCAAGCCTCATCTGCGACCTACACCACAGCTCATGGTAACACCGGATCCCTAACCCACCAAGCGAGGCCAGGGATGGAACCCGCAACCTCATGGTTCCTAGTCGGATTTGCCTCTGCTGCTCCACGACAGCAACTCCCCCCAACAGAATCTTATTACAGAAATAAAGTACCTTGTTCTGGGAAAATGGGTGGATGGGGTTTATAAATCTGTATGAGATACTGCTTACTTACCATAACAACTGCAATTTTCTTGGGCCCTAATCAAAGGCAAGGAATCAGTAGGTATTAGAAAAACACAAGAACCGGGGCAACAGAGGACTATTCGGGTGTAGACTGTATGTAAAAAAAAGATCAAATAATTTTTATTTCAGCCTCCATAGTCTAGTTACATCAGAATTTAACAGTAGAGTTCACAACCATGACTCAATTTCAGATTTTTAAATATCTTATTATATTATACAGCAACATTAACAGAATTACAAGTAAAATGCACTCATAATCCCACGACTTCAACAAATCAAACTGCATTTGTCCATTTTTCTTTCTAGTCCCTGTTAAAGGAAAATATCTAATTTTTGCATAGCTTGAAGCACACTGCAGTAAAGAAGTACTTGACTTTTGGAATCAATACAGGGTGTTTTAACCCCACCATTTTGACCCTGAGAATGTTTATAGACTATTTATCAATAAAAAAAATTTTCCTTAGAATTTAGCAATATTAAATGCCATTAAACCAGCATAATCCTTTGATCAGCTTTCCAGAGCACACAAGTAAACTGTGCGTATTTTTTTCATCTTCATCAGGACCAATCCCTTTCTATGGGTATTTCACAGTACAGATTAACTTTTTTTTTTTTTCCGTCTCTATCAAATTCAACAAATTAACATTTTTTTGCCACTAAGCATTTTCTTACATCCTCATTATTTCTTTCAAGTCTAATGTTCTTATGTGAAGATTTGGGGTCTTATTTGGGGTTTACTATTTCCACCAAATCTAAGTTTTCCTAATAATGTATGCAATCAAAACATCACTGTAGCTAAAATGGTCGAGTCCAGCTATTTTCTCAGAGGGCTAATAATCTGTGACTGCCTGAGGTTTCCTCAGGAGTAATTTAGGTTACTTCTGGGGCTTCCTCAGGTGATGTTTGAGACCTGCCTTGGATTCCCTGTAAAAACAGCAAAGGCAGGACCAGCTGGGATCAGACTTACTCTGGGCATCTCCAGAGGGGAAACTATGGCCAGTAGGTCACATTTTTCTTTAATGCAGTTACTCAGAGGCAGGTGTTGGTACAACACATGGAGGAATCCTCAGCAAGAGCTATCAAAAGAGGGAGTGTGTTTCCTAGACAATGAGGGTCCTGTTTCTAAGAGTTAAAAAATGGTGCCTGAGTTGAGTGCCCATCAGGGATGCTGGCACATGGAAATACTGCCCATACTGTCTTTTTTAAATAGTGGTGAGAACACTTCATTTGAGATCTATCTTCTTAATAAATGTTTAAGTATATGATATAGTACTGTTAACTACCACAGAGCTCTCAGACTTAACTGCCCTGTGTAACTGGAAACTTACTCCTATTGAACAGCCACTCACCGCCTCCCCCCCGGCGTGGCCCCTGGCAGCCACCATTTTATTCTACTCTCTGCTTCCGTGAGCCTGACTAGTTTAGATTCCTCTTGCAACTGGAATCATCCAGTTTTGTCCTTGTGTGACTGGCTTATTTCAATTAGCATAACATCTTATAGGTTCACCCATAGAGGGCAGGATTTCCTTCCTTTTTAAGACTGGAACGTATTTTATTGTATGTATATACCATGTTTTCTTTAGCCATTCATCTGTTGATGGATATTTAGACTGTTTCCATATCTTGTCTGTTGTGAATATTGCTGCAATGAATGGGGGGGCACATTCTGATTTTAATTCCTTCGGATATACACCCAGAAGTGGGATTGTTGGATCACATGGTAGGTCTCTTAATTTTTTAGGAAACTTCATACTGTCTTCCACAGTGGCTGTACCAATTTACATTCCCACCAAGAGTACACAAGGGTTCTGGTTTCTCCACATCCTCAATGACACTAGGTCTTTTTGAGGATAGATGTCCTAATAGGTGTGAGCTGACATCTCACTGTGGCTCTGACTGCATTTTCCTGATGATTGGTGAGGTTGAGCACCTTTTCACACACCTGTGGGCCATCTGTATGCTTTCTTTGGAGAAACTTCTATCAGGTCTTCAGCCTGTTTTTAAAGCAAGTTGTCTGTCTATATGTTCTTGAGTTGTAGGATGCCCACACAGTCTGCCAGAAGCTTTTTTACTGCCTTTCACACTTAGGTCTATAGCCTAGCAGGAATGTTTCTGGGCGTGCTGTGAGCGAGCCCACTTTTCTCTGTCTTTTTTTTTTTTTTTTTTTTTTTTAATTCATGCTTTTTAGTGCCATTCCCAAGGCATAAGAAAGTTCCCAGGCTAGGGGTCAAATCAGAACTACAGCTGCCGGCCTACACCACAGCCACAGCAATGTGGGATCTGAGCTATATCTGTGACCTAAACCACAGGTCACAGCAACACCAGATCCTTAACCCACTGAGCGAGGCCAGGGATCAAACACACATCCTTATGATTACCAGTCAGATTTGTTTCTGCTGCACAACAATGGGAACTCGTGAGCCCACTTTTATTTCCTGCAGACAACTGCCTAGCTGTCACAGTGCCATTTGTTAAAGCTGCCCCCCTTCCTGCCCTGCTGCCTCCTTTACTGTCACATGTGTATCTGTGCCAGTCTGTGTCTCAGCTCTGTCTTCTGTTCCATTTGTCCGTTCTTCTCTTACACGAAAGGGCATGTTCATGTTTCCCAGCTACCGCACAAGCCTTTCTCATGGCAGAGCAGGTCTGCCTCCTTAGCTTCTTTAAAATGACTGAGTTACCCTCAGTCTTTATGCTGCTATACACCAATGTTTCACTGATTTAAGGCATAAGTCTTCTAAACAGTTGTATCCTTATTACGCAGAACTAGCTTCACTATACACATTTATTTACGCAATGCTAACTATCTACTTGATGTTTTCATGTATTAAATGTTTGCAATGGTCCTTCTCCCTCCCAGCACCACAGAACACATTGTGCACACAGGTGGCACCAGCTAGGGAGCCATCTCTGGGCATTTAACCTCTGAGCCTCAGATCCTTGTTGTATAATGTCATTATTGTACCACTGACCCCAGAGGGTTTTCTAAAAAGGTTACAAGCTTGCTGCACAGTTCTGGCACATGATAAGACTCCTTTTTTTTTTTTTGGCTTTTTGCCATTTCTTGGGCTGCTCCCACGGAATATGGAGGTTCCCAGGCTGGCCTACACCACAGCCACAGCAACACGGGATTCGAGCTGCGTCTGCAACCTACACCACAACTCACGGCAACGCCGGATCCTTAGTCCACTGAGTGAGGCCAGGGATCAAACCCACAACCTCATGGTTCCTAGTTGGATTCGTTAACCACTGAGTCACGACGGGAACTCCAAAGACTCCCATTTTTTAAAGGAACGCTATTATTATTAATCATGGTGAATTTCTCACTTTCTCCCAGGGCAGCATTAGTCAATGAGAGATCACAGGTGTTTCATCTCCAGTCCATGGGCACTTTTCTGGAGCAGACACATAAGAATGAATATATTTTTTTACACCCATTTCAACCATATGACACATTTGCCTTTGGTGCAGCTTCCGGCATTCACTGTATAACCCCCAAGAGGCTAGGAACTGAAGGGAGAGGGTTAACCAAAGCCAGCAGCCCAGGCTGAGCTGAGCCGGTTCAGGGACTCTAAAATCCGATGTTGCAAAAGCAAATCCCAACTTTTACACGTTTCTCAGAGCAGGCACTCAACCTTCTGCCATTTTCAGGTACAGAACATCATTTTATGTGCACATAAAGGATGGATGTGAACCTGAGGGCCTGCATGAGTAACCAGCTTCTCACATTCTGAGGGCTAGGCTGGTCGCTGTCTGCTGCTATCCTGTAAATCCATCCTAGGCCCTGGCCTGCCCACAATGGAGACACACCACTCAGCCTCCTGAAGGGTACCACTGCGTTCTCCCTGTTCCTTTGCACATCCTGTCCCTCTTCCCCATGTCTGGTCAACCGTGCTGCACTCAGTGAGCAGGGCTGTCAGCCCTACTGGCATCTGCAGCCCAGGATGTGGACCTGTCTAGTGGGAGCTCATAGAAAATCCTGGTGTTATTCTTTGAAACCGCAGGAGACCACAAAAGACATCCAGTGCTAAAGCTGGATGGGGTATACTACCCCACGTTCAAAACGTACTTGGTGTGCAGGATCATCACCTTTGCATGCAATTTTTTAAAGGCACATTTCTTTTCACTACAAACATTGGAAAAACATTTTGCACATAGTGATTTTCTTGTGTGAACACTTTCTGTAGCACTTATAATCATTAGACTGATAAGGAGATGTTAGTAAAAATGAGACAAATACTGAGTCTCATAAAAATCATTTTTGCAAAGGCTGGTCAGATCTGTGGTTTGACTTTAAATCAGACAAGATTTTACATGTAGAGTATACCTGAAATAAAAGTATATCCCTTTGATTGCATACTAGTGGTAGATACGTTTCTCTGTGTGTAACTCACACTTGCCTCCTTTGCCAACTGCATAATGAAGAGTTTGCACCTGCTCCTTTTCTTGAGTTGATTCAACTCAATAAGCTCTGCTTCTCCATCCTCTGTCTTTTAAGATACTCCAGCATTATAATTCCTCTTGCTGTGCAGACAAAATGGCTTCCTTTCTGACAGAGGAGTATTAGTAAATGCTTTTATTTCCCATTACATAATTTCAATACATTCAATATTGAGATGGCCAGCACACCCAAAGCGTTATATTATTTACATTGAGCATAATCTGTAAACACTGAATACAGTGTTAATATGTTAATCCCTGAGGATTCGCCCCTTCTGCCATGTCCATTCCCAAGGCAGGAATCTACGGGCCGAGGGGGAAGGTCTGCATGGCCCAGGTCGGGTGAGAAGGGGTGGGGGCCTGAAGCGTGAGGCACTGAGGCCCTGGCAGAGTGAAAAAGGTTTCTTTGGGGAAGAGAACCCAACCGCAGGGTGCCAGAGCTGGTAAGGGAGCAAGGGGGAGGGAAGGGAGACGGAGTTGAAATGCCACCTTTCCAGTTCCTCCACTGCGGACTCAGTGTCCTTTCCTCTGTAAGAGTACCTTGTGGCAAGACCATCTGAGACTATGTCAGAAGCTCATTTCTCATCATACTTTCACCCACAAATTGAGCACTCAGTGATGATTCTTGCTATGGTTTTGCCAAATGGTGATGATGAAAACTTTTTGAAAACTAAAACTTGATAACCCGAGAGACCTGTGTGCAGCACTGCTGATTGCAGCCTGAAGGCCAAATTCAGCCTGCCACCTGTTTTAGTAAATCAAGGTTTCCTAGAACACAGGTACCTTCACCTGTGTATTTATATCTGTAGCCGATTTCATGCTCAATGGCATAGCTGAGTAGATATGACACCGTATGTCCCACAATAGCCAAAACTGCCATTGGGCCCTTTACAGAAATTTTGCCAACCCCTGCCTTCCAGTAAAGTCTGAGTTTATGAAGTAGGTACAGACTGGATTTTTTTTTTTTTTTTGTATTTTTGCATTTTCTAGGGCCGCTTCCAGCAGCATATGGAGGTTCCCAGGCTAGGGGTCTAATCGGAGCTGTAGCTACCAGCCTATGCCAGAGCCACAGCAACTCGAGATCCGAGCTGCGTCTGCAACCTACACCACAGCTCACGGCCTCTGAACAAGGCCAGGGATCAAACCCACAACCTCATGGTTCCTAGTCGGATTTGTTAACCACTGCGCCACGACGGGAACTCCAGAAGTAGGTACAGAATGTTTTATATGGAACTAGAAAAGATATTCTTATATAAAGACCTGGTTCATCAAAATAAAAAAAAGAAAATAGAAGGTTGAAAAAGAAAATTGAGACACTATTACAGAAAGCAGAACAAAGGACTAAAAAGATAAGAGATTTCAAAGGATCAACCCAGAAAGGATGACAGTTGATTAATAAGCTAAAGAAAAATAGAACAGAGAAAACACTGACAGATTTTTTTTTTATTCCGTAGCTGAAGTACACAA
Organism: Sus scrofa; assembly: GCF_054392235.1. Classification (NCBI taxonomy): domain Eukaryota; kingdom Metazoa; phylum Chordata; class Mammalia; order Artiodactyla; family Suidae; genus Sus; species Sus scrofa. The sequence goes on along the minus strand of NC_139383.1, from coordinate 160,713,954 downwards.
ATTCTTAGATTAAAATGATCCATAATGAATGATAAAGAACTGCTCCAAGGAACATCATCTTGAAATTTCAAAATACCAAGAGTAACTTCCAAAACCACAGGATAAATGCTCATGAAAAAATAAATGTCTTCGCAGTTCTAAGTGAAAACATTCTTCCTCCTTCAATTTGTACCCAATTAAACTATCAGATATTTTCAGAAACGCATGGATCCCAAATGCATCTCTCATTCACTTCTTGGAGAAGCAGGAGAGTGCGTGTCACTGAGGAAAGGATATACAGTTGACCCTGAACAAGAATGGCTCTGAACTGTGTGGGTCCACTCAAACTCAGATTTTTTTTTCAGTAGTAACTACTACTGCACTACATGATCTGAGGTTGGTTGAATCAGCAGATGTTGAGGAAACTCAGGTATGGAGGTTTAAGTTATACTCGGATCTTCAACTGTGCAGAAATCGACACAGGCATCATTCAAGGCTCAACTGTAAATCAAGAATGAAGAAAAATTCCATAAGACAAGATTCACAAAGGAAACTTCCCAGAATGACAGTTGTCCAGCATGGCTAGAGAGAACTTTAGATTAAAGCAAAGAGAGATAGAACTCTGAGCTGAGCAGGGGTGGGGGTGGGGGGGGGAGTAGATTTTAGACATTATTTTGATATGTGTAAGCATTCACAGGGGAAAAAAAAACACTGAAAAATTGACCAACATATGAAAGATTGGACAGATCTTTAAAAAAAATTGTAGGTTCACTGAAAACCATGCAAGTGAAAAAAGAAAGCAATTACTAATCTAAGAATAAAAAGTTGTAAAAGGGAAAAGCATCACTGGGAACATCATAGTCATAATAATAAACCATAACAGCAGATCTTAAATTGCAGTATTTATCTGGTATGATGCAACGGTGGCTGATGTAAAAGAGCTATATTTTATCTATCATCAGTCAATATGTGCTAGAACTGGAGTTCCTGTCGTGACTCAGTGATGATGAACCTAACTAGTACTCATGAAGACATAGGTTCAATCCCTGGCCCCAGTCCAGGAAGTAGCACCTCCCTGTGCTCTCAACAAGTGACACAGATCTCAGGTGTCTCCCTGTCCAACAGCTGCAGCCAAGACCTAGGAGGGCAGAGAGTAACTATGGTTTCAGAGCAGGAATCCTTTTTACTCATGTTTTTTTGCTCAAGAACTTGGAGTTCCTGTTGTGGCTCAGGGGGTTAAGAAACCAATGTAGCCTCCATGAAGATGCGGGTTGCTCAGTGGGTTAAGGTTCAGGAGTTGCCACAAGCTGTTGTGTAGGTCACAGGTGCAGCTCAGATCCCACTTTGCTATGCCTGTGGCACAGGCCAGCAGCTGCAGCTCTCATTCAATCCCTGGCCCAGCAACTTCCATATGCCACAGGTATGGCCATTTAGAAAAAAAAGAACTTAATGTCTATCCCAAATCTTTTATTGCTATCCTCAAGCTTTTTTACACACACACACACACACACACACACACACACACACACACACACCCCTCAAGAGAAAAGTGACCAGATAATAAGAAGAAAAAGAAATATAGGGAGGGGATAATCACTCACACCCCACGGGAACACCACCACATTTAAAAATCACTTCTGAGAATAACTTTAAATGGACCAGAACACAACAAAAACCAATCAATACAATGTAAAGCAATTTTAAAACCAAATCCCTGAAAAAAACATGCTTAGGTGCATGTCACTTCCTCTGAACCCCAGGTGTCTTTAGGAGACTAAAGCATTTCTACAGAGGAGTATTTGTCCAGCCCCGACACCACTGATGGAGAGCTGGGTATCTTAACTTTATTTGCATCACACTTTGCTCTTCTAAGGAAGAGCAATTTCTTATGATTCCAGATGTGCACCTTTCCTTGTGAAACAGGTAATCTGTCTATCTTACTTTGTTTTATTGAACACTAGTGTGGCTGCTAAATGCCATGAATAAAGCACTTTCTAATTGCAATGAATGTTATGAAGTTCATAATTAAATATATTTCCTTATTTGGAATTCTAATCAATAAAGAAAAAAATCACACACACACACACACAGGCTTATCACATGATCAAATGCTTAAGTGGAATTTGTTTTTTCAATTGTTAGGTCAGGATAGAAGCAAATATCTTTTTTCTTTTATTTTATATGACTTTCTACTGTGATGTACTACTTTCATGTTTTTAAAATTTAACTTAATCTTCTAAACATTAACATCAGTCAGGAAACATGATTTCTAATGTGAAATAAGAGGACATCAAACAGACTACTGCTTTATTTTAACTTCCAACAAACACCACAAACAAAACTGGTTAGTCCAAAATAAACAAATAACAACAATAATTGGCCAGGTACAGCTAACGCTTAGTATTTCGTCCCAAACCAATGGTTTACTTTTGCTACGCGCAGGTAAAGCACCAGGCTGACAATAAGGTATTCTTCCGTCTCTTGGAGCCACAGCAGCTCCACGTGCACCTTGCCTTCCGAGTCGACGTAGTCCACATAGTATGTCTCCCCCAAGAAATTGGGGCCATCAGAGGGCCTGGACGAGGATTGAATGCAAACTGGGGAACTGAAACACCAGAAGGGTTTCCCATACTCATCCAAAAGAGTTACATCCATTATAGAGCAACTCTACAAAATAAACACAAGCACCTGTAAGTGTCAGGACAAAATGGCCAATTAGGCCTGGTCTGATAGATGCATAGATGAAGCCCCGGCAGGAAGGATGAACAAGAGGATGAAAGAGGAGGGATAAGAGGAAAGAGAACAAAATCACAGAAGAGAGAACAGCATGTGCAAAGCACAAGAAATTCCTCCATTGGGTGTGGGTGGGGGGGAGGGCAGGGAGGGAGTCAGGTCAGCTCTGTCCATCACTGAACCTCTGTGGTCCACATGCAGCAATCGGTACCAATAAATGCATGTTGCATAAATGACTTGAAACCCTGTTTTGCTGCAAACCTGCCTGTGTGAGTTGCATGTTTAGCGACCTGCATGATCACTGCCAGAGTGTACCCTCAAGCGCTGCCCTCAGTTCCCGTGAGTGAGCCCTGTGAGCAGCGCTGTAGGAAGTCTGCTGCTGCACTGGTTGTGGGAATGCTCTGAGGCCTGATCCTTCATGTAGCTCACCTGCCCCACATAAAGTTCCCTTGGGGACGTGTTTCTAATGGGCAGAGCTGGGGTAAAGTTTCATTTCCTTGTACAATTACAATGCTCCCCTTTCGCCCCTACATATCTGCTCTCAATTACTAAGAAACACAAAATGAATTATATTATTTGTAAATTATGCTGACCCTTTAAGTCTGCTGTGCTGATACTCCTTCTTGGTCGTAGAGGTCTACTGTGAGTACAGCATTTTAGTACATATTTTTGTAAGACCCATCTAAATCCAATTTAAAAAGTCAGGTCTGTGCTCTCAAGAACTTGAAAAATATTCTTCTGTATGGTGATAAATCTACCAAAGTTTAAACACCTGTTTACAGATAAACGGAATTAATAAAACATCTATTACACCAAACAGCAAGTGGCTTGACAGAGGCTTTGTAATGACAATGAAGTCCTTATCATGCTCAGTGACTGCACTGCTCTTGGCCTCGGCCATCACCCTACTCACACTGACAAGGTGTCCATGCTCATAGAGCAGAATAAAGCCAGGAGACTGGAGGCTCTGCGCATTCCCAGGAGACCCATCCTGTGAAAGTCTGCTCATCCCACAAAATACAGATGGAGAGTAACAGGAAACTTGGGATCCTTGGGCACAGGTACCACATTAAAACGAGCCTCTTCCCTGCCGATTCCCAGCCACCACATCATCTCTCCCCTCCATGAGCCTAGTTTTTCATAGAGGTATAAATTGATTTAACTGTCCAAGGAAATAATCTGTATCCTGGAAGTTATAACTGCAATAAACTTTAAATTGCTGTATGAGTAATTAAGAAACTTTTGAGTAAATGCTACTTGCCTGGTCCAACCTACAGCTCTACTCTTTCTCCACCAATCAAGTAACTAGAAGGGCTGGAGGGAATGAAGGGGTGCAGTCAACACTGCTGGGAAATGGGACTGCATGCCCCTCCCACTTAGTCCACCGTGCTCAGTGAAAAACAGGGCACTTAGGAAGCATCTGATCAATCAACTCCCTGTCACTGGCCAAGAGGACATGCAGAGTCTTCAGACACCAGAATAACACACGTAGACTTTCAAAGCGGCATCGTGTATTTACACCAACAGACATGTTTTTATACCAAAACCAGGTACTTTAGGAAAAGAAGACAATGAATTACCTTTATATAGCCATCAAAAATATTAGTTTTCCAAGAAAGGCCAACTTTTCCAATAAGAGGTAGGTGTTCTGTGCTATTTTTAAAACTTATCACAATGAGCTTCACATATTCATTTTCAATGTACCCTGGAAAGAGTTAAGATATTTAAAATTACTATATACATCTGATGCAGGACAACAAGTCAGGATTCCTCAGTCTGCTGCTCCACACAGGAAGCCTCATGTAGCTCAGCATGACATTTGGGGATGAGGGGAACACCTGCAGAGCTGACACAGGTCTGCTGGCAGCCAGGGCAGCACAACACATATCTGAGCTACAGAGGCAGAGAACAAGTGTGTCTCAAAGGTGAGATGGGCAGATACCAGGAGTGAACCAGGACACCACCCTGTCACTGATGGAGAGGTCCCTACAAGGCAAGGGTTCTGCTGATTTGATTAAACAAACAGGAAGGAAAATGGAAAACCAGAGATACAGAACTTAAGACGCCAAAAACTGCACAGAAAGGGCATGAAACATGAGGGAGGAGAGACGTCCAAAACAAGGAAGGGTGAGAGCAGGTGAAACAGAGGAGGAAAGGCAGGAGCCCAGCACACAGCACCCTCGAAGGAACGTATAAACAAGCACACGCAGAGGTCCTGGAAGTCCTGGCACTGCTGACCAAGAGCTGAAACCAGAGCCCTGCCCTCCCAGCCCTGCTCTGAGCTGCTCCGGAGCAGCCCCACTACCTACAGCTGTCACAGCCCAGGTGCACGCATGCCCAGGGGCTGCTGGATGGCTGAGCCTCACACACCCACTTGAATGTGTCCTGTAAAGACAGCACCATACATAACAAAGTTGGAGGGCTTCCCATGCACAAGGATTCAGAGGAGACACCTGAACATGGTGAGATATGAGTCATGGATGGAGTAGATGCCCTCTGACCTTACACTGCTTATTTCACAGGACAAAATGAACAAAGCCAAGCTGCCTGGGAAGCCAGAGCCCCACCCTAGAAACTCTCCACAGCATCCTCACACAAGTGCAGCTGAAAGACCAGAAGGGGGACATGGGCTCTGAGCAGGCCCCCTAGGCAGTGCAGAGCCAGCTTGCAGCCTGCCAGCCCTTCTGGTCCAAGGACCCAGGTAGCCCAGACTCCCTCCTCCACTGCCCCTTCCCCAGGTGACACCAACCCCTCCCAGAAGCATCCCTACCCTCACCTCAAGAAGAGGCGCAGTAAAGACATCCTAAATGGGGCAGACATGGCCCTGCTCTGCCCTGAGTCACTGCCAGGCCACACGCAGAATGGAGAGGCCTCTGACTGCTGGATTGTCCTTAGGACTCCACAGAAAATGGACCCCAAGGCACCTCAGCCAAAAACAAATCAGCTCAATGGCATTTGTCTGAGTTAATAAATATGCAGTCTCTGCAGGGAGACTGGTGCTCTTCTGTTACCACCTGACATCCTCCCTCAGAACGACTACAACACTGTGGTATCTTAGAAGGTCAGAGCCCTTTCCACCGACCCTGTGTAACTGCTTCAATCTCTAAGATAGAAAAGCTTACGCTCTTCCTACATATAAGCAATCTGCATACAGAACACATGTGTGAGGGTAAGTGTAAATATAGGTCATCTTTTGAGTATTTATTGGACACCAAGCATGTGTTAAGCACTTTGTGTAAGCAGTTTTAAAAAAATACCTTAGAAAAGTGCTATTAATTACACAGTGATTCTCCGAGCTCACAGGTGAGAATGCTGTGGGCAGAAAGGTAAAGACTGCCTAGCCCAAGGCCACACTGCTGGTAAGCATTGAAAAGGTGACCCACACCGTGCTCTGTGTCTGGAGTCCACGTCACAAGAGGTTAAAACAGATACAAAGGAAGGGAAACAGGATCACCTACTGGTTTAAATTACTAGCTGAGAATAATAATGGAGATTTAGAGTCCCATGAAGTTTTGTTTTCATTTCACTGCCAATAGAGAAAAATCTATGAATGCATAGATAGTATGCACTGGGGACCGCAGAGCTCCCCAAACTGTTGCCGATTTCTCCATGCCCACTACCTCCCATCCTCAACCTTTCTCTGACTAGATCACCAGTGGCCTGGCTCCTTTGCTAAGATACACGCCTGCTCAGCTGGGTCAGAGTGAGCAGTAGAGGAGGGAGCAGAAGGAAAACCACTTCTGGCAGATGTAGGTCCCCATTCCTTGGAGCCGGCATGCACAGTGCCCTGGAGTCAACTATAGAGTACAACAGGAGAAGCTGCAGTGTGTCACACATACAAAAAAAACAGAACCTACTCTCCCAGACAGACCGTGAGCTAAAACCCCCTTAATAAATTCCTGGGCTGCCTAAGCCATTCAGAACAGATGGCTAGAGACTCTAACCTTAACCTACCAACACCTAAGACCATCCTCCAAACACAGAGAAATACAACTCGAGGCTCACTACCCTTGGCTTCCAGTGACATGCACTTACAAGAATGGACTTCAGAGTCATAAGGACCTCTTTCCAAACCCTACCCAGGCATTTACCAGTTGTGTGATCATGGTGAAGCTCCAAGCCAAGCAAAATGAGATACAAATAGAAAGTTGTGATTAATGGAACTAATAGTAAATAGTAACATTACAGGGTAAATTGTTATAAATGCCAAGCTAAGGTTGCTAAAGAACTTTAAATGTGTTATCTCAACAATAATACTACATCTAAAGAGCCAAGCCTACTGCCACAGAAAACAAAGGCATACCATGTTCATGCATGGTAAGACTCAACACTGCTAAGACATCCATTTACCTGAATTGATATATAGACTTAATACACTCCCAGTCATAATCCCAGAAAGAATTTTAATAACTTAAAAATACATAAATAGTAAGATGTGACAAGCTGATTCTAAAATTCATATGGAAATGCTAAGAACCTAAAATAGCCACACAATCTTGAAAAACAAAAAATAATTGACTTCAAGACTTTCTATACAGCTATAGCAATCAATACACTGTGGTATTACTATAAAGACACACAAATAGATCAAAAACATAGAACAGATGGGTCCAGAAACACACCAACACTTTTACAAGCAACTGATTTTTGACAATGACATCAAAATAATTCAATGAGAAAAGAAAGCCTTTCCACAAATGGTGTGAGAATGTGCTATTCATATGGAAAAATTAAATGAACCTCAATCCTCGCCTCATACTTCACACAAAAATTAATTAGGGATGGATTATAGATCTAAATATAAAAGCTAAAACCATAAAACCAGCTGGAAGAAAGAAAAGATCCATAATCTGGAGTAGGAAAAGTTTTTAAGACAGAAAAAAGAAAATACCATAAAATTTTAAAATAACAAATTTGATTTCATCAAAATGAGAAACTTCTGATCATTAAAAGATATTATTAAGAAAATGAATAAACAAGCCATGAACTGGGGGGGAAAGTATTTGCAAACCATATATCTGACAAAGGACGGTTATCCAGAATATATAAAGAACTCCTACGGTTAAAGAATAAAGAGACAAACTCTAATTTAAAAAAATATTAAAAGACACTTCAAAAAAAGATATGCAAATGGTAAAGGCATGTGAAAGAGTGCTGAGTGCTTAACATTACTGGCCATTAGGGGATGCAAATCAACACCACACACCAGATCACCTAAAATTTAAAAGACTATTAATAACATCATGGTTGCTTGGGATATGGAGCAACCAGAACATTTATACACAGATCATGGGAGTGTAAAATGGTAAAACCACTCTAAAAAAAAGAAATTTGGAAATTTCTAATACACAAAAATCTCTTGCACATGAAAAAAAATGGTTTGGCAACTTTTAATCCATAAACCTGCCCTAAGAGCCAACATTCCAGTGCTAGGTATTTAGCAACATGAAACTGTATGCCCATAAAAAAGACTTTCACAAGAATTCCAAAGCAGCTTTATTCATAACCAAAAACAGTAAACAACCAAGTTCCCTCTCTATTAACAGTAAAAGAGGTAAGCAAATTCTAATCTATTCACTCAATGTAATACAACTCATCAATAAACAGAAATGACTATCAACCTCACATCATTATAGATGCATATCAGAGACACTGCGCTGAAAGAAAGAATCTGGACACAAACCCACACTGTACAATCCCATTTATACAAAGTCCTAGAACAAGCAAAACTAATTTCTAGTGAGAAAAAATTTTTGCTAACGTATATGGGAGTTCTTGTACTATTTCTGTAATTTTTCCCAAGTTGGAAAGTATGTCAGAAAGTTAAAAAAAGAGCATCACTCAATAGAGTTAGTTGCAACCTTCCTCTGAAGACCCCTCTGCGTGTGTGCGCTGGCTCCTCCTTTCCTATCCAACCTGTAACCCTGGACATGCCCACCTGTGTCCTCAGATCATGCCTCTCATCCTCCTTGCCTCAGGGAGTTCACCAGTCACCTCTGTGGCTGACAAGATCCTTCTTTCCACAGCATCTCTTCCTTTCCTAAACCCTACACACTTGCACATTTAAATATACTGGATCTGTTTCCTAAAATAACCCACGGTCTTTGGAATAAAAGGTTGTATCTTCCGTGGCATGTTAATGGCACCACTGATAACATTTCTCATTTCTCAGCTATGACTAGAGATCATTTCTTGCATCATAAATAGAACACAGAAAAAAAGGGAAGTAAAGAAAGTGAGGAGGAGAGATTGGTGATTTGATTTTCCTAGGTCAAACAGAGATGAGGGAAGGGGGTTAAATTAGATTAAAACTGCCTGAGGTAAGGACAGCAGAGAACAGGTTAACTAAACAGATAAACCCAATGATGGAAAACTGAATGAGACAGAACCTTAGACCACCATCTGGAGACAACTAGTAACACAAATAAATGGCCATCAGGAAACAACACTCAGATGTCTGTGTAATTCCTAGATAAAAGAGGTAGGGAGACCTGTGTTATAAAAGCAAAAATATTTGCCACAAAGTATTAACAATTTATAGCTGCAGAGGCCTGAGGCTACAAAGTAATAATTAGTAACAAGATGGTACAATCATTAGCCTCTAATAATCAAATGGAATTGGCACTAATTTTTAAGGAGAGAAAACCTGTACTATCTCCCATTCCCTGTTAGGCATAAATCTCCCAATGGCATATACATGGTTTTTCTATTTTTCTTAATTATTTCCAAGATACCTCTGTTACTTCCCAAGCCCCTGATATACATAAGATGTAAATGGTTAAATACAGTCACAGACCGCAGACTAGTCATAGATCAGGTCCCTGAACATGACAATGATCAGTTCTGCTTCCACTTCCTTTTGCTACGTAGGCTGCAAAAGTGAAATAAATTGGAGCTATCCTGGTGGAAGGCTGGAAAATAGAACTTTCAAATCTTTTGAACAATTTGCATCATTTCAAGCCTGGACCCAAACAACTTCTATCTTGGTGGACATAATGTCATCAATAAAATCTCTTACAATCTTCTGAGAAGGAGGGTTTCTACTTCTTTAATATTAAGTAGGACTTCAACAGCTAACATTTTCTGGTAGTATCATTCCTGATATTGGTGACAAATAACTTGATTTTAAAGAGAATAAATTGGAATTCCCATTGTGGCTCAATGGTAACAAACCCGCCTAGTATCCATGAGGATGCGGGTTCAATCCCTGGCCCTGCTCAGTGGGCTAAGGATCCGGCATTGACATGAGCTGTAGTGTAGGTCACAGATGGGGCTCAGATCCCGCATTGCTGTGGCTGTGGTGTAGGCCAGCAGCTACAGCTCCAATTTTCCAATTTGACCCCTAGCCTGAGAACTTCCATAAGCTGTAGGTGTGGTCCCTAAAAAGACAAAAAAAAAAAAAAAAAGAGAAGAAGTATGTATTTAGACTCTTTAAAACTTCATTGTTCATCAATTCAATAGTGCTTGTAAATATCTTTTTCTATTGCTGCATTTAAAGGTTCAGGCCAGTATTTTCACAACACTTGGTTCAATTTTTCTGCCTTTGGACCAATTTTCTATCAGTCCAGTCCATCTGAGCATAAATTTTTTCTAGATTTCTCCTTCTAAAGACATTTAAAGGGAAAATATGTGGATATTAGTTTGTGGGTCTCCAACACCTGTTCTGCTTCCCCTGCTAAGAATATTCCAGTAACCAGGGACACACAGCCAGGTCTGTGCCCGGGCTTCAAGTGGGAGAAGCCAGCTCCATCATGGAATCCAATCCATCTGGCCACTGACTGAGTCAGGGATGGTGTCTAACCCCAGCAGAGCCAAGGAGATGCCAAGAGGCTCTTGGGTGGGTTGTGGGGGGAGCTTGGGAGGAAGAACTTTGGCCTTAGAGGTGGGATCTAGAGCCAGTCAGAGCTGCCCTGGGTGGAAGAAGCAAGAGTCGTCAGCATGGGAGAGAGAAGGAAGGATGGACAGGCTGCTGGATACAGCCAGCCCCAGCGACAGGCAATGAGCTCACCCAGCAAACTGCACTTGAAATAGGACCTCCCCCTAAATTTTCAACATGAGTCCTTTTTGCTAAGCCAGTTTTAGGTTAGGTATTCTAGGTATTAAATTAGGTTCTAGGTAGCTTTCAACCAAAAAATATTTTTTTTAATCTATACAGAAGTTCTTTTTCCTTTTAAAATAATTTTTGAATCAGAAAACATGAATACATTTGTAAATGGAAGAAGAGTTGATGGAAAACAGGTTTGTGATGTTGAAGAGCTAAGAGACCAATGGCTAAATAAAGGTCCCTGAACAGGTAGGAGCAGATATATTTAGCAATAGAAATTGGGAAATCTGTTGGAAAATAAGTGAGACGTCTCTTTCTCTGAAATAGGAAAAAAACAGGACACCAAAAAGACTGTGATACCATGAAAATGTGATGGCAGATGAGGAAGACTGGGAAGCACAAGCATTTTTCTTAGTATAACAGGTAGTAAACCCAGTGAGCAAGGAGCGTGACTAAGATTGTATTTAATCACTATCCCTGTAAACAAAAATATAAATAACTCATATCCTTCCTTCTAAATGATTAAAAGAACTCAAATCACCAGAGAGAAAGATCAAAATTTGAGGTCAAATCTCAAACAGAAGTGTCCACAAATGCAAAAGAGGAGGAAAGGTCCACATAAAGGATCTTAGACCCAGGGGTCCTCCTCGTGAGTCCTGCGTTACCAGCAGGGCTGGCTTCGGGGGCCATAACCTGTGTGGTCTGCAAAGGACTCCTCTTGTTTTAAGTGCTGCTGTCACCATTCTGAACTTGGTAATATACTAACCAGGAGCTCCACGGTTTCATTTTGCATTGGGCCACACAAATCACATCGCCCATCCCTGCTTCAGGGAAAGTACCATGGACCCTGCTGAGCTCTGACATACAGTGTATGGAGACTGCAGCCTCCCATTCTGTGAACAGTGATCTGTAATGTTGATTTGTCATAGTGGGTCACCAAATGGGCAAAACAGGAAAAATGTTCCAACAACCACTGGTGAAAATACTATAAAGAATTATCGGTTCTAATTTTTCTGGATAATCACCACATAGAAAGTACTGTACTGTTTCTAATGCCTTCCTGTTATAAATGCTTAGGGAGGATAATCTGACCTAGAAACATAGCAAGTAATTAGTTATCAAGGAACAGAGGGAAAAAGAAGTATCTATTTTTGGAATCACAAAAATAAAAATGGGATAACATGCTATATGTGAAAATTGTCTCAAACAAACAATAAAAATTTTTAAAGTTACAATTTCTTAAAGAGAGGTTATCTGGGCTTACCAGTTTCTGCTGCTGAAGAGCAGAACAACCCTATTTTTGTAGGATAAAAAGTTCCTAAGGCCCATAACTTCTTTCAAACCCCTCAATATTTTCTATTGTGGCCTTACAAAGTAAGGCACTGAATATTTATTATTTAATCAGTATTTTAATGAAAAGTATATTGCAGAATCTCTATAGGATATGGGAACAAATCTAGCAAATGGATAATGGAAACATAATCTGAAAGTATTTACTCACAATGGCAACACAAAATGAGAAAGGTGCAGGACCTATATAAAAAACATTTCTCCTAAGGACAGTGAAGAAAACTTAAATAAGTGGATAGTCCAAAACCCTGAACAAAAACGCATCAGTTCCTTCCAAATTAATGTACACATTGAATATAAATCTGATCAATATCCAAATAAGATATTTAAAATCTGGCCAAGTGATTATTGGATGTACCTAAAAGAATAAATGGATGGAGATAACTGAGAGATTTTTTTATAAAAGTTCATTAGTAAGAATGTCTACACTGGGGGAGGGACACATTTTCATAACAATATAGACAAGTAAAGCTTGAAATATCTTCCTACCTAGTGGGGATACAAGAGGAAGGGGCACAGATCCTCAGCAGAAAAAAAGGAATCCTAAGAGGCAAAGCACGGGAATCTGCAGGCTGTGTATGATTTTATATTAAATCAAAAGGAAACATGGGTTTAAAAGATGAAGAGAAATATTCACCTATGATCTAAAGGAAACATAGGTGAATATTCGCCTGATCTTGGAGAGTGCTTTCTATGTGTAAAAATTTTGGAAGAAACGACATGAAAAAAAGACAAATTACATACAGCTAAAAACTTCTGAGTGATCCAAAACAATATAAACCAAGTTAAAAGGCAAAAGACAAAATGGAGAAAATAACGTGCAACAAATATAACTCATATAAATCTTGCAAACATTTAGGAGTTCCCGTCATGGCACAGCAGAAACGAATCCGACTAGTGACCACGAGGTTGCGGCTTCGATTCCTAGTCTTGCTCAATGGGTCAGGAGTCCAGCATTGCTGTGGCTGTGGCGTAGGCTGGCAGCTACAGCTCTGATTCGAGCCCTAGCCTGGGAACCTCCATATGCCGCAGGTGTGGCCCTAAACAGCAAAAAAAAAAAAAAAAAAAAAAAATCTTGCAAACATTTAAAACAACAGAATCAACCAAACATGAACAAATGAAAAATTAATTAGGAAATATAAAAACAAGACAACACAAGCAAAGTGTCCACCTCCTAGAAGCCTCCTTATTTCCTCACTTCAGTCCTTGAGGAGCCTTATGTGGTGGGTTCTCTTGTTACCACACCGTAGCACACCGGGGACAGATGTGTCTAAGGCTTAAGCCAATGAAGACGGCCCTTAAAAAGAGCCTAGCCGGTAGCTGCTATAACCACAAACCTCGACAGGCTTTTTTAAACAGTTCACCTAACATTCAACATATGCAAATGCAAAATGATTAGATGTCATTTTCACTTCTCAAATCATCATATATTTTTCAAAATAATGCCGAAGATAATAGTGCTATGGTCATGAAAATGGAGACCTAAATGCCCAACAGAAGAAGAATGAGTCAATAAATCATGATAAAGCCAAACCATGGGGTGTCATACAACTTCTCAAAATCTAATTTTTCAAAGACTATTTAGTGAGATGAAGAAAAAGCAGTCATTGTTCAAACAATGTGGTTCACAGATATAGATTTGAAAATGAACCAAAATATAAATAGTTGTCCTTGAATGATTTGTATTTGCTTCTTTACAAATTTCCATACATTCAGAATTTTCAAATACTATAATAAGAAAAAGACTTTGTTCTTAAAGGCATTTTTATAACAACTCAAATAAATGACAGAACCACATATTCTGTTATTTAAAAATTCTTTCCCTTTGCTTCAACATTTCTCTCTCAATATTGATAAAAAGACTACGACATGCTGTAGACCTTTTTCCTTCAGCTTCTCAAAATTGGTAATAATTAGCTTGATACAAAGATCAAAAAACACACATTCTTTCATACTTTGCACTGCTGATCATGCTCTTTTTGAAGCTCTACTGACACTTCAAAGACACACTGGACTACTTCCGGTCTGCTCTTCCGCAGGGCTGCACCCACCCTCATCCTGAGACATCTATTCTTAGAAAGGCCTGCTTACAAGGTGGCCCTTGGCTGGCGTCAAGGAATGGATGTTGGGAGTGTTCCCACCTCCGCATCCATCTCTGATAGGAGTGGGTCGGTCCCTCGCCTTAGCCATTAATACAACTGTGCCCTGAGTCCTGTAGGTCCTCCCAGGAGGTCACTAAACCTGGGTTGGGCTTGGGGACCCAAATCCAATGGTCCATTCACATTTGCAAAAGAACAGAAAACAATGTGCACAGGAAAATCCACACTCCAAGTTTTCACTCATAAATCATTTCTCTTATAAATCCAATTCAGGTAATAAAATATGTTTTCATCTAAATGTCCTTTTAGTTTAATTTTAGTGTCCATACACAAAGAAGAAGGTTACAAATGTGGACAGACTCAAGGATCATGAATTTTTCTTTGAAAAAAAGGAATTACTGTTCCCTTTAAGAACATTCTTAATGCAGTCATGACTTGTCAAAGTGGCAGAACATAAAAATACAAAGAGAGAAAATGTCCCGGGCCACTGGGGGAGGAATATGACAGAGGTCCAAGGAGAAGCAAGTAAAATAAAGCTTCAGAGAAAGAAGAAGGACATGGATCCTCTAGATTCATGGTCAGCAGTGCTGAGAGGGAGAAAGTCCTTCCCGGGACCATGTCTGACTGAGGGACAACAAGGCCCAGCATTCGGGCTCTGAGCTCTGCTCTAGGAAACTGAGGGCCAGGCGGAGCCATCAGCAGGAGCTGCTCTGACCAAAAGGCAGAGAAGGAGAACAGTACAGCAGGCCACAGTGTCACCAGCTGAGTTGAGCCACCAAAGATGAATGCAAAGCCCAGAGGCATCAGCTGCAGCCACAAAGGTCTACGGCAAGTAGGGAGCCTGCGGGCACTCAGCCCTCCAGGGTCATCTGGAGCACCAGCCTTGCCTCTGGGTCCCAAGGATCACACCCCAGCTCCAAGAACTAACTAGGGTCATCCAGTTTGATCTCAATAACATGTATTGTAATCCCCCCCAAAAAATTCAAAGCATCTTGCAGCAAACAACAAAGAGACATTAATAAAACAGAACAAAGAGACATTTTATTCTGAGAAAATTCTGTGACCAAGAGACAGAGAGCATCCAGTGGCCAGTACTCATTCCTAATGCTTCGCAGGGATTGATCTGTTCTGTCTGGATACAAACATAGCAGGAACCCTTTATTTGTATTCCCTGCCTATGAATTGACTGCTGATTGCATAGTCAGTTCTAGAGATCTTTTAAGCCAAACTTAGGCAAATTATTCTATACAATGCATTCTATACTAACACTCTAAAGAAATATATACATATCCCCTAAAGGATGAAGAAATGCTCAGATTTATAGACATATCATGGTATGATTAAAATAGCTAATTCCTACAAATCCAGTATTTATCTGACAAGAGGATCTGAAACTGTAGCAGGTGTATGCCGTGTCGACACACTGGGTATCGGCTGCTTCAGTGGCGCCTTGCTTTCTCAGTGACGGTGGCTTCATTGTGTGCTTAACATTCAGTAAGGCCAGTCATTCTCTTATTATTTTCAAATTTTAGTCAAGAGCTGGATGGTTGTCACACAGGGGTCTGCTTTATGATCATTTGTTTCATATCTTTATGCGTCATTTAAAAATACAAAAAAGTTGAATTACAAAAAGAAAAAGAAAAAAAGACAAGAAAAGCAAGGGAACAATACAGAATCAGCAGAAAGGGATGGAGGTGCTTTGAAGCACATAGGTGGCTTCAAAGTCACTGGTAAGAACCTATTTCTTAAACTGGGTGGTGCCTACATCGGTTTTTTAATTGTTGGTTTTTCAGTAGTCTAAAACACATATCATTCATAAAAAAGATACTATCTCACAATTAAAAATGTAAAACAAAAATTTTATCAGCCGTTTTATATGCATATGCATATTTCTAAATGGATTTTAGACTTGACTTTGCAAGTTCGGATTTTTTTTAACTAGAACTGCAAAGAATTTCTGGACTAAACTGGTACATCTGCAAAGTTATTAAAGATGGAATGCTGGGAAGTGGTCCTACAAAATGGCCAAATCGAGACTCTGTTCATCAATTACACCATATTTAATGTTGTGTCCTGTCCACTACAGGACCCTTACTCACAGAGTTTGGACCACTCTCCATTAGCCTGTCTAACCATCACCAATAGTTGCTTTACACCATTCCCAGCTCCTCCTGGCCCACCCTTCCTTGGATCCCTGAAGGAACCCCAGAGCCACCCACCCCAACCCTCCCGGACCAGGTGACCTGGCCTGGCAGGCTTCTCCTGCCTATTGTGGAGTGGCCACATACCTCCTGCATTCAGTAACTATTTGTTAATGAATGAACCAAATACACAAAGGGGCTGCCTCATCCCCTTTACTTCTACTTCCTGCCACTCCCTATAGGCCACCTCCCTAGAGTCAGGCCAGGATGCTCAAGCTCATGATTACAGTAGACAGAGCCCTCTCAATTCTAGGAACATGAGGATAAAATATTTTATCCTTGAAAGGGAGAAAGTGTTCTTAAAAAACAGAGGCACAGTGCTGTCATCCCCTACCACAACAACATAGCTGGAATTTACTAAATATACCACCAGGTACCACAAGAGAGTTTCTCAAAAATCATAGAGGACATTTGGTTTGTACTTTTCGAAAATGTGATGACTCTGATGGCAAGAGCGCCCTCTGCTGATGGCTAGTCACAGAACTGCACAGAGAGGAACCACAGAAGTCTTTTGTCAAGTCTTAGGGTGAAAATGTTTCTCACTGTGGAAACAGGTGAAAGGTGAATTATTCCATCACAGTTTTCCATTCTCCTTCATTTACCCTCTTGCATGTACTAATAATCATATAACCCTCTCAGGGCTGTGTCAGCATTAACAGAAAATTGGCTTCCATGGCACTTCAGCAAGCCAGCAGAGAAAGGCCCTACTGGCCAGCAGAGAAAGGCCCTACTGGCCAGCAGAGAAGGGCCCTTAAGATGCCAATACCTGGGAAAGACAGGGTCACACACATACCAGATACACCCCAGAAGCAGGTCACTGGAAAGTACTAGTGCACAGGAGACAGGAGCCCAGGGTTTAAGACCCTCAGCTCTGGAGCCAGACTCGGGAGCAGATGGAGCTTGAGACTGGCCTCCACAGTTGGCTTCAGCCACCCCACCAATGACACGGTAAGATCACAGGCTTGCTATGAAGATTCACATAAATACAAAACATGCAGCAAGAACCGATGACGAGGCGCCATAAACACTCTGTCACCATCATCCTCCTCATCATCAAGGGCACAGCCTAGGTGTGAGGAATGCATACAAAGTGTAATCAACATGATGCTGTATTTGCTGAGAATGAGGTGGGGGTTCTTCTTCTCAGAAGTTTGAGGCAGCCTACTCCCTCACTCAAGACAGACCTTGACCCAGCCCTGGAGAACAGACATGCTGTCAGGTAGGAAATGGTGGAAGTGGGAGTTCCTGTTGTGGTGAAACGGAGGCAAATCCAACTAGTATCCATGAGAATGTCAGTTCCATCCCTGGCCTCGCTCAATAGGTTAAGGATCTGGCGTTGTCATGAGCTGTGGTGTAGGCTACCGACGTGGCTCAGACCCTGCGTTGCTGTGGCTATGGCTGGCAGCTGTAGCTCTGATTCGACCCCTAGCCTGGGAACTTCCATATGCCACGAGTGTGGCCCTAAAAAGCAAAAAAAAAAAAAAAAATAGAAAAGAAAAGAAAAGAAAGAAAGAAATGGGGGGAGTAAAGGGCACAGAGGACATAGTGCAAGAGAGCAAGTTCTCAGCCAACACCGGCCAGAGCACCTGAGTGTGTGCCTTTGGTGTAGACAGGGGCATGTTAGCAGTCCCCTCAACAGTGACACTGGGAAAAGGAATGAGATTTCATTCTCCACTTTTAAATAACAGAATAAAGGTAAATGGGTTGAAGTACAGAGAAAGTAATTGGGGCTCAATAAAAGGCAGAATCTTCATACCTTCCCAAAAGTGCATAAGCTGATTCTGGGCAGAGCAAATTCAGGCCTAGGAGAGGTCATTCTCCAGATTGCCTTTCAGTCCCTTTCTAATTCTGAGCGTCCAAAATTCTAAGCATAGCTAAAAGAGCACTAAAGAAAAACAAGAACGTGTGAAAATTAAACAACCTAAGCAGTCAACTCAGAAAGCTAGAAAAAGGTCAAAATAAACCTAAAGAAAACAGATGATTTCTAGGAAATCATATAAACTAAAATGAATCAATGAAAAGTAGAAAAGCTGACTTTAACTGGGTCAGAAACAGATTTTTAAAATTAAAAAATGAAAAATATAGGTATTCGGTGACTTTAAATGGAAAGAGTAAAAACCAAATAACCTAAACTAGTAGCTTAAAAATAAGCATATATATGACAAGAGAAGCTGAGAGATTCTAGGATGTTAACAGAAAATGTAGTAATGAAATCCACTATATTAAAAGCGGGGAGTGTAAGTGTAAAGTGTAAAAGTGTAAAGTGTAAAGCGGGGAGTTCCCATCGTGGCTCAGTGGTTAACGAATCCGACTAGGAACCACGGGGTTGCGGGTTCAATCCCTGGCCTTGCTCAGTGGGTTAACGATCCGGGCGTTGCAGTGAGCTGTGGTGTAGGTCGCAGACGCGGCTCGAATCCCAAGTTGCTGTGGCTCTGGCGTAGGCTGGCGGCTCAGCTCCAACTAGACCCTTAGCCTGGGAACCTCCATGTGCCGTGGGAAGTGGCCCTACAAAAGGCAAAAAGACAAAAAAAAAAAAAAAAGTGTAAAGGAGAAAAAATATATCAATAGTTGCCCAAATGTATTTGATAACATTTAATAATCATTCCTGATTTTTAAAAAAAAACTTTCTTAATTTGTAAGAACACATAACAAAAATACCAAACAAACATACTTAGTGGAAACATATTTTATTAAATTAACTCCTCATTTAGTTGCAAATACCCTCAGAGAGGAATTTGCCAGTGTCTTTCAAAATTATACATGCATTTACACTTTGAGCTAGCCATCTTATTTCTAAGAAAGTATCCCAGAGATAAGCTAGCATAATATAAAGTGATGTAGGAACAAGGCAATTCACTATGTATTCATTATATCACTATCTGTAACAGCAAAGGCTGTAAACCATGGAAAAAAGACATTAATGAACTACCTACCTACAGATGTTTTCAAAAAAGAGAAAGATCTGTATTTCATTCTAAAAACTAATCTCCAGAATATATTATTAATTGGGGAAAATTAAGAAACTTAAAAGGGAGTGTAGTATGATTTTTTTAAGAAACTGGGAGAAGCGTGAATATATTGATGTGTAGAAACATTTAAAGAACAAACCTTAGAGAGAGAAAGAACAGAAGTGAAGCAAACATCTCTGAACCACATTGTTTTATAACCTCAACTCTGGACCATATAAATATGGTATGTAATATTTTAATGTAAAAATAGAACCAAAGCAACCCTGAAAAATAAAAAAATCAACTGAAACAAATTACTCTAATTGCATATCATAACCACACAGAGCAGAATTATTTTAGGTGACTCACTTTTTCTCTCTAACATGATATATCCTAAGCACATAAAGAACCACAAGGAAAATATTAACTAAAAGAACATTCAATAGGTTATTAGTAATAATATCAGTATTATTGTTTGAAATCATTATATACTTTGATATTGTTTCAGCATAAGAAATGCAAGTATATAACCAAAAAAAGTTCATTAAAAATGCTAAGATCTGTAATTTAAATGAATGAATGATTTATTTCTACACCTAATAAAAATCTATAAAGTTCAAGGCTCTGCCCACTGAAAAGGAATGAAAACCCAAGAGCAATGTCCATCCCCAAGACCCAGCTCATGGTCTCTAAACACCACAGTGTGAGAACTAAAAGGGACCACAGTTCCTAGGGAGAATGGCCAGCTCCAGGTCTGGGCAGGAAACAGCAAGGAGAGTT
This sequence comes from Sus scrofa, assembly GCF_054392235.1. Taxonomy (NCBI): domain Eukaryota; kingdom Metazoa; phylum Chordata; class Mammalia; order Artiodactyla; family Suidae; genus Sus; species Sus scrofa. The sequence continues at coordinate 160,693,820 of NC_139383.1, read as the reverse complement.
TGAGGTATCTTGCAGTGTTAGAACACAAACAAGTTAAAAAAAAAAAAGAAAAAAAAGAACACAAATAAATTACCAAAGATGACTAGAGTCAAGTTAAAAGAACAGGAGCAAATGACCAATGACAGGACAATCTGAACATCACAACAACAGTAATAAGAACAATGACTGCAAGTAGACTAAAATGTATAACTTATATTTTAGGTTTAAATTTTAATCCATGAAATCATATTAATACTCTCCTTCCAAAAAAAACCTTACGAGTTGTCTTTAAAGACTATTTCAGCATTAATCCCTATTCTGTGAATTAATAAAGAATCAAGCATGTACCATGCCTTTCCTATATCAATTATATTTTATGGCAACTAAATAGTTGATAAGAGAAAACTTCTTTACAAAAGAGTGCTAATTCTAGGTTTAGAAGGAATGGCAGAATGGCATTTTGCAATTTCTAATAAAATACTAGATAGAAGTATCCATCGTCTAATAAACATTTATGATAGAAGGAGCAGATTGAAAAATCACTGAACCCACTGATCAATCTTAACATAATTAATATTTAAACAAATTTCTTGAAAGATACAAAATACCAAATCTCACACAAGAAAAAATAGATAACCTAAATAGCCCTACACCTACGAAAGAAATTGAAACTGTAGTTTAAAATCTCCCCACATGGAGTTCCCGTCGTGGCTCAGTGATTAACGAATCCAACTAGGAACCATGAGGTTGCAGGTTCAATCCCTGGCCTTACTCAGTGGGTTAAGGATCCAATGTTGCCATGAGCTGTGGTGTAGGTCGCAGGCACGGCTCGAATCCCGCATTGCTGTGGCTCTGGCGTAGGACAGTGGCTACAGCTCTGATTAGACCCGTAGCCTGGGAACCTCCATATGCCGCAGTAGCAGCCCTAGAAAAGACAAAAAAAAATTAATTAATTAATTAGTTAATTAAATAAAATCTCCCCACAAAGCAAGCTTCAGGCCTTGATGGCTTCACAGGTGAATTCCACTAACCACTTAAGAAAGAAATACTGCCAGTTCTATGAAGAATCCTCAAAAAAGTCAACAGTTAGGAATACTTCCCAATGCATTCTCTGAGATCAGCAGTGGCCTGAGACAAAAACCACATAAAGACATCACAAAACAGAATATATATCAGAAGAGAGGTAACAAAGATGACATTAAAAATCTCAATAAATGTGCAAAATTAGTATGAAGAAAATTCTGATACACTCCCAAAAGACACAAAAGTATTTGTTAACAAATTGACAGATATTCCACATTATTGGGTTAGGACAATTCAACAACAAAGTTGTCAATTCGCCGCATGTTAATATACACATTTAGCATATTCTTATAAAAGTGCGAATAAGCACAGAAAAACCTGTATCTTCTGAACCAAATGCAAAGAAGACTCAGAGAAGGAGGGAAGTGTATGTAAATGGCACAAAAACCAGCCTGAAGTAGATTCCCTGTGACCAAACAGGACAATGTTAGCTTCACAAAGAATAATGTCTGTAATTTATTATAAATTATTGAATTAAAAAAAACCCAAGAGTCCAAAGTGACACTACACAAGAAAGACAGAGAGGAGAGCACACCCTCAAAAATCATTCCCACCCTAGGAAGTAACTATTACATCAATTTCCTAATCTGAAAATTGGTGGCTAAAAGAGAAAGGATTAAAACATTCATTCTGCCATTATAAGAATTTACCCAGTTGATGAGGGAAAGATCTTTACAAAAGCTCAGCTAACCAAGGTGGACTTAATGACACAATTTCAAAATCACCATTTTCTAAACTCAAAAAAAACTGATTTAGGCAAGGAGTCTTAATGCATGTCAAATCCATTAGGTGAAAGAATTTGGGGGAACAATATATGTAGAAATGAAGTACATAATTTTGCCTATAAAATAGTCTTACAACAAATGTTAAACTTGAATCTATGCAAGTCTCTACATCAAATTTCAAGTTTATGGGATGCAGAGGAATGACACCAAGACAAAATAATCAGAGAAGCCAGAACTGCAAGCTGCATTCCTTCTTTCCCTCCTCTTGACTGAAGTCCCCTCCCTCCATCTACTCCAGTCTGTGTCTCAGCCTTGGTGAGAGTGATAAATGCTGGTGAGTTACAGACAGAGGGCTCATTTTCTTTCTTCTTATCCTGGATGGGCCCTACACTGGCCCTATTGGCAAATTTACCAAATTCCTTTGAGAAAGAGGAGAAGAAATCGGGGTGGAAGGTAGGGGGGATGTGGAGGGGCAAAGCGATAAGGAAAGTATCAGGAGAAGGCTGAATAGAGAATATTCCAAAAGTAGAGCAGGGGCAGTGGTGAGGAAGGAGACGGAGCCAGCATCTGAAGAGAAGAGATCTGGCTAAGGAACCTCCCCAGTCCTGGTGATTAGGGGTCTCGGTGGATGGAGGGCCAGTCTGAGGCGATTCTTAACTTAGATAGAAAAATGGGCCCCCTCGCCTCGTCAGCCTTTTCATTTCACAGTGAAACAAAACTCAATGAGTTTCACCTTTCTTGGTGAAGAGGTTGTCAAATGTACCACACAGGCAGAAAACTCCCCCGCTGTGCATATCGACATGGAGTTGGTAGCCATGCAGTCCATACTCTGGGCTATCATCCAAAAAGGGGGTATGAGGAGGCAGCTCGTAGGGGCTAAAAAAGCAAAACAAAACATACATGCGATCTGTCAACATCAGAGGTAAATCCTTGAACTGGAAATACTCTTTAAAAAAATAACTCTCATTCAAAGCACCAGCTCCCATCAACCTTCTATTGATTTCCAGTAACGTTCAATAATATAGGCTCACAAGAACGGCCCCGAGTTCATTTTACCACCTTCTATACAAACAGGGAAAGATGTGGGCTCCCAGGGCATCCGCCAGGCCACCAAGGCAGGACATGGCACTGAGGTGAGACCCTACCAGGGACAGCAGCTCTGCTCCCCATGGTCTTGGTGTCCAGAGGCCTGAACATTCAGCAGGAAAATGTCCCAAACAAACTTACACTCAGGAACCCAGCAAAAGACCCAAAGCCAGGATGACCAGGGTTTCATTCAGTAAGAAACATGTTACGACATAAGGTAACAAACTCAGAAGCATTCAGGAGCTTTTCAGGTTAAAAAATAAATTTAAAAAAGGCACGTGGGAGTCAGCCCCAGGGGAGGGGCGAGAGTTGCAGTGAAACAGAAAGCACAACCCCACCTGACAACCATCAAGTTCATTAATAGACACGCTGTACCCACCGAGTAAAAACACATCTGCAGGCCAGACCCAGTGGGCACAAGTCTGCCTGCCTCCCAGGCATGAAAATGCACATCAGTGCAAAGAACTTGAGGTATCTGGAGGCACTGGCATCCTGTAGCCAGGAAGCCACCCTGCCCTACAAATCACATTCCATGAAGTGCGGCATCTCTAACCCCAGCAAAAAAAGCAAAGAGCTACTTGTGGATAATCCAGTTATTTTAGCAACAGCTAAGTAATTATGCCTGTTGGCGTATGTGTGATGATTAAAAACAGAATGCTTTGCAGCTACTCTCAGGATATTAAGATGGTATTAACTACGAATCCTTTACACTGACTTTACAAAACAATACACCACATACAGATACATACACAGCAGCCGAGCCTAATGTGCTCCTCTCCACAAGGTGATGGAAATGAAGATTTGCCATAACAAAAGCCAGTTCTTCCTCCCTCTGAAAAGGTAATTTAAAAGAAGACAATTTTCAACTGAAATATTTTAATTTTTCACAAGGTCTCTGTGAAGAGCTCAGCACATTCATCTTACAGATACATGAGTTTTCTTACAACTCTAAGATTACCGCAGAGCAAGCGCATTATCACTGTCTAATAAGAATCATGTGTCATACCAACAGCAGGAGCACAAGGCACCCAAATATGTAGAGCATGTGGTACCAGGACTAACACCCTAGCACTTGTGAAACACCAAAGTGCTGTGCTCCATGCGATGACTGTGAAAAGACATACTGTTACTTCTAGGCTGTTTCAAACTCTTCCAAGATAAAGATGCCACTGGTAAGACCTTCACAAGGTCAGTCCCGAGGACCTGCTGGACCTACAAAGCCCACTCATATTGCAGGCTGGGCAACGGGACATGGGATCGCACAGGAGCCACACCCTTCCTCCCGGCACAGCTGCCCTGGCAGGTGTAGGTGACCCAGATGGTGAACTGATGCTGCCCTTTTCCAGTGGCTGACAGGACAATCAGGTCAACCAGGTCCTGGCATCTGCTCAGCCAACCCAAATGACCACTTCAAGAGCCCAGAGCAAGACAAGTGCTGCCTGGCCCCCAGCCACCTTGCACGGAGGCGTTGAGGGAACAAAGGCTGACCTGACAGCTACAGTGGGACAAGGGGAAAAAAGGCTGGGGAGGCTGTTGTGGAGACCTTGGTTCTACCCGGTCATCGTGTGCAGACACAAATCAACCAACCTCACAGCCACAGGTGCAGGCTTGAGAAGCTCAGGATACTGTCAGCTTCTCACTGAAGCTACTGGCCAGAAGATGGCCCCAGAGGAGAAGCCAGCGGACAAGAAGCCTCAGCGGGTGGGAAAGGAAACTCCTGACCACTGGGGCCTGGGGTCAAACACACAGGAAGATGCTCTGGCAGAGGAAGGACGAGAAAGCAGCAGAAGGCAGGCATGTGGACTGGCTGGCAAGAGAAAGGGGAAAGTCCCAGGCTATTAAAGGAGGCAGGTGACCTAACCACTCAGGTAGGAGCCAGCTGCACTATGGGCAGGGCAGAACAGCAGAGTACAGGGCCAGGTGGCTGGGGGCAGGAAGGTGGCAGGAGGGAGCCATCAGAGTCAGTGAGAGCCTAATGAGCTAAACCCTGTGCTTACCTGCCAGAGCCCCACCACGAGGCCAGGGTTCAGGCAGAAGATCCGGATGAGCCTGTCACAGCCAATCATGGTGGACTCAGTTAAATGACTCAGGTCATACTTTGCAATTAAAGAATGCCATCGAGGTCTTTGAACATCCATCAAAATAAAGGAGAGAGAAAAATGAGTTTTTGCATCTCTGTGTAGTCAATTCTCTTTTGTGTTTCTAAAAGAACTTTTAACCACATGCTAATCACATGGTGCTAATAAGGGCAAACAACCCATAGAAATAAAAGGCAAAATGGCTAAGTCCAAACTTCTCACCAATTATCTTATTCTTCCCTGCCCACCCCCATACTGTCAACTCTATGGCCCAGGCAGCAGTGAGCTGAAGAGGAAGAACCTCTTCTAGCCTCGCCCCCTCAAACCCTACACAACACTATGATCAGATCAGAAGTAGATTCTAAATACACAGCACTAGGTCAGGGAGGGAAACAATGAGCAAAGATGAAATCCCTTGAATGACACAAGAGTGGGTGGTCCAGAAGTGAGAATGAAGCCCACAGGTGGGGCTACGGCATATAAGGCAGTGAGAACAACGCCTGGGATGTGAACTGCAAAGTCAGAGTGGGCCGAGAGCACAAGGGAAGTGGCCAGAACAGTAAATCAATGCTGGAAGAGGAGGAGGAGGCAGCTACCACCTTCACAAGGGTTGTGCATTTTATGTCAGGAAGTCAGGATACTACACGCGCCACAGGTCAGCTTTTGGAAGAAAATTACCAGTGGTGAGAAAGTGAGCACAAGAGATTTCTTAGGAAAAGCAAAAGCCTTGTAATGAGTATGAACCCAAGGAAAAGCCACCTCATAAGAGAACATTAATAAGTACTCAGTGGGCATCAGCAAGAGGACACCCATGTATCTGATTTATGCATTTAACAATGAAATCTCTTGATCTTCACAGCAGCCATGCATTCTAAATGCTACACCATGACTGTCATCACCCAATTTTACAGATAAGGAAGGCATCAAGAGAGTAAGTCACCTGCACAAGACCACATATCCAGCAAGTTCAACAGAAAAGTATATTAAAAAATTAGTAATTATGACTTTATGATCTAATATTTAAATCATGATTACTGTATCATTTACTAAAGATGGAAAACATAATAGTTTTATATATCTTTGTGTTACAATGGTTAAAACTAAAATCCTCAAAAGGTCAGCCATCAATCACCCAGGAAATTGTTATGAGAATATCATTCCCTAAGCTATGGACAACCAGAAGAGGGAGCCAAGCTTAGGTTTAACCATCATTGTGATATACCCATTTTTTTTCCTATTCTAGAGTGATCCAGATTAAAGAGAGGCTTGAGGAAGCAATCAAATTAAAATACACCAGTGAGGAGTTCCCGTCGTGGCGCAGTGGTTAACGAATCTGACTAGGAACCATGAGGTTGCGGGTTCAGTCCCTGCCCTTGCTCAGTGGGTTAACGATCCAGCGTTGCCGTGAGCTGTGGTGTAGGTTGCAGACGCGGCTCGGATCCCGCGTTGCTGTGGCTCTGGCGTAGGCCAGTGGCTACATCTCCGATTGGACCCCTAGCCCGGGAACCTCCGTATGCTGTGGGAGCGGCCCAAGAAATAGAAAAAAAAAAAGAAAAAAAAGACAAACAAATAAAATAAAATAAAATAAAATACACCAGTGATATTTTTCAATGACAAAAGTACTACTAATTGGTATTTACATATAAGATGCTGTCACCTGAAAGTTCTGCTGAATCAGTACTTACCTGTTCTTGGTGGGGATTTTAGACCGGTCCATAAACACTGGTGTTACCCCACACAAATCTAAGGTTGACAGTGTGGCAAGACTCGGCCAGTTTTTGCCATACCACACAATCGTGACTGATGAATCGTTGATGGAAAGATCAACATGCTCCATAGTGTATTCTTTTCCACTTTTTTCTTTCACTATAATTACCCAACCTAAACCAGATATTCTGAAGAAAGAAAAGCAAGCAAAAATGTTTGCCTTGTGGCAAAACAAAACAAAAAAACCCCAAACCCACAGTCTATCACATGTCATCTCTAAAAGTACTGTGTTCCCTAAAAGCCAAAGTTCTGAGAACATAGCCGACATGGATTTTCAAGTCACTCACAGTTCTCTCCTAGGACCTTTCTCCTCACCTAACACACACTCGTGGGACAGCTGTGTGTCCCATGCTCTCTACAGAGACAAATAAAACAGAAGCGCTGCCCAGAGGAGGGTGCCTTGACGGTTTCTGCTGCACTAGAGCTGATTAGGCTGCTTCTGCTTTTCATAAACCTTTGGACCACATATAAAGCACAGGAAAATACTATGTATTTTGCAGATACACAAGAACACACACAGTATCAAACAGTCCGTCACAACATAAACTGCACATATGTCCTACATACACACTACTCTGGGCTTATTCCACCTTCTTTTTTAAAGCAACTGTACATTTAGCTGTGTAATAGTCTTCAGGGTGACCATATGCCCACCTCAGGAAGACAGGCATACCTGAGGGCCTCTTTGGTCTTAACCGGGAGGCCTGTGTAAGGGTTGACTGGTTTGAGAACTCGAGCTAGAGCTGCTTTTACAGATGCTATCTGTTTTGTAATATATTCTTTCTTCCAATATCCAGCTTCTTTATCCCCAACTGATAGTAAGTTCATAGACACGGCTGTCTTCTCTACTGAATTAACTTTCCAATTAGATCTTTTAGGTGAAAAGGCAGTTGAGTAGATTCTGATCCAAATAAAACTGGGGGGAAAGAGGATATATGTTAACTAAGAGACATTGCTGTGCACCTGTAATAGTAATATATTAAATGAGATAAATGGAAATTTTTGAATAGTCTAGTTCCAAGAACAAGTCAAGCTGAACATTTATAGTTGTTCATATATTAAGGTGAACTGTAGTTTGAGATAAGTGTTAGATTCACCAACACTAGAAACACATATTAACTGGAAAATCTTGTTTCCCAGGGTTGAGTTAAAATGAGCAATCTCATATTATCTGACATCATCCCAAATAAGAATCACCTTCTTACACCAATAATTGAATAGAAGATCTATTACAGAAAAAAGAAGTATACAACATGATTTCTTATCTTAAATATGTAGGTTATTTAAAAGATTTATACATACAGAGAGAAATATCAACAGTAACTGAACTGCATGTTATTTTTGTTTTCTGTATTTTAATTTTTTACCAATGAACAAGACTGCTTACACCAAAAAGGAAAAATGAAGACTATTAATAAAAAGTAACATGACAGTTAACATTTTTGAGTGTATATGTTAAGCACTGCTTCAGCACTCTGTGTGCATTAACTCATTCAACCCTCCCAGCAAACCTGTGAGGAAGCTACTACGATTGTCCCCACTGAACAGATGATGTGACTGAGCCCAGATGCAAAGTGACCTAGCCCAGGTGTGTGTTTGTAAGTCATGGAAGCAGCACTAAACCCATGCAGCCTTGGCCCCTGCCTCTCACTGCCTCTTCAACAGCACAAAGAAATGGGCTCAAGGAAAATAAACAACTGCATCCACACTCAGAGAGCCAATGGGCCACAACGCTGGAATTCCACTTCAGCTTCATCCCCAAGTCTGTGATCCTCCCACTCAGCACAAAGGGCCCAGGAAGGCATGGGAGAGAGTGGTGAGGGGGACTGGGCCCAGGGTCCCCCTCAGCCAACTTCTCCCCATTGGGAAGAGAAGTAGCATTTGTGAGGAAACTGAAGCAGGGTAGGTTAACATCAATGTCCTGATGTGAATGGCCAATTTTACGTAAATAAATGCAATTATTTGCTAACTTCTGTCTCTACATTTCTATTTAATGCAGAAAGGGGTGAGATGGCTAGTGGCCAAGAGAGAGCATGAGAAGGTGGCCCACTATAGGAGAGAGCGTGGAAGGAGGCTACCCCCTACAGAAGTGGGGGTGGGGGGCAGTGGGTACTGAGCATCAGGCCAGGTAGCCGCTGGAATGACCCTCTCAGGCTGGGCAGTATCTACAGCTTCTCAAACACAAGACTGGGGGAGGGTTGCCTCCAGGCATTCCTCAGATCTTCCAACAAATCCACAGGCAGTCATACCCCTACAGACATCCCTTTCTAGTACCAGTTTTCCAGGTCACTTCTCCCTTCACAAAAATCACTTCACACCAGGATTTTTACCTTATTTATGTTTCAGCTCAAAAATTTCTGGGCTTTCATACATGGCCTAATAGATGCAAAGTGATGATTAGTTGAGTATACGTAAGTCTTAGCTGTTTCATCAAGACCCCTTGAAGAGACACTTTTAAAAACTTCCTCTGCATAAAACCTTGCTCATGTTTTCTTCTAATTTATTTTACTCCTCATCTCACTCCACTTAAGTGTTCTTTTACTTCAGTAACATCTTCACTGAGTCCCATATCCCCACATCAGCACTACAGGAACTGCAGCTAATCATATTTTTTAGGCGCTTGAGTGAACAAAAACTGCAGAACCAACAGGGTCCCAGAGAAAGGCGGGGAATCTGCTGCCCCACACACCCTCTGGTACAATAACTACCCAACACTCATTTGATGAACCACTTTCACACATGTTACCTCAATTTACCATCAGTGGAGCCTCAAGAGGAAAAAATGTCGTATAGAATTAAAATGTTATATACATCTTGTTCCCCTTGATTATTTATAAAATACAAATGTCAAGTTTAAGATGCTTTGAACAGTCCCCAAACCCCCTTCCATTCATTTCTTGATCAAAAAATGCTCCACCTTGTTAAAAAGCTAAAGTGGGTTTAAGGACAAGAGAAATTTGTCCAAGGGATCATCAGTCAAGCAGAAAAACTTCAATCACATTGCTTAGGAAATGGGGCCAATTTAATGGTCTGATAAACAGTGTTTCCCAGAGGGCTGGGAAACAAAAAGCCCATGTGATGATCCAGATCCAGACGGACCCCTGCTTTCCCATCATCTCCACGTGGGACCGGTGCTCACACTGAGGGCTGCCCTGTACCAGGCAGGGAGGCATCCCCACTGACACAAGTGGGGCACAAGGGAGACCCCACCCCTATGACATGTCTCCTCATAAGTCAACAGTGTAACTGGCTACACTGTGTGCTCCTGCCCTCTCTTCAAAGCAAGCCTTAGAAAGTACCATTAGCTTTTCATCTATCATTTGCCTATCCAATTGTTAATACATCTGAGGTCAGACCAGTCTGAGGACTGCCTGGGAAATCAGACTATGACTCTCAAAAATACAATTCAACTTGTACAATTATGATTCATCCTCAAAAAATAAAATAAACATAAGAGTAACTTCATAAGAAGCTCAGTTTTTACAGGACAACATTCCAGAAAGTGGGAAAGACACATAATCAATAATAAAAGTCTGCCAAGAACAGGACCCAAACCTCAGCATAAGCCCAAACCTGCTGAGAGGCCCAGTGCCTAAACCATGTGGGCCTTGAAGTTAAGTGCACAGAGGGTTAGAAATTAAGAAATTTATCACTGATTATCTAAAGAGTCTGAGTTCTATGCTTGAATAAAGAATCTCCAAAAAGCTGCAGTTTGGGACATTTAGTTGGAAAATGCCTCACTGCACTTTGCCTTAGTGAATGTCTTCAACTCTTACTGAGGGTCATTAAGAAAGAGAACCCCCAAGTGCTCTGCATTACTTCCAGAACTATTTCATGAAAGGATGCTATGTGTGTAAACTGACACAGAAATGTATTCTCTAGTATAGAAAAAAAACCTTTTAAAATTAAGAACCATCCTGTCCAGAGAACAGTATATGGCCTTTCTTATTAGCATGACCTGGAAAAATGTTTAAAACACAGACTGCAGAGCAGAGAGTCAGAATCTGAAGAAATGTACACCAGGGATCCAAATGTCTTTTGTAAACCCTCCCACCCCCCAGCTGGTTCTGGTGCAGTCATTCTGGGGAACCACTGGACAGGTGCCTCTTGTTCGCTGTGTTCCAAGACCCACAACATCAAGCCCTGCCTCCGTCACTCTCGTTTCCTCACCTATTTAACCACTGGGAAAATCTGCATTCCCCCATCCTGACCTTTTCCCTGGTTGATATGGTGGAATCTCTGTAGAAGCAATACATGTCTGATCTTTTGATGCTGACCGGGAGAGGGACCTCAAAGTGAAGATGCCATAACACTTACCAGAAGTTAGCAGAATTCCATTGCCTTGTCACCAAGATAAAACTGAGGTGAAGGAGTTCCTGTTGTGGTTAACGAATCCGACTAGGAACCATGAGATTGCGGGTTCGATCCCTGGCCGCACTCAGTGGGTTAAGGATCCAGTGTTGCCAATAAGCTGTGGTGTAGGTCACAGACACGGCTAGGATCTTGAGTTGTTGTGGCTCTGGTGAAGGTCGGCAGCTACAGCTCCAATTAGACCCCTAGCCTGGGAACCTCCATATGCTGCACATGCAGCCCTAGAAAAGACAAAAAAAAAAAACTGCAGACAAAGATCACAGCGATGGAACAGAAGAGGGGTCTCACTCCTCTTTCTGCAGATGCCCAGGCAAGCTCTGCTGGCTCCAGTCCCCAGAAGCAAAGGCCTATGAGTGCACTCTCTCACCTGGCCCACCCCCACACTTCCCAGCAAGCAAGGTTCATGGCTGGCAGGCCTGGGTTCTCCCCAAGCCTCCCTAATGGAGCCACATTCTTATCTTCTTTTAGGACCTGCTTCTGAGGCCAGGGCTAGGGTTAATCAGAGAAGGCCCCTCAGGGCCCCCGCAGACTGGGTGCCCTTAGGGAAGAGCAAGACCTCCTGGCCAACAGACCAAAAGCCACTTTCACCAACAGCTACACCAATAACAAGCGTGATCTTTTTCAGTTCATGTAGTATTTCTTTCTTCAAGTACATCAATACAAATCTTTGAAAATATCATACATTAGACATATTTCTACTCATGTCCAAACCTACTTTTGAAATTCTTTTGAATTTTTTAAAAAACGGTTAAAAAGCTCTTAACTAGTCTTTACAACTTTCATCAAGACACCATCAAATACAACAGAGAGGTTTGGTTTTCTCCTTACTTGTCATTGGCCAGATGATAAAAGCGCCTGTTCACACATCCCATGCACAGCAAGGTCACAGCATCCAAGTAGAACAAGATCTTCAGCAGGATTTCTGAAGGCAGACTGAGAGGGGAGAGGTCAGAGGGGTGCCCAGAAAACCACTGGCCTCAAGGCAGTAACACAAGATCACTGAGCACAGATTGGCAACAGCGCTGGAAATACTGTGGCAATAAACAAATGGTGATGCAGAGACAGAAGTTGAGACAATGATGTTGGAAAATGGTGCTGACAGATGTGCTGATGCAGGGTGGTCACAAAGCTTCAGTTTGTTTTAAAAAAAAATGCACTATCTGTGAAGCATAAAGTGAAGCACAAGGAAATAGGGTCTGTGTTAATAAGAAAAACTCACAATCCCCCTCCCATGCTAGAGACAGCAAAGTTGCAAAAAAAAAAAAAAAAAAAAAAAAACACACTTTGTGACCTTTTAAATTATCCAGTGCATACAGTTTTTATATTTTGATTCAACTATTTCACAAAAAGTCATAGTCATTACTTTTTAAATCAGTGTTTTTAAACAAACATAATTGGGCTTAAATAAAACATTTCAGAAAGGTATCTAGTAACTGTAAGAATCACTTAATTGGGGAGTTCCCATCATGGCTCAGCAAAAACGACTCTGACTAGCATCCATGAGGATGCAGGTACAATCTCTGGCATTACTCAGTGAGTTAAGGATCCAGAGTTGCAGTGAGCTGTGGTATAGGTCAAAGACACAGCTCAGATCCAATTTGACCCCTAGCCTGGGAACCTCCATATGCTGTGATTGTGGCCCTAAAAGAAAAAAACAAAAAAAAAAGAATTATTTAATTGGACTAAAACCTCATTCAAGATGGGCATTAGCCAGGTTTTACTCTCCTACCCACAGACAAACATAGAAGGGATGGGGAGTTCCCGTCGTGGCGCAGTGGTTAACGAACCCGACTAGGAACCATGAGGTTGCGGGTTCGGTCCCTGCCCTTGCTCAGTGGGTTAACGATCTGGTGTTGCCGTGAGCTGTGGTGTAGGTTGCAGACGCGGCTCGGATCCCACGTTGCTGTGGCTCTGGTGTAGGCCGGTGGCTACAACTCCAATTCGACCCCTAGCCTGGGAACCTCCATATGCCGCGGGAGCGGCCCAAGAAATAGCTAAAAAGACAAAAAAAAAAAAGGGGGATGGGAGGGTCCTCTCCAGGTACTTCCAGCAAAAGAAGAAAACCTCCATTTCATGGTTAAAAGAGTTGATCTCAAAGATGTTCTTGTTATGATCTCATAACAGTTCTTCAAAGCTGGTACAATGTTCACACCCATACTGGGTTCCTTTCTATTGGATTCTAGAAAGGAACAGGTGGGGATGGGGTCAGTGGGGAGAGAAAGAGACAGAGGAAGGTGAGGGGTAGGACAATAAGAAAATCTGCTCAAGAAAGTGTCATCTGTGATGCTCATTCTCAGCTTGTGGCAACCCCAAAGACCCACTGCAGTCCTTCACAGCTGTCCTGCTCCCTGTTCCCTTGGGAAAGCCCACCCCTGCAAAGCTGCATCTGGACCCACGATCAGGTCCTCAGGCCCTTTCCTACCCAGGGGTTCAGCCCTTCCAGCCCTGCCTCCCCCTCCTGCTACTGCTCTTCCCCATCACCCACATCAGCCTCCAAAGACCCTCCCCAAATGCCACATCCTAAAATGATGCTCTCCTGACCCCATCTTCCCCCACAACTGCCAAGCTTCTGGGAAAGAACCAAAGAAAATTCCAAAGCCCTGTCCACAGCTGCTGCCTCCCCTACCTTGCCTTCCACCTTCTTTTTGTTTTTTACATTTCAGGGTAAAAAATAATCATCTAGCCCCCATTACTTTCCACTGGCCTGAAACAGCTTTGAGGCTGCCCCCCTCCACTGCCCTCAGCACCACCTATCCAGCAGCCATCCCTCTCCTGGTCACACAACACCCCTTCTCCTTTCTAGGACCTCTCTGGTCTTTCCTGGCTCCCCAGCTGGTTTTAAACATCCTAGGCCCTCTGCACTTGCTCCCAAGTCCCCTCCACTTTCACCTCTGCACTCTGCCCAAGATGTCCCATTGCCTCTCATAGCTGTGGACCTCACAGACCTGCCCCAAACCAGCCCACCATCCATCAGCATCCCACTCCTGTGTCCAGGAGTCTGCTGTCATGCTCCTGCTCCCAATCCCAGTGCTTTCCAGCCCAACAAGCAGCACCTCCATGTACACACCACTCAAGCCAATAGTTTGGGACATATGTCTGCTTCCACATCTAATTCACAAACAAGTCATGTCAGTTATGCCCAAATATATCTCAATTTTGCCAGTGTTTCCCCATCCCCCCATCTTTTAGAGAAGAGAGACAGGTGAACAAGGTAATTCTAGAAATCAAATGACATCACACCTCTGTGCTTAAAATCGTCACATTGTGAATAAGATCCAGACTCCTACCCACATCCTGGGAGGCCTGGGGCCGCCTCCCTTCATTCACCCACTGCCCGCTGCCTGGCACCGATGCTCCTCCTGCAAGGCAAGGCCTGCTCTCTGCCCACCTGGATTCCCCACTCTGGATGTACTTCTCCGAGCTTTCATCTCCATCTTCATTCTCAGCTTAAATGTCAGCTTCTCAGAGAAGTCCTTCCTGCCCACCCACCCCCACTGCGCCAGATTATGGAGCCCATGTGTTTTCTCAATAACACATATCCCAGCTTCTAATCCATTGCTTGTTTTAATCTATCTCCCATAAGACCGTAAGCCTCATGAGGACATAGACAAAGAGGGACCCTCTGTCTTCCCCCCGAGGCACAGCCCTGGTGCAGAGAAGGTCCTTGGATTCTGATGGATGGATCAGCTGAAGGAAACCTTGTTCCATCTCTCACATCAGATTATTTCATGACAGGTTCTATCCCAAGTTTACAGTTCAAAGCTTACACTGATGTTCTTAATTAAATCTTTCTTTTTTGGCTTTTTGTTTCTTTTTAAAAACACAATAAAAGTGCGCACACTCTCAGCTGAGCTAGTTATGATATGGTATTAAAAGCCCAAACCCTGAAATCAGGCAGCTTAGTATGAATCTGAATTTCCCAGTGGGTAGACCATGTGAGCCTCACTCCCTGCACTGTAAGATGCCCACAGCAGCACCAGCTCGCAGGCCTCTAAAGAATGCTTAGCACATAGCTAGTGCTCCAAAAATGTTAGGACAGTAAGAATTCGCAGGCCTTTCAGCATTAATTTCAAATAATAAATTTTTATTAAGTTTCTACAGATCCTGTTGCTGAAGGTCACAGCACGAATGTACCATGGCAAAATGGGTTCCCAAAATACTGAGAGCTGAGAGGTTCAGAAACATCCTGAGCTTTCAGAAGAACAGACTTTAATCTTCTTCCTCCTTTTTTAAGGGTCTTTATCAACTGGAAAGTGAATAATTTTGAAGAAGACTTTTCACAAAGGAAAATTAAATTAATTGTCACTTTTAGAAGTTTAACTTCATGAAACTAGTCTAACGATGACAGTGGTGACAGGCTGATGACTCACATCAAATTCTCTGTGTTGTACATTCTTCCCACACAATTCTATTCTTAGAGAACCTGAAAATAGCAACCTGGTATATCCAGCATTAAACTTTCTCTACTAACTCCCCCCAAGAGCCCTGGTGGGTGGCAGACTACGCCTGCCCCTTACCTGTCCAGAGACACAGAGCAGCCAGTGTGGAATTTCTCACAGCGCACATCCCGTTGGACACAGTGATTCTGAGCAGCACAGCCTGCAGCCAGTCTGACACCCAGGCCCATTCTGAAAGCAGATGTGGAAAATACAAATTACAATGAAAGGTAAACTGTCTGTTCCTGTTTACAAAACTCTAGACTGTTCCCTGGGACGCTCCATCTAAAGAAAGAGAGGGAGGGACGAAGAGAGGGAGGGAGGGAGGGACTATGAAACATTCAGTGTCCCATGTAAACCTGAAAACTGGCCTCACTCTGATGAAGTTTATTACAGGCTGTCACCCCATCAAAGGGATGCTTAAAACGTACTGAATGGATACAAAAAAGAAAAAGATAAGCTCTACCAATGGTCCAGTTCCAATAACACAACAGAAACCTAGTAAACATAACATCAGTAGAGGAAAAACAACTTCTGTGAACCAGAGCTGCTATCCCAATCCCAGACTGCTGATCTTTGAGGGAAAAGGCCGACTCCAGCTCTTCCTTTGGCTGTCACAGCCACAGGTGTGCCAAACACTCATCCTCAACTCTGTCTACATTCTAACATCTCCTGTTCAATGGAATAGGTCAATAGGTCTTAATTGGTCATCTTTTTTTATTTTAGTGGTAAATAATAAACATAAAATAATAGTGAATCTTACAATCAATGGCTTTTAATATTTGATGAAATAGAATATGATATTTTATGCAGTTAGTCCTTTTCAGGGGTTCCTAAAATATATTTACATTAAAATCAGTCCTCAAAACCAGCAGTACTCAACAGCAGCTTGGCAGGGGTCTGAAGTGCCCAGAAAGCTATGGAGCTCACAGCCTCTCACTTGCAGGCAGCTGCCCACAGAGAGCACTCCTGGTGCACATGTGACTTCTCTTGGTAAGATTTAGAATCTGATTCTTTACCCCCTCACTCCCCACCCTCTCCACACACACCAGTCATTGACCCACCTACGGGCCAGTGTGCTAAAATCTAGAGTGCAAACCATCCACATGTTAGTTCATCAGCTCTATGGCTCTAAGTATGTACTTTGTTCACCAAAATTTAACCACCCCTACACGTTTTTCCTACCAAGATGATTTCATGGGATTTTTCTTTTCAGAAACAAGCATAACGCCTGGCACGTGGTAAGACCACAATAAACAGTAGCTATCCTCTGCACACTGGCATCTCAACCGAGGAGAGGCTGAAAACAGTAAACCCTCCCAGTTCCTGCTGCTAGCCATGCCTCTCCAGTGAGCTTCAGCAAAAGGCACTCAAGGTGCTCTTCATCTTTTCTAACTTCCTAGCCAACGAGTAAGAGCAGAACCAGTGGTTTTCAATCTGTGCTCTGCAGAAAGTGCAGAAAGGGGGTGGAGGGTGGGGCCAGCGAGAGAGGCTAATTTGGAAAGCTTCACAATCTCCCTCTCCCCCTTTAATCAGAGAAGTCCACCTCTGCTTCTGCTGACAATTTTATTTAAGCGAAGATTCACACAATAGAAAAGCTTCAAGTCCACGGACCTGGCTCTAACACAGTAATCAGAGATAAAATACAATTTCCTAATTGTATTATTTTCCTAGAGCTGCCTTAACAAAGTATCTTAAACTAGTTGGCTTAGTACAAAAGAAACTTACTGTCTCACAGACCTTCGAGTCAAAAGCCCCAAAACCAGGTGTTGGGAAAGCCACACTTCCTCCCAAGGCTCTAGGGCAGACCTTCCTCACCTGTCCCCTCTGGGAGTTGCCCACAATCCTTGCTGTTAATTTGCAGCAGCTAAGCTAGCTCCAATCTCTGCTCTATCCTTACATGGCCATCTTCCTACTGATGATCGTCACATTCAGTTTAGGACACACCCTAATTCAGCATGACCTCATCTTAATTAATTACATCTGCAGAAACCCTATTTCCAACTAAAGTCACATCCTGAGGTTCTGAGTGGACATGAATTTTGGAGGAAAGAGAACCTCTTCCCAATTCAACACAATATACAGTTTTTTCAAGTATTTTAAAGTGATTTAAAAGCATTCTGTATTTTAAGTGGTTAACTACTCTTGTAAACTCTACATGACCTGTCTTACATATTCAAAGAGAATATCTTCAGGAGACAAAGGTTTCTGATACTTAAGTTTTAAGTAAACAGAATTTCTATTACTCTTCCATCAAATAATAGTATCTATTCAGAGTTCCCAGTCAGTGGCTTTTAGACTCCTACAAGTGTGAAGGGTCATGACAAGAAGACTGAGTCTGAATGACTGAGGAACGACTGAGGGACGTCTCTCACTGATACTATTTTTTAAACTTAATATTGCTGTGGTTGATCAAATATAAATTTGTTTATAGCAGCATTGGTAAACTGATAATAGCTTTTTGCCATTATGTATTTCCTTAATCAAAAGATGCCAAAAGAAAATCAAAATTACTCTAAGCCTTTCCAAGGGAATGGAAGAAAACATAAATTAATACAATATATCGACCAATTTCAATCTACCGCATTGGCAAAGACCAAATAAATGTAAGGACAGGGTAGCTCTGTTGCAAACAAACAAGTATTCTCCTTCACTGCTGAGAGCACAAATTGCTACAAACGGTATGGAAAGCCAAGTCCAGTATATATCAAGATCCTTAAAAGACACCTATGTTTTCTGTAGGCCAAGGATTCCACACTTTGAAATAAATTCCAAGGCAAGAAAATGAGCCCAAAGACTTCGCTCCAGAACCTCCATCACTCAAGTTCCTGCTGTGGTAGTGGGTTAAGGATCCGACATCGCCGCAGCTGTGGCATAGGTCACAACTCCTGCATAGATTCAGTCCTTGACATGGGAACTTCCTGTAAGCCAAGGGTGCAAGTGAACAAGAAAAAAAAAAAAAAAAAGGCAGCTTGGGAGTACGGTAGTACAGTTTCACAGCACAATTCTTTAGGCTGGAGCTGTGATTCTCAAAGATCTCCACACCATTCTGGGTACCAGGCCCCCCAAATCTGGGAGAATAGCCTGCAGAAAGCTCAAAACTTCCTTAAATCCCTTATTTAATATTAAAAATTAATGCAAATGTTGCATTCTATTGTATTATGTGTCTTGCAAAAACACATCATAGGGAGTTCCCTGATGGTCTAGTGATTAGGATTCAGCTTTTTCACCACTGTGAACCAGGTTCAATCCCTGGTCTGAGAACTGAGATCCCACATCAAGCTGATGCACATGGCAGCCAAAAAAAAAAAGAGTATTCTATCACTCACCATTTATTTAATATTTTTCACCAAAGTTGTGACATTAATTTTCCATGTCAGGAAGGTGTCCCTCTGCATCCCCTGCCCACTGGCTCCTATCTATTTGAGAAGTACAGCCTATTTGTCACTGTTTTGTTTCCCCATAATTAAAATAGGTCTCTGGAGTCCCTCATTTCCAGAACAGAAGACTGAGGCTCTAAGGAGGTGACCAACAGCGACTTTGTTAAGGTCCCAGCTGGAGGCCAAGAGACCCAGGACCCTCCCTTCCTGATTGTCCTTCCAGAGCTCTTTCTACTTTGTTATTATACATATTATCAGAATGGATTTTCAGAGCACATCTCTATTTCTCCAAAAAATAAACTAACTGCTCACTTTAAAGGGCCACACAATTAACAATCAGTAAGTTCCATACACGTCCTCACATAGATCCATATATCTACAAAGTACAGTACATATTTGGCTGATATAATCAGTAAGATGACATTTAGTTTAAAATGGCGTTGGTTGCCCTGTGGTTCTATGAGCTAAGGATTCAGTGCTGTCACTGCTGTGGCTCTATCTACAACTGTGGTATAGGTTTTTCACCTGACCCAGAAATTTCTGCACGCCACAGGTATGCCAAAAAATAAATACATAAATAAATAAAACTGCTTTTTTTTTTCAAGTGACAAACTTTACCTTATCACTTCGAATAAGTTCAGAATTTTAAAAACCAACTTCCTAGGCCTGATTTTTAATATCTGATAAATCAAAGAAATTAGACCAAAAATTAATCCATCTTGGGAGTTTCCGTCATGGCTCAGTGGTTAAAGAATCTGACTAAGAACCTTGAGGTTGCGGGTTCGATTCCTGGCCTTGCTCAGTGGGTCAGGGATCCGGCGTTGCCATGAGCTGTGGTGTAGGTCGCAGACGCGGCTCGGATCCCGGCCTTGCTGTGGCTGTGGCATAGGCCGGTGGCTACAGCTCCGATTGGACCCCTAGCCTGGGAACCTCCATATGCCGTGGGAGCAACCCAAGAAATAGCAAAAAAGACAAAAAAAAAATTAATCCATCTTGATATGATTTCTGCTATATTTCTTACAATTTAAGATATTTATTCATATTCACATTTTATGTTAAAAAGATTTACACATATCACATATTTTGTGTGATTCCTTGTTAAAATCTAATTTTTCTTCATTGAGACATTAAAAATAACCACCTACTTTGACTATAATCAATCATTCTTAGGAGCTGACTTTTCTTTAACAAAAGAACTTATATATCACTAAATCACAGCTTGACATGCAGACTCCCATGCCAGGCATAATTACAGGCACTCTAATTACACCATTTCAACAAAAAGTTCACTCAACTTACAAAGTAATAGAAGATTCATCATATAACAATCATTCTGCTTCCCACTAACAGCATTATATATAAAAACTAATTTTAGTAGCAGTGGCAAATTGATTTAAAGTTCAAGCTTCCTATTTTAAATTCCAGTCTCTCTCTCCTACATAATAGAAATTTTGCAGGCATTGTCACCATTTTGTCATAAGGCTTGTGATTTGTCTAACATTATAGCTGTTGTTAAGAATTGACTATTACTGTGTTACTAAGGGACAGGACTGCTTCTGAAACCTGAGTAAGTGGGGTAACAGGTCCTAGGATGAATGTAAGACATAGTTCTGGAGATTCCGGTGGAATATATAACTTAAGTAGTTGAGCTGATAAGTAACAGAATACTTTTTTATGCTTAAACATAGATATTTGGTTTATTAGAAGGCATAATATGTGTGACTTTTTGTGTCCACAAATTGAGAAGACTTACAACCAAAAAGGCAGTGCTCAAGAATGAAAACGGTAAACTCTGGTCATGGCACAGAGGAAATGAATCTGACTAGTATCCATGAGGACACAGGCTTGATACCTGGCCTTGCTCAGCGGGTTAAGGATCTGGTGTTGCTGTGAGTTGAGGTGTAGGTCACAGACCCAGCTCGGATCCAGCGTTGCTGTGGCTGTGGTGTAGGCCATCAGCTACAGTTTCAATTAAACCCCCAGCCTGGGCACTTCCATATGCCCCAGGTGCAGCCCTAAAAAGACAAAAAAAAAAAAAAGAATGCAAACGGTCTTTAGCATTAACCCTCCACCTGCTAATCTAACTGGAATGATGGGTGCAGAGCTAAGAACAGCTCACGATAAAAGAGGGATTTAATACGGTATCACAATAGTATTCAGATGCTTTTGACAAACTGGGTCTCTCACTTTGTGAAGTAAGCCATTAACCTTGGAGTTAAGCTGCCAAGTTCCTTTTGGAAAGCAACTGCTTCCTCCTGTCCCCTGTTCCTTCCTCATCTCACCCTTCAAAGCTGCCTTTTCTCATTGTAGAAGAGGGGCACTCTTCAATTCCAGGGTACTCCGTAAGAAATGGAGCAGAGATGAGCCCCCCAGACACCAGAACTTGATACCATACGCCCCGCCCTAGCGCCTGGGCAGGAAAACGGCAGAAAAGGACTAGGGGCTGAGCACTAACGGGTGTCTGTCTAGAAAGCAACCCTCCTAGGTTTGCTTTGGAAAGCAGACTGGCCTTGAGGTCGGAAGTGCAGCTCCCAGACCAACCTGCCTAACAAAGAGTTATCTGGTTAGGGGTTGAGCATTAACCCTCCACCTGCTAATCTAACTGGAATGATGGGTGCAGAGCTAAGAACAGCTTACAAACCGCGCTCAGGAGAAAAAACATTTTTAAGAGTATATTCTACTTCTCTAGGATATAAAGTCAAGAAAAAGACAAAATGTGATTCCTGGTGCCAGAATAAGGAAGCAACTTCGGGAACACGTTCCGTAGAGGGGGCCGCTCGCACCTACCTCCGCAGGTGGAGCGCATCAACGCTGCGCCTCTCCCGAGGGCTGCTCGGGGTCTCGGGCTTACACGCCCCAGCTTCGGGCAGGGCCCATTAACTTAATGAACTGAGGGGAAAATATTCCCGAGAAGCTCCACTACTTGAATTTATTTGGGGTAGCCCCAAGCTCCCAAGCTTTAGAAACTTTTTCCCGCCGGCCTTCCAGACATTTCTCGCGCTAAAAGCAGCGGGGCAGAACCAATGAAAATCAAAGGAAAGGGAGGCGGGGGAGTAAGAAACTTCCCTTACGGGGGACTCCCTGGGCTCACACCCCCGCCGGCAGTACCCTGCCCGCGGCCCCCGAGAGTCACCTGAACCCCGCGCTCCTGGCGGCTTCTCCCGCGCTCCCGGGGGCCCAGAAGTCGCCGCCAATCCGCGGGCGCCGAGCCAGGAGGCCGAGCCAGTACTGCTGCAGGAGCCGGCCGCGTCCAGTCGCCATGGAGACCCAGCTGGAGCACCAGCAGCGCCCTCCTCCTTCCTACCGTCGCACCGCCCAGGGTCACGCCCACTCGACGCCAGCGCACGCCCCGACGTGCGTACGCAACGGAGGGGCGGGGTCAAGAACCACACCGCCTTTCCACTCGGAGTGGTTCTAGGAACGTATGGGGCCCGGTTTCTAGCAACTGCTGGAAGTCCTGACGCCTAGCAAGTGTATCGCCTGGACTTTACGGCGGCTACGCCCTTGCCCCTCCCCCTTGCTGACTCTGGCACTTTGCGGCTGCTTCCTGTCTGATTTCCTTGGAGAAACAAATACAAAGGCTGTGACACTTGGCCTTAAGGAAAGGCATAGCCACAGTCACACCGAGAACTTCCCAGTTTACATAGCCCTCTTTAGAGGGTTGTAAGAACTTGCAGTTTCTAATTGCTAACTTGACCTTCCTAGGTGCGTTTTGTGCTACGCAGAGCAGGGAGCCCCGCCCACCGTCCCAACATGGTCTCGCCTTTCTGTCGCGCCCAGTACGTGCGGTGTGTGCGCAGGCGGCCACGCAGAGGAGCTTGGGAGGCAGCCTTGGACTGTGGGAGATGTAGGCCTAAGGCCACTGCCCTTGCAGCAACTCTGTGAGGGGTGCTGCCCTCAAACTACAATTCCCAGGATTCTTAGGGGCTTCCTAGGTTACTTTGCAAAGGCCTGGCGGGGACAATGTGAATGTCAGCATAGAAAGTAATGAAAGCACATTAATTCAAGTAAAAAGAGGGCCGGAGAGAAGGGAAAGTGGACGTCAGCTCCTTTACGGAGACTTTTTGTCTTGATTTATGCTCCTTGTTTTTTTTTTTTTGCCGGACACGCAGTGCAGAACTACCGATGTGAATGCGGACTTAAGTCCGCCTCTGGCCGGGTGTGGAGTTGGTAGTGAAGATTTGCTCATCTTAGCTGGCATCTTCCCTCAGCGGAGCGGCTTTCTGTGAACATGATTTGTACCTTACTACGAGCTGTACGGTGCACGGGAAAGCTGCACAGCTTCTCGGGGAAGCAGTTGTTTTTGCCACACTTTGTACTTAACAAAGCTTGCTTGAAGACTGTGCCCAGTTTGAGGTGGGCTCTGCAAGAGCAGAAGACGGTACGACCTAGGTGTATTTGGGGAGTCACCCAGAAGACCATCTGGACGCAAGGACAGAGCACGCAGAGAGCGAAAGAGGACAGCGACAAACAAGTGTCTGTGCACAGAAGTCAGGGCGGGGATACTGCCGTCTCAACGTCACAGAAAGGTAAAAAGGAATTCCCTGTAACTATCAGTCTTTCAGCCAACGTGACGAGAGCTGCTACTGCCCTTCTACACAAGTTCAGTGCTGAGCATAAACAGCTTACACAAATTAAAAGGTAGAACCATTACACAGTTAAGAATTAGAGCATATGAGCCTACAGGTCTTTTCACAAATTCGAACTGAAATATGAAAGTTGATTTTGATAAAACTTAGTTGAATTGTGTCTGTAAATTTTTTCTCAACTTTTACTTGTGGAAAGAACTATGTAAAACTTAACCGTTGTTTAATACTTTACAATAGATAAGTACATTTCCCAGATGTTATTTCATCTCATTTGAGTCTCACATTTACTCTTTCAGACGTTAGTATTCATTAGTATGTACGAAGCATATTTGCCCAATTTCACACAATTCAAAATTGAATGTGAGTCTTCCTTATCCTCAGTTTTCTAATATCCAGGCCAGTGCTTTTTAAAACAACCACCCCTGTGTCTTTAGTCTTTGATAACACTGTCTCTGCCATTCTCTCTTAGATGTGATACTGTTTTTGATTTACTATCTTGGTCAGTGGGAGGCAGTTTCAGAGGCTTCCATTGGATTTTTCCCATTATAGTAGCTCTTAACCCACCTCCAAAGGAAGTAAAGAAGGGCCTGTTGTTGCCAATTACCACGCATATCCATTCCATTTCTACATTGGAAATCAGGGAAATGACTATCAGAGAAGGCGGTGGACCCAGCTATGAACCTCTTCCAGGCCAGGCTCTTTATCACATTGCCACCATAATGACTCTTTAGGGTTGATGTCAGCTCAGACTCTGTCTGGCAGACCTTGAAATGTTTGGGTAGTCCCCTTTCCCAGCATGCAGTTAATGGCATAGGTCTCTGATGAAGGGCCAGGGGAATCATATATAGTTACTCAGGTGCCCCCTGATAGAGGTTGGCCTCCCTTGGGTAAATGGATTCCAGGTCTGAAGACTGACTCAGGTCGAGAAACCAAGCCATTCATTGTGATGGTTGCTTCCCCCTGGCTTCACTACCATAGCTGCCCCCATGGCTTTCAGGACAGCTTGTTCTGTGACAATGTGAACGGTGGTTTCCAGACCCTTCTACATGACAGTCAGCTGGTGGGTTTCTGCCTCTGTCCTCTCTTGCAGACCCACTCTCTGTGACTTTTGATCATTTCCTACACAGTTTTCCATGGCAGTTCTGTTATTTTTGCTTCACTTAAGGTAGACCATGCTCTCTCCATCTTTCTAAGAGCGAGCCTAGCTGTGCATCTGCTCCCAGCCCGCTTGTCAGACTTTAGTTTCTAATCTGAGGAGCGTGCTCCCTTATTGATCAAGTCTCACTTTTCCCGTTCTGTATTCTTTGCCCCTTCATGATGCCCTTCATTCTGTGTCTCCTGGCTCTGCTGGTGGAGCCTCCAGCCTGTTTAGGAGTGGCTCATGTCCTCCTTCCCCTAGTTATGTTGCAGCCTGCCTAGAGCATAGGTCTTGCTAGATGGAAGCCCCAACCAGGTCTTCAAAGAAGAGGAAGAGCTAGCCTTTCCCTGGGAGGTGAGAGCTGCTGCTTCACACTGGAGGGTTCAGGAGAATCTGCAGATTCAAGATTTGAGATGCATCAGCCTCGATACACCACTGCCAAGCTTCAGGTTCCTTCCCAAGTCATGACCCTGGCCTCGGTGTGGGAAAGCTGGTGGGATTGAAAGTCCAGCCTCTCTGCTACTCTTTAGCCTGGGCCTTGCCCTCAGTGTTTTCTGCTCTCTGGGTGCAACGAATGAGTCTCTGGTTTTGCTCTCAAGGAGGCCTCTGCCTTTTACACTTGACCTTCATTAGTGATCAGTTACCTTTGTCTTCTTTCTTCAGTGTATTGGTGGCCCTCAACTACAGCCATCCAATCTGAGTCCTTCCAATTGCTTATTTCTCCTAAATTCCCAAAATATGACACCCACTAGGGCATTCCCTCCCACCAGTTTCCCAGGTCATCTGTGAGAGGCGAGACAGTTGTGCTATCACTGCTTGCCACCAGGGGTGGAGTCCTCAAGGCCAGCCGGCAGCCAGTGATGCAGCTCCAAAATCCCAATTTGGAGCACCTTCCCAGGACCACTCCTGCAGGCCCCACCGTAGGGCGAGTTCCAAGGAAGCCAACTCTGTACAGTTCGTCAGCGGGAGGTTTGAGGGCGTGTTTTCAGAATGCCTCTGTGAGGGCGAGGGAGGCAGGACTGGGCAGAAGGAGAAGCTGAAGCACAGGGTGTTTGCCTCAGCTGTTTCTGCAGGAGCTCAGGAACTGGGCTGGCCCTTGAAGTCCTCATCTCCAGGGGTGGGGGGCATCCACACCAGCCAAGCACTGGATATGGGCAGCGCCAGGGCTTTGGTGAGCAGGCTCTCTTCAGGTGCAGGAATTCCGTCAGCCAGCCAGCAGCCCGAGGGACTCCCCATGCTGGGGGAATGAGAGCCTCGGTCCTGAGAGGAGCATGTGGGTGCTCACCATAGCACCCCTAATTGCAGAGACAGATGGCACAAGGGTTTTGTATGAAAGTGTAGAGTCTGAAAGGGTCAAGGAGAGGAAGTAGGCAAAGAGCAGCTTCCACTGAAGACAACTATGAAATAACACTTAAGCTTTAAAAATGTGTGGATGGTGGGCTTTACATAGAATATATACAGTAGACATTTGTGGTTGAATTAATGGGGAAGAGGCCTCCCGGAAAGTCTAAGTGAGGCAGCAGTGACTGTGCTGGGAGGGCAGCCTCGCCATGACATGAGCCTTGCTCAGTGACTGTGTGGATCAGGCCCATGAACTACACATATTTTGGCAGATGCAATCTTTTTGTTATTTGAATCGCATCTTTTTAGTTAGGAATCCATACTGAAAGCTGGAAGGATTGCACTGTGCTAAAGAGTACTCTTAAATAAGTGTTATTTCAGAGTTCCCTTCATGGCTCAGTGGTTAACAAACCCAACTAGGAACCATGAGGATGCGAGTTCAATCCCTGGCCTCACTCAGTGGATTAAGGATCCAGCGTTGCCATGAGCACTGGTGTAGGATGCAGACCTGGCTTAGATCCCAAGTTGCTGTGGCTATGGCCCAAAGCTGTAGCTCCAATCCGACCCCTAGCCTGAGAACTTCCATATGCTGCTAGTGTGGCCCTAAAAAGAAAAAAAAAAAAAAAAGTGTTATTTCATAAAAGAAGTAGTAGCTTACTTTACAAAAGGGGAAAGTGAAGCAAACAATGGCTTCTGTTAATATTTTGTTTTTCTGAAAAAAAAAAAGTTCATGTTCTAGAAATCATAAGTTCTTAATGTGGTGAGTAAATCAGTCTGTAAATATAGGAAGCCATTCGTTTTTTTCAGCACCAGTTGGAAACTATGGTTGTACCTGTAATGTCTGAGCTCTTTGCATGTGTATAGATAGGTATATCCATATATGTTGAGAAACATACATATATGCTCTGTCCCGTGGTATTATCTTGATTGAATTTATTTAGCTCTCAGAACTTCCATTTAATCCATATGCACATCTTTTATTAGCTTTGAGAAAAAAGTGCAGTATCTGTGCAAGTTCTTCATTTTCCCAAATCTGTCTGGATGGGCAAACTCCTGTTCTGAATTCAATTCTGTTTCGTTGTTTCACAGCCACCAGGTCACTGACAATTGACCCCAGGGTTGAGGCCCACTTTGATCCCTTTGACTGCAGCTGACAAAGCCAACACTTTTTTTTTTTTAATATAGTGATTTTTATTTTTTTCCATTATATCTGGTTTATAGTGTTCTGTCAATTTTCCACTGTACAGCATGGTGATGCAGTTACATATACATGTATACATTCTTTTTTCTCCCATTATCATGCTCCATCATAAGTGACCAGACATAGTTCCCAGTGTTACACAGCAGGATCTCATTGCTAATCCATTCCAAAGCCAATAGTCTGCATCTATTAACCCCAACCTCCCAACCCATCCCATCCCCACCATTTGGCAACCACAAGTCTGTTCTCCAAGTCCATGATTTTCTTTTCTGTGGAAAGGTTCATTTGTGCCGTATATTAGGTTCCAGATATAAGTGATATCATATGGTATTTGTCTTTCTCTTTCTGACTTACTTCGCTCAGTATGAGAGTCTCTAGTTCCATCCATGTTGCTTCAAATGGCATTATTTCATTCTTTTTTATGGCTGAGTAGTATTCCATTGTGTATATATACCACATCTTCCTAATCCAATCATCTGTCAAACATTTGGAGTATTTCCATGTCTTGGCTATTGTGAATAGTGCTGCAATGAACATACAGGTGCACATGTCTTTTTTAAGGAGAGTTGTCCGGATATATGCCCAAGAGTGGGATTGCTGGGTCATATGGTAGTTCTATGTATAGTTTTATAAGGTTTCTCCATAGTGGTTGTGCCAGCTTACATTCCCACCAACAGTGCAGGAGTTCTCCACACCCGCTCCAGTGTTTGTTATTTGTGGACTTAATGATGGCCATTCTGACTGGTGTGAGGTGGTATCTCATGGTAGTTTTGATTTGCATTTCTCTAATAATCAGGGATGTTGAGCATTTTTTCATGTGCTTGTTGGCCATCTGTATATCTTCCTTGAAGAAATATCTATTCAGGT
The DNA here is from genome assembly GCF_054392235.1 of Sus scrofa. NCBI lineage: Eukaryota > Metazoa > Chordata > Mammalia > Artiodactyla > Suidae > Sus > Sus scrofa. The sequence goes on along the minus strand of NC_139383.1, from coordinate 160,665,779 downwards.
CTTTTGCCCATTTTTCCATTGGGTGGTTGGCTTTTTTGCTGTTGAGTTGTATACATAGTTTGTGTATTTGAGAGATAAAGCCCTTGTCAGTTGCATCATTTGAAAATATTTTCTCCCATTCTGTAAGTTGTCTTTTTGGTTTCCTTTGCTGTGCAAAAGCTTGTCAGTTTGATTAGGTCCCATTGGTTTATTTTTGCTTTTATTTCTGTTGCTTTGGGACCTGAGAAAGCATTTGTAAGGTTGATGTCAGAGAATGTTTTGCCTATGTTCTCTTCCAGGAGTTTGATGGTGTCTTGTCTTATATTTAAGCCTTTCAGCCATTTTGAGTTTATTTTCGTGCATGGTGTGAGGGTGTGTTCTAGTTTCATTGATTTGCATGCAGCTGTCCAGGTTTCCCAGAAATACTTGCTAAAAAGACTGTCTTTTTCCCATGTTATGTTCTTGCCTCCTTTGTCAAAGATTAATTGATCATAGGTGTCTGGGTTTATTTCTGGGTTCTCTTTTCTTTTCCATTGGTCTGTCTGTATATCTGTTTTGGTACCAGTAGCACACTGTTTTGATGAGTGTGGCTTTGTAATATTGCTTGAATTTTGGGAGAGTTATGCCTCCTGCTTGGTTTTTGTTTCTCAGGATTGCTGTGGCAATTCTGCGCCTTTTGTCGTTCCATATAAATTTTTGGATTGTTTGTCCTAGTTCTGTGAAAAATGTCATGGGTAATTTGATAGGGATTGCATTGAATCTGTAGATCGCTTTGGGAAGTATGGCCATTTTTACAATATTAATTCTTCCAACCCAGGGGCATGGAATATCTTTCCATTTCTTTGCATCTTCTTTAATTTACTTGATTAATGTTTTACAGTTCTCAGCATTTAAGTCTTTCATCTCCTTGGTCAGGTGTATTCCCAGATATTTGATTTTTGGGGTGCAATTTTAAAAGGTATTTTATTTTTGTATTCCTTTTCTACTATTTTATTGTTAGTATACAAAAGTGTGACTGATTTCTGAATGTTAATCTTATATCTTGCTATTTTGCTGAATTTGTTGATCAGTTCAAGTAGTTTTGGGGTTGAGTTCTTAGGGTTTTCTATGTATAGTATCATGTCATCTGCATACAGTGACAGTTTTATCTCTTCTCTTCCTATTTGGATGCCTTTTATTTCTTTCGTCTGATTGCTGTGGCTAGGACTTCCAATACTGTGTTGAATAAGAGTGGTGAGAGTGGGCATCCTTGTCTTGTTTCAGATTTTAGTGGGAAGGCTTTCAGCTTTTCTCCAGTGAGTATTGTATTTGCTATGGGTTTGTCATAAATGGTTTTTATTATGTTAAGGTATGTTCCCTCTATACTCACTTTGGTAAGAGTTTTGATCATGAATGGATGTTGGACTTTGTCAAATGCTTTTTTTGCATCTATTGAGATAGGTGGCGGACTGACTCCAGAGATGGTCGTGGCCCACTACCACTAGGGGTCCCTGAAGAGGCACCACCTGCGGTTCCACTCATCTCAGAGGAGGGCATTGCAATCGAACACTAGTTGTTGTTGCTCTCACTCCCCTGGGAACTAACGCACCCTGCTGCTGCTATTGCCAACACGTCTCATAATCTGTGAACAGCAGACTGTGTCCATGGTGCCTACTCTGGGGCAAGTGTTTCCACTCTGAGCAGCACAGATTTCCTAGCTTCAGACAATAAGGAGGCATTAAAATCAAAATACTACCTAAAGTGTGCATTCTTAAGCCCTGATCCCAGATTTCTGCTGCAGGTCATTTAAAAGGAGTCTTTAGGTGGTTCTGATTCACAGAGAGCTCTGACAGCAACTGCTTCAGAACAGGTGCAGACCCCATCATGGGTCCAGAGCCCACTCACCTGCTGGAGATCCTGAAGCCAGGAGCATCCCTGCTCATATCCGGCGTGTGTGTAATCAGTTGTGTTTTCTCATTTGCAGTAAAAGAAGCTGGAAGAGACTTGACCTATCTAGTAGTGGTACTTGTTGGAATCACCATTACAGGTTGAAAACACAGCAAGTATAAAACCCCTGAAATATCTTTTTCACTTTCTGTTTGTCTCGCTCTTGCTTTGTTTAATCTTCTTTCTCTGTGATTTTCAGGTGGCTTGTTCTACACGATCTTCAGAGAACTTTTTTCCTCATCTAGTCCTAATAAGATATATGGAAAAGCCCTAGAAAAATGCAGATCACATCCTGAGGTTAGTCCTCAAGATTGAGTTACACAGACTCGGTAACAGGAAGGGAAATCTTGGGAGATGGGGACGAGCAGAAATCACGTACTGGTTCTGAAACTAGTGAAATTTATATAATAAAAAATCATAATACTTGGATTGTGATTATATTATTAGCTCCCAGTTCTGTGCTTGAAATGCTTTAATTATGAGCAGCATGCATGATCTGTGCGAGGCTGTTTCCATCCTAGTTGTACAAGACCTATTTGACTTGCTGTCACAGATAATAAAAGCTTAGGATATACCAGAGTACTAAATTCATGCAATAAGTTTCTAGCCTTTTTGTCTTTTTTTTTTTTTAGGGCCATACCTGCAGCATATGGAGTCCAATTGGAGCTTTAGCTGCCATCCTACACCACAGCTAACGGCAACGCCAGATCCTTAACCCACTGAGTGAAGCCAGGGATCGAACCCGCAACCTCATGGTTCCTAGTTGGGATTCGTTTGTGCTGAGCCACGACAGGAACTCCCAATAAGTTTCTAGTCTTTTCAAAAATCTGATTCTTGACTTCGTGATCATAATAGTAATTATTGATGCTTATTGAGCGCATATCGTGTGCCAGGCACTCTGCTCAGTATTTGAGCCAGTCATCTTTATTCAGCCTTACTAGAACCCCTTGTGTTGGGTGTAATTATCCTATTTGCAGAAGGAAACTGACATTTAAAGAGATTAAATAACTAAGATCACTGAGCCAGTGAGAGGGAGAGCCAGAACCTGAATCCAATTCTGTCTGATTCAAAAATTAGGTTCTTAAGCATAGCCTGCCTAAACTGCTGCCCGGGAGGAAGTAGACATGGAAAAGCCACCCCAGTTCTTTGAAGGATCCTCCACATGGAGCTTTACCTGAGGCTTTCCAGCCACAGGTAGAAAGCCAACGTGGCCTCTGCAGTGCTGTGTCTCCCTCCCTGGGTGGAGAGCCTCAGCATTGAAAAACATTACTCACTGAAGTCTGAATTCTTGTCCTTTGAAAGGAAATAGCAGATAAAAATCATAAATATCAGGGCTATTTCTCACTCTGACCAAGGAGTGATGTCAACAGATGTGCAGTCCCTGGGGAGGGAGGGTTTCAAAGCCACAAATGCTCTTGCCTAGAAGTCGAGCACTGGGTTTCCCTGGGGCACCACCTCTGAGCATTCAGGGCAGAAATCTCGGGAGCCAGCAGCCTCTGGCATCCCTCTTGTTGACTGAACCCTGGGCACTCTGAGAACCAGGGAGGAGGAAGCAGGACGGAGATGCCATTCTGAGTATGTTGAAACTCAGCAGAGAATAAAGGAGGTTCCCATTATAGTTATTGGAGTCCTAATTATACCTGACAGCAAATGCTTTACAGACTACAAAAATAAATATGAGGAGAGCATAATTAAATGTTAGGATGCATTTCTAAAAGAACATGAAGAGTAGCTGTGTTATTCACAGACTTAGCTTCTCATGGATCTTCAGCATTTTGAACAAAAGAACTTCACAGAATAAACACAGAGTGGGGTATTGAGGTCATAATTTGCTGCCTAAAAGAGCTCTACAAAAAATAAACTTTAACAATTCTATTTTGTTAACATTATTAGGGGCCTGTTCTTTGCTGGGCACTGTGCCTGGTTGAAAGATGGGAAATACTAATATTCTGATACTGACATGTTTAGTCTTTTGAATCATTTGAACAAATTGTTCAGATACACAGTTCTTATATATGCTCATCTTACATATTATTCCTTACTTATGGATGAAATTTTTGATACTAAAGATGCCCAATAGACAAAGTAAAAATTTCCAGAATTGAAAAAATGCTTGTTTTAGTTTGATGTCAAGTATCTATTTTTTGAAAAGATTCTAAAGTATTTGCATTTTAAATTCAATAAAATTACATTTCCACCTCATTGTGAGTTTTCCCATTAGGCATAATTGATTCATGCCTCTTGACCTAGAACATTTTAAATAGTTTACTTGTTTCTATTTGGGTGTTTAGTGATTTTAAAAATCATTTTTTACCTCATAGCTTTTAGTATTAGACCCCCATGTGACAAATTTCGCTAAAAATGTTGGGACATACAAGTATTTGAACACTTTGTTTCATGGTGTTTGTTGTAAAAGGCAAGTGGAAAGAGCTCCCTTCAGCCTATGCTGCTCTGAAACTACCAGTAACACCATAAAGTGACCTATTTCAGTCTCTCTTCATGAAATGTTTGTTAATCATGGGATGATTTTTGCATAACTTTTCCCCCAGCTTTCTTATCATTGGAGGTGTCATTTCGAAAGAGTCCCAAACTTATTTTTTTCTAAGATAAATCTTTCTAAGATAAAAATTTATCTTTTTCTAAGATAAATACTTGGTTTGTCAGGAAAAACTGCCCTTGGAAGCGATAACACTGACTGAGACTTGTCCTCACTCTGCAGGTCATCAGTGTCTTTGGCGAGCCGGTCAAAGGCTATGGGGAGACAACGAGACGTGGTCGACGGCAGCACGTCAGGTACTGCACTCGGCTTGGACTCTGAAAGTTCAGGGGTGACTTTTTTAAGTAAGAGGAATTTAGACGCATGTTTTGCACTTTCTTGACAGTTTTATTGAATACGTAAAAGATGGGCTGAAGCACATGCGTGTGAAGTTCTACATCCAGGGCTCTGAGCCTGGGAAGCAAGGAACTGTGCACCTTGAAGTGAAAGAGGTGAGGGACTAGGTGCAGGAATAGGCGGGCCACACAGGGACTTATGTAAAGCACCAGGAGCTAAGCCACACCTTGTATTTTTTTTTTTTTTCCAGAATCCAGAAAGTGGCGAATATGAATTTCGATATATATTTGTAGAACTGGAACCCTATTCTAGAACTATTGTCATTGAAGATAATCGATCCTAAGACAACTAAAAGAGCAAGCAAGTCTGTGTTTCCTGATGGACGTGGAAAGGTGCAGGCTCTGATGTTCACAGCCCTCGTCTGAGTCTATTTTAAATAAAACAAGAAAGAGTCTAGCTTATAAAAATGAAGGCAACTGGGTAGTTGTTGCATTTAAACAAACTGAATTAGAGGTTTTCTTGTAGAGTAAAAAATCATGAAATAGAGCATACTTTACGTTATCTCATTGACTTACTGATCACGGGCAGTGTTTCTGCTCTACTTAACATCTTTTATGATAAATTTTTGGTATTAAAAACTTTGCACCATGTAAATAAGAAAATAGAGTTCAGCATTTTATGATTTTTTTTATGTTATGTAACTATAAAATCTGTGAAATAAAATTAAAGCTAACAAAAAGATGTCAAAAGCAGCTTCCTTCCATATATTTTGGACATGAACATTTGAAAATATTTGAGAACTCTGGGGAACCAAGTGATAAAAATACTCTTCAAAATCATAGACAGGTGTGCCCCTTGCATGGATTTAGTAATCTGGTTTGTCTCGTATTTCCCCCTCGGTGAACTGGGTCATTGTACATGCTAGGACAGGGGCACACTCTAAAGCCAGGTGGACCTGGGCTCTCAGCAGATGTGTGGGCCTCTGCAGATACCTTAACCTCGTCAGACCTGCCTGCATGAGCACCCAGAACAAACTACTGGATATGTAAGAGCAAAAACCTGGCAAGTTGGGGCAGAAGAGTGATTTTTAAAATACTGGGATATTCCGTTTCAGTTATGGTCTTAAAAGTTGTATCTCTGCAAAATTTTTACATTGAAATCCTAACCCCTAAGGTGATGGTATTAGGAGGTGGGAGGTGATGGGTCATGAGGGTGGAGCCCTCATGAATGGGATTAGTGTCCTATAAAAGAGACCCTGAGAGCTCCCTCCCTCCTTACTGATGTGAGGACATGGCAGGAAGTCTGCAGCCTGGAAGACGACCTGAGTGTGTCCTCAGCCTAGTCCTGGCCTTAGATTTTATCTCCCTTATTACCCTGAATCCTCAAGTCTCCCCAAACATTCTGCATTAGTATACAGATATGTGAAAACCCTGTTTTCTGTTCTTCTACACTGTAACCAAAATTAGATCAAATTTTAAAGTTTTGGGCTACACATTTTTTCTCCCTACATGCATTCCCCTGCCCCCGGTCCCACCCTCACCCACTCCCTGCCCCTTGTGTGCTGGTTGTTCCCAGCTACTTTCAGTCAGGAAGGTAGAATCGGCTCTCTGCCCCTTTCTCTCCCCAAGTAACCTTCCCTCCTCACTGCATAGGAGCCGCTTTCCAAACTCTGGTCTGATTGCACCCTGATCCCACTCTCATCCCTCAAGAGAGTCCCAACTGACCTGAAAGTGCCAAATCCCATCAACAAAGCCATGAATGTAGTCAGGTCCCAGGGTTCTGCCATAGTCCCCCCCACCCCCACCCCATCCCCACATCCACCCTCCCCTAACCTGTCCAGCCACCCTGGACCTGCTCAGACTCCATGGGATCACTCCTTCAGACCCTTACATTCCAAAGTCCCCCTGGGAGACTTTTTAAGACTGTTATGTGTGTTTTACTACTGAGCGTTCTCAGGTTCTCAGAATTTTCTTAATGCTTAATTGAGCCACTCGCATTCCTTCTTACCAAAGTAGTTATGGTAGCTATGGTTTTCTTGGGTAGGATTTCTCCTCCCCTCAGTGGCATTTTCAAAAGCCTTTACAGAATCCCATACAATTCCACATGGAAATTGTGGTCACGAGGCATTGTTTTTGTCCCAGAATTATTGGCAATGCATTGACAGCACACAAAAAGACTGCAAAATCTCCCACAGCACACACACAAACACACACCCCGTGCCATGTATTCACACAGCCACAAGCACTTCTTATCAGACATGATCTCATTGGGTCCTCACAGCCATGTAGGGCCAACAAGGGCCTCTAGTCTTACTGACAGGAAACATGGGGCTTTATTATTCCTTAGGAACCAGAAACAAGATTTCTCACCCATGCATTCAAACTTTTAGCATCTTTTAACACCTTCTGGGTCCACCTGATGTGGAACAAGAGCGAGGAGTTGCTACCCACCCTGGGATTGGAACCAACCTCTTCTGGTTCCCATTTGTGCCTCCCAGACCCTCATCATACTACATAGGACATACATACAACATGCCAACAAAGCAGGAGGTAGTGACAGCAGAGGGAGAACCACTACAGAAGTGCTCAACATGAAGGTCACGGGGCTGGTAAACACCAGACCAACCACATGAGAGAAGTAAGGACAAAGCCTCCACCAACATGAAATCCCAGGCTGAATCACGCTCTACCCACTGAAATCCACGTGGCCAAGTCCTTGGCTGAACCCCATAACCCAGGATGAACTCACAACATGGACATATCCTTTGGGGCCCGGCCATTCAGAAGCAACCAAGTGTGTCTGCTAGAGCACATGGCTCAAGCTCATCTACTTTGTGTGACTTTGGAACCAGGGATCTGAAGTAGGCTTGTCTGACTCACATCCTGGGTACTCAGCCTGACGTTGCCTTTCCCATTTCTTTACCTCTTGGCAATTCAGTTTCCTCATCTCTCAAATGAGGACCCTCCTAAGGTTTTTATAAGGATTCCATGAGGTGGTACAGGAGGCATTTCCCTCAACAACTGGTACCCGGTTCTTTGTAGCTCTTGGCAGAGAAGGTATCATTTTCATTTTTTTTCACCTCCAGTACTTAAAGTACTTAGAAGATAGTAGGTTCTCAAAAGTCCCATACATCTAAAACCTTGGCAACACAATTCTCAGAAGGTGACCTAACAAGCTGCTGAATTCCTAGTATGGCAGCTCTAAGAAATAGATGACTGCATAAATTATGGGGCAGTCTTGTCAAATCCAAAAGCATTCCTGCCTTAGCAAAATAGCAACCGAAACAACATAAATCTAATGCCTCTAGAAGGCTGATATTCTTTCAGGAACAGCATTGGGAAAGGGAAAACACACACTGCTCTTCAGAATATATGTATTCTTAATATATGTATGTGTATGTATGCATGCACATAGCAAAAGATGGTTCATGAAACAACCAGCTTGTAAGACTACCTCATAATATGATAAAACAAAAATGCAAAGGAAAGTAATATTTTGATCAAATAGTAGAACCACAGTAAATGCTGTGATTCATGTCTATTGATTTGATCCTATTTTGTGCACTTTTAGAAAGTAATGTTTTAATGGTAGAACTTTCTTTGACCACAGCGAAAATAGCGTAACTGTTTACCTTAAACCTCCAACATAGGCAGCTCAGAATAACCATTTGCGTTAGATACACTGGATATTCTACAGGTATTCACGGAGCGTGCAGGGCGGCATCCTAGCCCCACCTGGCTTCTCACCTCGAGGCTTAGGATGACACCAGCAGTCTGTGATTTACACACAACCTGTAAGAAGGGTGCTCCCCAGATTCCTGACACCAGACCACTTGTTGGGGCACTGCCCTCTCCACCAATAGTCCGTTTCCAGGCTCCACATCCACCCTAGAAAGAGATCAGTCAGTGCTTCTCTGTTTACAGTTATCACACTAAAATCTTTGGCAGATTATAAGATGCCTCTCCTCTTTTTCATGAAGTTTATGGTGAACTTTTGCCAAAAACAGTTAATAGCAATGCAAATACCTCAAGTGTTTCATATGTATCAATCTCATTGATTGCTTTACGATCAGAGGAATTTTTAAAATGATGATAAAAGGCAGTATGCCAAAAATGAAAACTTAGTTGAAAAGGTCAAATTCTTGGGCTAGAGAATCTGAGCAACTGGTATCAATCAGGGCATGTATTACTCACATGAATGAGATTTGATTGTGTTGGAGCGTCAGATCATGGGGAACGGGCAGCCCAACAATGAATGACTGCTGTCAATAATGACACTAGTCCAAGGCGAGCCTCATTTATGAGAACTCATTTTTCACATCCACTTACTGTTGCTGCCATGTGAGAACGTGGAAATGGGAATGTTCATTTATTTAAGCAAAATTGTCAGCACTGTTTCAGAGAGAAGAAAATGCTATAAAACAAATGCATGCTGAGTTGGGCACATGGCTTTCTGCCTGCAGAGGAGACCCTAAAGGATTATGTATTGATTTCTCAAGGAATTAAACAGGCACAGATGATGAAAACCGGCGACATTTTTCCAGGAAGCCACTGGCTGCTGTGTGTGATAGGCTGCCAGTAAATGCTGCCAATTTTATTTAGGAACAATTCAGATAAAAACCATAAACCCATTAAGCTAAATGTCACAGTCATTGATATCAATTTGTATTTAACCTATAGTTATATGAAATGGACATAATACATAAAAATAATATATCATTTCAAATAGCTCCAAATAACATAGTTGGATTGTAATAGGTTCATTATTTTTCATGTCAAGGAGTTATAAAAATGTTCATTTTTGTCTTTATTAAACATGATGGCATCATTGTGGTATTAATAATGACTTATTGTATTTCTAATTTATGTAACCAGAGCATGCCATTGCATGTGCTAAGACCGTGTGGAAGCTTCTCATCAGTGATGCCACCTGGCAACTACCTTATGGGTGAACTCACTTTATGCTATAACAATGGGGGATGTGAGTGCTGGCTTGGTTGCTTCTGTTCTTTGGAGTGTTCTTGATTGGGCTCCTGTGGTTGCAGCCTGAGAACGTTTATTAAGTGGGCTGCTGCAAAGGGCCCCTGCAAACTTCTACAGTCTGGACTAGAGATTTGGGATTCCAGGGAAGGGAGTACATGAAGCCACACATTTCAGTACGCAGGTGATGTCACGTAGAAGTTCATGCCCCAGGGAAACAGTGGGATGCAATTTTTAAGTCTCTTTTCAAGCCCATCAAGCCTCAGTTTCCCCCACATTTCCTGCTCAGTGTGTCCCCTTTTCTCCATCACTGTCTCTGACTCTCCATCTCTCTTCTCTACAGCCTCCCTCCTCCATTTCCTCATTTTCTCTGTATTTGCTCCTTAACAGACTGGAATAAAGACTTACAAGCAGTTCCCCTCATGGCTCAGTGGAAATGAACCCAACTAGTATCCATGAGGATGGGGGATCAATCCCTAGCCTCGCTCAGTGGGTTAAGGATCCACTGTTGCCATGAGCTGTGGTGTAGGTTGCAGATGCAGCTTGGATCCCTTGTTACTGTTGCTGTGGCGTAGGCCCACAGCTGTAGCTCCAGTTTGACCCTTAGCCTAGAAACCTCCATGTGCCACACGTGCAGACATAAAAAGCAAAAAACAAAAAAAGCAAAAAACACTAGCAAATGTTTCTGCCCCTTCTTCCTGATCTAAATTGGGCAAGACAGAGCATGTGGGTCTCACTAGATCAGGAGAGGTGAGGCTGTCTTACCAACAAGAAGCATAGAACTAGAAATGCATCATTTCACCAAGTCATTTAAGTGACACTGAAAACCCTGCCAATCTCACTATCACTAGGACCCCATCTTACTCTCAAATTTGATCCTCAAAATTTTGTTTACTTATTTTCAGTAAATGGGTGCTGGGACTCAATCTACTTTCAAAAAAAAAAAAAAAGCCGTATAATTTTACAATCAAGCATTTGGGCTCAGGACTCACAGTCTTTGCTGACTTAAAGTCCCAACTTTGCCTACCACTGTGACAGGTAATTTACCTCCCTGTAAAATGGGGTAATAATAGTACCTATCTCATGACTTCTGATAATTATATGTAAAGTGCTTAGGAGATAAAGTACTTAGGAAAAAAACATATGAAGAAGCATGCAAGAAGCGCATAAAGAATAATTTAACATTCTACTGAGGAAGAAGAAAAAGTCTGGAATAAAGGAAAAGGTATACACTATTTGAGGGAAAATATTAATTCCTTAGTGTAGCTCATCTCACTGTGCCTACACATACTAAATACTCAGGTGAAAGAAACATTGAGAACAAGAGACCTCACGTGACAAATCCCCATAGTCCCAACAACTTCTATAGCAAGCTCCAGCCCATAGAAATAAAAATATAAACAAAGTATTGAAAAATAATGCAGATGGAGTTCCCGTCATGGCGCAGTGGTTAACGAATCCAACTAGGAACCATGAGGTTGCGGGTTCGGTCCTTGCCCTTGCTCAGTGGGTTAACGATCTGGCGTTGCCGTGAGCTGTGGTGTAGGTTGCAGACGTGGCTCGGATCCAGTGTTGCTGTGGCTCTGGCGTAGGCCGGTGGCTGCAGCTCTGATTCGACCCCTGGCCTGGGAACCTCCATATGCCGTGGGAGCGGCCCAAGAAATAGTAACAACAACAACAAAAGACAAAAAGACAAAAAAAATAAATAAAATAAAAAAATAAAGAAAAATAATGCAGATGGATGGCAAACAAGCATATGAAAAGATGCTTCACATCACATGTCATCAGAAAAATTCAAAACAATGAGACACCACCTCACACTTATTAGAATGGACAAAATCCAGAACACTGACAACACCAAATGCTGACGAGGATGTGGAACTTAAGGAACGCTCATTTATTGCTGGTGGAAATGCAAAATGGTGCAGCCACTTTGGAAGGCAGTTTGACAGTTTCTTACAAAACAAAAATACTCTTTCCATTTAACCCAGCCATCATGCTTGGTATCTACCCAAAGGAGTTAAACATTTATGCCCACACAAAAACTTGTCCACAGATGTTTATAGCAGATTTACTCATAATTGCCAAAACTTGGAAGCAACCAAGATGTCCTTTAGTAGGTGAAAGGGTAAGGCAACTGTGGTCCATTCAGACAATGGATTATTAATCACTACTAAAATGAAATGAGCTGTCAAGCCATGAAAAGACATGGAGGAACTTTAGACACATATGTCTAAGTGAAAGAAGACAATCTGAAAAGACTCCATGCTTTATAATTGCACTATATGACATTCTGGAAAAGGCAAAACTGTGGAGACAGTGAGAAGATGAGTGGTTGCCGGGGTGGAGGGGGAGAGTGGCAAGGCCGGCCAGCACAAGGGATGCTTAGGGCAGTGCAATGATTCCATGGGCTTCTACAATGAATACGTGTCCTTGCACAACTGTCTAAACCCACAGAATAAACACCAAAAGAACACATGTCTACTACAGTCTTTGGGAGATAATTATGTGTCACTGTAGAGCTACCAGTTGTGATAAATGTACCATCTGATGGGGGTGGTGACAATAATGGGGGGGCTGTGCATGGGAAGGAAGGGATTTGTGGGACCTCTCTGTACCTTCCCCTCGACTTTACTGTGAACCCAAAATTGCTCTAAAAAAGTAAAGAGTTAATGTTTAAAATAAAGCAGAAGGAGTTCCTGCTGTGTGGCTCAGTGGTTAACGAATCTGACTAGGAACCACGGGTTCAATCACTGGCCTTGCTCAGTGGGTTAAGGATCTGGTGTTGCCATGAGCTGTGGTGTAGGTCACAGACGTGGCTCGGATCCCCAGCTGCTGTGATGTAGGCTGGCGGCTACCACTCTGATTGAATCCCTAGCCTGGGAACCTCCATATGCCGCGGGAGCGGCCCAAGAAATGGCAAAATGACAAAAAAATAAAAAATAAATAAATAAATAAAATAAAGCAGAAAAATGTCACAAGTAGAGAAGTCAAGTTCTGAGGAACAAAAGAAGGAGCATCTATTAGGGGGTGGGACTGGGCTTCACATTGTTTCCAGGAGCCAGGCCTGGGGAAGCATGAAGAGGCCAGCAGTGCTCAGCCATCAGAGGCTGGACCATAAGGTCCCTGGAGGGAAGTAGTTAAAGCGGGGAAGGTACATCTGCATGTGCCCCCCACAGCCTGGCCAACCTGAGCGTCAGGTCTGCGTGAAAGAGGCCCAGCCCTCAAAGCTCTGTCTTACCTGCCACCTCCTCTCCTCCAGCTCCCTTTCCTCCTCTGGCTGCAGGCCCTCCTGGTTTCCCTGAACTCTCTCTGGTTCTGTCTCTGCTGCTCCTCCCTTCTCTTCTCATGGCCCAGCTCTATGGCTCTGAGGTCTGTCTTCCAGGGACCACCCACCCCTATCGTCCTGCCCCACCTCCAGACCTGCTGTCCTGCTTCCTTGGCCTCCAGGAAGCCTCCCACTTGAACCATAACCACCTTGGGATGGAGACTGGATATGAGGAGAAGGGGCTGTTGTCGGGAAAACGTTCGCTCCTCTGCTGAGGAGACTGTATTTCTTGCTCCAAGGGAGGGGCAGCATCGAAAGATTTTAGGAAAGAAAGTGATTTATGCTGAAGATATTCTGGCAGCAAAGTGAAGACTGGATGAAGGAGGCAGGATGTCATGAAGAGGGAGACTTGCTCAGAGACTGCAGTAGTCATGAGAGGTAGTGGAAGCCTGACGGAGGGATGGTGGAAACAGGGAAGGGGAGGCAGAAAGAGACCAGGCAGACACTAGAAAGGAGAATTTACAAGGAATGGAAACGTACACAGGAGAGACGGAGACCAGAAACCCCAGGTCCAGCTGCAGGCAGGGCCCCGCCCCTCAGGGGCTCCAAAGGGAAACCGCAGTTGCCTCTCTCCACCTCGGCTGGTTCTGACTTTCCCTGGGCTTGGCTGCATCACTCCAGGTGCTGTCTCCCTCATCACATGGCCTCTCTTTGTCTCTCCCCTTCTCATCCTTCAAAAAGACACTTGTCATTGGAAGTAGAGCTCAGAATGGTCTCATCCCAAGATGCTTAATTCCACTTGGAGGATCTTCCCAACAAGGCCACAATCACAGGGTCCAGCTATTTGAAGAGGGACATATTTTTGGGGGAGGGGCAGCATTTACTCCATGACAGGGTCATTTAAATGGATTCATATCCAACTAATAAGGATGCATTGGTAACAACCAGCCAAGGGAATGCCCATTATTGCTCTAACTGCCCATGGTGACCTGGCTACTCTCAGAGTTTCCCGTTTGTGTCAGGGTCTCTCTGATGAGGGACAATGCTGCACAGGGCTGTACTCACACAGCCTTTACTCCAGAACTCAAATGTCACATCTCAGTTGCCCCGCAGCCACACTTCTCAGGGGTCCACTCCCATCTGCTAACACGACATCTGCGGTCATTTAATAGAAACTGGCACACAGATGGTAACTCAGTTTGGGAAGAACGATTAACCTGCCACAGAGGTAAATTATTTGACTATACCTGGTGAGAGCGAAGAAGGTCGCCTTGAATGCAGCTTCTGTGGCCCAGGGCCCTCAAGCCGAGTCTGCCCTGTGCTGTAGGCAGTGGGAGAGCCAAGTGTCAAAAAGTAAAAAAAGAATAGGCTCTAAGCAACAAAGTGCCACAAAAATCTTGACTTTAATAGAGCTGTCTCTTTCTCCCCCTGAAAACCATAAAACCACAGATGATGTTACTCCACAGTCACGGGGCTCTGTAATGTACTGGATCAAGCATTAGGAGCTTTGGTTAGAAATAAACATAGGAGTTTCTAGGGTAGAGTTCGGTCACAGTAACCCATCTGCTCAAGATTAAAACTGCAGTGAATTTCTTGAGTTCAAAAACATAATTCAGGTCTTTGTTCCCTTCATGCCTTTTACAAATGTAACCATGAAGTCCTGGTGGCATGGTTGCCAGACAGAAATCCCACATGGGATTCTCCTGCTCACCTGCAATGGACTTTAGAAATCCCTTTGGCTCTTTATGAGAATTGTGACTTTACTGAGGTAGTATTCAAAGAAACCAATAATTACATTATAATTTGGAGGAACTCAGACTTCAGATTTGAGCATATTTGCAAAACAAGAAACAAGATAGAATTGTTTAATGTGCTTAAAGGGTTTGGCTTAATTAGATTCTGTCTTTTGGTGAAAATCATTTACATAGCAAAAAAAGAACTAAATCCTTAGCTCTAAAGCATTTCTAATATGCCATTCAAATATCTTGTTTGAAATTACTTGGAGTAGAACTATTTAGAGAAGTGTTCAAACTATTTTGTGTGTGTTTTAAAACCTTGTCATTGAGTTGAACTATGTTTTAAACTTATGGTCTGAATTTATCATGGAAAAGGAGAAATGGGTTCCTTGTGCTATAAACTCCTTCCAAGTCCACTGCAATCTGCACAGAACATTTTCTTTTATCTTTTTGTCTTTTTGCCATTTCTTGGGCCGCTCCCACGGCATATGGAGGTTCCAAGGCTATGGGTCCAATCGGAGCTGTAGCTGCCAGCCTACGCCAGAGCCACAGCAACGCGGGATCCGAGCCGCATCTGCAACCTACACCACAGCTCACGGCAACGCCGGATCGTTAACACACTGAGCAAGGGCAGGGATCGAACCTGCAACCTCATGGTTCCTAGTCGGATTCGTTAACCACTGCGCCACGACGGGAACTCCAGAACATTTTCTTTTATCATCATGATTATCATCTCCCAACTGCCCTTATTCATTGCTGTGACTTTTTGTGCAGGAGTCTGGTTCTGTTCTGCCCTGAGATTGCTTTCACCTGTCAGGGTAGCAGCTACCCAGTCTCTGAAACATGAGGAGTTGGGGGTCGGGCTCCAACCTCACACTCCCACCCTGTGGGCTAGACCAGGAGGCTGAGCCGGCTGGCTGGCAGGAGAAAGATGCTCCTCCAGAGGCATTGGGCTGCGGGAACATTGTGGAAATGAATTATCAGACAACCTACATTTCTACTCTTTAGAAAAGATGTCTGAGAAATCTTGACAGTACCATAAACATCAAAATCGTGTTAAACTATGATCTGAAAATCAGTAAATGTTTTATGGCCAAGAAGCTGTGGGCACAGCTTTAGAGCTTTCATAGACCAGAAAGGGAATCCTTGTTCTGCCACTGCCGCGCCTGAGTGACATGGATAATCTTAGCTTCCCTAAGTGTCACTCTATCTGCAGGTGACATAGAGACCAAGGAGCATAAGGGTCAGAGGTGAATACACATGTCCAACTGAGTATGAGGCTTGGAATATAGGAAGCTTGTAAATATGATATGCAATTACTGCTTCAGCTGCTTGCCTTTGTTCAAAAATAACTATTCACAGTGACCCAAACCAGAAGTTTTGGAATCAATGCCACTTTTTTTTTTTTTTTTTTTTTTTTTGCCTTTTTGCCTTTTTGCTATTTCTTGGGCCGCTCCCGTGGCATATGGAGATTCCCAGGCTAGGGGTCTAACCGGAGCCATAGCCACCAGCCTACACCAGAGCCACAGCAATGCGTGATCCGAGCCGCGTCTGCAACCTGCACCACAGCTCACGGCAACACCGGATCGTCAACCCACTGAGCAAGGGCAGGGATCGAACCCACAACCTCATGGTTCCTAGTCGGATTCGTTAACCACCGCACCATGACGGGAACTCCAATGCCACATTTTTTTCTATACAGTGGAAGTATGTGACCACAATAATTCAATTTTATCTTTTCAGGGACAGTCTAACACATACAACTGAAGTATGCAGTGTCAAGGTGCCAAAAAAACAATGTAGAAATAAGAAATTGGGAAAAATCTCAACACCACCACAATGGTATTTAGAGAAAAAAAAATTTTTTAATGTGCCTTTCATCTCCCTCCACTTTATCAAATGCCATTTTAAAAAATATTCTTGTTTTCTTATTATTTTCCCTCTACAAATGACCTTCCCTGTAGTTAGTGATAGTCATTGGTCCTGGTTTTTAAATACTTGTAGAGTAGCAAAAACTTTAGTTATTTTTATAGGAGCTGCGAACAATACAATAATTTATGATAACACATTATTTATTTATTTATTTTCCTTTTCTAGGGCCACCCCCGCAGCATATGGAGGTTCCCAGGCTAGGGGTTGAATCGGAGCTGTAGCCGCCGGCCTACGCCAGAGCCATAGCCATGCGGGATCTGAACCATGTCTGTAACCTACACCACAGCTCACGGCAACACCGGATCCTCAACCCACTGAGGAAGGCCAGGGATCGAACCTGCAACCTCATGGTTCCTAGTCAGATTCGTTAACCACTGAGCCATGACAGGAACTCCCGATAACACATTATTTAGCAACTCTAGGCTAACTCATAATTTACCCAAAGGGAATATACCTTAAAAGGAAAGTCTCCACCATAATTTCCTTCCCCAATCAGCCAAGTTGGTAGGCATGTTGCTTCTCTTTCATTGCCATAAATTCTCAAATTGCAAGATCATAGATGATCCTAAGATTTTTAGCCTAAGAATAAAGATGCCTCTGACACAGTGGAGGAGCTGGGAGGTAGCCCTGGCTGGCAGCGGACTAAAGGACAGAGTAAAAATGAGTTCATACTGGACATGATGGATTTCAGTAGCAGGCATGTGGATACAGAACAGGCAGCTGAGCCTACTGGATTTTGCACAGTTCAGGACTGGAGACGAGAATGGTACCCATGCTTGTGCCTCCTCCAAGTGTCCAGTGAGCCATGAGAGCGAGAGTGAACATCAGCATCTCACTCGGAGTGGGATTGTGGGTAAGAACAGTGGCCTGATGGAGATGTGTCAGAGCTGACCTTGGATGTCCGGAATCAAAGACAAGCCCCACGCTGAGCCTGTATCAAGTTAAAGATTGTCCCCAAAACTCACGTTCACCTGGAACCTCAGAATGTGACCTTAATTGGAAATTGGCTCTGAGAAGATGTAATTAAGGTAAGGACTGAGATGTGATCATACCGGGTTAGGGTAGGCCCCACACCCAGTGAGAGCATCCTTCTAAGAGACGAGACAGGCACCAGAGGAAGGCAGGCCATTGAAGATGGAGGTCGAGATTGGGGGACCACTATAAGTCAAGGACACTGCTGGAGACAAGAGCTGCAAACAGGAAAGGGGAAAAACTAAGAATGATCCTTGTGTTGTTTGATCAGAGATGGAGGTGCAGGGAGAACCCACAACTGCTAATGCACGTGGACAGATGTAGAAATGAAAATGGATTCAACACATATATGTACTATGTACTGTGGCTTGTAGGTGTATGAGTTTGCAAGTGCTGCCATAACAAAGCACCACAGATTAAGTGACTAAACAACAAACCTACTTTCCCAAAATCCTAGAACAAGAAGTCAAGGTATTGGCAGAGTTGGTCATTCTGAGGCCTCTCTCATTGGCTTGTAGATGGCTATCTTCCCCCTGTCCTTTCTGGTCATCTTTGCGTTTGTCTGTGTCCCAATTTCTACCTATAAGGTCACCATATTGGATTAGGGCTCACCCATACAAACTTGTTTCAACTTAATCACCTCTTTCATGATCCTATCTCCAAATACAGTCATGTTCTAAGCTCCTGGAGGTTAGGAATTCAACATGTGAATTTTGAGGAGACTCGATCCAGCACATACAAGTAGGAGAATATCCTTGTCTGTAGGAAATATGCAAGGAAGGATTTAGTAACAATGTACATCATGTCAACAGCTTATTCTCCCATGGTGTAAGAAAAAAGGAGTTCTTTGTTATCGCACTTATTTGCAACTTTTCTGTATGTTGGAGACTGTTTCCAAATAAATTGTTAAAAATAAATAGAGAGGAGGATTTGAAATGTTGTTAATAGCTAGGTGAGTCTACCAGGATGAATTAAATGTTGCTCTTGCACTTTGAAATCTCAGCTCTGAATTTACTCAAGTTCTTTCTTCCTATCCTTTCCCAAGATAAATGTTCTGCCAAGCAAAGCATTCTTCAGATAACCCATTATCAACTGTTGGCATGAATTCTTAATACACTGAAAAAAAATGATCCTGGAAAGTATAAACTATTTATGGCCTGCTGTCTGTTCTGCCTCACTTGAGGAAATTCTCATCTGTACACAAATGTTCTTCAGCTTTAGGGAACAGATGGTGGAGAGAAATAAAAAGACTGAAAAATTAAAAGGTAGAAACGGAGCACGATGCACAGCAGAAAGAAGCCATGGCCCCACGGGGTGCAAGTGTCTTTACGCTCATGAGATAAAGAACTTGAACCAGTAGTGTAGTTTTGGCCCATCAGATTCTGTCCATTACTCTTCTGAATTTTATATGTATCTTCCCTCTGTCCCCTAAAGATATCTCATTCCATGGGAGAAAAGCCCAACTGCATAGGACCATTCCATGGGGCCATAGAGCAGGGATGTTACACCAAGGCATGATTAGTCCCCACTGCTCTGCAGGACAGGTGGCCTTAATGAAGGGCCACACATGCTCCTCCTGTCATAAGTAGACCCTCTGCCATAACACTCCTTTTCTCACACCGCTTTGTTCTACTAGGACTTGCTGATGGCCCCCACACCTACACCTACTCACTCCTTTCTTCTTCTTGTTTTTGTTGTTTTTTGTTTTTTTTTTTTTTTTTTTTTTTTTTTTTGGTCTTTTTTAGGGTCGCACCCATGGCATATGGAGGTTCCCAGGCTAGAGGTCCAATCAGAGCTGTAGCTGCCAGCCTACACCACAGCCACAGCAATGCAGGAGAGACAAGTGTATCCACAGAGAATACAGAACAAATATTTCATTGATTCATCTTCCTCAAGTGGCTTTTTAAAAATGATAGTTTCAGAATTCTCTTCTGGCACAGCAGGATAAGGATCCAGCAATGTCACTGCAGTGGCTGAAGTCACTGCTGTAACAAGGGTTCAATTCCTGCCTTGGAAAATTCCACATGCCACAGGTGCTGCCAAAAAACAAATATGATAGTTTCTATTCCAACAATCAAGGCTACAGAGAATATCTCAAAATCAGAGAAGAGGAGTTCCCATTGTGGCTCAGTGGTTAACGAAACTGACCAGCAGCCATGAGGATGCAGGTTTGACCCCTGGCCTTGCTCAGTGGGTTAAGGATCTGGCGTTGCAGTGAGCTGTGGTATGGGTTGCAGACTCAGCTTGGATCCTGCGTTGATTCAGCCCCTAGCCTGGGAACCTCTCTATGCCATGGGTGTAGCCCTGAAAAGCAAAAAGCAAATAAATAAATAAATAAATAAATAAATAATAAAAAAATCAGAGAAGAGGCTAAGCACCAAAATCTAAAAGAAGTGGCAGAAATAATTCATAATAAGAGACATTATCAATAAGGAAATGAAGACCTTTCTAGTGAGACCCAAATCCTCTTCATCTATTCCACAAACTTTGAATGTCTACACTGCACAGGTTTTAGACTGAGTCCCAGGAACAAAAAGGTGAGAAAGAATTCACCTTGTCCTGGAGGAAATCACACATATGAGTGGGAAGGACACTGGCCATCACCAGAGTGTAAAACATGGCCTGGGGGCATGGAGATGTCAGCCTACGGGTGCTGATAACTAAACTGAGAACAAAAGAATGAGTAGGAGTGATGCAGGGAGGAGAGGAAGAGGGCATTTTAGACAGGGATGCAACCCATGCCTTGGCCCGGGGGAGGGGAGTTTGGTGCAAGCCGCTGGGTGCAGGCCTCAGCGTCACACTCAGGGCCACCGTTCCCATCCTAGACACCTGCATTATGTTAAAATGTTTTATATTCTCACTATAATTTTAACCCCAAAATGGGCATTTTTTACATTTATAACCACTTCCAACAACCACTTTCTTGTTCTAAGAAAGAGTAATGTGTTATGACAACTTTCTGATGATGGAAATAAACTATTATTCTAATGGGATAGATATATCATAATTTATATATTTATTATATATTACACATTATATTGTATAATATATAATACAATATAATCATATAATTATAAAATTATATAATTCTATTGTATTATATAATATGTAATAAATATATAAATTATGATATATGATATATAGCATATAGTCTATAATGACTATATTAAATATCTATGATGTATAAGAGGATACTATATATATAAAATGTAAATTCTGCTTCATTTTACTAAGAAGGACTACATTTGATCACAGTAATTGATTCAAGCTAATATCCTGAGTAGCAAACATTGTAAAACTTACGAAGAACCTCCCACTGGGGTGAGATGGATGAAGGGTATACTGCCTCATGCTGCACTTCTCAGGAGTATTTACCTGCATGGTTGCTGAGAAGCCACTTTGAGTCTTCTGTCTGTCACTTTCACTGTGACAAATCACGATGCAATAACATTTCCATTTGCCATAATAACCCACAAGGCTGGAGTTCCCGTCGTGGTGCAGTGGTTAACGAATCCGACTAGGAACCATGAGGTTGTGGGTTCGATCCCTGCCCTTGCTCAGTGGGTTAAGGATCCGGCGTTGCCGTGAGCTGTGGTGTAGGTTGCAGACGCGGCTCGGATCCCACATTGCTGTGGCTCTGGCGTAGGCTGGTGGCTGCATCTCCGATTCGACCCCTAGCCTGGGAACCTCCATATGCCACGGTAGCGGCCCAAGAAATAGCCAAAAAAATAAAAAATAAAAAAAAATAACCCACAAGGCAAGGATTATATGTAAATAAGTTACATACATTACATAATAATGTACTAAATTCATCAAGGGGATCATTAAATGCTATTAAAATTTAGAAGCATGTTGTTATAATGTCATCATTTCTAAGATAAAATATTTCCCAGGTATCAGAAAATAAAACTTAGAATCAGAAAAGACTGAAAGCTACTAGAGAAGAAACAGAAAAAATGTTATCATTGAATATTTGGAGATAATAAATGAAATGTTAGGGAAAACACGTCACATAGTTAACAAAGGTTGAAGCTGAATTTACTACCGCCATCTGCTTCCTTCTCCACTATAACTGACAAATTTCACAAAATGCTGGAAAAGTGAAAAGAGACAAAAATACATTCAGATAATTATTATATCCCAGGGACTCTGAGTTCCTAATTATTTTGATTAATTTTGTAAACCTCCAATTGGGCTCAGCAATTTGATTTATATAATTTACATAGAATGACTTTATATATTTTAATTTATTGTTGATAAAAAGTAATATTCCAAATTAAACTCTAATTGTTCTGGAGTTCCCCTTGTGGCTCCGTGGTTAGCAAATCTGACTAACATCCATGAGTACGCAGGTTGGATCCCTGGCTTCACTCAGTGGGTTAAGGATCTGGCATTGCTGTGAGCTGTGGTGTAGGTGACAGATGCAGCTCAGATACTGCGTTGCCTTGGCTGTGGTGTAGGCCGGCAGCTACAGCTCCAATTCGACCCATGGCCTGGGAGCCCCATATGCCGAGGGTGTGGCCCTAAAAAGCAAAAAATAAAATAAAATAAAATAAAATAAAATAAAAAAGAAGGGTCTCTTCTACTAATTCTTGCTGGGCTGGAGGTAGTCAGGGGCTGAAACCCAGGGAGCTGGGGGCTATGTAACTGGGCAAACTGAGCTACTCCAGTGGCTGTTATGGACTTCTAAGTATGCATTGACTACTGTAATTTAGCTTTTAACAGGCATATAAAATAAACTAAAGGATTTATTTTCTTTAGCTTTTCACACACATACAAAAATCTTAACACATGGGGATAGCAAAAGAAAAAGCAACAGCTGTTTATTGAGTGCATATCATATATCCACATCAGCATGGTATTCTATGCCAATTTTGTATGTAATAAAAAAGGAAAAATGCAAGAGAATAGCATTTTAAAAGCTTTTAATTTTTCAGCAACTTTGACTCTCCTGCTGCCCTGGTAGACATGTAAAGGATATATAGGGGTCTAGAGCAAGGCCCCTGAAAATGGGCACAGGAAATGAGTGAGAACAGAGCAGAGCAAACTGCACCGAAGTACAGAGGCTGCAGAAAGATGCCTGGTGTTAGGGAGTTCCCATTGTGTTTCAGCAGGTTATGAACCCAACTAGTATCCATGAGGACTCGGGTTCAAGCCCTAGCCTCACTCAGTGGGTTAAGGATCCAGCATTGCCAAGAGCTGCAGTGTTGACTGGCAGCTGCACCTCATTCGACCTCTACCCCCTGGAACTCGAAGGTGCAGCCCTGAAAACAAAAAAGAAGCAAGCAAGCAAGCAAGCAAGCTGCTTGGTGTCAGGAAAGGCTGTGCTCACCACCCTGCTCCCTCAGCTGCCCATCCCACAGTCTCTCCTCATTCTTTCTGTGGAAATGCAAATACACGTGTGGTCTCGCTCTCTCTTTACTATTCCCATTGTGTGGCTCTTTTTCTCCCTCTCGACTGTTGCTGGGGATTGATCCCCATAAGTACACAAGTGCAATCTCATTCTGTAGTAACAACCCTGGATCCTTAATTCACTGAGCCACCAGGGAATTCCTGGGGAGCTTTTAAAGAATATTCACACTCACTGTCTCCTCCCACAGTTGACAACTGCCAATCTAAAATCAGAATTAGTTTTAGAGGATTAAAAAAATGGCCAGAGAAAATAATGTTCTTCGGAGTATAATAAAGAAGGAAGTCCTTAAGTGGTCTTTCTGTGGCTTTTCCATCTCTGTGTCTAAAGGGACAGCAGAGAGCGTGTAGCAGCTGTAGGGCAGTGGGGAGGCTGTTGGGGAGTGTGACCTGGTAGCTAGTTCCCATGGACAAGATGGAACATAGCCTGTGACCTCAGATAACTGTCAACTTGATCCCAGGGATGGCCTTCTCAAACCTGAAATACATCTGCCAACAGTATCAGAACCTGCTTCCTCTTCTATGTACAGAGGGATAAAGAACATCTCTTTCTCCAACCACCAAATCTTCATTCTCTGCACCCGTATAGACCACACACCCCCTTGAATCTCTATGGCCAGAGTAAAGCAATGGACTGAATGGTTTAAGGAAAAAGTCTAGTTGATGCCTGAACCATCACTGTAAACAGTGCCCACAACTAGAGCTGGGTTTGGGTCTACATGAACTCACACAGCATGGTTACTGAGTTGTGGGGGTGTGAAATTAATCCTGAGGGGCAACCACAATTTGCCACTTTCCCATCCAATTATTTTTCCACTGAATATCAGAACTGCATGTGGCATGTGGGGTCTACAGTCTTCCATCCTGCCTTCGTGGGCAACAGTCAGCAAGAATGGGAACCACACAAAGATTGATATGGTATTTGCACTGTGTTGGTGTCCCCCCCAAATTCCTGTCCAGTTGGAACCTCA
Source organism: Sus scrofa (assembly GCF_054392235.1). Lineage (NCBI taxonomy): Eukaryota > Metazoa > Chordata > Mammalia > Artiodactyla > Suidae > Sus > Sus scrofa. The sequence goes on along the minus strand of NC_139383.1, from coordinate 160,641,774 downwards.
GCATGTGATCTTATTTGTAAATAGATCTTTGCAGTTATAATTAGTTAAGTCATCCAGAGGTCATACTGAATGATTCATGTCCTTATAGAGACAGAGGAGGACACAAAGGCACAGAGAGAAATGATCATGTGAAGATGGAGGCAGGGTTGAAAGTTAATTAGGTGCCAGCTGAGGAACACCAAGGTACACCTGGAACCACCAGAACCTGCAGGAGGCAAGGAAGGATCCTTCCCAGAGCCCCCAGTGGCAGCATGGCCCTAACACCCTAGCTTCAGACCTCCTGCCTCCAGAACTGAGAGGAGAACCTGCTGTTTTAAGCCACCATGTCTGTGGTCATTTGTAGTGGTTGCCCTAGAAACTAACACAGTATTTATCATAGGAATAGTTTATCAATTAGGATTGTGTTCAGGTGCAAGTAATAACTCTAAAAACGTGGCTTAAACAAGGTTATTTTTCATATGTAAGGAGTTTATAGGTCAACAAGCAGGAATAACCCCAGTGTTTCTAGCTGCCTTTGTGGACCCAAGGTCCTTCAGTCTTTCTGCTCCATCTTCTTAACCATGAGACACATGATGGCCCCAGGCAGAGGGGAAGCAGAAGAGCCTTGTCCTTAAAAAGCCTCTTTTTATTTGGAAAGAGGTGCCTTTAGCAGCGGCTTCTGCCTGTATCTCCTTAAACCAGAACTGGGTCACATGTTCACTCTGTTTGCACAAGGATCTAGGAAACTGAATATTTTAATAGAGGCCCCAAGGGCATCATTAACCGCGTCATAGAAAGCTCCCCTTGGTTGGGTGAAATTTCACTCAGGTCAAAGCAGGAAACCCTATGTTGGAAATTGAGTTGGTTGGAATATTGGGCAGCTAACAAATCTTATAACTGAGTGTGGTTCCAGATTCTCTTTGGCTGCTAGGAAGCTTAGGGCTAAATCTGAGACTCATTTAATCATTTTCAGAGGATCAATTAGTACTCGTTTCTGTGTGCTAATGTTACCTGCTTGCTTTTAATAATTCCCTTTTGGCTAGACTATATTCAATGACTTATGTTGACCTTTGGTAGTATATGTATTTTTATAAACGGACTCAAGTCCTTCATCAAATGATACAAAGGGGAGAAACAGATAGGCAAAGCTAAGGCTAACAGAATTTGGGGATAGAAATAATGAGTCCCATTTTGGCTGTATTAAGTTTCGAAATAACTATGGGGTATCTAGGTGGAAATATTGAATAAAGAATATAGACTGGCTGAATATTTGGAAAATGCTTTCTTCCAAAAAGATTTGGAAAAGACGTATAAATATTGATGCCATAGGAGTGGCTAAGACTATTAATGGAACTGGTAGAATGAAAAGAGAAAAAAAAATTTTTTTTTTTAAAAAAGGACAAAGTGCTATAAATAGTTAGCATGAGATACTTGATGACTTGGGGCTTCTCTCTGGATTCAAGAAATACCTGCTTGCACTGCCCGAGGGTAAGTAGGTTTCTGTCCAAAGTAGATAGTCTGGCACTACCTGTCTCACAGCTATAACTATTTGGCTCTTATTTTATCAGTGTCCTTTAACTCTTACAGTCGTTCTCACTCCCCACCTCAAAACAGACAGGAGGAAATCAATATCAAGTTATTTAGCATCACTGTACAAGCCCTTTAAGAGTGACTAATTGAAATACAGTCCAATCAAGCAAAAAGGTAAAACCGTGTCCATAAGATAAGCCATATTCCATCTGCATCTGGAACAGCCCTCCTAACAATCCTGGGACTTGGACAATCATTCCATTTATGGTGACCTACTGGTAAACTTTGAAATTATACGTAGGTGGTTTTTAAAAAGAAATATATGTCTGATTGCTGCTCTCACATTGCTCCCCTTTGTGTGTGCACATGTGCATACGTGTGTGTGTGTGTGTGTGCATGTGTGTGTTTGTGTTTCCATCTTGTTCACTGAGAACTCTGGCAGACAACATTGATGCCTGCCCACAAACCCCACACTCACCAGTGTGGTGTCATCGCCTTGTATTACCTGCCAGCACCTGTAGATGTTGGCAAACCATGACAACACCCCAACCTCCACCATTCGGAAAGGATTCATTTTCTATGGTTGCCATAACAAATTTCCACAAACCTAATGACTTAAAACAGCACAGATCTATTATCTGACATTCTGTGGGTCATCAGTCCAACATGGTTCTTACCTGGTGAACATCAGGTGTCAGCAGGGCCATGATCCTTCCTGTGGGCTCTAGGGAGAAGCTGTTCTCTTGCTCATTTGATTGTAGGCAAATTCAATTCCTTGAGGTTGTAGGACGAAAGTCACTCTTTTTTACTGCTTGTCATTGGGAGCCATTCCCAGCTTAGTCTAGGGGCCTCTCCCATCCCATGACTGACTCCTGGTCCCCATCCTCCGTCTTCAAATTCAGCATTAATGGAGTGGGCCTCATCCCTCTCTCACCCCAATCTCTCCTCTGTCCCACCCAGCCTGCAAGGATTCTTCACGCTTAAGTTCCCACCTGATGAGCTTCGCCCAATGTCATGCGGCTAGTAAGTAGCAGCATCTGGTGAAACCCAGGTGTCTCAGCTTCAGAGGTGGGCCCTCAGCCACTCGAAGACATTGCTTCTTAACAAAAGCCAGCAATGAGAAAGCAGTGCCTAGCCGAGCCGCACTGGAGGCTGACAGGGAAAGAAAAATCAGTTCTACTGTCCCTGTCTTTACCTAACACATTGACATTTTATTTGTCATGGGTATTTTGCATTAATTTTGAGTTTCAAAATATTTCATTAAAATGTTATCTTGATTACTGCGTTTGTGGCACACATATCCCCAAAAGTGTGTGCTGTAGGTAAGGGCCTCCCCCTCCTCACCTCCTCCCTGGGCCCTAAGGGAAAGGAACACACTGCTGATTGCCCTTTGTGAACACAAGTACACTGACAGCTTTCCCAGATCCAGAATGATTAACCGCTTAAAAAGAGCAATTTCACATAATGGAAATTGGGAAATGGAAACAAAGCTGTCCGTCTATAATATTCTGAAACATACAGCGCAATGACTGTTACCCTTATCTTTCCAGTCGGCCCAGCGCAGACGTGAGAAAAGCAGGTAGAGAAGACAGGACTCACTTCCCTCTGTATTGGGCTGTGTTTAACTTTCAGGAAGTGGCACCAATATGCTCAGAATTCTATTTGCTCAAAAGAGGTTACTCTAGCTTTTGCTTCCCAGGCACCTAAGACTTTAGGGTCTTTGTTTCTTAGTTTTTTAAACAGAGGGAGGGTAACAGGGAGTCCCATAAAAGGCCAAGCTCCTGTTGAAGTAGATCACACCTTTGCTGCTGGAAAATTTTGGCTTCCTGGGTTCTGTTCTGCCCCACTTCTCTCTGATCAGTCATCTTAAGGGAGGTTTCCTGAGACCAGAACGGATGCTTTGACCCTTTGCGGCCACCAGAGGGCCACGGACACCCGCTAAAATGAATTTCAGTTCATGAAATTCAGTAAATTGGTACTTAACCCTATAAAGGCATTCTGTTAAGGCAATTGTTTCTTTACATAGTCTTTTAAAGATTTGGTCTCTTTAGTATTCATTCTATATATAGTATTCATTTCAATCGCAAGATCCCCTAGGAAATCCAATTAAATTTAAAGTACAAAGTTATTCACACAGCTTCCATGAATTCAGCAGATATTTAAACGCTGCAGCGTGTATTCTGTAAAAGTCTGTGCTGGACATTGAGGCCACTAAGCTGAGCAAGAGTTAATCCTTGTCTTCAAGAATAGATGAGGAGTTCCCGTCGTGGTGCAGTGGTTAACGAATCCGACTAGGAACCATGAGGTTGTGGGTTCGATCCCTGCCCTTGCTCAGTGGGTTGACGATCCGGCGTTGCCGTGAGCTGTGGTGTAGGTTGCAGACGCGGCTCGGATCCCACGTTGCTGTGGCTCTGGCATAGGCCGGTGGCTACATCTCCCATTCGACCCCTAGCCTGGGAACCTCCATAGCCGCTGGAGCAGCCCAAGAAATAGCAAAAAGACAAAAAAAAAAAAAGAATAGATGAGGAGTTCCCATCGTGGCACAGCGGAAACGAATCCTACTAGGAACCATGAGGTTGCGGGTTCGATCCCTGGCTTTGCTCCGGGGGTTAAGGATCCGGCATTGCCTACACCTCCAGTGTAGGTCACAGATGCGTCTCCGATATGGCGTGGCTGTGGCTGTGGTGTAGGCCGGCAGCTGTAGCTCCAATTGGACCCCTAGCCTGGGAACCTCTATATGCCCCAGTGTGGCCCTAAGAAGCCAAAAAAAGAAAAGAAAAGAAAAGGAAAGAAAGAGAGAGAGAGAGAGAGAAAGAGAGAGATGACTTAGAATAGTAAGAAAGAAAGAAAGAAAGAAAGAAAAGAAAGAAAGAAAGAAAGAAAGAAGAAAGAAATAGATGACTTAGAATAGTAAAAAATTCACAGTGGGAGTGTGAACTATGACCCGATATAAAACAGCAGGCCATTTCTTGTTCGGAGTGAGGCAACCTGTACACTATTGTTGTGTTTATTACTTGAGAGTTAGGGGTGATTTTCTTGTGTTTATTGCTTGAGAGTTAGGGATTCCAAAATCACCCCCACACTCTCTCAAGAGATTTGTTCACCATTGGAATTTATTACAGAAAACAAACAAATGAAAAACCAGGGTCATCCCAAGACCTGACCGCACTAGAGAGCTAAAGGAACCTATCAAACACTGTAAGAAACTTCACTTTGTGAAACCCTTTAAAAGTTATTTTTAATTTTAGAAAAGGCAAAAACAAAATATATTTTCTCCAAAAGCCATGCCATGTAGTCTGACGGGGACCCTCCCTCTGCTCCTGCTTTAAGAAGCCAGAGGGATCCGGTCAGGCTGGTGTCATGGTATGTGTCCTGTGTGGTGAAGGAGACATGTCTTCTCTTCTCTTTGGCACAACAAGGAGGTGACAGAATCATTAAATGAAATGTTTGCTAGTCCAAAAGTCAGGATGCTGCCCTTCGTCCCCCTGCCCTGGGCCCCAAGCCAGCTCAGATCAGAGAGCAGACATGGGACTTCTGAGCCCAGAGGCCTTGGTTCAGCCGCTCTGACCTGGGAGCTCCCAGGACAGTAAACCCAGGGCAGAGTCACCTGGGTGCAGAGACCCATCTGGAAAACCACATCTGACCGATTGTGGCTCAATTGGTCAGAGCAGTGGGGGTACCTCCCCCAACTCCCAATCCTGGGCCAATGAGGGTTTGTAGGCAGAGGGAGAGAAGAGCAGTGGAAACACTGACAAAGCCATACAGGGGACACACAGCTGGGGTGAGAGACACACAGCTGGGGCAGGGGTCCTCCAGAACTGGTGGTTCAGGCTCCTGGAGAGATCTTCCTGGGGTAGCAGTTGCGGCTAAGTCTCCAGGCAGGAAGCACGTGACCAGAATAGGAGGTATTTGCGGACACTAAGCACAAGAGGGACCTAAGGTGAGAAAGGACAGGACACACTGACTGAGGGCACCCCAAAGGAAGGCCAGCGTGAGGACACAGTCCAGCTCTGTGAGCCACCTCTGGGCCTGGGGAGCAGGGCCTGGGGATACGTTCACTTAGATAAGCAGGCAGCTCCAGAGCTCAGATAGCAGTGGTGCACAAGCTGCAGACACAAAGGGCCACCTCCCCCACCCCACCCTGAACTCAGCGCAGCTGTGGGGCCCAGAGGCCTGGGGGTTGGGCTGTGGCCTGGGGGTTGGGCTGTGGCCCAGGTGGCTCAGCTGAGGGAGCTGACCTGGCCACAGTGACTGGCTCGGCCTGGCAGGAAGTGGATGCTAGAGACCTGCAAACACCACTGTAGGTGCTTAGATGGAGCCGGAGAGTCTACCCGAGTGGAGAGTGTGGACAGAAGGGAGGCCCAGGTGCCATATGTTGTGTGTGGGTGGGCAGGAAAGGGTCTCTCTGGCCATGACACAGAGGATGAGCTGAAACTGGAAGCTCCTTAAAGGTGAGATCCACATGTTGTCATTTTTGTGTCCCTTGTACACAGCTGCATAAAGGGGAAACGTGAGGCCGCCCTTTCAGCTGGGTCAGGAGGAGGCAGTGGACACAGCAGCAAAGGTCCAGGAGAATGGCAGGGGCTCGGCTGGGGCCATCGTGGAGATTTGCCACCAAGAGAGGATGAGTTCGAGGAGTACAATCAACAGGATCTGGTTTCTGAATGGCCAGGAGGGTTGAGGTGGAAATGTCAGCAGACCTTTGAACTCAGATAACACGCAGGTTGCCAAAGAGGAGTCTGGAGAACATCAAAGGCGAGGGGTTGGGAAAAGGCAATGTGAAGTAATACAAAGTCTGAGAATAATAAATGTAAGTGCACATCCAATGTGGGTCCTAACAGTTATAGATAATAACTGCAATCAGGGCACACTTCCCACACTTAGGGACTTGAGCTGATGAATGCACAGGAATGACCAGCAAGTGACACATAAACTATGCTTCTGGCATACTTGAGGGCACTTGAAAGCATTCTAGCCATGGCTTCAGTGTTTAGAAACACAGTTGAAATTGTATTTATATCACTAGCCTGTTCTGTTGACACAGAGAAACTTCTCCTGAAGAAAGCTCAGCTTAGCTCGCCCACGTGAACAAGTTCATGAAGCCTGAGGATGACTGTCTAACATTTGATGGGCATGTTAATGAAGAAAATGCTCAGGGCTGCCAGAGGGTAAAACCTCAGTGATGGAGCTAGAGGTCCAAGAGATAAGAGAGAGATTTTTAGATGCTGCATTCCAAGGTTAAACATAGTATCCTTCTGCCTCTAAAAATGGGCTCTTTGTTCCTGGGATTATGTTTTCTTTAGTTTTGAATTTCATCTATTTCTTCTGCAGTTTGGTGCTTATCTAGTCCAAAGGAAAGGCTTGTAATCTGTAAATATTACAATTAGAAAGTACAGAGTAGAAATGGAAAAGCCTTATGCCAATGTGGGGGACCTTTCAGAAGCATTTGTGTCAGTGAGGCAAAGAACTTACTGAACTGGCAAGAGGACCAGAGCTTTCACTTGCCAAGTGTTTCCATAGTCCCCTCCACAACAGACACAGAGCTAATGCACACACACTGATTTGAGAGCTATGGGCCCACTGACCACTGTCCTCTCTAAAATCCCAACACCCTAGGAAGGTGGGATGCCTCATGGCTGTGCTGGTCTGGCCTTTCTTAAGATGTTCCCCCCAGCTGTCTGAGGGGAGGTTTTCATTGCCTGCGGAGAGGAGCAGAAGCAGAAACGAGATGGCAAGCTAGATGGGCTATCAGAGAACCCAGAGAGCTATAGAAACTCTAAAAACTCATTTGTAATTATTTTACCTTGGATGATGAGGAAAAGCAGGCAGATGTCACCTTGGATGTTGGGAAGCTTCCTGCAGAAGGAGCCTCACGGTGGTTGAAAGTGTGCTTGTTAACAGAGATTGGAATAAGTTCCTCAGTCTCTTGGTGGCTCTGTTTCCTCATCTGTAAACCAGGGATGTTTGCAGCCTCCTCTTCAAAACTTTCCCAGGAAGAAAGCAACGAGGGAGCAGAACTCAGAACATTCTGGGCTCCGCAAGTATCAACCAACAATCATTATTATTATTCTTCCTGGAAAGCAAAGTAAGAGTCGTACAGTCATGCGTGGTGTGCAACAGTCAGCATAGTGAGGTAAGAAAGCCTGTCTCACTATAATCATCTTATTTCACAACAATCATGCACTGTGCTAACAGCACTCAGGCTCTCTCACTCCCTCAACCAGTCTTGAAGGAGATAAGCCCCTGCGATGAGAGGAAGAGATGGGAGAGAAGCAGATTCTTCCCTACAGGTCAAGAGCAGAGGGGCTCCATAAAAATGGTTCAGATTCTCAGCTAACAGGGTGAAGCTCTGCCAGCCGCCTTCTGCTCTTGGTCCAGTAGAAAGCAAGATGCTTACAGGTCTTCCCTGGGGCCTGGAGAGGGGCTGGGACAGAAAGTGCCACTTCTTTCTTTGTTCGCAAAACTCAAATAAGTAGGTTTCCTGATTTTCTCTCAAGTGTTTAATGTAAGGAGCGCTCAATTTAGCCAAAATCCATGAGAAAAAAAAATTTTTTAAATCCATGGGGAAGGAAAAGTTGAAATTCAGTGTTTATAAATTACTCAGATTCCTGCCAAGTGGAATAGAAAAGGGAAGGGAAGCTGATCAAATCATTTATAGCAACACTGCCAATATATATACATACATATATATCCCTTCTTATCCAGTGTTGTCACTGCTGTGGCTCGGCTCACTGCTATGGCAAGGGTTAGGGTTAGGGTTAGGGTTAGGGTTAGGTTAGGGTTAGGGGTAGGTTAGGGTTAGGTCCAGGAACTTCTGCACACCGTGGGTGGGCCCCCCCACCCCCAAAAAATCTTGTTTGGAAGAAAACCTCTACCTCAGGCCATCTTTCCTGGGAGAAGTGCAGGGTCCGGGTATCTATGCATCTTCACTAGGATATTTGTTAAGTCAAGTACCTTGCCTCCTTTCCCTTCCTCACCTGATTTACTAAAATCACCATCACAGAATAAAAGGCTCTTGGCCTATAATTTTCCTTTCTTCTTTTGTGGTATCTTTGTTTGGATTTGGTATTAGGGTGATTGTGGCCTCATAGAATGAGTTTGGGAGGGTTCCTCCTCTGCATATTTTTTGGAGTAGTTTCAGAGGATAGGTGTTAACATGTCTCTAAATGTTTGATAGAATTCACCTGTGAAGCCATCTGGTCCTGGATTTTTGTTGGGAGTTTTTTAATCACAGTTTCAATCTCAGCCATGTGATCTGTCCAGTCATCTTTTCTAATTCCTCCTGATTTAGTCTTGGAAGATTGTATCTTTCTAGAATGTGTCCATTTCTTCTAGGTTGTCCATTTTATTGGCATAGATTGCTTGTACTAGTCTCTTACGATCCTTTGTATTTCTGTGATGTCCACTGTAACTTCTGTCCCCGGGAGCACTCAGCCGGCCCTATGAGGGTTCCCAGGGCCTGCAGGGTGCAGCTGGGCACCACCCACCTGTCTTCCTGCATGGGGGAGGGGGTGTCTCTCCCTGACCCAGGCTGTGTTAGCACCTTCCCTTATAACCGAATACTGTGGGATCCTCCCGGAGTTTGTTGTGGAGGAGCTTCTGTGTGTGTGCTGCAGGCAGGGGCAGACTGCAGCGGTACAGGAGGCTGGTGGAGCCACTAGGTGGGCAACCCCTCCTGGCATGAAGGGCACTGGCTCTACCTGGATGGAATCCTGCCTCTGCCTCTTACAAACTAAAACCCAAGAAAAGGAATTAACTGCCCCACATATTGGCTCATTCATCTATAAAATGATGGTCACTGTTGGGGGTTAATTGTCCCCCAAAAGGATATGTGAATGTGGCCTTATTTGGAAACAGTCTTTGCAGATGTGGTTAATATGTAAGTTAATAGAGGTCACACTGGCTCAGGGTGGGCCCTACCTCCTGTGACTGGTGTCCTTCTGACAAGAGGAGAGGACAAACAGACACAGGGAAGAGAAAGACACAGATTGGAGTCATGTGTCCACAAGCCAAGGACACCCCGGCTTGTCACAAGAAGAGGCAGGAAGCCTCCCCCACAAAGGGAGCCAGGCCCACTAATGCCCTGATTTGGGACCTCTGGCCCATGGACTGTGAAGGACTGGCTGTCTTGGGTACTTCATCCTAGCAGTGTTGTTACTTCATGTCACCGAGCTGGTCATGAGGATCAAATGCAGTGATAGAAGTAAAAGCAAAGTGTTAGGTATCCTCCCTTTTCTTCCCTCTTCCCCAGGGGCTGGGAGTATGAATACCTTTAGGAAGGGCTTTGATAAACTTGCTGTCACCTGAGAACTCAAGGTAAGAGTTACTGGGTGTTAGCTAATCTGATTTAAAATGCACAAACTACACAAAACTGTGGGCTCCTTCTCCCTGAGTCTCACCTTGCAGGAGAGATTTGAGGGCTGAGCTGTGACTAGATGCTTCCATTGGCCCAAGTCCCAGCCAGCTTGGCCTGGGAAGTTTGTAAAGAAGCCACTGAGCTGGTTGTCCTGCCCTGTGATGGCAGAGGGACCGGGGGCTGGTCCCCTCCCAGCATCCAGTGACAGGTCTGTAAAACAAGGGATACCAGCCAGATGATCTCCAAGTCCTCTTCAGCTCTGGCTTCTATGGCAGCAGGAATCCAAGATTTGGGGTCCAGGAACCCCAAAAGACTAGCCCCTGAGCTGGTGGTACCTCACAAGTTGTGCTGTTCCAACAAGAACATCTCAAAAATGTTCAAGAGTTGTCTCTGTTCTTTGCCAGGTTTTGAGAGAAAGTATCCAACTTATATTAAAATGCAAACACATCCAAATATAAAAGGTACTATTGGGAGCAAATTAATGTATCAGGGCAAAATGGTAATTTGCTACAACTGAGCAGTTAGATAACTTATAATGGTGAAAGTCTCCCCCAGAGAAAAATTCTCTCATGAACAAAAGTCATGACTATACAGACACTGAAATTCAGGCAGCAGGCAAATCCCTAAACACTGCGCCTTAGCTTTGTGGATCTCACGCACTGATGAGGGGAAAGAGTCCTTACGTGGAATTTTTATTAAGAAATAGAGAATACATCCAAATAAGTTGGAGTTTTAGATTTTTCTTTTTTTTTTTTCTTTTTTTTTGACGGGTGCCCCGTGGCATATGGAAGTTCCCAGGCTAGGGGTCAAATTGGAGCTACAGCTGCTGGCCCTACACCACAGCCAAAGCAACGCAGGATCTGAGCCATGTATATGATCTACACCACAGCTCATGGAAGTGCTGGATCCTTAACCCACTGAGCAAGGCCAGGGAGCGAACCCAGATCCTCATGGATATCAGTCAGATTCATTTCTGCTGTATGACAATGGGAATTCCTCAACTTATCTTAAAATGTAATTTAATAGTTGAATTTAAAAAAAAAACATGTTTTCACAAATGATAGGATTTTTTTCTTTCTCATGCCTGTATAATATTATATGTACACACACACACACACACACACACACACCACATTTTCTTTATCCATTCATCCAATGACAAACACTTAGGTTGTTTCCATATCATGGCTGTTCTGAATAATACAGCAATGAGCATGGAGTGCAGATAACTCTTCCATATTCTGTTTCCATTCCCTTTTGGGTATAAACCCAGAAGTGGAACGTCCCGATGATACAGCAGTTCTATTTTTTAAGTTTTTGAGGAAACTACATACTGTTTTCCATAGTGACGGCACCAATTTACAACCCATCAACAGTGTACCAGGACTCCCTTTTCCTCACACCCTCTTTTTTTTTTTTTTTTGTCTTTTTGTCTTTTAGAGCCACACCCAAGGCATATGGAGGTTCCCAGGCTAGGGGTCTAATCAGAGCTGTTGCTGCCAGCCTAGGCTGGAGCCACAGCAATGGCAGATCTGAGCCACGTCTGCAACCTACACCACAGCTCACAGCAACACCAGATCCTTAACCTACTGAGCGAGGCCAGGGATCGAACCGCAACCTCATGGTTCCTAGTCAGATTCATTTCCACTACACCATCGTGGGAACTGCTCCTTACACTCTCATTGACACTCCTCTCTCTTTTCTTTGATGGTAGCTATCCTTCTAGGTGTGAGGTGATGTCTCATTGTGGTTTTGATTTGCATTTCCCTGATGGCTAGTGATGTTCCTTTTCATGTACCTGTTGGTGACAACATGAATGGATTTTGAGGACATTATACTAAGGGAAGTCAGGGAAAGGCTAATACTACATGGTGTCACATATCTGTGGAATTTTTTTTAGGTCAAACTCATAGAAATAGCAGAAAAGTGGTTCAGGGGCTGAGGGTTGAGGGAAATAGGGAGAGGCTGGTAAAAGGGTACATTTTTAGGCATAAGACGAATAGCGTCTGAGGGTCAGAGGGCCAACATGCTGACTACAGTAGACAACATTGTGCTATATAATCAACATTTGCTAAGAACTTAGAACTTAATTGTTCTTACAGACACAAGATAAACACATGAGGTGGTGGTTACGTATATATATGATATACAACATATATGTATGTATATGTATATCAAATCACCCAATGTACCCTTTAAATATCTTACAATTTTATATTTTCATTTAGACCACTATGAAGCTGGGATTTTTTAAACTTACGTTTTAAAAATGTGTGTAAATTAAGAAGGATGCTGTTACACTAAGAAATGTGCTTGGGAGGGTTACAAGCTGCACAGACTCTAGAAAAAAGAACCCTGGGAAGTGGGACGTGGTCAGCTTGTGTGCTGCAGACCTGAGAACCAGGGTTATCAGAAGACCTGCCACAGGACAAGCATCCCCTCTGTTGCCCAGATCCCTTCTCTTCTGCATCTGCTCACCTTCCATGTGCTACCAGGTTTCTCAGGTCAGACACAGGACACATGCCTGTCTGGATGCTGTTCAGGAGTAAAACTGACACCATGTGGAATGATTCCATCTTGCGCAGGCCAAGCTTATAAGCATCAGATGTCAGACACTAGCTCAAGCAAGTTTAGGCCTGGGAGAAACTGAATAGTGCCTGGAGTCCAGGCTTGAACAGCCAGATGTTAGGGAGGTCGCAGATGTGGTGGGGCCTCAGGGTTACATGGGCCTGGCTCGGCAGCACCAGAAACCTTCTCTCTGCACTCTGGCTGGGTTTGCTCTCAGAACACCTACCTCCTTCCTTCCTTCTCTGCCCAGAATCAGCCAGAATGCCCAGCCTCCCCACCCAGTCCACAGCCTCCAAACTCAGGGACCAGCTCTCCTAGAAGCCCTGGGAGACAGCCATCCCAGGAACACTACCTCTGGTCTCAGTGGGAGCCCATCGACTCCGCCAGAGCCACATGGTTGGAACCAGAATCGCAGGGAGAAGGGGAACCATCCCCCAAGTAAATGGCAAGTTGGGGGTGAGGATGGGAAAGAGGGGGCATGGTCCTCACCTTGCAATGTACAGACATCCATCACATGGGTATCCAAACGTGACCAGGAAGTAAGCTGATCTGGGGTGTTTATTTTCTTTGAGACAACTTTCTGAGGTCAGACATAGAAAACTCAGTTTTTTATACCTTTTTCATTAGGAGAACTCTAGGTTGAAACCAGCTATTCAGAAACATCTCTCCTTCAATAGCCATTCAAGGCACACCTAGCATATTTCAGGGCTTACAACTGGGTGCTGAGGATCCATTGATCAGAAGACCTGGTCCTTCTTGAGAGCCGTCTTACACTGCCACTGAGTGACCTGGCCCTTTAGAACCTCAGTTTCTTCATCAGAACAACTGAGATAATTAACATCCACATTCCCCACTGTAACAAGGAGACATATACATAGCATAGTACTTACCACTCTCTAAGACATCCATGATCAGTTATGTTCTATTAACTGTTTGATGGTAAACATGTATTACTCTAATTTATTTTCATTTTGGAAATCCAAATATGGCAAGTATTATTTACCTTCAGTTTTCCACAATGTTAAATTTATAATGATAATAATTGTAATAAATTCAAATTACAGATGAGACACAATGAAGGAGTTTCAGTTATCCAATTAAATTAGTTAACAATTCATCAAAAATATAATATCACAGTTATTATGAATAATTAGAGGCCTACAGAATTAACAGCAGGACAAGAAGAATTAAGTCCTTGAAAATGAAGTTAAAGAAAGAAGAGCTTTAAAATAAAATTATAAATATTTTCAGGTTTTTTAATGTGAATAACGTCACTCAAGTATAAGAAATTCTCTATGAGATGCAATGAAGTAGACCTTGATCTTATCAATGTTATTTTTTAGATGAAACTTAATAAGAGGTCATTCATTGGTCACAGTCTTTAGGTTTTAAGAGCACTTTTGAACTTCTGGAGACTAAAAGCTGCCATGCTTAGGTGGCCTGGGAATGAGTCACTCACTTTTTCTCTAAGCCGTGAGATTAGTAAAAATCTTGTCTTTCATTGGCTATGACTGAGCACCCAGGAATCCCTTCCAGAAAAATTTATTGTATAACAGTGATTGGGATGGGAGCAGGAGAAAAAGCACAGTAGCAGTTCACACAGACATTGACACCAGGGGATTATCAGCAGGAGTCAAATTGTGGGACATTTAGTTTTTCCTTTCCAAAGAGCAGATGTTTTAAGATCTTGAGGATTGTCAACCAAAAATAAATTGGTATGGAAGCATGAGGAAGGGCACCTATCAGAAAAACTATACCCTTTGTGTGATATGGGAATATTACTTCTAAGTCCATGATACATAATCAAAAGAGGGCAGCATGTCAATCAAATGGCAGAAATTAAAAAGCCTGGAAAAGACAAGGCCCATCAGTTTGGTTCAGTAAACAGTGAACAGTGAAACAGTCCCTATTCATGTCTGCTCAGTTCCACTGAGTGCCAGAAGCAAAAGCAGAGTAAGAAAATGAGTGCCCACATTTGATAATAAAAATGTTGAGTGTTTAATAATCATTTTACTAAGGTTCTTGTAAACATCGGTAAGGTGATATAATCTTACTATGCTGCAAGCACTCAGAATTAAAGATCTTCATAGGAGAGACACAGTGAAGTAACAGAATTACCAAATGTTTAATTTGAACCGGCATCTGCTGTGTAATTCATGTTTCTTCTGAAAATGCAGTTATATGTCAAAATAACCAGACATAGCTCTGTAAGACATGATATATAAAAGAAATCCTGTTTTTAGATGTGCATATATAATAACAGTCTCATTATTTCAGTCTTGGCCAGTATTCCAGATTTAGAATATTTTCCGCTCTCAGAATAGAGCATGTATTGATATGCGAGCTACATCTCAATAAAGCTGTTAAAAAAATACATCATGTACTGTATTTAAAATATACACACCAACAAAAATTGCAGATAAAGCATGTATACCTTCAAGGAATGTTCTCTAAATGATGGTTCATTGTTTAGATTTCATCAATCTGAACATGCTAAAATTCTGACACAGAACTCATGCCAAGATAAACATCACCTTACTACCAAAACCCTGATAAGAGCTAACATTTATCGAACACTTGTTAAATACCACGCAATGCTCCAAACACTACTGGAACTAACTCATTGACTTCTCACAATGACTGTAAGATGGAGGCTCCATCACTTTTTCTTGAAAAAGTGATTTTTTTTCTGTGAAAGAGGAAACTCAGACACAAAGCGTTTATAAAATCACCGATGGTCACCCCACTGGTAAGGGACAAAGCCTGCGTCTGAACTCAGGCCGCATGGCTCCAAGTGTAAACACTTAAATCAGGTCTGGGCTAATACAGCCCAAGGACCATGCCGAGCACCCACTGTTACCCAGCCAGAGCCCACCTGGAGTCGAGGCCTCTCAGTGGCCCTCTGGCCATATCCCCACAACAAGTGTGCTTTTCCAAAGCTCCACAAAAGATACCACAGGAAGGCACTGAATTGAAAGTCACTATAAGGGCCCCTGGAATAAAGCAACTGTTTAAAAAAAAAAAAAAAATTAGGTTCAGCCCAGAGGGCAGCTAGGACACCTCCCAACACCACCATTGCCAACATCCTACGGTCCAGGAACTCCACGCACTTCCTTCCAGGGTTGACTCGGGTCACAGTCCCCTCTAGGAGTGAATGTGGACCAGGCCCTCCCAGGCAGTGTGGGGCAAGGCAAGGCTTTGCAACTGGCAAGTGACCAGGTGCTGAGCTGGCTCCACCAGAGGCTGGCCAAGCCCTCGGGCTGCCAGCTGGATCATCCATGCCAAACGCTCCCCTTGGACCATGAGCCTGCAGGATGGAAGTGGGGCTGCTCCCTTTCTTTCCTGGACCCTAGGAGGGAATTCTGGATGTTTCTCTGTGCATTCAGGCCTCCCTACAGGCTGGAGAGACCCACATGATCTTGCTGGGTGTATTATGGTTCATGATACAAAAGCTATTCAGAAATGGGCTGAAAACATCCTAGAGATGTTACTCAGGTGTCCCCGCAAGATACACCAATGTTTAGCAGGTAGAGGCATCCCTAAGGCCTAAGCCTACCTCTAAATCGTTATGTAAACACATGAATCAGTAAAAGTGCCTGCCTTCTCCTCCACTTCTGCTTTAAACACCTGCTGCTGCTAATTACTAATTAACCTAATTACTGCTTTCTTTTTTGCATTCACATATTTTCAAGCTAAGATTTCTTCACAGTTTACCTAATGTCAACCCTTCCCCCCAGGTGATCAAAACATGGCATTATTGCACCTTCAAACCTTCTCAGTTGCCAAAAAGGTAGATAAAGCTGAAAATACTGCTTCATTAAAGTTACAAAGGAGCAATGAAAAAACTTTATAAAACTGGAGTTTCAAAAAACATTAAATGCTTTTGTAATCTTAGTCTTCCAAACAGAAACCACTGCACTGATAATTCAGGAGCTGCATGTACTACAAGGACAGCAAAAAACCAACTCAGGACAGCAGAACTTAATAAGAAGCATGTCTTTTGCCACTTCAACAGACTGTGTTTAAAATGTACATACCCACATACCCCAAAAAGCAAAGGCCCTCTTCTGAATTTACTTCTGATCTGAAAGTTTAATTTAGTAAAGCTCTATTCTCTTTATTAAGAATAATGCATGAGTAAATGAATATTTAACTTATGAGTACTCTTTGGCCATTAAATTGATCTCTAGTATCTTAACCAAGCAGTGGGCAAAATGAAAAAGAAGACAAATTTCAAAAAGTATTATGGTTCTTGCTGCAAAACCTATTCAAGAAATAATTTTTAAAAACCATAACTAACTTGGATTGATTTTCATTTGATTAAATTTGGGATAAAATACAGGATGCCCTGCTTAATTGGGACTGCTCCTCACACTGGCCACCAGATGGACAGGAGGCTGCAAGGGCATGGAGGTGCGTGCATGGGAGCCTTGTCCCAGGAATGGAGAATGTGATAAGATGAAATATTTTTAAATATTCAAAAGCTGAGTTTCTACATCAAGAAGTGATTATATCTCACAGACCACATTCATTCTATTGTCCTTTATGATCTTTTCAGAAATATGCATTCAAAGCCAGTCTTTACTCGGAGTTCCCATCGTGGCGCAGTGGTTAACGAATCCGACTAGGAACATTGAGGTTTCAGGTTTGATCCCTGGCCTTGCTCAGTGGGTTAAGGATCTGGCATTGTCGTGAGCTGTGGTGTAGATTGCAGATGCAGCTCGGATCCCATGTTGCTGTGGCTCTGGCGTAGGCCGGCGGCTACAGCTCTGATTCGACCCCTAGCCTGGAAACCTCCACATGCCGCGAGAGCAGACCTAGAAAAGGCCAAAAAGACAAAAACAAACAAAAAAAGCCAGTCTTTACTAATAAGGAGGGATAGGTATCAAAGATTTATCTAGAACAATTTTTTTTTTTTTTTTTTTTTTTTTTTTTTGCTTTTTAGGGCCACACCTGCAGCATATAGAAGTTTCCAGGCTAGGGGTCAAATCGGAGCTGCAGCTCCTGGCCTACACCACAGCCACAACAACTTGGAATCTGAGCTGCATCTGCAACCTACACCAGAGCTCACAACAATACCAGATCCTTAACCCACTGAGCAAAGCCAGGGATTGAACCCATATCCTCCTGGATACCACTTGAGTTCGTTACTGCTGAGCCAAAACGGGAACTCCATAAAACAATTTGCTTTCTTCTTTTCTCTCAATCTGATTTATTTAAATCATATTATGTGTCCAAACCAAAACATTTGGAGTTCTGACATATATGACAATGGGAGCATTGAATGATTCCTGTCCAGCTTTCAATTTTACTGGACTTGAGATGGTCTGGTCTATAGGATGTCTCTGGCATTGGGGTCTGAAGACCTGGGTTTGACCTTCCTTGCACATTTAATTAGCTCTGTGGTCTTTTCTTTCTCAATTGTAGAATGAAGTTGTAATACCATTGCACTGGCCAGGATGGGTTCAGGAGGACAGCAGCCTAGTAAGGATGGATGACTGAGGGTATCAATGCAGGTGGATGTACTAAGCAGGTAATGGAACTCCAGCCACACAGGGGTCAGGAAGGCAAAACAGAGCACGCAAGGTAAGGGATGGAAGGACAAAGGATAGGGCGGTAGAGTGACTGCAGGCCTTGCCAGCAGAATTAGGGCCACAGTGACGGACAGAGCAAGGTCAGTACACCCTGCTTCTCTCCTCCCACTGAGCTAAGTCTGATCAGCAGCCTCGGGATCTGAGAAAAGAGTAAGTGTTCTTGTAATGCAGAGCAGCAGGAGGACAGGTGATGGAAGTGACAGCAAATGGGCAAGGACCAGCCCCATTACTTGTTTAATGCCTTAGAGCCAATTCTCTCTGCCACCCACATGTAACTCACAGCACATTGTGAGGAAGCCATCCTTCATACAAATGAAGATGTCCCCATCCCCTGCAAGGGAAGGAGACATAAAGACCTCCCTCAGCAGGTCCACAGAAGACCCTTGTGGTCTAGGGACTGACTGATTAACCATGCAGTTAAGAACCCATCCAATCACAGGAAACATTAAGATAAAACCACAAAGTATGTGGGAAAGGCAACTGTCTGAGCCAGAGTTAATGCAGTCAATCCTTTGTCCCAGGTCCATGTTTGTAAATTGGTCTACTCACTACAAGTTTTTCGTGGCCCCCAAATCAGTGCCCACAGAGCACCCATGGTCCTTCATGGATGGAAGCAGAACGTGACTTCTCAGCTGAAGTAGGAAAGGGGACGCTCTGCCCTCTTGTTCCAGTTCTCACATTGGAAACACGAGTCTTTTTTTTTTTTTTTTTTTTTTTTTTTTTTGGTCTTTTTTCTTTTTAGGGCCGCACCTTCAGCATGTGGAGGTTCCCAGGCTAGGGGTCCAATCAGAGCTGTAGCCATTGGCCTATGCCACAGCCACAGCAACACTGGATCCTTAACCCACTGAGCAAGGTCAGGGATCAAACCCTCAACTTCATGGTTCCTAGTTGGATTCATTTCCGCTGTGCCATGACAGGAACTCCATCACATGTCCTTTTTTCTGCTCTCATCAGTGCCATGTTTTGTGCATACAGGGGCTTTTTAAAATGATTTTTATTTTTTCCATTATAGTTGATTTACCATGTTTTGTCAATTTCCACGATACAGCAAAGTGACTCAGGAATACAAATATATAGATTGTTTTTCTCACATTATCCTCCAGCATGTTCCACAAGTGACTAGACATAGTTCCCTGTGCTATACAGTAAGATCTCATTGCTTATCCACTCCAAATGCAATAGTTTCCATCTATATAACTCCAGACTCCCAAACCATCCCACCCCCTTCCCCTTGGCAACCACAAATCTGTTCTCCAAGTTCATGAGTTTCTTTTCTGTGGAAAGGTTCATTTGTGCTATATATTAGATTCCAAATATAAGTGATAACATATGGTACTTGGATTTCTCTTTCTGACTTATTTCACTCAGTATGAGAGTCTCCAGTTCCATCCATGTTGCTGCAAATGGCATTATTTTGTTCTTTTTTATGGTGGAGTAGTATTCCATTTTGTACATATACCACATCTTCCTAATCCATTCATTTGTCGATGGACATTTAGGTTGTTTCCATACCTTGGCTATTGTGAATACTGCTGCAGTGAACATACGGGTGCATGTATCTTTTTTAATGAAAGTTTTATCCAGATATATGCCCAAAAGTGGGATTTCTGGGTCATATGGTAGATGTACATACAGTTTTCTAAGGTGCCTCCATATTGTTTTCCATAGTGGTTGTACCAATTTACATTCCTGCCAACAGTGAAGAAGGGTTCCCTTTTCTCTATACCCTCTCCAGCATTTGTTACTTACTGACTTGTTAATGATGGCCATTCTGACAGGTGTGAGATGGTACTTCATTGTAGTTTTGATTTGCATTTCTCTAATAATTAGTAATATTGAGCATTTTTTTTTATGTGCTTGTTGGCTATCTGTATATCTTCTTTGGAGAAATGTCTATTCAGGCCTTTGCCCATTTGTCAATTGGGTTGTTGGCTTTTTTGCTGTTGAGTTGTATAAGTAGTTTGTATACTTTAGAGATTAAGCCCTTGTCAGTTGCATCATTTGAAATTATTTTCTCCCATTCCATAGATTGTCTCTCTTTTTTTTTTTTTTATGGTTTCCTTTGCTGTGCAAAACTTGTCAGTTTGATTAGGTCCCATTGGTTTATTTTTGCTTTTATTTCTGTTGCTTTGGGAGAATGACCTAAGAAAACATTTGTAAGGTTAATGTCAGAGAATGTTTTGCCTATGTTCTCGTCTAGGAATTTGATAGTATCTTGTCTTACATTTAAGTCTTTAACCCATTTTGAGTTTATTTTTGTGCACGGTGTGACGGTATGTTCCCATTTCATCGATTTACATGAGGCTGTCCGGTTTTCCCAGCATCACTTGCTGAAAAGACTATATTTTCCCCATTTTATATTCTTGCCTTCTTTATCAAAAATTAATTGACTGTAGGTGTCTGGGTTTATTTCTGGGTCCATTGATCTGTATGACTCTTTTGGTACCAGCAGCACACTGTCTTGATTGCTATAGCTTTGTAATATTGCCTGAAGTCTGGAAGAGTTATACCTCCTGCTTGGTTTTTGTTCCTCAGGATTGCTTTGGCAATTTTGGTTCTTTTGTGGTTCCATATAAATATTTGGACTGTTCATTGTAGTTCTGTGAAAAATGTCATGGGTAATTTGATAGGGATTATATTGAATCTGTAGATTGTTTTGCACAGTATGGCCATTTTTACAATATTAATTCTTCCAAATCAGGAGCATGGATTTCTTTGAATTCTCTTTAATTTCCTTGATGAATGTTTTATAGTTCTCAGCATATAAGACTTTCATCTCTTTGGTCAGGTTTATTCCCAGGTTTTAATTTTTTTAGTGCAATTTTAAAAGGTATTTTATTTTTATATTCCTGTTCTAATATTTCACTGTTAGTATACAGAAATGCAACAGATTTCTGAATGTTAATCTTATATCCTGCTACTTTGCTGAATTCATTGATCAGTTCAAGTAGTTTTTGTTTGGAGTGCTTAGGATTTTCTATATATAGGATTGTGTCATGTGCATATAGTGACAATTTTACCTCTTCTCTTCCTATTTGGATGACTTTTATTTCTTTTGTTTGTCTGATTGCTGTGGCTAGGACTTCCAATACTATGTTGAATAAAAATGGTAAAAGTGGGCATCCTTGTCTTGTTCCAGATTTTAGTGGGCAGGCTTTCAGCTTTTCTCCATTGAGTATTATATTTGCTGTGGGTTTGTCATAAATGGCTTTTATTATGTTAAGGTATGTTCCCTCTCTACCCACTTTGGTAAGAGTTTTGATCATGTATGGATGTTGGACTTTGTGAAATGCTTTTTCTGCATCTACTGAGATGATCATGTGGTTTTCGACTTTTGTTAATGTGGTGTACGTACGAGGTTGATTGATTTGCAAGTGTTGAACCACCCTTGTGAATCTGGGATGAATCCCACTTTGGTTGTGGTATATGATCTTTTTTGTATGTTGTTGGATTTGGTTGGCTAAAATTTTGTTGAGAATTTTTGTGCCTATATTCATCAAATTATTGGCCTATAATTTTATTTTTTGTTGGTATCATTGTCTGGTTTTGGTATTAGGGTGATGGTCTTTGGGTATGTCTTTGGAAGTGTTCCTTCTTCTTCAACCTTTTGGAAAAGTTTAAGAAGGATGGGTATAAGTTCTTTGTATGTATGGTAGAATTCATCTGTGAAGCCATCTGGTCCTGGACTTTGTAGGGAGTATTTTTATTACACATTCAATTTCATTTCTATTGATGGGTCTGTTCAATTGATCCATTTCTTCTTGATTCAGTTTTGGTAGGCTGTAAGTCTCTAGAAAGTTGTTCATTTCTTCTAGGTTGTCAAATTTGTTGGCATATATTTGTTCATAGTATTCTCTTCCAGTTTTTTGTATTTCTACAGTATCCATTGAGATTTCTCCTTTTTTCATTTCTTATTTTGTTTATTTGGGTTTTTTCCCTCCTCTTCTTGGTGAGTCTGGCCAGAGAGTTGTCACTTTTGTTTACCCTTTCAAAGAATCAGCTCTTGCTTTTCTTGATTTTTTCTACTGTTTTTTGAGTCTCTATTTTATTGATTTCCTCTCTGATCTTTATGATTTCCTTCCTCTGCCGACTTAAGGTTTTTTTGTTCTTCTTTTTCTAATTCATTTAGGTGGTGGGTTAAGTTCTCAATTCGAGATTTTTCTTGTTTTTTGAAGAAGGCCTTTATCACTATGAACTTCCTTCTAAGCACTGCTTTTGTGGCATCCCATAGATTTTAAGTAGTTGTGTCTTCATTATCATTTGTCTCAAGGTATTTTTTAAATTTCCTTTTTGATCTCCTCGTTGACCTCTTGGTTTTTTAGTAGCATGTTGTTTAATTTCTCATTTCTTTTCCTGTGGTTGATTTCTAGTTTCATGCCATTGTGGTCAGAGAAGATACTTGAAATAATTTCTTTCTTTTTTTTTTTTTTTTGTCTTTTTTTTTTTGCCTTTTCTAGGGCCGCTCCCATGGCATATGGAGGTTCCCAGGCTAGGGGTCTAATCCAAGCCGTACCTGCCAGCCTATGCCACAGCCACAGCAACGCAGGATCTGAACCGCATCTGCGACCTACACGACAGCTCACAGCAACGCTGGATCCTTAACCCACTGAGCAAGGCCAGGGATCGAATCCACAATCTCATGATTCCTAGTCAGATTTGTTAACCACTGAGTCATGACGGGAACTCCTGAAATAATTTCTATACTCAAATTTGTTGAGCTTAGTTTTGTGCCCCAGTATGTGGTCAATCCTTGAGAATGTTCCATATGCACTTGAAAATAATGTATATTCTGATTTTTTTTGGATTGTCCTGAAAATGTCAATTAAGTAACTTTTCTATTGTGTCATTTAAGATTTCTGTTGCTTTACTGATTTTCTGTCTAAAGGATCTGTCCATTGATGTGAATGGGGTGTTAAAGTCTCTTACTATTATTGCATTCCCATCAATTCCTCCTTTTATGTGTGTTAGTATTTGTTGTATGTATCTGGGTACTCCTATATTAGGGGCATATATATTGACAATTGTAATATCCTCTTCTTAAACGAATCTTTTTATCATTAAATAGTGTCCTTCTTTGTCCTTCTATATGGCCTTCATTTTGTCTGATATGAGTATTTCAACTCCTGCCTTCCTGTCTTTTCCATTGGCATAAATTATCTATTCCAATCCCCTCATTTTCCATTTATATGTGTCCTTTGCTCTAAGGTGAATCTCTTGTAGACAGCATATTGTAGGCTCTTGCTTTTTTATCCAATCTGCCACTTATGTCTTTTGATTGCAGCATTCAGTCCATTGCCATTTAAGGTAATTATTGATAAATATGTATTTATTGCCATTTTAAACCTTGTTTTCCCATTGATTCTATGTTCTTTCTTTGTTTCTTTCTTTGGTTGGATGATTTCCATTTATTTTATGCTTGAGTACTTTTCTTTTTAGTTTTTGTGAATGTAATGTTTGGTTTTGTTTTGTGGCTGCCCTGTTTTTCGAATAATGTTAACCCCTTTCTCTATCTGCTTGCTTTAGCCTGATAATCATATAGGCTCAAACACATTATTCAAAAAAATAGTCTAGATTTCCATACTTTCCTTCCCTATATTCTATGATTTTGAAATCCTTTTTTAACATTTTCATGTTTTGTTCTTTAGCTATTCCTTGTGTTTATTGTCACTTTTACAATAGGGTTTTTTTTTTTTTTTCTTTTAGATCTGTTTACTGACTTACTTAAGTCATTGCTTTCCAATTTTGATTTCCTCCATCCTATTTCTTCTTAATTCTTATTTATTTAGAGAGGCTCTTTTAGTATTTCTTTTAGAATAGGTTTAGTATTGCCGTACTCTTTTAGTTTTTGTTTCTTAAAGAAATTCTTTATTTCTCCTTTTATTTTAAATGATATTCTTGCTGGCTAGAGTATTCTAGGCTGCAAATTTTTCCCTTTTATAACTTTGAATATATCTTGGCACTCTTTTCTGACTGTAGTGTTTCTGTAGAGAAATCAGCTGAAAGCCTTATGGTGATTCCCTTATAATTAACACTTTGTTTTTCTCTTGCTGCCTTTAGAATCCTCTCTTTAACTTTTGCCATTTTTATTATAATATGTCTTGGTGTGGGCCTGTTTGGATTCAACTTGTTTGGGATCCTCTGTGCTTCCTGTATCTTGATATCAGTTTCCTTTAGATTTGGAAAGTTTTTGGATATAATTTCTTCAAATATATTTTCAATCCCCTTTTGTTTTTCTTCTCTTTCTGGAATACCTATTATGCTTAGATTGGCCCACTTTATATTATCCCATAGATCTCTTATATTGCTTTCATGTTCTTTCATGTTCTGTTTGCTGTCCTGATTGGGTGATTTCTATTATTCTATTTTCCAAGTCACTAAGTAATTCCTCTGCATTATTCATTCTGCTCTTTAGTGCCTTTAACTCAGATCATGTCTCTGCAAATGAATTTTCTAATTTTTCTTGGTTCTTCCTTATGTTTTCTAGTTCCTTTCTAAAGTAATGTTCAGTACTGTTTATATCCACTCTTAATTCCTTCATATTCACACTTAATTCTTTTAGTATTTTCACTGTCTCCCTTTTGAACTTAATGTCTGCTAGCCTGCAGAGGTCTGTTTCATTGTTTGCTGCTTCAGTTGAATTCTCCTGTTCTTTTAACTGAGAATGGCTCCTGAGCTTCTCCATTTTGCTTATATTTTTCTTTTTCTGTGAGTTTATGGAAACCAACTACTGTAGTCTTGGAGGACTATTTCTATTCAAGAGCACCCCTTTGTACTTTGTGAGGGGTTACTATTTATTTTTGGCATGGGAGTTTGGATATTTGCTGTCTCTTTCTTAGGTGTGAGAAGGTTGTTATTCCCAGGGTGCTGAATGTGCTTTCAGGGAGAAGGAGACAATAGGTAGGGCTAGTAGTCAGTACCTGGTTGCTGGGTTCTTGACAGTAGCAAGGACCTGCAGGAAGGTGGTGCAGGCTACTCCTAGTTGCAGGGCCCTGGGAAGTGGTAATGAGTCTCAGGCAGATTTAGGCAGTGCCCAGAGCATTTGTCAGTGGCAGTGACAGGGTGTTCGAGCTCCCAGGAGAGTGAGAGCAACAACAGGTGGTGTTTGGTCACAATGCCCTCTTTGTGGTGCCCTCTGAGGTGATTGGGGCTGCAAGTGGTGCCTGTTTATGGACTCCTAGTGGTGGCAGGCCACTCCCACCTCTGGAGGCAGAGATAATTATGGTGGTTGGCCCCTGTTTCTGTAGACCATGCAAGAAGCACCTGGTCCTGCTTAGCCCATGCGGGAGGTGCTGTACAGGCTGCTTCTAGTTGCAGGGTCCTGGGAAGTGACAGTGATCAAGAATGTGTTGGCACTGCCTGGAGTGTTTGGCATTGGCAGCAGCAGGCAGGTGTTTTCCCAGGGGAGTGGGAGCATCAACATGTGGTGCTCAGTTGCAGTGCCCTCTTTTTTGCCAACCTCTGAGGTGACTGGGGCCACAGATGGAGCCTGTTCACAGACCCCTAGTGGTGGTGGGCCATGCCCCCATCTGGTTTCTGAGATGACTGCTCTGGTTTGTTCCCACCACCTGTAGTTCATACAAGAGGTGCCATGTCATGCTTAGCCCCCCAATGCCCTTAACCCACGCAAGAGGTGCTCAGCCACCCATAGCCCATACAAGAGGCACCCAGTCTCCTCCCGTGGCCCAGGCTGGCCTCTCACCACCCATAGCCTACATCAGAGGTGCCCCACCCTCTGAGAGCCTGCACATGCACAGGGAAAGAGATTTCTTTTGTGGCCCATCCTTCCTCCTCTCACCTTCCTCTACAATGGAGCCTTGCTTCTCCAGTGGGCCCAGACCTCCTCCTGGATTCACTCTGCTGTGGCATTCTGCTCCCCAACCTGTGAACATTGCTCCCTAGCCTCTCAGGCTGTCTCCACACAGCCAACCCTCATCATCCTCCCAAAACTGACCTCCAGAGACTGAGTCTCAGTGCCCAACCCCCACATGAGTCTTTCATGCTGTGGTGTCTGGGGCAGTGGTGCAGATGATCTGTGCAACCCTCACTCTGCTTTGCCCTTCTTAGTCCAGTTTCTGTGCTTTTTCTTGGCAACTTTGAGGTCCCTCCATCTTGGCTGATCTCCCCATCAGTTAGGTGGCTTCCCAGGGTGTGGGTTGCTTTTCTCTTTCACAGCTCCCGCTCAGGAGTGCTAGTCCCGTCTTTATTCCTTTTCTCCCTCTCCCTCTCTTTCTCTCTTCTTTCATTCTACCCAGTTATGTGGAGGGTTTATTGTCCTTTTGGGAGGTTTAAGTTCTTCTGCCAGTGTTGAATAGATGTTCTGTGCAAATCGTTCTACCTGTAGATGTGGTTTTTTGATGTGTTTGTGGCGGAAGGTGAGTGCAATGTCTTACTCCTCTGCAATCTTGATCCTTTGTCCATTTAGGAGCTTTTTGTTGGTGTTTTTCAACTTGAAATGGCCCCCAAGTGTAGTGCTGATGTGCTGTCTGATGGTCATGAGCGCAGGAAGGATGTGATGTGCCAAAGGAGAAAGTACATGTATTACATGAGCTTGTTCAGGCCTGAGTTACGGCACTGTTGGCCATGCAGTCAATGTTATTGCATCAACAGTATCTAGCGAATGTGCTATTTTTGAACAGAAACCCACAGAAAACAAAGCTGTGTACTGATAGGCTGAAGCAGATGCTATATGCTTCCCAGAGGGGCAGTGATTCAGCTTCACTGACTCAGTGCTGGCAGTAACTTTACAGACTGTAACTACTGTCAAGGAATAGAATCAACTGTACGTAGCACTTTCTTCTCCTACTATCCATTCCACTTCCCCTTGCCTTTGGCCAGTGTCTTCACCAGTCAAGGTTCTTTCCCTGGAGGTGTGAACTAAACCATCCCACCTGAGGGAGGTAAGCCCCTTGTGTTCCTGTCTATGTTTGTTGGGTTGCTGTTTTTCTTCACTGACCTCTGCTACAGGACATCCCTTTGATTCCCTGGACCCAGTCATACTCCTCCCTGTCCTTGCTGGGTTATAAAAACCTAAGTTTCCCCTTGGAAATAGGATTAAGAAACCCAACTTTGAAAGTCTCCCCACCTTGGCCTGTGGGCTCAGTGGCACAAGGAATTCAAGACAGTCAGGTGGTGATCAAGGTGACTTCCAATTTCATGGAACCATGGCTGTGTCTTCTCTGCAGCAGAGATCCTTTGAGGA
Source organism: Sus scrofa (assembly GCF_054392235.1). Taxonomy (NCBI): domain Eukaryota; kingdom Metazoa; phylum Chordata; class Mammalia; order Artiodactyla; family Suidae; genus Sus; species Sus scrofa. The sequence continues at coordinate 160,614,548 of NC_139383.1, read as the reverse complement.
GCATTTACATGGAACGTTCAAAGCATTCTCTCATCCTGTGCCCTTGCAAGAGCCTCATCCATGTACTCTTTCCCAAATCTCCAAATCACCCATCCTCTGATCTGCTCTCTTAAAATCAGTGATACCACATAGCCTTGAGCCACTGCCCATGAATTAGAGGAGATCCATACCTCTGGGTATTTCTCTCCCATGCAAAGTGGAAAATCAGAACAACTTCCCCTGGGCATTCTGCTCACTAGGAGGAATTCCTTTTACCTTTGATGCTCAGGGCCTTCCCTGAGTGTGGCTGTAATGGAATAGCTGTCCCTCCTGAGCTCAATGAATGTCAGCCCACATACACTAAAAGGTAGTCAGTCATCCAACCAAGAAATGGGCCACCTGCAGCTACTGCAGCTACTACGGCTAGCACATTAAATCCCGGGTCCTAGAGAACTGCACCTATACAAATAAATTTGCTGGGTCCCATCCAAAGTTATGTTCTGTCCTCTAGGTAACACCCTTAGAATCTATTCCCACACAAATTTCCTAGAGTTAGAAATCAGCAAACTTGTTTGTTGCAGAAGTTGTCTGCTCAGGAAGCAAAATTTGAAATTCTTCTCCCTGCCCCACCCTACCAGAGGATGCTGGGACCACTGTGGTCATAGGTCTGGAGGCAAAGGCAGGTGGTGAGAATGGACTTCAGTACACAGTCCTTACAGAGGAAAGCCTACTTTCCTCAGACAGGGAAAAATCTAGCAAGACAGGGTGGAGGAATTGGGGGTAGGGCTCTTCAAGGTACTTAGCAAAGTCCACTAAGTGTCCTTCCCAAATCCCTAGGTCCCACCTCTTCCCTCCAATGTCACAAATTTAATATAAGAGATTTAGTACATTTGTTGTTTCTGCAGCCCACACAATTAGATAGTGGGCCTGATCCTCAGCCATGCCTGCCTTGTGGCTGCAAGAAATGAATGATTGCTTAAGGCTAACCTCTGGATGTAATAGTGCCTAATTCAAGACTCCCAGCTGCGAACCTACCACTGTCATTTTGGAAACTCTATAGCACCACCCTCGCGATCATTATACTTGGCGCATCAACAGAACACAGTCTCTAGGTAGCATCCCAAAGCCTTGAACTGACCAGCATCCCAGCTCAAACAACAGGTGATGGTTTGGGCAGTCACAACACAAATCCATGTCCTAGTTGACCAATTCCCCTCCTCCACCTGCAGGAAGGGCACCACTGTGTGCTCAAACAAGGAAGCAGCCTAGTCCCATAATCCCATCTTGAAGATCTGACTCTGGCACTAATTCTGGTACAAAGAACTTGATCAGTCAGGGGCCAGTCTGAAAAACAGATCATTTAAAATGTAAAAATAGAGGGAATCGAATGAAAGGAAGTGGTTGTACAGGTGATGAGAAGGCAGAGACACCAAATCAAGGACCCAGCTAGAGGTGAGCCGCACAAGAAGACATCACCATGCTGAGTGGACGGACAAGTAAGGAAGTAGGCTTCCTGGAGCCCAGGGAGGTGGGAAACACGGCAGGCCCGCCTGACAGGAGCTGGTACCATAGAGAAAGTGCAGCTACTACCTGAGACACCACAGAAAAAACAGGGAGGGAAACCTCTGCCACTTTTCCCTTCCTCCTGCTCAGCTCATCTCTGACCTCTGTCTCCACTGGCTGAATTGGCCATTCTGAGAATCTGGGAAAGGGAGCCTGCCAGGATCAAGTGAATCAGAGTTGAGCATGGGGTAAGTGAGGAATAAGTCTGATAACTACCAAGGACCAGCACCCTGCATGGCAGGCTTGGGATGAGTAGAACCCAAGTATGCAAAGTGGATTGTGCTCAAAAGGATGCACTCTGGCATGCAATGACCGCAAAGACTTGGGGCAATGCTTCTGAATGAACTCTCATGACTGATAAATAGAACTATGGAATGTGAATAAACAAGGATGATGCAGGAAAAAACTGAACAAGCAAATATTTATGCAGATAAGGAGTTCATGATCCCCAGTGCAATGTTCTGGGCACATCGGATCCCTTTAACTTACAACGTAGATAAGTGTGGACTTGCTCTGGGTAGAGCTGGAAGAGGGCTGGCCACCTCACCCATTCACCCTCAAGTTCACAGGTATATTCAGAACTATTCAGAAGTAAACACAGCCCACAGATCTCAAACAGCTGTTTTTCAACTGGTACATATCATTTCAAGAAACATCAAGTATCTCAAAAAATGTCAAACCGTCACTACAGCTGGAGGCTAGAATATTGGAGGTCAAATTTATAAAGCTTCAAGAGATCTTAGAGGTGACCTCCTCTCATAAGGAGCCACCTGCAAGCACACACTATCAATTGTCAGAAGAGCTCTGGATTGTTACATTCAAAAGCAGACACAGTGTTGTAATTTCTGATTTTTAAAGTTACCATTTCTTCCCTTTTTCAAAGGAGACCTGCCAATCATGTCTTCCTTAAACTGGCTCTTGTGCTCCAAGATGTGGCCATAACCATTTATTACTTAATAATTGAAGCAATCTGCACCCAAAGTAGTTGGGTGATTGTGCTGAAGGTCACACAGTCAAAGCAAATCCCACCTCTCCCAACTCCTAATCTGGTGCTTCCTTGTACTTCAGCCAGTGGAGGTTGCCAAGAACCAGAAATGTACTCTTGCTCACAGGAGATTAAAATGAGGCAACAGCCATCTGGCCAGCCCTTGAAGTGAGTCGGTCCTGGGAACAATTGCACCAGCCCAACCTGTGTTGCAAAATGCCTTGAAATACCAATCACGATTGTAACAGACTGTACTTTAAATGAAAACTTTGTTTGAGAGAAGGCCAGACCAGGGCGAACCCTGGCTCTCCTTTGGGAGGAAAGCACACAATATTTCGAACTTGAAATGGCATGTACATTTATTTATCTTTTGTCCATGTATTCTGGGCTCTCCTGGACCATGGGGCAAACCTCTGTGAAAGCAGGGATCCCAAGCTACTTCCCGTCCTTCCTGCACCTGCCCTCCACCTGCACTAGGTGCTCATGGCTCTGTCTCAAGTAACAGGTGGTTTCACCACACAGCACTTGAAAAATGCTTGCTCAATAAGCGAATGCACAAATGAGAAAAAGGCGATCACCAATAACCACTTTCTAGAGACAGACAATTCCTATGGCTGTAATGATGATGTGTCACATGTACACATTTTGCTAGTATCTTCCTTTAACCAGGCAATATTTGTGAATAGTGACAAATTAGGTTAAGAGTCCTTGATATCAATTTCTAATAAACTAAGAGCTGACAAGTGTAATTCCTAAAATATTTGTTGGGAGAATATTTACAGATGGTTTGTTAGTATCATGTAGTAACATTATACAGCATTACATGTTAGCACTAGCTAAAGTGCTAACATGAACAGTCTTGTTTTTAACTCAGAAATTTTCTTAAGTAGTTAGTATGTACTTTAATATCTTGTTTTTTTAATTTATTACAATTTTATCAAGGATGACTTATTTAGAATATTTCTGAAAAGGAAAATGAAAAGATAAACCTGTGAGCATTAGCACAGACACATTTGATGGAACCTGAGTTCATGAACTTGGGTTGTTGCTGGAGAAGACTATGTGTCTCAAATGAGAGGTCCCCAGAGGTCGACCCTGGGACAAGCCTATATGCTCTAGTAGTGTACATGGGAAGTGAGACAGGGAAGGGAGGATAGGCCATGAAGGTTGTCATGGTGAGGCAGGGACATGGTCCCAAGCAAAGGGACTCCGTGAGGATGCAGAGCGTAGGTCAACACTGCCCCCTGGAGAGGGGAGGGCTGGTATTTGCCCATCCACTCCTGCCCTCACTGACTGAGTCATCCTAGAACATTGCCTCCCTGGTACTTGGAGCCTACTCACCAGCAGGCCATCCGTGTTCCAAGGTAGAGCCAGAGAACATCTTTGTTTGGACAGAGGGATGTAAGAAGCCAGCAGCTCCAAGGAGAACTAGCCTAAGATAATCCCAGGTAGGCTGAGAGGACATGTGTCAGACACAGGCAGCATCTGCTCTGCCCTCTGCCCTCAAGAGGTGTGGGAACTCTGGGGCACCAACACGGACTTAGGCGTCATTGAGGTTTTCTCCCAGGCAAATATCAGCTGCAGTGCCCAGTCATTCTCTAGAACTTTAGGCCCTGCCCAAGCTTCCCTGGGTGGTGCTGGCCACCCCAACTGCAGTGTGGTGTAGAGTGGTCCAGTGATGTGTTGTTGAAATACTACACATTTATTAATGAAAACCATGCACCCAGTTACATATGCTTCTTTATCAGAATGGCTATTTTGGGAACAAATACATTAAGAACTAGAACACTAAAAGAAGCAGCTTACTCTTAAGAAACAAAACAAGGAAAGTTAATCATTAACTACTCTTTAAAATAATGTCATATGTGCTAGAAAACATACCTTTTAGCCCACCAGTTGGCAGCTCACATTCTAAGTGAGAATAGCAGTTTGCACCCTTTGGCACCACAGGAAAACTTAGAGAAGAGGAGAGGGCCTGGGCTGGGCTCGGCTGGGAAGGACAGAGACACGTGGAGGGGTCAAGAGTGAGGTAGCTCCTGCAGATATACATGCAGCAGGCACGGCAAACCCGGTCCAGCCCCTGCACCTCAGGGGCTCACAGGACACACTGCATCCATTGTGAGAAATGCTCCAACCCCTTCCCATCACCACACCCAGTAAGGGTGCCCTCTGTGTTCTGAATTTGCCAGCTGACCCACTGATACCCTTTATAATGTATTTCCCCCCAGGACAACATAGCACCTAGGATCTACATCCATTTGCCACATCTCTTTAGTCACCTTTAGTCTGGAACATTCCCACAGCTTTGCTTTTATTTTTTATGACACTGCATTTCTGAAGAATAATTTCCCCCTTCTGTTAAACAGAATTGCTCTCATTTAGGGTTTGATGCCTTCCTGGCCAGTAAGCCAGGTAAGCAAAGCTCTGTCCTTAGTGCATCCTGGGGGCAGACATATAGTGTCCATCAGCCTCTCGCTTGATGGTAATGCCCATCAAGGCATCGCCCAGTTTCTTCACTGTGTGGTTCTACTGCAGCCCTTGCCATGAGTAAGCAAGCTCTGGGGAGACACACATAGGTCCAGCACATATGCAGATCCTCATAAGATATTCCCCTTGGACTTAGCATTCATAAAGGATTCTTGCCTGAATAAGTCTTTGTTTTGATGGCTGCTCACGACTGCCCATCTCTGTCACCTCCGTGCATTACCAGCCAGGACTTGGTGTTCCTGTAACAGGGCCCTTCTTTCTCTCCCACTTATTTAATGTAATTATCATTATGGACTCAAGGATTCCTTTTTTTCCCTATGGTTTATATACCATTGCTTTATTTGTTTGGATGCTGAAATTGGGCCACATTTGGCCAATGAGTGTCCCATCAAGCTGGTTTCTGTGTCCTTCCAACAGGCCTTATCTTTTTTTTATTAATTACTCTTATTTTGCAGCATAAGGTACCCCACACTCATGGACCTACACTGTCCTAGCCCTGAAATCAGCCATTTCCCCAAGGGGTCCTGGCTCTTTTTGGTGGAAATAGCATTAGACATCAAGGTCCAGGTACAAGTGTTCTCATTGCTGCTGAGGTAGGCTTGCTTCCAGGCCTTTTGGCGGACACAGCATTCAACAATGTATTGACTGACTGAACAAATTAGTGCATTTCTATCATGGGGGTGATATTTCCAAGAATCTATTTCCAAGGATCAGTTTTTATCAGAACCAGCATTATCAAACAAGGTCTCTTACTAGAACAAAGAGTCCTAGAGTTCAGGCCAAGAGAAGAAAATCAATATGGACACTATGATAAAGGCCTGGGCTCATGGTGCAAAAGGGCACTGCTCTGAGCTGGAGCTATCAGGACTGAGAGTCACACTCAGAGAGAGCTTTCAAAATCTGATCCCAAGCACAGGTCACTTGGATTTTTATCTTTCCCATGGCTTTGGACAGCAAGCTTCCAAGTTATTTTAACTAGAAAATAGAGCAGTGAACTCCCGCAGAAATCACAGGGAGCTACTTGAATGCCTCATCTGTCATTGTGTTGATGAAGTGAATCCAAGGAGCACGCACACAGATCTTTGGCAGCATTGGCACCAAGGAGTATTGTAGCCCATGTGCTCTTTTTCAACACTGTACAATGAAAAACTGCGCACACACACAATTATGAAAGAACCTGTGTGGCTTCACCTACCAGCCTTATTTTATCTACCACCCCCTGCATCCCCACACTTTTTGGCAAGAAAATTTTAAGACCAATTATAAATGTATTTCAATAAGCATCTCCAACAGTAAGGATAATACCATTATCACCTCTGACAAAATGAAAAGCAATAGTCCAATTACCTCATATCATCTAACATTCAACTTAATGGATATATCCTTTAAGAGTATTTTAACCCACAATAGTTCCCCCTCTTTTTAAATCCCATTTACTTATTGACGAAACTGGGTTCTTAGAGAATTTCCTTCATCCTGGTGGTGGCTGATTGTCAAATTAGCTCTTAATATGTAAGGAACGTTTCACTCAGAGAAATTATCCAGTAACCCAGGGAGTAGTAAACCCGGTGATGGGATGATAAGAACTATGAGAGAAAGGGCATTTTCCTGGGTGCCATTTAGCAGGTGACAAAACTCCAAAGGAAGAGACGAAAAGAATTATCACACAGGTTTGGCTGAAAGAAGATGGCCCCTGCAGGGAGTTGACAGCTGGGCACAGATTAGCTGGTATACATTTATGCCAGGAAAACCAAGGTCCTTTTTTTCAAGGTTGTGGAAGCAATGTGTTAGCACAAGGCTTCCACTATGTGGCTGCCAGCCTTCATTTCTGATGGACCTGGTGGTTCATCTTACAGAAAGTATCAGCTTCAAATCATTCTTATCATTAACAAACAAAAACACACCTCAGTTCATTCTATAGCCTTTCAAAGAAAACTAAATGCTTCTTAAAATTGCCTGTTTATGTTTTTGTTTAAATGACATGTTTAGTTTAATCTTTTTTGTTTAAATACATGTATATGTTTTGAGGTGAAGATCCACAGGCACCTACAACAACCTACAACCTACAAAAGTCCTCTCTTGTATATGATTTCAACATAAATTAGCACACAAGTGTAGCTCCAACATCCCTGCAACTTAAAAATCATATATCTGCCTTACCCAGACTGACGTGAAATCTACAGGCCACCAGTGCTTAGAGAGTTTGTACGATGCTCCCATCCTAGAAGGTGGCGCATCACTGTCCCTTTACGTGTGCAGGAGAAATGCTGAGCATCTATAAGCCAGAATGGAGGGAAGCTTGTCAGGGAGAAGTGTAGAGATGCTGGGCACCAGAGGGGAAAACAATGCAGAAAGCAGAGCAGGACCCAGAAGTCTGCACCTGTATGAAGCCAAGGCAAAGACAAGAGTCAGAGATGTGTGGGTCCTCCGAGCTAACATGTAAAGCGAAGTGACCTTATGCAAGTCACTGAGCTTTGCTGAATTTCAACTTCCTTCTCTGTAAATGAGATACTGACTTGGCTTGCAGGGCTGCTGTGAGGATCAAATGAAATGATGGAGGCATGAGGCTTATGGGTAGGTAATTGACACCTGCTACTGTCAGGCACAGAAAGCGCAGAAGAAACGCTGGATGCTGACAAAGGGCTTGCATTCCTTGGGGGAATGTCCAGGCTCCCACTTCCTCCCAGGCTTTCCAGAGTGACAAGCGCACTTCAGAGGCAGGCTCAGTGGGGATGCCATTCCTGCAGGGGGCAGAGGGGACACACCGCAGGGCAGCCCTGTCACAGGTTATCAGGGGCTTAGAGGACAATTGTCATGTGGGTTTGTTTGAACTGCAGACTAACAGGAAGGAAGATTGTGGTTCACCTAAGTAGCTCCTCCACCAGCTGTTCATGGAGGAAACTGACTTTTACGCTCTGCTCTGTGAACAGATGTGGAGAAAATGAAGATGACCAAAGGGAACATCTGTGGTATTGGAGGGAAGGTGAGATAAGGGGCCAGTGAGATTCCTGGCGTCGACTGGAGTAAGGAGGTGGTGGGGATGGATAACTTCTTATGCAGATGAGAACTGAGTGTGTGCTTGTCCACTGGTGCACGTGGCCAGAGGCTGTTATAGAGTGGAGATGGCTCTCAATTAGGGAAAGCACACCGCTCCATAGACTCACTGCCCCAAACACAGGCAGAAATGAGCAAGGAGGCTCTGGGAGCTGCACATGAAAAATGCTGTGTAGTAAAGTGACCAAATTCTGCACCAGAGGCTTTGTAAGCTACTCACCAGCCCTGCAAAGGGCACCTGCTCTGAACCAGAGTTCATGACAATGTGTGAGCAAGGATTGTATCAAGGTCTAAATGACAGAGCAGAAATCAAGAGTAAACAACCACCACGCTGATAAGAAACGGCAAAAATCAAACAGGCATGCAGTCACTGCCAGATGCTTTCCGCCAATCCTGTTTAACCTGAATGCACTTGAATGCCCAGCTGAGTTCAGCAGAGTGGCTAAAAGGAGCTAGCCCCTCAGTCCATACCTGTGACTTTCATCCTACGTTCATTGTGGATGACTACAGATTCATTACTTTAGCATGGATTCTGGTGGAAGAGTCTTCCCAAAACCCTATAGGTTTTTCCATGTTAGCAGACAACACTGAAACATAATTAAAAGATGTAATTATTTTTGGAATAAAACAATTTATATTCATATGTAGGAAACATGAGTTAGAGGTTCTCAATGTTATCAGACCTCATATTGATCCTTTGAAAACTAATATTTCGTAAAGCCATCTTAATTGGAAATAAGATTCCTAAATGATATCACTTATACACACCTTTGAAAAGAATCATCCTAACAACCTAAATCTAATATAAAGGAAAAATAAAATGAAAGCAATTCATAATTAAATAATAATTTCCACATGTAAATGTTTCAGTACAGTAATTAGCCAGAAGACAAAAAGGGCCCCTTCCCCACATTTCCAAAATACCCCCAGGAGGCAGTACTACCTCCACCAAGAAGCACTAGGGCTGCACTCTGTGACCAGGGCCACAAACTGGACCACTGAGACCTCCAATCCAGGAAAGCTCATCCATGGGATGCAGAGGTCTCTAGCCAACAGATAGCAGAGCCCAAATGCCCTCTCATCATCTGTGCTAGAGAGCGCAAAGCCTATCAGCCAGCCAGAGGTGAAAAGATGGGGTGGGAACCCTCACTGGGGAAATGAGGGTGTGAAAAGAGAGAACAGGGCAGAAGCAGGGAGACACTCGTCCCTGGAGCCGGCTCTGATCCTGCTGGCTGCCTGCACCAGGTCCACTCCTGAACACCATTCACCTGCACTCTCCTCCCTTTTCTTTAAGATGCTCTGACTCAACTCTGCGCCCTTAAATCAACACGGTCAAAATTTCAGAGTGAAAAGGAAGTTTTGATGAGGTCGGTTTGTTATCATTTACTCCTTTGCTGGCGCTAGAAGTGATTTAATGGGGAGGGGAGCCCCAGCTGTGAGGAGCTACAATTGCTAATTCTTTGTCAATCACTAACACAGTACAGAGCCTTCAGTAAAAACACACAGCATCGCATCCATCACAAACACCCCTTCCTCCAAGTAGACTGGAAACCTAGTCAGTTGACTACTAGTGACTTTAGGGTTGGAGCTGTTTGACATCCACCTGTCCATACACCTGTGCAGAGCAGGTGCCCACAGTCCTGCCTGACTCTGCCCGTTAGCCTCAAGGCACCTCTTGGCCAAGCTCTTCCCCCAGCAGGTGCTGAGTCATTTGCACAGGAACTGCCAGGCAAGTAAGAAGCTTTCAACTCAGAAAGAACAGCAGAGCCTAGTGAAACCACCTGTGGCCCAAACCATCCTTGATGAAAAGATGTTAGCAGTGTAGACATGTAGGATTTCATTCTGGGCTACATTCTGTTGATAAGCTAAACTTTAGAAACAAAGACTTGACTGAAATAAAAAGGTATTTATTTGGCATTTGCTAGAATTGCAGCCTGGGATACACAGATTCAAAAAGCATTTGAATTATGTTCTGGCACAAACACAAAAATGTGGGAAGTTTATAAAGGCAAAACCCACAAGACTACAGTTACTCACATGAATTGTTTATCAAAAATTATCATTATTTTCTTCTTTCTGATGGCTGAATAGAATTCCATTGTGTATACATACCACATCTTCCTAATCCAATCATCTGTCGATGGACATTTGGGTTGGTTCCATGTCTTGGCTATTGTGAACAGAGCTGCAATGAGCATGCGGGTGCATGTGTCTTTTTCAAGGAAGGTTTTGTCTGGATATATGCCCAGGAGTGGGATTGCTGGGTCATATGGTAGTTCTATGTATAGTTTTCTAAGGGACCTCCATACTGTTCTCCATAGTGGTTGTACCAGCTTACATTCACACTAACAATGCAAGAGGGTTTCCTTTTCTCCACACCCCCTTCAGCATTTGTTATTTGTGGACTTATTTTTTTTTTTTATTTTTTATTTTCCCACTGTACAGCAAGGGGGTCAGGTCATCCTTAGATGTATACATTGCAGTTACAGTTTTTTCCCCCACCCTTTCTTCTGTTGCGACATGAGTATCTAGACATAGTTCTCAATGCTATTCAGCAGGATCTCATTATAAATCTATTCTAGGTTGTGTCTGATAAGCCCAAGCTCCCGATCCCTCCCACTCCCTCCCCCTCCCATCAGGCAACCACAAGTCTCTTCTCCAAGTCCATGATTTTCTTTTCTGAGGAGATGTTCATTTGTGCTGGATATTAGATTCCAGTTAGAAGTGATATCATATGGTATTTGTCTTTGTCTTTCTGGCTCATTTCACTCAGGATGAGATTCTCTAGTTCCATCCATGTTGCTGCAAATGGCATTATGTCATCCTTTTTTATGGCTGAGTAGTATTCCATTGTGTGTATATATATATATACCACCTCTTCCGAATCCAATCATCTGTCGATGGACATTTGGATTGTTTCCATGTCCTGGCTATTGTGAATAGGGCTGCAATGAACATGCGGGTGCATGTGTCTCTTTTAAGTAGAGCTTTGTCCGGATAGATGCCCAAGAGTGGGATTGCAGGGTCATATGGAAGTTCTATGTATAGATTTCTAAGGTATCTCCAAACTGTTCTCCACAGTGGCTGTACCAGTTTACATTCCCACCAGCAGTGCAGGAGGGTTCCCTTTTCTCCACAGCCCCTCCAGCACTTGTTATTTGTGGATTTATTAATGATGGCCATTCTGACTGATGTGAGGTGGTATCTCATGGTAGTTTTGATTTGCATTTCTCTTATAATCAGCGATGTTGAGCATTTTTTCATGTGTTTGTTGGCCATCTGTATATCTTCCTTGGAGAAATGTCTATTCAGGTCTTTTGCCCATTTTTCCATTGATTGATTGGTTTTTTTGCTGTTGAGTTGTATAAGTTGCTTGTATATTCTAGAGATTAAGCCCTTGTCAGTTGCATCATTTGAAACTATTTTCTCCCATTCTGTAAGTTGTCTTTTTGTTTTCTTTTGGGTTTCCTTTGCTGTGCAAAAGCTTTTCAGTTTGATGAGGTCCCATGGGTTTATTTTTGCTCTAGTTTCTATTGCTTTGAGAGACTGACCTGAGAAAATATTCATGATGTTGATGTCAGAGAGTGTTTTGCCTATGTTTTCTTCTAGGAGTTTGATGGTGTCCTGTCGTATATTTAAGTCTTTCAGCCATTTGGAGTTTATTTTTGTGCATGGTTATTTGTGGACTTATTAATGATAGCTATTCTGATTGGTGTGAGGTGATATCTCATAGTAGTTTTGATTTGCATTTCTCTAATAATCAGGGATGTTGAGCATTTTTTTCATGTGCTTGTTGGCCATCTGTACATCTCCCTTGGAGAAATGTCTATTCATTTGCAGCAACATGGATGGAACTAGAGACTCTCATACTGAGTGAAGTAAGTCAGAAAGAGAAAGACAAATACCACATGATATCACTTATATCTGGAATCTAATATACAGCACAAATGAACCTTTCCACAGAAAAGAAAATCATGGACTTGGAGAATAGACTTGTGGTTGCCAAGGGGGAGGGGGATGGAGTGGGAGCTTGGGGTTAATAGATGCAGACTATTGCCTTTGGAATGGATTAGTGATGAGATCCTGCTGTGTAGCACTGGGAACTATGTTTAGTCACTTATGATGGAGCATGATAATGTAAGAAAAAAAATAATGTATACATGTATATGTAACTGCATCACCATGCTGCATAGTAGGGAAAAAAATTGTATTGGGGAAATAACAATGAAAAAAAATTTTAAAAATCATCATCGGAGCTGGAAAGAAGTGAAAGTGCTTGTTAAGTTAGGATTGGCTGGGGACTGAAAAGGTTGCATAGTTTTAAAGGGAGATCTTGACACCCTAAGGCTGCAGCTGGCAGGTGTTCTGAATACAGCTGGTGATGTCCTTGGTACAGTTCACACAAAGTTCCAAGCTCTCTCTGGTGTGGAGATGTATCTGAGACCAGATCATCAATGGCCACCTGACTCCATTTCTGCATGCCTGGGCTGTGACTACTTTATTATAATTTCACATTGTCATCACTGCCAACTCCTAGTGCTTTGCAATTTGTAGAACACACATGGCACACTGACTCACTTTGGAGCCGTGCTCTCTGAAACTGAGGTCTCTTTCATGTGCCTCAACTTTCTACCTGCCTTGCTCCTGGCTACCTGGCTTTTGCAAGGACACGTAGAACCAGATGGAGCCCAAAAAGCTGGGTGACCTCCAGAACCTACCCTTAAACTGCTCTAAGTGTGCTCCTCCGCAGACAACGTCCAGATCAGCCGGCCTCTAGCAGCTCCCCTGTCACAATGCCGCTCTTCAAGGATAGACACATCAGTGGCTATTTCATTTTTATTGCTTTTCTTCCCCCCATGAGTGTATAACCAATTTCTGTCACAGTAATTTTCTGCTTTAAAAAATTAATTTTTTAAAATGCGCCCTGGGTCACATTTTCTCTGAAATTTTGGCCCAATATTAGGTTTACTAATTGACAGGGGTGGAATTATTTCTCCTCAAGTTCATGTTGAAACCCTAATCTCCAATACCTTAGAATGTAACCTTATTTGGAAGGAGGGTCATTGTAGATGTGATTGGTTAAGACGAGGTCATACTGGAATAGGGTGGGCCCAAATCCAATATGATTGACGTCCTTTTCAAATGGCCTGTGAGGACACAGAAACACTGAAGGAAAACACTGTGAAGATGAAGGCAGAGATTGGGATGATGCTTATACAAACCAAGAACACCAGCTACCAGTAAACCACTGGAAGCTGGGAGAAAGGCATGGAACAGATCTTACCTCAAGGGCCCCAGAGAGGACCAACCCTGCTGACACCTTCATCTCAGTCTTCTAGCTTTGGAACTGCAAACAATCAATTTCTGTTAAAGCCACCCAGTTTGTGGTATTTTGTTACAGAAGCCTTAGCAACCCAGTACACTTTTTTCAATTGACTCCTTTTTTTTTTTTTTTTTTTTTTTTTGCTATTTCTTGGGCCGCTCCCGCGGCATATGGAGGTTCCCAGGCTAGGGGTCGAATCGGAGCTGTAGCCACTAGCCTACACCAGAGCCACAGCAACGCGGGATCCCAGCCGCGTCTGCAACCTACACCACAGCTCACGGCAACGCCAGATCGTTAACCCACTGAGCAAGGGCAGGGACCGAACCCACAACCTCATGGTTCCTAGTCAGATTTGTTAACCACTGTGCCACGACGGGAACTCCTCAATTGACTCTTGATTTTAAACATTAACCACCTAATAAACTACAACAAATTATTAGTATTTTATATTGAAATGAAGGTCATTTCTCATCACAATACTTTCAGCTTTTACTTAAAAGGAGCAGATATGTAGGACAAGAAACATCAGAAAAACCACCTATGGATCCCACACAGCAAAATATGACTCTCTTCTAAGACTATCCCTGGCTTTCCTAACAAGCCCATTCTGCGTGTTTTGAACAGAAGCAATAAAATGTAGCAGTTTTACTAGGAGAAATTCTCCTGCCCCAACTCTAACCCAGTGTAACCAGTGGAACAAAATAATGACAATTTAACTACTCGGTGTCCAAATCAATAAACTGGGCGTCAGATGTTTCCCTCTCACCAGTCCTGTTGTTGGACTCCTCCAGGAAACTTGACTGTAACAAGGGTCAGCCTCACATCAGCTTTCACAATATCTAACTCCAAACTCTTTTGGTTTGTAGCATGGGTATTTTTACTTGTTATTTTATTATCATGTTTTATGTACTGGAGATTCATGGTTGTTAAAATTAGATTCCTGGTTCCAGGTTGCCATTCTAACTTGCACAATTTTAGAAAGGACCAGAAAAGCTTTCTAGCATGTTTCCTCAAAAAAGAGCTTGGTCAATGGTTTCTTGATAGCAACAGGTGAGAGGATTATAACATAGGAAATTATAATATTTCAATGGTGTCATATGCAAAGTTATAACATAAATCTTGTTTATTATTTTCTCATTTGGCTACACTTAAGCGCAATCCTTAAAGGCAGGCAAACTGGGCATTAAACATATCATTTTTCCTCTCTCTTGCCCACACAAGAATAAAAGGCAGCTTAGGCAGTGCACAGGAAAGAGCTGGCTCAGGCTTTAGCCTCTAAGGGGAAGAGGTTATAGTGAGATTACCTATGTCATCTGACTCTCAAACACTGCCACAATTTTGGGGAATCTAACTGCAAATCAGAAAGGTGAATGCCAAGAGATGCTTGGACTCTATGAAAATCTTTGTTTTCCACTCCTTAGGAATAAAGTGCATGAATTTCAATAGTTCATTGATCCCTGGCAGTGCAAGAGATTGCCTAACTGAGTATGTAAACCAACAAGTTGAGCTGTCCCCTTTGTGCTTTGGCTCAGTAAGGAATATGTACACTTTTTTCTGGGGACAGATTTTGGAAACAACCAATGTCATCAACAGCCAGGTGACTGTCTTTGACTAGTCAACAGAGCTTAATTAAATCACCTTGCCCTGAGTGAAAAACCATGAAGCCACAAAACCAAAGAACCTCTGATTTGAAAGGTGTGGGCCCTGAGGGTTTGTCAACAATGTGCTTCACCACATGGTTATTAGTTACTCTTTGATGAATGGGAAAACAAGAAGCACTAAAGGCCTCTGTCAACATTTGCTAGACTGAGAAAAGCCAATCATTTACCTTCTTTGACTTATGAAACAAGTGCAGTCCGTGTGGTCCCTCCCAGAGATCAGCTCCTATCCCAGCAGAGTGGCGGGGGCAGGTGGTGAAGAGGCCCAGGGTGCAGGGGCCACACCCACCCAGGAACTCCTACTGGTTCTGCTAGGAATGGAGGAGGCTCTGTCAGGAGAAATGAGTAAAACAGACACATGGAGGAAGAGCATATATGCAAACTCTGACTTATGACACCTCTTCCCCCTTAAGCAGATGCCTGTGACCTGATGAAACATGATGGGTTAATACTAACTAACTATGGTTTCAATTGAAGCCAGCAGCTTGTTGAGCAATGTGACCAGGAAAAATCAGCAGTCCAGGTTGTGCTTATTCTAACCTAGAAAAACTTCCTTCACCTCACAAAACTGGCATTGGTCCAATTTACCTAACTATATCCAAAGCCCTTCCAGCTCTTCCCAAATAGTCACTTAGAGCTAAAAAATTCAAACATCCACAGCACCCAGAGGTCCTGCCATCCATCCTCAACACCTCTATGGAAAGACCCTTGTTTTCAGCAATGTTGATGTTCAAGAAGGGGGAACACTCACAGCAGAGTGAGCTAGCCAGCTCTCCTCAAAGAAAGGTTTCTGGCCCCCTCAGCCTCTCAGCCCCCGGGCATTTCCCAAATAAAGGGAGGCTTCTGCTTGTGAACTCACACCCATTTGCTGAGCTCAGCTGGGATTTGCTCCAAATCATAGTCCTCCCAAGCTTGGGCTGATGGAAACCTTGGGTCAACACAAGCCCACCCCTCATCTGCCTTCCTTGGGCATCACCATAGATGCCCGTGGTGGTCACTGCAGGAGCAAACTGTGGCATCTCTTATATGGCCCAGGTTTTAGCAGCAGTAGGGACGGGTGGTGGCAACAGCACCGCAGAGGCATCCTAGAGCAATCAGTATCTGGGGTCTTGCAGCAAGCTCCTTATTTCCTGGGGCATGGTTTTGAGCTCCAGCTTGTCTTAGCTACAACTCACTTCAAACTGACTTAGACAATCATAGGGATTTGTGAATTTCAACTCTCAGGTTGAACCAAAAGAAACTGCCATTTTAATAGGTCAACATTTGTCAGATTATCAGCAGTATGACAGGCGTCTGACCTCAAAAAAAACAAAAAAAAACAAAAAAACAAAACCCGTGATAGATTTGGAAAAGGCATGATCCAGCAGCTAAGTCAGTGTCTCTAAGAACTCAGATTCCCCAGTCCTTCCAATCTGTCTTCCATGGGAACAGGGTCATCCCCAAACCTCATGAGTCTCCACACCAGCAGGACCCAAGATACCACATGATGCCAAAATGGCTGCAGCAGTCCATGACATACATCTTTACACTCTATCATTCAGGAGAAGAGAAATGGTCTCTTCTGACAGCACACATAGAGGAGGGAAGGTATTTCACTTTCCCATAAACACTGGCAATTAGCTTTTCTGCCTCTTTAGTTCTGACATAGACAATTATTTTCCCACTATGGCCAAGAGAAGGTTTTTGTTTGTTTGTTTTTTAGCTCAAGCAAATTAGGGCCCACCCTGGATTTAGGAGTTGGGTCAATCCTACCCATATTACAGAGCTGAGAATGAGGGGGCTGGTCACCAAAAGTCAGATCTGGATGGTGTTACCAGAAGCAGTTGAATTGTGTTGCCTGGGGCTCAAGTCCTCAGCTTGGCTCAAATAAATCTCTCTTCTATTCCTCGTTATTATTATTCCTTTTTCTTCTCTACTACCTCCTCTGACTCTCAGGTGACTTCATGGAAACAGAAGGGGTATGAAAATTCCAAATTCCCCATTTCCCATCCTGCCCACCTTGGCCCTTTCATAATGGAGGGACTTTCTCCAAGGCAGAGCCTCCCAGGGACCTGTGGCTGCCAGTCAGCCCCTTTCTCCCACAGCCTCAACCTCTCCTATACACAGCATTCAGCATGGAAACATGTGTTCCTACTTCCCACCTCTAAGCTAAAACAAAGCACAAAAGCCCTCTGGCCCCTGCCCAGCCTCTCTAGCTACCATCCCATCACTGTCTTCCCCTCACAGCCAAGCTCCTGGACAAAGTGGTCCCTCCCTTCCATCCACAGACACACTCCCACCCCTTTTTCTCCACAAGGCCAGCACGACTGTTCTATCACTGTTCTAGGGGAAATTTTCAGCCTCAATCCTGACACCCTGGTTCAAAGCATAGACCTCAGAGAGAGTCTCACAGGAGTCAGGTCCTGGCTTTGTCACATGTTGGTGACCTTGGGAGAATTCTCTGTCTCTGCTGCTTCATCTTTAACCCAGAGATTATAGCAGGGTTATACCTCCTGTGTATACGATAGGATCAGGTGAGGTCATAAATGTAACACCCTTCAAAGGGTGCTTGGCTCGTGGCAAATCCTACACAAGTGCTATTAGGGCAGCACCTGCTATTATCCATGACCCCAGGGACAGTGGTTACACTGAGAAGTCTGCATATCTGTGTCCTGCCCTCCCCTTCCCCTCACACTGGTTCCACCCATTGCTCCCTGACCTTCTCACACCACACATTCTTCTGGACAATCCCAAGTACTCAGTGGCTTGGGCGGCCACTTGCAGTGAAGGCTTAGCGTGTGTCTCAATCCCACTGGAGAGCATGGCCACCTCCCAAATGCCCAAGCCAACCCCTTGGAACTCCTCCCACTTGCCTGAAGGTCTCAATCATTTTGTACCCCTGGGACTTTCTACAAAAACTGATATATGGAAACTCCTTGATTTGCTGTAGGTGAGTCTCTGATAGAGATTCAGAATGAAAATACAGAGTCATAAGAGGGTAACAATAGGGGATATAACAATAGGGATAACAATAGAGTCATAAATCGTAACAGTAGTTGAGGCTAGTGCGTCTCTACCTTTAGCCTGGATCCTGAGATTCTGCACTTAAACTCGCTGACTATGCTGATGCTGCTGGTCCACAGAACACATGCTGAGAAGCTACGATGCAGGCCTTGCTAATTTCCCTTAACGATGAATATATTTTACCACAAAAAAAAAATAGCACATAATGGATCACATTCAATTACAAGAAAGCCTTTTGCTTTTTGATAGAGTTCTGTAGTTTATTGTTAAGTGAAAAAAATCTTTCCAATGTGATTCCACTTTTCTAAAGGAATGTGAGAAGAAATTCTGGAAGACTATGTATTTTGAAATGCTAATCGTAGTTATGTTTAGGTGGCCACCAATTAGAATTTTCTTTTTTTATATTTTTTATTTACATGTTTTATTTTTCTATAAATCTGTATAAGATAACTATAATTTTAATATTTCCATTTTGAAAAATCTAAATATATTAAAATGCGTTTATAAATACATGTACTTATTCCTAGACTTAGGCACCTGCTCCTGGCCACCCATTGTCTATAATTTCCAGATGGATCCCTCTAAATGCAAATCTGATCATGTGTGTTGAAGCAAGGCTGGCCTCATTCTTCAAATATACACTGCTGCCTCAGGGCCTCTGCACTGGTCTCCAATCTCAGGAAGGCTTTTCACAAAACATTTGCATGGCTCATTCCCTCACTTCTTAAAGGTCTCCACCTAGATGTCTCCAATCCACAGAGGATTTCCTAATCACCTAATTAAAATCACACTTCTCTTCCCTTTCTCAGACCCATTTTATTCTTTATACTTTTCACTGACTGATGTTCCATGCATGTCTCTTGATTTACCCATTCTTTGCATATCTCCCACTAGAATGCAGCTTCCGGAGGGCAAGGACTGTGGTGTCCAGTTCAGGGCTAAGTCCCTCAGCCATGGCAGGAACCCAATGCATGGTTGGAGGATGGATTTCAGGGAACAGCTGTGAACTGAAGAGGGTTGCTTTCTCCTCCATTTACTTATAACTAGCAGCTCTTGATCTTTGGGGAATAACACAGTCCCTTTAAGAATTTAAGCAAAATACTAATACCCTTTTCAGAAAAAAACATGCACATGAACAAGATGTTTCAGGTAATATCTGGGGGGTTAACAACCGCTGGAGCTGCTTTTTGAAGTTGAAATTGGCTGTCCCAATCTTCAGGTGCCACTCCTTTAAACTCAGTTGCTATTCAGCTGGGCTGGAGGTAACTAGGGGGCTCTTTACTTTGGGTTTCCCCTGCCAAGAAACAGACAACTACTGCTGCCATAGAATGGTGGCTGACTAGGTGCACGTACCACTGCCACACAGAATAAATGGAAATGCACAGTTTGAGCTCAAGGTGGGCAAGAACAAAGCAAGATTCAATCTTAGAAGTTACAGTAGGAGCCCTATCAACCCTCTCCACTGAATCTAGTCGCCAGGTTTTCTCTTTACTCATCCTTTGAAATTCTTAACCTTGGCACACTGATACGCTCAACTGAGTCTGCCCACACACCCTGACTCTAACCACTCAAGTGTATGGTTTGGTTTGGTTTGGTTTTGTCTTTTTGCCTTTTTCTAGGGCCACACCCGTGGCATATGGAGGTTCCCAGGCTAGGGGTCTAACTGGAGCTATAGCTGCTGGCCTACACCAGAGCCACAGCAACACGGGATCCGAGCCGCATCTGCGACCTACACCACAGCTCATGGCAACGCCGGATCCTTAACCCACTGAGCAAGGCCAGGGATCGAACCCGCAACCTCATGATTCCTAGTCAGATTCGTTAACCACTGAGCCACAACAGGAACTCCCCACAAATGTATGTTTATCAGTTGTTTTAGTTCCCAGTCTACTTATTGTAGCTATATCTGTAACTACAATTATAATATTTAATTGAATATTACAGACCTCCTCTCAAAGAAAAGCACTTGACAAAAGAATGAATATTTGAATGAAGTTAAAGTGATGATGATTTTCCACTTGATCTGACTTTGGGTAATCAACGGTCCAACCACACAGGTAATGGGGCTTTGACCACATTCTAAAAATAGGGAGAGGAGACAGGCAACCAAAATCATAAAAGAAAGGAAATCCTATGAGTATTATGGAATTCATTTTTATCAAGACGCAACACACCAGAGCTGTTTTGTTCTTCCCCTGGCATGTCTCAGCAAACTGAGCAGGAACAGGGCTTCAGGGATCCCTGGGGAGGGGAGCTTTAGAGGAAAGACATGCACAGGGGAAGAGGGCCACACATTGCCTCTGGAGAGAAGAGCTTCAGGAGGAGAGAAATGGAAGGGTTATGGAATCCAGTTTCAACTTGAAAAATACAGAGAACCAAACATGTTTAAGCATGATGCTCAGCACAGGTGACTCAGAAAAATAACAAGCAGTGAAGATTGGAAATAAAGACAAAAATCTACTCCATGATTTCCCTGAAAGAATTTTGTTCTAATATATGAAAACTTCAGCCAAAAACATTGAGATGTTCCCAGTTGTATCTGTTGGGAATTCTCCTATGAGTTATTCAAGGTTTCAGTGTCTAGGAGTAAATCAGTGACTAAGCTCATACCAAGAAGAAAGAGAAATATGCCTTCTTGAGTTATTGCTGCCTCAGTGATAAATCTTGAATGCTGAAATAATCACTGTTTCCCCAGGATGACAGTGTCACTTGGGGTTTTAGTTAAAAGGCAGCTTTGGGGAACTAGGCTTACTGCCAAGTAAACTTTATTAGCTTTGGAGGCTACAGGCTCGGATCTGAGGCAAGTTTGCTGATGTCATGAGATACTGCAGCTTGGCAGAGATAAAAAGTAGCTAGCAGAAGTTAATCAAACTCAGACCCAAGAACACAGAACTTCCCTGACCTCTGGGTGTGTAACCAGCCTTGCCCCCCTTCTGTTTGTAATTGATAACCTTCCTTCTCCCTCCCCCTCCATCCTTTGGACTGGCTCCAAGATCTAGGAAATAACCTAGCTTCACCGGCCAACAGGATCTCACATGCTAAGAGTATCTTTCTCCACCTCTCACCACTGCTGAGAAATTACTGGAGGCTAAACACACCTGTACTCCAAATATACAAAACTGGGAGCCAGCATTCTGGCTGCAGTTCTTAAAGCTCAATAATCTTCAGGCTCTTTGCCAGTTGCCTTCAGGACCACCTTGGACTTGGTGCCATCACCAAGCCTTTTGGACGAGAGTGGTATCAAAGTGGTGTTTTAGTAAGAATAATCCAATAATGGGAATAAGAAATTAGAAAAAGATGAGAAGTGGGAAATCACCTAAGGGACTTCAGTCATTTATTAGTTTAGTTATTCAGTCAGCAAACAGACACAGTCCTAGGAATTAGACGAGGCGTAAAGAATACACCATGAATCTGAAATAATAGCATGAACACATCCAGGAGGAAAAGCCAGGGAGCATTTGCAGCAAAAATTCAGAAGAGAGGAGGTGAAGGCCTGAACTAAGGTGGTGACACTGGAGGTGGAGGAAGGACATCAATTTAGGAAGAGAGTACACAGGCCATTTGAGCTACTTCTTGTCTTATTTTTAACAGCAAAGTCATACATTTTCATTCAAACAATATATAAGCACAAAATACAAAATGAAAAAGTAAGAGTCCCTTTTCTAGCTTTACATCCCACATCTTACAGGAGGCCACTTTTAACGGAGTGTTGATTGTAGGAAGTGATGTGGGTGAGGAGGGTGTGAGGAGCTCCGGTTTCTGGCATGAACTGGCAGGGTGTTTATGAAATAATAAACATGGGAGAAGACATTTCTTGGGGGTAGAGATTGTGCAGAATTTTTTAAATAACTGCTCTATTGAACTATAATCCCACATCATATTGCTCACCCACTTAACTGTACAATTCAATGTATTTTAGTACATTTAGGGTATGTGCAAACAAAACTACAATTAGTTTCAGAACATTCTTATCCCTCCCTACCCCCCAAAAGCCCATACACCTTAGCAGTCACTTCTAACTTCTCCTTAACCCTTTTTCCTAGCCCTAGGCAACCACTTCCTATCTCTATAGATTTGCCAATTCTGAGCATTTCATATAAATAGAATCACACAGTATGTGGCCTTTTGGGACTACTTTCACTTAGCACACTGTTTCCAAGCTTCAGGCATGCTGTAGCATGCATATATACTTTCTATTATCAAATAATTCTCCATTATATGGATATAACAATCTTGTTTATCCATTCATCTGTTGATGAACAAATATTTGAGTCGTTTCCACTTTGGGGCTATTATGAATAATGCTATGAACTTTCATGTACAACTTTTTGTGTGAGGACCTGTTGTTTTTTGTTTTGGCCACTGCTATGGCAGGTGGAAGTTCCTGGGCCAGGGGCTGAACCCATGCTGTAGTTAGTTGCAGCCTGCACTGCAGCTGAGGCAATGCTGGATTTTCAACCCACTGTGCCACAAGGGAACCTCTATGAGTACCTGTTTTCAGTTTTCTTAAGTATATTGAATTTTTGGGTCATAGACAATTTCACATTTGACTTTTTAAGGAACTGCCATGTTTTTCAGTGGCTATACCATTTTATATTCTTACCAGCAAAGCACAGGGGTTCCAATCTCTCCACATCTTTGTCAGCATTTTCTATCACCATATTTTTGTTATTATGGTCTTAGTGAGTGTGAAGTAGTATCTTATTATGTTGGTACAGGGGCTTGCTGTAGGCTTCCTGATGGGAGGGACTGATGCTTGCCCACTGGTAGGTGGAGCTGATTCTAAACCCTCTGGTGGGTGGGGCTTTGTCTCTGGTTGGGATTAGAGGCAGCTGTGTGCCTGAGGGGTCTTTAGGTAGCCTGTTTACTGAGGGGCGGGGCTGTGATCCCACCAGGATTGTTGTTTGGCCTGGGGCTTCTCAGCACTGACTGACAGGCGGGGCCAGATTTTCCCAAAAGGGCCACCTCCAGAGAAAGGCAGGGCTGCTGAATATTCCCAAGAGCTTTGCCTTCAGTGTCCTTCCCTCACAACAAGCCACATTCACCCCTGTTTTCCCAGGAGGTCCTCCAAGAACTGCAGTCAGGTTTGACCCAGATTCCTATGGAGACTTTGCTCTGCCCTGGGACCCAGTGCACGTGAAAGTCTGTGTGCGCCTTTTAAGAATGGGGTCTCCATTTCCCCCAGTCCTGTGGAGCTCCTGCACACAACCCCCACTGGCCTTCAATGCCAGATGCTCCAGGGGCTCTTTCTCCCAGTGCCAGATCCCCACATGTGGGAGTTTGATGCGGGGCTCAGAACTCTCACTTCTGTAGGTGAGTCTCTGTAAACCAGTTAGTTTCCAGTCTGTGGAGCTCCTACCCAGTAGGTATGGGTTTGTTTATATCGTGTAATTGCCCCTCCTACCTCTTGATGTGCCCTCCTCTTTTTCTTCTGGAGTAGGGTATCTTTTTTAAGGTTTTTGGTCCATTTGGTTGAAGATTGCTCACCCTTTAGTTGTGAATTTTTTTAGGAGAGAAGTTGAGCTCCAGTCCTTCTATTCTGCCATCTTAATCCCCACTAGTAGTATCTTACATGGTTTTGACTTTCATTTCCTAATAACTAATGCTTCTGAACATCAATTCATCCATCAGCTTTGTACACCTGTGGAGAGGTGTATATTCAGATCTTTTGTCAATTTTTCAATTAGGTTACTTTTTTTTTTTTTTTTTTTTTTTTAAGGGCCACACCTATAGCACATGGAAGTTCCCAGGTTAGGGGTCAAATCGGAGCTATAGCTGCCGGCCTACACCACAGGCACAGCAATGTCGGATCTGAGCCGTGTCTTCAAACTACACTGCAGGTCAAGGCAATGCTGGATCCTTAACCCACTGAGCAAGGCCAGGGATTGAACCTGCATCCTCATGGATACTAGTCAGGTTTATAACCTCCTGAGCCACAATGCTAACTCCTGGGTTATTCTCTTTTATTTATTGAGTTGTAAGAGTTATTTAAAAGCCTCTTATGAGATTGGCAAATATTTTCTCTCTTCTGTGTGCTGTCTTTTCACTTACTTGTGTCATAATTTTAATGATGTTCGGTTTGTCTAGTTCTCCTGTAGCTTATCTTTTGCTATCATTATCTAGGAAATCACTGCCTACTCCAAAATCATAAAGATCTACACCTGTGTTTTCTTCCAAGATAATTATGAATCTTAATTTGTGTTCTTGAACTGGTGAACTGTGAAATTAATGCTATTACTTATAAAAATATTAAATATTTCCATCTGACAACTCTCAATTTCTTCCTAAAGAGCTACTGACAGGATAAGCATAATCATAAAGGTGAAAAAAATTCATTTAGAAATAAAATATTAGGTAATGAAACAAGAGTTTTCAAAGTTATTGAACGTTCACCACAGTATGTTATTTAAAATTATTACGGGAATTTCAAATCCTTTCTTGTAGAACTTCTAAATTGTTCAGTTATTTCCAGAACTCCCCCATGGTTTCAAGAATATCAAAACAAATAGAATTCTTATCTAAAAAATGACAACATGCCATCTTAATGGTTTCTTAAATTATTTGGACTAAAGGTAAAACACTGGCAATTGCACATTTTGCATCATTTTTCAGGAGGACCTAGGCTGCAGACACAAGCAAGTTTGCTTCACTGGCCACTTTTTTCTTTAAAGGGAATGGTGACGGTGGAGTCTGCCACAGCTCCACCCTGGGAAGTACAACTGGTTCAAGGCCAACCAGAAACCTTGAGTCAACTTCAGCTTGGTCTTAGGGATTTGAGATACCACCAGATGTAGAGATGACCTGTGGGATCAGAAAGGCCCATCCATACTCTGTAAAACAAAGAGCCTTAAGATATTCTACTTCCAAACTTCACATAGGCTTTATTTGGTTCACAGTGAATTTCATGACTTGGGACTCTGCATCATCACCCTCAGTCAGAAAAAGGAGCGACTAGGAAAATACCTGGGCCTGAGGCAGGTAGAGAGAAGCAGGAACACAACTGTTACTATTTTCTCCATTTTTTTAGGACTTTCTTAGGCAAATGCATCGTTCCCACCCACAACTTGGAAATTTGTTTTCTACCTTGATGGAAATGTTCACATTTGACAATCAAAAAACAAATAAGACTGGCATTTGTTTTATAATTTACATAATGATTTTGTGATCTCTCAAATTCACAATCATCTGTTGATTGACTGCAAAACATGCCTCCAGATGGAGCCGCTCCTCCCCTCCCCCACTCACTATGTGACTCCCTGGTATCCTTTTCGTTGTTTCTCAAATTTTTACTCCAGGCTTCCTGCATAAAACACTTTCCTCTCCTGTGGCTTCTTCCCCAGTCTGCCCAGCCATTGAGCAACTGAAGAGAGCAGATACAGAGGTTCAGCCCCATCCCCACCATATGTCCTCACTTCCATGCCCGCTCCTCCTTATACGAGAGTAGGGACAACGTGGAAGCCTGCCTTCGCTAATGTGGATGGCACTGCAGTGGACCCTGACCTCTAAGGTAACTCTGTACTATCCCAAGGACCACAGATCCCCACCCTGATATGGGCCAAACTGGGCTCCAGATAAGGTGACCGTGAACACAAGTGCAGCCAGAGAAGAGCAAGACGAGTCTGGAGGCTGGGTCAGCCTCTAAGACACTCATGGAAAGCAAGCTTTCCTCTACGAGATCCAGATGCAAACATCGGCTACACGTGCGGGCTGCTCAGAGGAGTGTGGGTGTGGTGGTCATTCCATTTCAAGCCTCACAAGAACCCAAGGAGCCCCTCCTGTCTGTGGGGCTTGGGTGAGGGTGGGGGGGAGAACAAATGCAGGTGCGCTCACCGTGGCACTAACTTCTTGCCTTAAACCCTTTGGTTGTACCATTCCCCAGACACATCTTTCATAATGACGCTAAAAAATCACATCTGGAGTAGTGAACTGACTGCTCTCCCATCCCAGAGAAAGAACTGTGGAACTTTATGTGGAAATCCTTGATACAACAGCATCAAAACGCAGAATGAAGGAGGTCTCGGGAATCATTTTTAGTTAGTGACTGACATATCCATCATGACAGTCACGACAGTGTATTACAGCAGAGCCGGCTGACTTGTCTGTGGATGTAACAGAATGCAGAGGGATGTGTGTCAGAGCCCTCCAAGTCCACCACAAGAGGCGTATTTTGTTTCAGATATATGTTTATTAAAATCTGAACAAAGGATTCCTCTGCCAGGCATTTTCCCACACGACACAGCCACCTGCTCCACCGCCCTCCAACTTCACTCTAACTTCCAGGCAGAGGGTGATATACGTCATTGATTATAAAAATCTATGATGCTCTGTTATTTAGAAAAATTCCTTTCCAATGTGTTTTAGTTATTTCTCTAGAACTCCATGGCTCATAAATCATCTAGCACGCCAATGGACAATCATTGCTAACTATGAAGTACTTCAACTCTATAAAATCATCTCTCAAGTTTCCATATTTAAAGAAAAAAAGCATGAGGCTGAGAAAAATGAAGACAGATGATGAGTCAGTCCACTGGAGCCACACCAGAGTTCCTTATGGCCCATCACCAGAAGCTAAATTTCTTCAAAAATCAGATTCCAAATGTGCCAATGTCTTTCAAATTAAGAGAATCAGCATTTCCTTACAGGAGCACATAAACAGTTTTCACCTCTGAAGGAGGAATCTGTAAAACTTTAGAACCTTTGTAACCGAGAACCTCTTTGGAATGACATCTTTTAAGCTGAGAGAAGGGACAGTGGTAATGTTCTCTCATGGTTCACAGGCTTTTGTTGATGTTGCTAGTGTTTTTTTAATCAAAGAGATGGAGTCTCTTTTCTCTGTCCTATAGGGCATTTTTCCTTTTTATCATCTATTCAACTTTTCAAGTAGAACAACTATTAGAAATCTTTAAGCTATTATTTCTGGGCTTTTCATATTTCCCTTGGGGGGAAAAACTACATTGGAAACATGTAGTACCTGATTATTCAATTAGATGAAACAGCAGAGTAAGAGACTCAAGGATGCTCCTCCTCGCACGAGACAGACAACGCAGGTCTGAGTGATCAGCATATTAAATGACTGCCAAATAATCAGATTTCAAACGTTACAGACAATTATACACCAAAGAGACAGGCAAATGTGATAGGTTTTAAAAGATTGTGCCCACACTAAGCAAATGATGTAGTGATGGAACATCAAAACAAAGCTGATGAATAAAAAGGCACACTCTAAAAGTTGAGGAGTAGAAAGAATAGAACAGTGCTTTTTGATTTGTTTTATGACTAATGCAGGAGGAAAAGGAAACAGGTATACTGAAATTATTTTCCAGTGAAGTATTCTGTCAATCAAGGCAGTTAATGGTAGCTTCTTTCTCCCTGGACCAGAGCAGTCTTTTCTTCCATTGGCTTCTGAGAATGTTTTTAGTTTTCCGATGTGTAGAAGTGATACATCAGGGATACAACCAGTGCTGAGATGGCTGGGATCACCCAGTTGGTCCACCAGCTGGAAAGAAACAGCAGTGATATTTGCATGGTGTTCAAAGCAGAGGACTCAAAATGCTCCTTCTCTTAACCATGAAAGTCACCATAGCATGCTTTTTTATTACCTCTCTAACCTTTTTGGATGAAAAGATAACTCTGAATTGTTAAAAGTGATAGGAGTATAACATATGCCCTCCCTGGTATACTGGCAAACTGCTCTATCCTTCCAGCCTTTGGATGCCACCTAGGAACAATGACATCGAAAGGACATCAACTCTGGGTTATATATCATAAATTGAGAAAAATGAGTATTCCTAACAGGCCTTATTCCAGTTACAGCCTTGAAAATGGCAGTGAACTAAGAACTGGAAGACCAAGTTTCTCATTTCTGGACAGCCACTGGCAAGCTCTACAGCCAAGGGTAAGTAACTGTCCCCTCAGCCATAAAGTTAAGTTGTTGACGCATATGACTACTAAGGTTGCTACTAGCACCACAGCTTGGCATTCTGTGATTCTGTTTAGAAAATCTAATCTTTACAAGTGTGTAGTAGGTTTAATGTGTTAAGAAATAGCATGCCCGGGAGTTCCCATCGTTGGCGCAGTGGAAACAAATCCAACGAGGAACCATGAGGTTGTGGGTTCAATCCCTGGCCTCGCTCAGTGGGTTAAGGATCCAGCGTTGCTGTGAACTGTGGTGTAGGTCACAGACGCAGCTCGGATCTGGCGTTGCTGTGGCTCTGGTGTAGGCCGGCATCAACAGCTCCAATTAGACCCTTAGCCTGGGAACCTCCATATGCCACAGGTGTGGCCCTAAAAAGACAAAAAAGAGAAAAATAAAAATAGAAATAGCATGGCCAAATTACTTAATCTGTGGTCCACAGATGTAAATTCACGAAAATCCCTAATTTATACATTGTTCAGTTCCAATGCACAGAAATTTTGATTTACTATAAGCATAAATGACAGATGACACAAATCAGATGCAGAGCTAGGAAGATCTTCAATGTCAATACGAAACTATTATTTCTTAGAAAACAGAAATTAATGTATAGATTTTAGAATCTGAATAAAGATAGGTAACACCTACATATACACATATTTTCTGTCTAAACTTTCTATCCTTTAATATTGTTCACATGTTAACCCATTCAAAGATCAAATTCAATATAAAGATTTAAATTTCAAAAAGGATTACAAGGGCAATTTTCATTTTGGCTGGTTTTCAGTTTCCATTTAGAAGGAGACAAGACATTTCAGGAAAAAGCAAGGGAAAATACTTCAGGGAATGTACCAGCAGCCTGTGGCAGTGAAATCTGACAGGGTGAAATAAAACTAGCAGGAGTGTGTGGCTTTGAGCTTGGGTCCAAATATATACATATGACAGTTATACAAGTCAGTATGGTAGAACTGCCAAAGATGGTAATAACAAATAAATCCAGTTCCCAGGATAAGTGATTCAGGCTACACTTATCGATTACTGGGTTCAACTTTAGGCCAGCCTAGAAAAGGGACAAGGGAAAAGTGAGCCACACTTAGGGAGATGTAATCATGACAATTTGAGAAAGTGATCACATATCAAATGAGGAAGGAAATGGGATGTTCACCCAGAGCCTGAAAGATGGCTCAGGCCATAGGGCTGACACGGGCAGAGAAGACTCAATTTGTTCTGTTCCTTGAGGTAATGCAGCTGGAGGGCAAGATCTGGGGTCATTCTGAGGAGTGTCCACAGGCTGAGTTGTCTGACGGTTTGGGACAGAAGGCCCTGAGTGGGCTGGGTGCTGCATGGAGATGACCCCTGGCCTTTCCACTGAGAAGGGCTCAGTGGGAACCTGAGCATCAGAGGAAAGAGGCCTCCAGTTCAGCTCTGATTCTAGGAGCCTTCTGACGACAGTAATGCTTTAAAAGAAAACTACCACATACCTGGAATTAGATTCAACAGTGGTAATAAGAGTTTCCTGAAATATAAAAGTAAAGTAAGTTAAAGGGAACATCTGAACATTTATTCAATTGCCTAAAACCTGTTTTAAAACAAAAATCATAACAGTGTATTCAACTCAGTCTTTTTATTCAATGTAGTCTTCAAAAAAAAAGTCAAAAGGGAAAATTACATCATAACCTTTTTTCACTTAAATACCTAATTTCACCATTTTTTCAAAAGAAAAAAAAATTAAGAATGATCTATATTTAAATTACTTAATAATACAACCTAGATAATTTGAAATAAAATGTTAAAAATCAATAGGTTACCTGAAATATTCTGCACACAATAGACATCTAAATACTTTAACACAGAAACTGAACACAGGTATCACTTATACTATACACAGAACCTATCATTACCTTTATGGAGAGCAGTTTCATTCTTCAAAAGCATAAACAGTCCATAAAACATCAGTTATTTCATTAAATCCCACATGAAGTAAAAGTGGTACCCAGATTATATTTAAAAGAAAAAAAATGAGTGTCATTTGTAACAGTCTGAACCACCTTTCCTGGGCTTCTTTAACTCTGGTAAGAAAGTTCTAGAAAGACACAGGATGCCTCAGGGGCTGACCTCACATTGTTACCCACCAAGAAACCTCCAGATGCCAGGATCTTTCATCATTATGGCCTGTTTGACCTTCCAGCACTTTCTGAGAGTTGTCCTGTCGGTAACATGGTAATAAACTATGGATGGTTCTGGGAAGATACAAACTTCCCCGAACAGTGGGATAATTAAGGCCTAGTAAGATGTAAGCTTTTCTGGGCTGGAACACCTAAGAAGTGTGCTTTTGAAGCTCCACACCAGCAAAAGTATTAGTGTGTCAAAGGAAGGTAGCAGCCATAAATAAATTAGAGAGTTTTCTCTCTGTAGTTTCCCAAATCACAAGATAAAAAACCATTAGCAAAACAATCAGCGATTTGCAGTGAGGCAAAGCTACACACAGCAAGGCGAGTTAAAGACACTCCCTCGAAAAGGCAGAAACCTTTCAGGGAAGAGCTAAGCAAAGCAGTTGTGAGACCCACCAACCTGGAAACATGGCCTTTAAGATTCCTGACACAGAAGGAGGGAAAAAAATAATAGTTTAAAAAGAAAATTCCACATTCATTATCTTTTTAAGCAACATTAAATCTTAGAGACTACAGGAAGTATTCAGAACTACTACAAGATTAGTTTTCAAATTTTGTAGATGAATAAAATTAACAAGGATTACTAGAAGTAATTGGACAATGCAAAAACATTATTAGAAGAAAGACAATCAGTTCTGAAACAAATACAATTCATTCAAGGTAAATGTTATTGTCACACTAGAAAGCTAAGCCTGAAATAGTAAATGGAAGGCAAACATAGATTTGTTACATTGTTATACTGTGCACATGCATTTCACCAAACATGCTGACAACTCTATATGGAAACTTGGCTGGCCAGCATTCCTCCATTCCCTCATTACCAGGGGTATGGGAGTTCCCTTCGTGGCTCAGCAGTTAAGGAACCCGACTAGGATCTATGAGGATGTGGGTTCAATCCCTGGCCTCTCTCAGCGAGTTAAGGATATGGCACTGCCGTGATCTGACGCAGCTCGGATCTGGTGTTGCTATGGCTGTGGCACAGGCTGCTCAGCCACAGCAACCTACAGCTCAGATTTGACCCCTAGCCTGGGAACTTCTATATGCCACAGGTACAGCCCAGCCCTAAATAGCAAAAAAAAACAAACAAAAAAATCCCCCCAAAAAACAGGGGTACAGAGCTTTGCTGGTGTATCAATACTACCAGCAACAATGATCCTCTAAAGGGCTGAACTTTTTAAAAGATCATATACATTTTTGATTGATTATTATCTGTGAGGCTCTTAACCCAGGGATGCTTAAGGCAAGTTTGAATCGCCACTTAGTGCTTTAATGAAAAGGAACAGTCTAAGGGGCCTCAGTTGGGCTTCCATATATAACTAACAAATTTGTCAACAAGACTATGGTCTTTATTACAGGCTCCGCCTCCTGTTCACTCCATGATGTTCACTCCGTGATCTTGATCTTCAATTTAAGTAGGAAAAGGTGAACAATTAAACCAATACATGATAAGCTATCTATAAATGCATGCAAAGCCCATCAAGCTTTTACAAATCAAAGTCACCTAACTTTTAAGTTCTTTGAACTTAGCCCATTCCTTCATGGGAAAGCTTCCCTCAAATTACTACTGATGGAGTGATGTCTTTCATGCGAAGACTAAAGCCTCCAGAGGGTTAAGAGACTTGCAACTATCTGCCAAGTCTGAGGAGGGTGCTAGTCATAGTTACAGTGTGTGACCTTGAACAAGGTCAAAGCTCAGAATAAGGCTGAGCTTCATTGTCTTCACCTCCCCTGGTAGGTCCATGGATCCCTCAAGATACCATGAGAACTAAATCAAGTCACTTTTACAGCGATGCTTTGAAAACTGCAACCACGAAAAGGTGTTTACTGCCACTACAGCTATCCTCCATGTAGGCAAATTTGATAGATGTAGATTTGCTAACTTAAAAATGCATCATCTTTGTGTCTATAGATATCTTAACTTGGCAACTTAACATGTTTCCCTTTGGGCAGGTTCAAGCTAATGGTCTTTGGTACACCTTATTTCACAACTCAAATATTTTAAGCAGGTAACATCTCAAAAATTCAGACCATATGGAGTTCCTGTCATGGCTCAGTGGAAACAAATCTAACTAGTATCCATGAGGATGCAGATTCAATCCTTGGCCTTGCTCAGTGGATTAAGGATCCGGCATTGCCATGAGCTGTGGTATAGGTTAGATCCCGCATGGCTATGGCTGTGGTGTACGCCAGCAATTACAGCTCTGATTCGACCCTAGCCTGGGAACCTCCGTATGCCATGGGTGCCACCCTAAAAAGACATACACACACACACAAATTAGATCATAGCATGTGTTTATCAGCTTGTGGATAGATGGATGTTTATACAGATACACAAAACAAAAGAAATCTCTAAGGGCACTCTCTTCTTCTGGTAAACTAGAAGCACAAAAAAGATAACTCTAAAAAAAGTAGTCATGTATTTTCTTTCATTGTATTTGCTACAGCCTCTAAGAAAAATGGCAGTTTCCTGTCCTGCATTTCTCCAGTTCTGCTCTGAAGTAGGCAAAGTCACTTATGTTCTAAAGGAGAAGAGAGTGTCTCTCAGAGGTAAAGCAGTTATGTAGGAGACCTTAGCTCTAAGTAGTGCTTCTTCCTGGTAGGCATCATAGTTTAGGATATGGTTGGAACTACATTAGTTCTAAGTTCAGGTAAGAAGCCTTATCAAATCCTTGTCTTACTATAGCTGAATGATATGCACCAGGTTACCAACATACTAAACACCTAACAGGAAAAATTACTTCTTCCCTGACAGACTTTGGAGGAAAAAAAAAAAAAAAATCACAGAATTTCAGCAGTCCAAAAAGTAACCTCAAAAAAGTTGCTAAGTCATCTAAGTGAGTTAATCAGCACAGAGAGAAGAGCTAGTGAACCAGGACATGAAATTTGCATTATTAGAATTATTTTCCTTTCCTAAGGAAAAATACATTAAAAAGTTATTAAGTAAGTATTAAATTCAACCAACAAACACTTACTGAACACCTATTATGTCCCAGAGATGTGGAGATGAAGTTGACATGGGCAGTGTCCTCAAAAGTTTAAGCATTAAGAATTCTGTTCAGATTTTAAGTTATCTGAAAAGAAGGCTTGTGTCAAACCTTCCAGATGAGACCAGATGAGAAGCACAATGCTACTTATAAAAAGTAGCTCTTCAAAAGGCATCTGTTGATATTTATGATGAAAAAATCATTTTAAGTATTGAGAGTTTTACAAAGAGAATACACATGCTATCCTAATGAAATATAATGACAGGCTAAAACAAGAAATCTGAGCCAACAGGTTACATATTCATCTAACCTAGAAAGACATGCGTTGGCCTCAGCTAAGTATGTAACCTTTGCCCTCTAGTTCAACAGGTATGAAATACAGAGAAGATATAATTATAGCCACAGAGATATTGGAGGTGGTCACACTTACCGAAGGCTTGGCAATCTTTGATCTGTCATCCTGCAATTAAAAAAAAAAACAAAAAACGAGGCACATTGTGAAAAGAAAAGCATCTGCAAAAGAAGAATTTCTAAAGTGCTTGCTTTTATTGAGATTAAAAAAAAATGACTATTCAGTAATCAGCATTTTAGGTTCTATCTAGGTTGTTAAATATACAGTTTGATCCATCTGACTGCAAAAATTCATAGCCGATTAAGTGTCAAGAGGTATTTCGGGAGTTCCCGTCGTGGCGCAGTGGTTAACGAATCCGACTAGGAACCATGAGGTTGCGGGTTCGGTCCCTGCCCTTGCTCAGTGGGTTAATGATCCGGCGTTGCCGTGAGCTGTGTGTGGTGTAGGTTGCAGATGCGGCTCGGATCCCGCGTTGCTGTGGCTCTGGCGTAGGCCGGTGGCTACAGCTCCGATTCAACCCCTAGCCTGGGAGCCTCCATATGCCGCGGGAGCGGCCCAAGAAATAGCAACAACAACAAAAGACAAAAAGACAAAAAAAAAAAGAAAAAAAGAGGTATTTCGATCTGAAGCTCCAAAGTTCAGAATGGCACCCATAATAGTCATATTTCTAGGCTGATCCACAGAATAGCAACCGTGATAGTCATATTTCTATGCTGATCCATACATACAATTGTTAGACTCAAATTCTAATCTGTAATTCAGGAAGCAGCTGAGACCTCACAAGATTCTTCCCTTCTATCCTGTGAAATTCCTTTTAAGGTAGGGGGGTGTGTGTGTGTGTGTGTAATTTGTAGTAACCTCAGTGAATCCCTGCAGTCTCCCAATTGTAGTGAAGTCACAATCTACTCAAATCTCCAGGACAGCCAGTCCAAAATAAAGTGCAGCTAAAGGTCAATCACAGGTAAGACCAGTTAACAGGCAAAGCAGAAATGCTGTAGTCACAGACTAAAAGCCCACCCACTCTGCTCCCCACAAGCTTTGGAACAGAACAGGATAGAACATTTTAACGTCAAACCTCTTTGATTACCATAAAGCTATTTCACTTTGGTAAAAGATGAAAATGTGTGGGTGAATAAACTTTCTTAAAAAATGAAAATTACTCTCAAAGTTCCATCTCCTACAACCAAAAAAAAAAAAAAAAAAAACCAAAAAACCAAAAAACCAAAAAGCCCACCTCCCCACTAGAGGGAAGCTGCTCTAAAACAGATTTCCTACTTTCAGACCTTCCACTGAGACCTACTTCAACTTTTCCTTCATTCATGGCATAATCGATCGTACACAATAAAATTTTTCATATGGTTGTTTGTCATATGGTTTCTCAGCATGCTCACTGGGGTGGAGGCTGTTTGCCTACTTTTTCTTGTTAGAGAGCCCACTTCTAGCAGCACCTCCACCCCTTCAGGTTGGCCACTGGTAATGTACCCTGAGGCAGGAAGGGGAAGGAAGGGTACTGGCTTGGAGGAGAGGTCCAGGCTCTCTCTAGAGGTGAGGGGACTCCACCCATCTGCTCCACATTCCAAGTCTGCGTTCATATTCTAGATAACTTCAGGTGACAGAGAAGCAAAGTTATACATGGTCATTTTAAAATTCTGCAGAAAGACCCAAATTCCTATTTCAGCCCTGGGTTAACATAAAAATTAAAACAGGCCTATGTTTTCCCATAGTTAGTCCATGGATTGACACTAAAGATGATGCTCTCCAAGGTCTCAGGTGGAAAAGAATGAGGACCATGTGTGGGTTTTACAGAAGGCAGAGTTTATTCATTTAATATAGCTGATTTTTTTAAAAATTTCTAAATCATTTTTTAGAAAGCAATCAAAGTAGAAAGGAGTTTCTTTAAAAAAATATTTTGGTCAAAAACTAAAAAATAAAAGTACCCTGGGTCAATACTTCCACCTTCTAAAATCTGTTGCTCAGGGAAACTTCAGAGTCTGAGGCAAACCGTCACCAGGACATAACCCTGGGTTGAGAGGATTCTGACTCTAAGTGCCAGTGAAAAATGCAACCAAGGAAATGCAAAGAAGTTTCTGGTCAATTTATTTGTGACAAAATGGTGTTCTAAAGTGAGGAGAAATTGTTTTTTGCTTTACTCCTTTACTCCTTTTTCAATTTTGTAATATGAAAGTCTATAGATTTGAGTAAGCCTTAAAGAAAAACAAAGCCCCCAAAGTGCTTACCGGATGCAGCTCCCCAATGATGAACGTTTTGGACAACTCTCGAGCATCTGTGGAGTGTCCAACATCCTCAAAATTTTCAGTAGCATCACCTCCAGCTTGTTCCCTTAAGACTTCTTCCCCACCAGGATGCTGTTGGAAAGACAGATACAAACATAAATATTTTTCCTAGGCAAATGAGTTAAAAGGAAGTGGCCAATTTACTTAAGCAAAGAGGCTACTCCAGAAGTTACAGATGACAATGTGGGAGTATCACTTGTTCATAATAACATGGGTGAAAACAACTCCTTTGTATTCAGTTTCCTTCTTGGAAGAGCAGAAAAACTTTCGTCAGTATTAAGATATTCATTTCCCAGTTATTTGCATGGCAGTAAAAGCATTAAGTACACATTTTTAATCCTTTGGGAATGTCCTCTTTGCTTTTCCCAAAAAGTCCTCAAAATCTCAAAAAGCCTTTCTCAATCTTTACTCAATCTATCTTTAGTTGAGCCATATACCTTGACCTTTGAGTTCTTCTAAGTGTGACCTTAATACACCTGAGATAATTCATCTTTGAAAAGTGCTCTGTATACCTGTACACAGCAATGTCTAGTCTGTTGGATAGACAGGCGAGCCCCCTGCCTCTTTCACAACTTACTTGCTAGGAGGAAGAAGAAGCAGAGCAAACAGGTGCAGCAGTGACTTGCTAAAGATGCTGCCTAGGGACATACTATTGATAGGGAACAACAGAAGCAAAGAAGAAAAAGCCTAGTTCTACAGAGGAGAGGGAGCTGGAAAGAGCCTCCGGGGAATCAAAGCATTTCAGTGCTCTTAGCTGTTTTAATTGGTACAACCAAGGATGGCTGTTATGCAGGGATGGAGATGGACAAGTCACACATACAGATGAGGACATCTAGAGACTCTGAGGCAAAGGAAAGGGTTCTCAGACAAGGACAAAGACAGTACATGCTTGCTTATATCATCCTAAATACCTCTGCAAAGGAAAAGGCTTTGGCATCTTAGATCAAACTCACCTAGCCCTTGAGAAAATTACATTGCCTACAGGTGTCCAATAATGCGACAAAACGATTCTCCCCTACACAACTGACTGTGGGCTGCTCTTAATCTCTCCCAGTGATGGAAGACTTAAAAGGCACAAAAGACTGCAAAAGTGTGGACAATCGCTGTTTTAAAATGTTTTTCCTTCTACCTTGTTTAAACATATCTAGTGCTAAAGAAATCTACTTATTTTTTCTCTATTTGTAAAAGTTACTCATCTATAGTACAGAAATATTGGAAAGCACAAAAAAGAAAATAAAAATCACCTAAATCACCCATAATCTCTACCATCTAGAGAAAGCTGGATATACACACATATGCATATATACCTGTATATATATACACACATGGGAATAATTTTTTTAAAGAAAATTGTGATAATTACCTAATGCATATGGTTTTGTTAAATAAAAAGCAGATTATAATACATGGTACAGAGACAGTATTGCCTAGTGGTTACTACTACTATGTGTGAACTTGGGAAAAATAATGGTATTTATTTTGTACAGTTTTTCAGGATTAAATGTATTAATATGTTAACATAATAAATATTGTCCAGCTTTTTATTAAATATTTTCCAATATCACTGAGTATCTTTCCTCAATATGACTTTTCTTTCTTTCTTTCCTTCCTTCCTTCTTTCTTTCTTTTTTTCATTTTTGGCCACCCCAAGACATATGGAGTTTCTGGGCCAGGGATCAGATCTGAGCTGCAAATGCGACTTAAACCACAGCTGTGGCAACATAGGACCCTTAACCCACTGTGTGGGGCCAGGGATCGAACTTGCATCCTAGCACTCCCCAGATACCGCCAATCCTATTGTGCCACATCAGGAACTCCTCAATATGACCTTTTAAATGGCTATATATTGTTATATCCTGTAGGCATTTCCGAACTTATTTAAAAGTCTTCCACTGGGGGCACAGAATATTAGAGTCCACTTCAACATAGGAAGCCATCCTGGGGGTACAGGCTGTTAACTGGCTCATTCTGAAAGCCAACCTGAAGCTCTCCAATGCATCTCCAAGGCTGTGGCAATGGCAAACATGGTTTGTTAATTCTTGAACAGTCTGTTCATTCATGGGCACAGCCTGAGAAGTACAGAAGCAACAACGTGGGAGACACAAAATGACTAATTTACTCAGCACCCACAAATAAGTAAATTCAGACTATTGTTCTTTCTGTTTGGGTGGCTTCACTCATGAGTTCCTTAACTTTTGGTTCCTGTTAAGGATACATAATCATAGACAAACCTCCCAGAGTAAATCATTATTTTCTAATTACGGCCTATCTTGAAAGGAAAATTTCAAATGAGGTTAAAAACATAGATCATTTTTAAACAATCATAAAATTATACAAGTTTAAAAAATACAGAATTTGATCTTTAAAGTGCTAAAATGGAGAAAGTAAACACTCTGTTTCATAGGTAGCAACACAACAGTCTTCACCTAAAAAGTACAACTTCTCAACTTAATTTCCTTTTTTTTTTTTTTTGTCTTGTGTCTTTTTAGGGCCGTACCCATGGCATATGGAGATTCCCAGACTAAGGGTTAAATAGGAGCAGTAGCCACCAGCCTACACCACAGCCATGGCAAAGCAGGATCCAAGCCACATCTGCAACCTACACTGCAGCTCATGACAACACCGGATCTTTAATCCACTGAGCAAGGCCAGGGATCAAACTCGAATCCTCATGGATACGAGTCAGGTTCGTTAACCACTAAGCCCCAACAGGAACTCCTCAACTTAATTTCTTTTCAAGCACAATAAACAAAATATAAGTGTCTACAAGTATGTATGCAAGCATGCATTCTGCGTGCATGCATATGCATTATGCATGTGTATGCATGCATGTACGTATCTATTTATGATTGAGACCCTGCCTAAACCATTACAAGGCAGTTTTCTAAGGAAAAAGAGAATGAAACATCTCAGGTTATACTACTGTTTAAGAAAAAATACAGTATAAATGAATTCATCCTAAAATACTTCTGCCCTACCTTAAGGATTTTTTAAACAATTAGTTTAAAAAAAAGCCTAACAATTGATTTTTTTGAACAAAATAATTCCAAGTCTCAATAAGACAATAAAAAATATGAGACTAGTTTCTTATGTGCAGGAAAGACAGAAAGAAACACATTGCCAAATAAATTAAGTATAAATCATGATGGTGTGGACCTGGGCAATTCATCCTGTCACTGCCCTCACTCATGAGCAAGTTTATGCTGCAGTTTTAATAAGCAGCTATCACATTTGAAAACTAGAGGAAATGTTCTACCTGCTGGCATCTGAAAGTGACAAAGAAAAATGGGAATGCTAGTGTTTGGCACCATTGTGGTTATTCCCATAGATGGTCTATGCTTGCCACTTATGTCCATAAGCTCTCTGGAAACATACTACTAATCTTTGGGGTACATTACAGAATTTGGGGTAGCCCAAAGAAAAGGCAAAGCCTCGAAAAAGGAAAGTGGTAGAACAGGCAAGCAAAATTATCTGAGGATTTTCTGAAACATTAAGGAAAAGACCAAAATGCTTAGTCACAGGCAAAATCAGAAGTAACAGAAAGAGTTGAATTTCTCCCAAAGAGTCGAATTTCTTCCTAAGAGTTGAACTTCTCCCAAAGAGTCTGAGTCAAACTTTGGTGAAATCTCTATCAGAAATCTGTGCTGGTAAAGTACCACTCACTGGGACCTCCGTTCATCCCACCATGAATAGGCAGTCAGTTGCTCTAGAGCCCAGAAAGAGCTGGAGGGAACGTCAGGGGTGACAACAAGGAGCACCCAGGAAGCACAAAATGGGGGTAGCAATGGCAAAACAAGCAATTCCCACAAGA
Organism: Sus scrofa; assembly: GCF_054392235.1. Lineage (NCBI taxonomy): Eukaryota > Metazoa > Chordata > Mammalia > Artiodactyla > Suidae > Sus > Sus scrofa. The sequence continues at coordinate 160,574,971 of NC_139383.1, read as the reverse complement.
GCCATCCTTGTATCATAAAATTTGCCATTTCTCCAGAGGAAGATTCCGTTTTCCATTGGCTTTATTATGTGCTGAATCACTCCACATACACATGAGTGTCTCTATGTGCCAGACACTAAGGTGTGCCAGATACAAGAGGAAAGGCAGTCACAGCTCTCACCCTTGGAGATTTACAGTCCACTAGGGCTCCAACAGCAATACTCCATGGCTACACAACTGCAAATGAAAATCAACTTTGTGAAACTAAAGATCATGATACCATGAAGAACATAACATTGAAGACTCAGGAATGGCTTGAAGAACATAACATTGAAGACTCAGGAATGGCTTCACTGAGTGGGAGTCAAAAGTTAAGGAGGGCAGACACCAAATACTTGAAGGTCCTGTGGTGGAGGGAGTGTGGCGAGTTCAGGAAAAGACGGAGCAGGCGCTGTGGGAAGGAGAAAGGGAAGGCTGGAGGGAGGGGTGTGCACACAAGGCTCACAGCCTCTTCAGGGATTCCAACCTTTATCCTGTGAGCAATGAGGAGCCATGGAGGGGCTCCAAGAAGGAAAATGACAAAATCAGATTTAGTTTTAAAAAGATAACTTGGTCTTCAGAGTGGACAATAAATATGAGAGTAGGGGAGGGTCTGGGGAAGTCATTACAATAATCTAAGCAAGAGATGACGGTAGCGTAGGGCAGGCTAGTGGCAACGTGGAATGCAGAGCGAATGGCAGGACTTCTGTCAGAGTGAATGGATGAGAGACAAGATAAGACACTGCATGATGACGCAGATTTTTGGCCTGTACCATTGAATGGGTGATGGTGCCAACTTCTGGGAATGGATCATGGAAGGAAACCAGGTTTAGGGGGTAGGAAACCTGGCTTAGGGGGTAGGAAACCTGGTTCCTAGAGCACCTCCCCCACATACTCACTATGTTCACATATCCATGAGTCAGTAACTCCCTGTCTGCTTCTATGAAATCTCCTCTTAGTATAAGGTCCTCAATTCCCACCTTGCACTGACAGCATATGAGAATCCCCAGATACAAACCAGAAAATTCCAATAAAATAACTAGAAATGGCTTTTAACTTTTGCCATCTTTTTGCATTTAAGGGTTATTTGCAGGAAAATAAACAGGAAATAAATTTTAAAAGGTTAAAGACTGACATAATCCGTAATTCAGGAGACACCTCTATCCATTCCTAAGGGTACTTTCAGGAAGACACAGTAAATACTTATGGTATAAACTGAATGGTGGCTAAAATGGTCCTAAAATTGCAACTGGCTTTCTACTGCTCACGGCATAAATGCTTTCAGCAAAGCTGGCACAGTGGATCTCTTTTCCTTGAAGTGCTTTCTTCACATGGATTCCAATACAACAGACTCTTCCAGTTTCCCTTCAACCTCACTGGCCACTCCTAATCTTCTCCAGTCCTGGTGCTCTCTTATTTTACCTGTACTAGCTCTCCTGATGATGTTACCTGGTCTCCAACCCAGAATACCATCTGTTCTCTAATGAGTGCAGTTCATGAGACATCCCCTGAGCTCCTGACTCCTTCTACATGCAATAGCCTATTCACCCATTCACTCAATGTTTAGTGCATGTCCCAAATGTAACATACCAAATGGAACTTTTACATCTTGTGCATGGACAATCACAACTATCCCTAACTAGTCTCAGGCTCCCTCTCAATCCTTCTCATAATCCACTTTCCTTACCCCGTCATGCAATGAGGATTTTCAGGAGTAAGCTTAGTCTGAACTAAGCTGGCTGGTCATAGTGGAAGTGAGAGAGGTAACAGGTAAAGTAGAAAAGCAAAACAGACATGTCTAGTGACAGACTTAAGATGACAGGTCCCCACATTTGTAAATATCCAAAGTCTCACCCCTTCCTATAAGGGTCTCGTATGAGTTCCAGCCACACAGTCTTCTGACAGGCCCCCAGATGTGTCAAATCGCTCCCCATCTCAGAACCCTCATGCCTGCCTCTGGCCTGGAATGCTCTTCTCCCAAGCCTTTATGGGATTTCATCTGTCCCCTCATTTATCTCTGCTCAAATGTCAGCTTTTCAGAGCCCTTGGCTGATCTGCCTGTCCAAAAAAGTCTGTCCCACCCCCACAAAATGCCCTCTATCCCCTCCCTGTATCTTCCTTCATAGCACTTAGCACTCCTGAAGTTCTACTTGCATCAATCTCTTTGTAAGATTCATGAGGACAGAGACTTTGGTCTGCTTTGCTCATCACTGCTGCCCAGTACCTAGTTCCATGCCTGGCACATAGCAAATACAAAAAAAATTTAAGTAATTTTGGATAAATAAAGGATTTAAGTACAAATGATTAACCAATGGTTTTAGAACTAGTATATACAACCAGTTAAGTGACGGATGGTGACCTTCTCATTCCAACTGTTCTGATTCACACCCCTCTCCTTCTCCTGAACTATAAAGTTCTTACCATTCAGGAACCATGTAATTTCATATTCAACTGGTGTGTAATTCATTATATCAAAATATTTACTATCTTCTATATGCAAAGCATTGTGCGGGACACATGAAAGTACATGAAAAATTGACATGATTTGATCCTGAAGAAGCAAGAAATTAATTTGAGGTTAAAGAAATCACACTGAAAAGGCCTTGGCCTTCACTGATAACAGCCTCAGTTTTCACTACTCATGAGTGACTCAAGAGGTCCTAAACATAGTAACATGCGGCACTGCTGAAGCAAGAACTTTAATCACTTTCCTAAGGGCAAAAGGGAAAGTGTGTCACTTAGCTACTGTGAGTGCTGCCCCAGCATTCCTATCACACAACAATTAGATCATTCTCAACTTATTTTTGATGCAGTATCTACTACTGTGATAAAAGCTTTGGGGTTTTTTTTTGACAAATGGCTCTTTAAAAAGTCACCTTTTGGTGATGAAAGTAAAGACAAAGTCAAGTATAATAAAGCAATGGGTTTGTTGCCAGACATTCAAAACTTGGTTCCCAGAAATATGTGATTTCAGAAATGGCTTATAATTGTGTGTAAATGATTCCGCAAATGACTGGTCTGTATAGAAACAAACAATAAAAATGTGGCACCTTCACAAAACCTGCTCTAGTTAAGTGCTCCAAATCTGCATAGTCCTAGAACTTTTGGCAATGATGGAAATAGTCTATACTTAAATGGTGCAATATGGTGGCCACTAGTCACAACTGGCTACCGAACACTTGAAATTGGGCTGAGAAACTATGTAAACTTTATTAAGTTTAACTAGCCGTTTTTGTCTACTAGCTACCATATTGAAAAGTGTACCTATGGACAATGACATTTTTCAAGAGACAGAGACAACTTAGGTGAAAACTAAAAAGGCATTTCATTTGCACAGACATTTATTGTGGGTGTGTGAATAAAGGTGAGCTTGGTATACTGAGAAGGGTGCTCCTTTGTGTGGTGTGATGATGAAAGAAGCTGCAGGCGACCACACAGCTTTGGTAGTACCTCCTTTCAGGATGAGGAAGCCCGTAGTTAAGGGTCACTGTTAGAACAAGAGTTTAACACAAACCAAACTGCTTTTGTTAACAGACTTATCCAAGGAGAGGCCACTATAAAAGCTGAAGACAGTTCAGACCAAACTGCTCTTCTGTGTGGCAGGTTTGAGGATCAAGCCTGACCTCTTTTACCATTTTACCAACCCTTGGGCATTACAGGGTGAGAGTAAGATGTTCTTGTCTGTTTAATGACAGGGCAATAAAAGCTAGCATGCTATAGAGTACATCACTCTGGTTTCTATTATTTTAACATAAATGTTTTATGGCTTTAGCCTTCCTTTTACACTCTCTAAAGAACTGAAGTGGTCTCTTAGGCTTTTCAGTTACACCTCATTTAACACAGGAAATTCAGTTGTTACTGTACCTGCGCATTTGAAAATTTATCAAAGTCAAAGGTCTGCCAAATACATACAAAAGTGAGAGGAATGCAAATAAGGCAGAAAACAAAAAGTTTTAAGTGAATTTCAAAGTTTAAGGAGAAGACAGGTCATTCCAGTTGGAGTATAGGTAACAAAGGAACCCTCAATATGGCAACATGACAAACGACTGACAGGAAAGAGAGGTCGCCCATTTAATTGGTCACCCCCAATTAATGATGCTCACAGAACTTGCATGGTACTCAATGATCTAAAAGGTGTATCACGTGTTTTCCAAAAAATGTGAGAACTCAAAAAAAAAAAGAAAGAGAGAAAGAAAAATATTACAAACTTGATAAATTTTTCTTCACTCCAAATAGCCACACTGAATTAAGCAATATTTACAGGCCTTTGGACAATGCTAACAAACAGAAACAAGCCCGGATTCTCACTTCATCTTTTTACTTTAATTGAAGTATTTGATTCACAATGTTGTGTTACTTTAGGTACCTCACCTTCAATTAATAAGTATCATGCCAGTGTTTTCAGGTAAACACTGTTGAGTTACCTGCTGTGAAAAATCCACACACTTAAACCCAATGACCGATATGTCACCCTTCACTTACGAAGCTGGCCTAGCCATGAGCCCTCTGACTCTACCTCTTTCCAAATACATCCTACTAGTAAAAATTTGCTTTAATCTGAAAAACACTCAGTGCAGGTGGAGTTCAAGTGCTCTCGGAATTGCCTCCTTCAGGAGAGATACCAGTTATCAGGGTTAACCCCACACTCACAGTCTCCCCTCAGAGACCATATGATAAGCTTCACTTACAACCAAGTTCCAAGAATCTTACCAAGAAGACACGTGGCCCATTTAAAGCTATGGGGCTTAATGGTTTATCCCCTATATCAGTGCAAAGAAGAACATGACCCCAAACTGATGGGCAATGCTTCCATGGCCCATCAATGTCACACTAGCACTGTTCAAGAGATGAAGGCCAGTCCTGAGGAGGTCTTCTTAGTGTACCTACCTCACCCTATGACCCCTGGATACTCTCCACTTCAGGAACAACCAGTAGTGAGAGAGAAACATACAACACCACACACAACATGTAACCTTTCTCAAATAAAAACAAGAGTCCAGGAGTTCCCGTCGTGGCGCAGTGGTTAACGAATCCGACTAGGAACCATGAGGTTGCGGGTTCGGTCCCTGCCCTTGCTCAGTGGGTTAATGATCCGGCGTTGCCGTGAACTGTGGTGTAGGTTGCAGACACGGCTTGGATCCTGCGTTGCTGTGGCTCTGGCGTAGGCCGGTGGCTACAGCTCCGATTCAACCCCTAGCCTGGGAGCCTCCATATGCCGCGGGAGCAGCCCAAGAAATGGCAAAAAGACAAAAAAAAAAACAAAAAAAAAACAAGAGTCCAAATTCCCAAATATGGGGGGAAAAATAAAATCAGGATAAAACAGCATAAGGTGCTTTACCAGAGCACAACAGTGCAAAGATATCAGGGTTCAGGAATAGAATAAGTACAATCAATGAAGGTGAGGTCTTGGATCATTTTCATATGTTATGAGGCCAAGAATTCTAAAATCATAAAGTCTTTTTATGTTAAAATCAACATAAAAAGGGTGATGTCGCAAATGCTTCTTAGAATGAAGCCAAAGAGAAAAAAATGTTAAAGGAATAAATGCGATGTTGAGATTCTACTAGATAATTTTTTTTAATTATAGGAAAATTACACTTCATATTTAACATTACAGTAAATATTAGTGATAATACACTAAAATGGATCTATAAAAGCCAGGAAAATAAAAATGATAAACTTAGATGCCCCTTCTGATACAGATGCTTTCAATAAATAAATTCTTAATAAGAAGGCAATAATCTTAATCAGAAAGAAAATGTTGTAGGTAAAATCAAAATGTTGAATCACTCTAGATTCAAATATTCAGTCTACAACTACTATTAATTCGGAAACTGATTATCAAGTGAAAATACTCTCCAGGTCCATCCTGAGTTTCTACTGTTTGCTTCTATGGCCATTAACAGTTCCTTAGATTCTCTACCCAGAAAATAAAAATGGGTCTACATTATCTTTTTGGAATTATTTTTGCTAGTTATGTTTCTCTTTAATGCAAATAATTTCATAAATGAAATACTCTTAGGCTTGACACAGAAAAATATGCTTGCTTAGTCTTTGAACTTAACTCCCAGAATTCCTGCATTTTAGTGGCTTTGGAAAAACAAATTATAAAATTTCAAAAGTCAAAGGTTAAAAGGTCTTGTTTGTGTAAAAAAGAAAGGCTTACATTCTTATAAATAAACCCAAGAGCATTTCTCATCAAGTTCATGGCTCTGGTCAAACCGGCCTTTCCCTTTCTAATTCCTCAACCCATTCTTAACCATCTTATATACCACTGCTAGAATATTCATCCTCAAATTTTTTGACCCTTCCACCTCCCCACTTAAACTTTTAGCTGGGAAACAGTAAACTAAAATACATTTCCTCAGCTTCACTTGCAGCTGAGTGGGCCACATGGTTAAATTCTAACTAATGGAATGTGAGTAGACATGTCAGGAGAACCTTCCAGAAGTCTTCCCTTCAGAGTGGTGTGCCCCTTTCCCATTTCTCTTCATCCCTCGCTTCATCTTGCTGTGTGGAATGGAAAGGTTGCCTTTGAACATGAAGATGAGGGGCAGACCCTGGGGATGGATGAAAAAAAGCTAGAAGAGTAGGCCCTTGAGGGCCTGATGAAACGCAACTAGCACGCCAGACTTGGAATGCAAAGCTCATCTCTTTATGACAGATGAATAATTGCCTTGTTCAAGCATGGTTATTTGGGGGTTCTTCTGAGCTTAATTCTAATTACTACATGAATCATTTGGTCAAGAAATACCATGTGCCAGGCACTGTATTAAAGTCCTGAACACATAAAAGACATGGATAAATATAACTGAGTGTCAAGAAACTTAAAGCCAAATTAGGACAATGCTCATCATGTACATTAAACAATCAGAGAAATATTAAGGGACCATCTCAACTGTTGACTGAACAAAGTAGAAGCCTCGAACAGTAGGAGCTTCTTAAAAAAATAATTTAGATTGTTTTAGTAGAGTTAGGATTTAGATAAAGTGGATAAAGATGAATAAGCTCAAGAAGAATAAGAGCATGAATGAAAGCCTGATGGCTGAAATACACATGGTGTACTTGGGTTGCATGAAGAGGTGAGTGTAATTAAAGTAAAATATGCGAGGCTGTGTGATGGTTCATTTTATGTGTCAGCTTGACTGGGGCCCAGGGATACCTGGATGAAATGTTATTTCTGGGTGTGTCTGGGAGGGTATTTGAGGATGAGATGAGCATTAGAATCAGTGGACTCAGTAGAGAAGATGGCCCTCTCCAATGTGGAAGGGCACCATCCAATCCACAGAGAACTTGAACAGAGCAAAAGGGGAGGAAGGAGGAATCCACTCCTATTTTCCTGTCACTCTTGAGCTGGGACATCCCATCTCTTCTTCTCCTGCCCTCAGACTGGGATTTACACCATTGGCTTCTCTAGTTCTCAGGCCTTCAGACTCAGACAATCACTCCGCCAGCTTTTCTGGGGCTCCGGCTTGCAGATGGCAGACTGGGGGACTTATCGCCCTCCATCACTGTCGGAGCCAATTCCTTATAATAAATTTGTCATACATATAAAGTATGTGTAAGTGTTTCCTATTGGTTCTGTTTTCCTGGAGAATCCTAGTTCAGGCAGGAAGGTTAGAATGCACCAAATTATGTAGGGTCTTCAGAACCTGTGTGAAGTGGCAAATAAGGACCAAGTGGGTTCTGGAAGAGCAGAAAGACAAGACAAAATACTGAACAAGCCTATCACGGTTAGAACAGAGGGCTCAAAATGCAAATACACAGAGCACCTCTGCAGACATGCCATGGGCAGCATAGTTCAGGCCTCTCCAAACCCCTCTCTTCCCCTCTTACCTATCCACAGGCTCTAGCCTTAATAAGAAACCACTCTCAGCTTTCCGAAAGTCCAGCCATCCTCTACTTCTTTTGTGAGCATCGCATCAAAAGCTTTGTAAAACTCAGCTGGAGATCTTAGCACAAAAGTGTAGGCTGAAGGCTAAAATCTTGTAAGTTCAGAGATCCAATATCCTAAAATTCACAGACAGAGAAACTGGGATCCAGAGAAATTAAGCCCAGTGTCATACTAATGGTTCATGGTGGAGCAGGACCAGAATTCTGGGGTCTTATAGTTTAACCTTCCCTCCCTTTTCCAAATGGGCAAATTAAACGGCCATGTTCTTATTTTTTGAACAAAGCGACTTTGATGCCTTAAAAATAAAGTTTCTTCATACATTTCTCTTTTGGGACCTTGTGGGGGAAGCTCTCTCACTTCTAGACCCCAAGAAATACTGCTATTTGCTCTGCTTCCCTGGGTCTTACCAACTAAGGAAGATTCAGAGTACACACATGGCTCTGTCTGGCTCTGTCTGTGAGGCTATCCCCCTCAAAAAAACCCAGAAGGGTATGCAGAACTACATTGCAGTATCGCAGTACATGTCAGGTCAAGGTCATTCCATCCGAGGTCTTGCTTAACTGAGCAAAAACAAACAATAACTACAGAAAAACCCTTTCACTTAAATGTAATGTTATGTGGACTCAAAGTCCACCAGTTTTAGAGTTTTAAATAGGATCTTTCAATCCAAACACTTAACACAGACAAAAAAGATAGCACAATCAGAGTGTCCATAAGCAATGACTTGGCAAAAAAATTTATTTAAAGAGATTATCTTCAATAGTTAGGCCAAAAAATGAAAACAACTGTTTGGAGTACAAACAATTTACATAGAATTTAGAAAAAAGAATAAGATAGGTGAATTTTCCTATCATTTCTAGATGCTGATTTTCTGAGAAGGCAAAGGGTGATGGCCTCAAAGCAGGTTGGGTTCCTTAGACTTCTGCTCTGCTCGGCCTCCCTGTGGACGTGGTGGAGGAACTGGCACCTGTGTCTGCACTGCCTCAGGGCTTTCTGTGTACCTTCCCAATGAACACTAACGCTTAGGGACCAGAGACTCACAGGCACCATCTGAATTACTTCTCTCCATTTCACCATGAAGATGAAGGGATGAAATATAAAACAAGGCCCACCTTTGCATTCACCCAGATGGCTTATGAGACCCACCTGCTCACTTAAAACATCTGCTTGGTTGTTTTCCAAGATAGGTAAGTCATGGCCCCTGTGCTCAGTCTAGTGACATAAAGATAAGCTGTAGCTAAACATATAAGCACGGGTGCAGAGCCACAGCACAACAGAGGAGGGATGACCTCCCCTCCTGGGAGTCAGAGGCAAGAAGGGACTGGAGTCACTCGGACTCCAGTATGAAAGCTTCAGTGGTTTATTCACAGGTAAAAGGGGTGGGAGGATATTCTACACAGAGGAAAGGGACAACACAAAGGCGCAGAGGCAGAGACACAATGGTATGCTGGAGGCACTGCAGGCACTGTAAATAACTGATTTTACTTTAATAAAAATGCATTGTTTGATAATCTTTTCACTTGTTTTTGTTACTGGATTAGGAGAGGCAGTTAGAAAGGAGAATTAAGCACATGTCATCTCTCAATTACTTTATAAGTAACCCTCTCCCATATTGCTTATCAGAATGCTAAGTTATACCCCTCGTAATCATGTGTTTGGCCATAAGCCCCTTCACATTTGTTACAGTTTGTTTTCCAGGTGCCACGGCTTCTACGTCCAGGCAACATCTACGTTCATCTGTGTTACAGAAGAAGCCCAGGTTTGGAAGCAGAGGAGCCTGAATTCAAGGTCTGGCTCTGTCGCATCCTGCAGAGCAACCCAGGAAGGTACTAGATCTTCCTGAGCTTACATTTCTCCATAATTAAATACCTCTCCCACCTTAAACTACAGAGAAGATTGAATGATATAATTAATAGAATGTTTGGCCTGTAATAGATGTTCAATATCAATTTAGTTCCCTTTCACCACCCTCGTTCAATACTGCCAGAAAGTAGTACTGAACCTCAGACAGAACCCCACATGGTATCTGGTCCCTGTAAACTGATGAAGCCAAGTCCAGAAGCAAACTCAAAACCCCAAGGGACCCCTTCTTTCCACAATGCCCTTCATCTTCAATGGATCTCTGTGGCTCAATCCTACTAAGCCACAGAGCCAAACGACAACATATTGTAAGGATAAAGAAAACAACATATTGAAAACAACATATTGTAAAGACAAAGAACAATTTCTATATGAAATAACTTTTCAAAGTCATCAGATTGAGAACTGCTAATACAGCTGTGAGCCATTAACTATCCTGCAGAATGCTGTTAAAATTTTCTCTCTTTGAAAAACAGAGAAGCAAAATTATTCTTGGCTCTTGAGTTGAGACAGTAAATATTTGGCCTAAAATATAGAACAAAGCAAATGTAATTTTGCATTTAGTCAGTATGCCCTAACCAATATTTTTAATTCTACCATCACTAAACTTGTCTCATTAGGTGAAATAAGTGAATTGATTGGCGACATAACTATTCCTCTGATCTCTGAAGGGAACATAAGTCCCCAGTTGAGAGGTAGGTAATGACCATGGGGTAAAGGGAAAGAGCAGGGACAGGGCCACCTCTGAGGGACAAGAAAAGCAAGGGACAATGAGGCCAGGAGAGGTGTTGGAACACACACTACTTGCCTTGTGACCCAACTCAACCCAATGTTCCTCATAAAAACAAGCAAAATCACAAAATTGAGGGTGCAGTGGCAGACAGGTTATGATCTTAAGAGGGGCTATTCCTCGGTCTGCTCTAGGATCCATCTTGAATTAGAATGGCCAAGAGATGAGAGGACAAGGACAGGCTATAATTTGAGACCGAGGGCAGAAGGAAAGGAGAATTGAGGGTGGAACCAGTCCTCTCCTTTGTTTTTTTTCCCTCAACACCATTAGGCCTATTTTTCCTTCTATAGCTGGTATTAAGAATTAAAAAATTGGCTAAAACAGACAACTGGAGGCAAGAGAGAAATAAAACAAGCTATAAGGAAATTATTCAAGCTGGCCGAAAAGCCATTCTGCATGCATTTTCTAATATTTTATACTTATAAACTTTTACTTATTCACTCAATAAACAACTATTTTTATTGAGTCTCTTCTTTGTGCCAGCATTGTTCCTGAGCTGGGATATATCAGGGAATACAGCAGAAAAAAATCCTGCACTCAGAAAATACATTCCAGTGAAGGGAGGCAGATAAGCAATAAACATGATAAACAGGTTACACATTCTGTTAGAAGGTGATATGTGCTATAGGAAAAAGAAAACACAAAGCAGGGTCAGGAGTGCAGGGGGGTGGGGAAACTTCCAACTATAAATGGGGGTGATCAGAAGAGGCCCTGTTGAGAAAGTGAAGGAGGGAGCATGCTGATATCTGGGAGGATAACCTTCCAGTGCAAAGGGCTGATGGTGGGAGGGTTCCTGGTATGTTTGTAGGGCAAGGGCACCAGCATGCCTGACGCAGGACATGCAGGGATGAGATATCAGAGGTAGAATTAGATGGAACAACATACCAAGTGACGTGGGACCTTGTAGCTAGCTGCCTTAAAGGCTTGGCTTCAACCACAAAAGAAAGGGATCTGATAAAGATGCTTTTTGTTTTAACTCTTTATATTGAAAACAGCTGCAGAGAGGTGCCATGTATCCATCACCCGGATTCCCACAATGGGTGACATCTTACTTAAGTGCAGTATATTGTCAAAACCAGCAAATATCTTGGTATGACACAAGTCACTAGACTGACTGACTCAAGAGAGTGGCTGTGTACACTTGCATGTGTGTGTTGGTGTGTCTCTGTGTCCTGGTATGTGGCACATGTGGATTCACACAATGCAGGACCATTCTGTCACCAAAAAGGCACTCCCCGTACTGCCCCTCTGAAGTCACCTCTTGTCTTGTCCTTCACATCTGATCTTGTCATTCTGAGAAAGTCACAGAATGGATTCACACTATGTGTAATCATTTAAGACCCTTTTTTTGCTTAGTGTAGTACTCTTGATGCCAATTCAGGATGCTTTGTTCCCCTTTTAATGCTGAGTCGTATCCCCTCTGTGGGTATACCAGTCTAATCACCGACCCAATGATGAACATGGGAATTTTTTCCACTTTGGGGCTTTGCACATAAAGCTGCCAGCCCAACAGCCTTTCTGTATCAGATACAGTTAAAAAAAAAAAAAAATGGTGGGTTATCTGATACTTATACTCAAAAACTTTTAATTATTCAACCAATCAATATCAAGTCATCTCTCTGTGCCAGCATTGTTCTAGTTGATGGGATTTGCATACAGGCTTTAATGTGGGCATAAGTTTTCATTTCTTGAGCACAAATGCCAAGGAATGCTACTGCTGGGTCATATCATGAGTGTATGTTCAGCTTTTTAAAATGGATAGATTTCTAGAGTGTCCCCACCATCATGCATTCTCACCAGCAATACATGACTGACTCAGTATCTCCACACTCTCCCCAGCATTTGGGTTACCACCATTTTTTTACTTTAGCCATTCTAACAGGTATGTTGTAGTATCTCACTGTAGAGGAATCTGCATTTTCCTAGCAGCTAATGATGTTGGACATCTTTTCACATGTTTATTTGCCATCCATATATCTTCTTGGAGGAAATGTCTAGTCAAGTCTTTTTTCCATTTTTCTATTTGGCTTATTTGTTTCCTTACTGTTGAGGTTAGAAAATTCTTTATATATTCTGGATTTAAGTCCTTTGTCAGATACAAGATTAGACAAAGTTTTCTTCCAGTCAGTGGCTCTGTCATCTCATCCTCTTAACAGGATCTTTTTTTTTTTTTTTTTTTTTTTTTCCCGGTCTTTTCAGGGCTGCATCCATGGCATATGGAGTTTCCCAGGCTAGGGGTCCAATCGGAGCTGTAGCTGCCAGCCTACGCCAGAGCCACAGCAATGCCAAATCCAAGCTGCATCTGTGACCTACACCAAGCTCACAGCAACACCGGATCCTTAACCCACTGAGCAAGGCCAGGGATTGAACCCATCACCTCACAGTTCCTAGTCGGATTCAACTCTGCTGTGCCACAAAGGGAATTCCAACAGGATCTTTTAAAGAACAGAAATTTTAAATTTTTAGAAAGTCCAATTTATCTACTTTTTCTTATATGAATCATGCTTTCATTGTTGTGTCTCAGAATTCTTTGCCTAAACCTAAGTCTCTTCAAAATTTAAAAAAAAAAAATTATATTTAGATCTACAATCTATTTGGGGTTAATTTTTATATAAAGCATGAAGTTTAGTGCAAGATTTATATTTTTGACTACTTATGTCCATTTGTTCCAAAATCATTTGTTGAAAAGGCTATCCTTCCTCCATCAAACTGCTTTTGCATCTGTCAAAAATCGGTTGGAAGTATTTGCATGGGTCTATTTCTGGGTCCTCTACTCTGTTTTATTGATCTATAAATATGTCTCTCTGCTAGGACCACACTCTCTTGATTATTGCAACTACAGCCAAAATCTTAAATTGGGTGGTATATATATTAGCCATTGAAGGGTTTAAACAGAGAAATGATATGATCTGGCATTTTAAAAAGTCACTCTACTCCTGGGAGAGTACATAGTCAGGGGTAAGGGACAGCAGCGGGGAGGTGCTGGTGCTCAGAGAAATTAGACTCTGACTTCATTTTAAAGATAAGCCCACTGAATGTCCTGGGGAATTCAGTATGGGTGTGACGGGAAGAACAGGATCAGGCATGACCCCAGGGTTTTCCACCTGACATCAGATGGAATTGTCATCACTGAGATGAGGAAGGTGGCAGTGGAGCAAGTTGTGTGAAGGTCAGTTTAGTCTTGAACATGCTGGGTTTGAGAGGCATATTAGAGATCTCAGAGTGGAGGTGTAAGTAGGGTTGTGCATACAGGAATCCAAAGTATAGGAGGGAGGCTTTGTGATCTGAAGATAGAATCCAGTAGTTGTCAGCACATTTAAAGTCACAACACTGGAGCAGACAGCCAAGGGAAAGTGGAAAACACAGGGCCCATGACCCTCTGACACTGCAGGATGAGACAGAAACTCTTCCTTTCTGGGAAAAAACTTTAAGCAGGGACCTAAAGAGGGTGGTGACAGGCAGAGGGGAAACTAGCACAAAGTTTTGAAGGCAGAAACAAGTCTGACTTGTTTGAGACACACAAAGGCCCTGAGCAATTGGGTGTGTTGGATGAGGGGATACTGTTACCAGCTGAGATGGGACAGGGAGGAGGGGACCAGATCGTGCAGAGCTTATTACATCAGGACAGAGAGATGGAATTTTACTCTAAAAGCAATGGGAAGCCATGGAAAGGAACTAAGCAGTAGATGTTCTGTGCCAGTCGTTCCACATGTAGATGGTTTTTTTGATGTGTTTGCAGGAAAAGGTGAGCACTACGTCTTAGTCCTCTGCCATTTTGATCCTGTTCCCCGGAAAGGAACTAAGCAGAAAAATGACAAACTGTTTTCACAAAATGAAGTTTTTAACGTTCTTCTAGAAAGTACATCCTTTAACATAACGGCAACATATATCACCTAAACTGAAAACTCATAAAGCAACAGCCAATGTGATGCAACGAGTGAAATCCCACTGAAGACTATGTCAGGAGGTGTGCCCTGAAGAAACAGATAGTCTAACAACTACAGCAACAAGAAAGGAAGGTGGAAAAAAAATGGTAGCATGAAGGAAAGAGGAGAGAACTTCCTGAGGCCCCCCAGGAACAAGTTAAATGGGATAGGACAGGGAAGTTGGCTGACAAGGAAACACAGTACCACCCACAGCTAGGAGCACAGGATGCAATCAGTGAGGTAGAGGGAAGGGACAGGCAGGGGATTGACTGAAACCACAGAAGGATTTTATCAGAGTAGTAACCTCATCAGATTTCCACACAGAACAAGCTCTTCCTGGCCAGTTATTTAGGTGGCCTTTGGAAAACATTTAACCTCTTCGCACACGTGTCTCACAACAGTGGATGATCAAGCAAGAAGATAGGAAAAACATGTCTCGCGACACACATGCCCAAAAATCTCTGTCTTAACCAAAAGAGTAACAATTCTTAAGATCATCCAGATGTCATCTGTGTTGGGAACAAATTGCATGCTTAAAGATTCCTCCAGAACTCTACTTAAAAACTCCCCTGTAGGAAAATGGAAAGGCTGTTTCCTTCACCTTCTAGAAGGCGATAGTAAAATGATAGCGGATGGAAAGAAAAGCCATCTGCTTTGGCTTTTCAAAGGTTTTCTTTTTCTTTTTTCTTTTGTCACAACTTCCCTTTGCTTTCTCCTTGGATCCTATGGAGAACCCAGGATGTGTGTGTGCAGGGGGGAGGAATCTCAAGGCAAGAAATAGCAACTGTGTCCGAACTGAGTGGCTGTTTTCTTTGAAAGCTGTTCTAGCTATCTTAGGTCTCATGCCCTAGTCACAGAGTTAACAGAAGCACTGCAGTCCTGGTCCCTGATTTAAATCTTGGTATGGGTCCTCACTGGATGTGTAACTTGAGCAAGTTACTGAACCTCCCAAGCTACTTTTTTCTTACTTTAAAAAGGTGAGCACTACTACCACCACCTACAATCTGAAAGGACTGTTTCCGGGATTAAAAGTACAAAGGCAAAGAAGAGTTTTACACACAAAAAGCATTTGGCATTCTGTCAAGCACATGCTGAATGTCAGCCAATGTTCAGGAAGTGTCCACTGCTAGTGCTTTCACTGCTAACCCAATGGGGACTTCCACAGGGGCGGGAGTGTGGACGGCATTTACTTAACATTTTCTGAAGAAGATGGAAAGAGGGAAAGGCAGGCTGAATGTACTTCCTATCCTGGCCATTTTTTGACACAGCCGTGTGAAGCTCACCAAACAGCCTGCCAAGGGTTACCAATAGCAGATTCTCAAAGAAATAGGTAGAAACTGACACACCCAGGGGGACTTCGTCACAGAAAGGCCACATGCTGCCACCCCAGCATGCCAGACACAGAAGGCCCCCGACTGAGCTCAGAGGCAGTTAATGCCACCCTCCACCAAGTCCATTCTGCTTTCAGGTCTTCTCAGTAGCAGTGCCTGTTCATTGCCATCATCTGGCTGTGATGAACTCATGGGCTTGACTAGAGACATGATTCATTCCATGGGGTAAGTAAGTGACCTCCTGCCATCACCCCCGAGACATCAGATCTCACTAACCAGAGGTCACTGACCAACAGGCCACACAGGCCACATTCTATTCACCCAGTGTGAACATAGTGCCACATCACTCTCCTGGTCTCCACACAGGACTCAGTGAAAGACACAAGCAGCCAGCTAATAAAATACAAGTTAAGTGGCTGTTCCCAAAAAAAACCAAGTTCAAAACTTTATGGCTTTGAGCCACTGCTACTTAAATCCTCAGTTAAGTCTGTTGCTACCTCAGGCCATTTTTCCGAGTGCTTTAACATGGACTAGTGCTGACAACAATGGCCAATTTTAGGACAAACATGATATTACTTGCTACAGCTGCACTTTTAAGAGAATTTATATACTGAAGGGGCTAAAAAATGTTTCCATACATTTCCTTTTCTGACAAAAATACACACCCAAATAAATCAAGAGAGGAGATGGGTAGTAATCAACCGAGTCTCTTCAATTACTAAAGAGAACCAAGACCTGAGGAAAACAAGCTCTCCCTGGTGTGTGAGTCCTTGTGTTACTGTGGTCACTTAGTATGGCCACCATGGGTACCCTGTGATAAGCATCAACATGTAAAAAAGTGTATAGAGGGTTAGGGTGAGGGTGAGAGGGTTAGGGCTGTTGTCAGCTCTAGTTGTCAGCATTGTTGTCAGCTCTAGTCCACAATAGATATCTGTATTAAGTAGAAATGGGCATAATTTATTCTTTGATTTATCCAAACTGACCTGCATAATCCATTCTGCCTTCTTTAGTTAGAACTTCTAACTGCCTTAAAGATAAACAGAAAGCAAAAGTCAATAATGTCAAGTGTTGGATTTTTTTTTTTAAACTCTTTCAAAACAAAGTTGCTTCACAAGCACTCTTGGAACCTCTTCCCAAAAGCAGCAAAAAGGTACCACACACACAGAGTAGAAATGTATAAAAGAGGCCCTGCCCAAGGCTCACGTCCACCACATGGTACATTGTGAGATGTGTCTCTTATGCCTATTTATCCAAGATGCCCGAACCACCTTTACCACCAAGGATGCCTTTATATTTTCCTCCTATGGATTTCATACTTTCTGAATTTTACCAAACTACATATGTTAGATAATAACTTTTCCATCTTACAATCATCAAAGACATTTGCAATTACAGTTTTTCAGTATAAGATTCAGGATATTATCAAAAATGTAGGATTTTAGCACTAAATATGGCAGTCCTACCAAGGGTAAAGATACAGGGTCCTCTGTTTTTCAGAACTAAGGACACCGATTTCAAGTACCCAAACTCTTTTCCTGAATCTCCAGGGCATCGATGCTCCACAGGCTTAGAATCACTGGTCTCTGCAAAGTAGGCAGCCATGTTCAAGGGAAACAACAAAACCTGCTATAAAGAACACTGCCTAAGATTCTGAAAGCAAAAGTGAGTCAGGAGCCAACAGCTTTAGAAGGCAGAATGCTGTTAAAGAACATCTAAGATGCAGATACAGGGCATCAGAATCGCAGGGTCACCAGAAAATGTTCTATATAAATCAGTTTCCATTTTGGTCACATAAAGGAGAGAGGCAGTTTGACACAAAGGCATTGTGCTTTATGGTATTTTTTTAGGAAGATGTCTATTTCACAAATTAAACATCTAATGACTTGAACTGAAAGCAAGTTAATATTACTGCCATTAATTATATGACACTTTCTTTTCTTATTCCACAGTACTTGTAAAAACTTGAAAAAATAAATGTTTACTGCCCAAAATCACAGAAAGGGAAAAGTAAATCAATTTTTCTCCTGGCCCTAAATGCCTACATTTTCATGCAAAGCTCTACAATCATTAGCCTTGCTAATAACATAATCAGGAATGACAAGACTCTACTTCACAAATGTAAATGCAAAAACCAGAATTGGAAAAAAAAAAAAAAAAAAACCCACGAAACTAAAAAAAAACCCTATTTCAAAATACTTAGGCAACAAGGCTAACAACCTTGGAGATCAATATCAGACAGTAACAAAACACCTGCTGCTACTTAGATCACCAGCAATAAAGGAGCCAGTCCTCCCTCTCAGGTGTCTACCCTCCTCTGGAAAACAAAACAGCTTAATATGGCCATTATTTCCAGAGGTGGAGCTCATTGCACAACTTAGAAACTTCACCTGTGTTCTTGAGCCAGAAGGGTATAATTTGTATAAAACTCTCTTTGTTTCAACATCACCTGCCAGATTTATACCTTTACCTAGAATTTCATATTAGCACTCAGCTACATACGATGCTATGGAAAGAAAGCCATGCCTAACCCAGACCTGTACTGGTAGAGGAGTTTGCATTTACTGTGCAGACCATATGCTGTATGTTTAACCTGCATTATTTTGTTTCTATGATATATAAGGAGATCTAGCCCATAATGACTGAAAGTCCACTTAGGAGGTAGGAAGACAAAAACCAAAAAACAAACAAGGAACTTCTTTCATATTTGGGTAAATTAGGGAAAGTAGGATATTATTTAGTTACCAGGTAAAGGCTTCATGAATTTCTGGAGCTTTTAAATTGATGGAAGAAAAGGGGGCAAGGCAAGAGGAGAGAGACAGATCTTTGAGGCTCCCTTCTGTTTCAGAAGAAAGGATGAGGTAAATAGCACTGGCTTAATAAAGTAATGGAACAGGAGGGATCTAGGAAGTGAAACACTGAGTGTCCTGCAAGTAGGTCTCTGAATGAGATGTGTGTTTAAGGTGCAGGGAATCCTTGGATAGCTGGGCTGAGGGCAGGAAGCCAAAGACTAGAACACTGCACTAATCAGAGATGATCACAGAAAGTGAAAACAGATAGTAAAAACTGCACACGACCCCCAGAATGTGATGTTCTGGGAAGGCTGGCACTGCTGATGACCAGCTAGAACAGGTTGGCAAGTGTCCTCCTGCATGTCTTTATTCTTCTGATTGGTCCCATTTCACAGTGTCAGCCAGTTTTCTTCTTAATCCAGGCCAGCTCTGGGAGCAGGTCTGTCATCAATGACTTTAGGCCCAGAGCTGATGTCTCACACAGCCACCCCAGTCCCATCCCCACCACTGAACTAGGCTCTGGCCCACACAACATAGCTCTCTGTGTTATAACCCCCATACGTCCACAGCATTGTTTTCTGTGTTATTACTCAAATGGAAGTTTCTGAGGGTAGAAATGATATCTCTTCCTCTCAAATTCTTGTCTCCACTATAAGAAGTCAGCAGATACCGGATAAACTAATTGAAGGAAGGGTGTGAGTACCAGAAAACAGTGGTGTCCCAAATTCAACTCACAGGTGGGCTCCTCTGGGGAGCATTTTACCAAGTAGCAATTGAGGAAACTTAAGCATACAGGAACTGCTGTAAACTTGTTTTCATTTACCTCACTATAAATAGTAGTTTTTAAGTTATCTCACTGTAAGTATTAGTTATCATATATTAGTGATAAACCGATTCATCACATTTTACTTGAGAGGTGTTCTTCCTAAACTACTTGTAGAGAGAGAGTTTTGAAAACTGAGTGAGAAATAAAGGAATCTGCTGTCAACTAATTCACCCTCTGAACAGCTGGTTTGCAGTTTGGCTTAGAAAACTGTGCAATTCCCTTTACTGCTTCA
Organism: Sus scrofa; assembly: GCF_054392235.1. NCBI lineage: Eukaryota > Metazoa > Chordata > Mammalia > Artiodactyla > Suidae > Sus > Sus scrofa. Next base: position 160,555,305 of record NC_139383.1, on the reverse strand, counting down.
TAAGAATGAAATGTAAAAGTAATTGGTTTATAGTGAAGTGTAATAATCTTCCCTTCCTATCTCCTTTTGAGAAACGTACCCATAAAAAATTATGCAAGATACATCCTCGGGCAATGGTTCTTGACTAGGAGTGACATTTTTGTCCCCAAGGGAACATGTGACAATAGTTGGAGACATTTTCGGTTATCACAAAAACAGAAGGGGGAGCAGTGATACTGACAACTGGTTGGGAGAGACCATGGAGGCCCTCTGCACAACACATTGAACAAGACGGAACCCACAAAAAAAGAAAGAAAAAATGGCAAATGCTTTGTAACATAAAATACCCTATTATTTTTTCATAAGTGCTATTTTTTTTCTTTTCTTTTCTTTTTTTTTTTTTTTTTTTTTGCTTTTTAGGGCCCCACCTGCAGCATATGGAAGTTCCCAGGCTAGCGGTTAGATCAGAGCTAAAGCTTCCAGCCTACTCCACAACTACAGCAACTCAGGATCCGAGCCGCATCTGTGACCTACACCACAGCTCACGTCAAAACACTGGATCCCCGACCCACTGAGAGAGGCCAGGGATAGAACCTGCAACTTCATGGACACTAGTTGGATTCCTTTCTGCTGCACCACGACAGGAACTCCCATATGCTATTCTTTTTAATAGACACAAATAAAGAAAGCACACTCTGAATCTTAAAATTCCAAAATTACACATACCATAGGAAGGGAGAAGAACAGCTTTTTTTTTTTTTTTTTTTTTGTCTTTTTGCCATTTTCTTGGGCTGCTCCTGTGGTATATGGAGGTTCCCAGGCTAGGGGTCGAATCGGAGCTGTAGCCACCGGCTACGCAAGAGCCACAGCAACATGGGATCCAAGCCGTGTCTGCGACCTAGACCGCAGTTCACGGCAACGCCGGATGCTTAACCCACTAAGCAAGGCTGGGAATCGAACCCGAAACCTCATGGTTCCTAATCAGATTCGTTAACAACTGAGCCACGACGGGAACTCTGGGAAGAACAGCTGTTAAACAGACATTTGATATCAGTTAGATCTGATGATATGATGCAGGATTATTAGCTGAAGAAATTCTAATAGCAAATAAGCTCCATAGCTCAGCAGAAGGGGCGGGCCAGATCAGATCTGACTCCCTACTATAAACCACTCTTAACTGTATTGGGACACTGTTTTACCTTCTGGCACATCACCTAAAGACAACAGTAAAATATCTTACCAATAAACAAAAACTTCAACCTTTAAAAGTTTTTTAAAACATTCTCTACAAAACAAATGTCCTTTGATAGAAATTGTGACCCAGCTCAGACCAGGCCTCTATCTACATTTTTCTCACAAACTATGTGAAGAATTCCACTAAACATTCCTATTCATTGTCTGGGGGAATGAAGGAGTGTTATACTAAGATTTAAGATTTGTGACTCAAACTCCTTCACAGCCAGAGTTGGGGGAGGGGGGACTCAATATTTACTGCAAAAATTATAATCTAATGCAAAGAATCTTATCAAAGGAATGTTCTCCTCTAAGTTAAGCAAAGTTATTTTTACAATTTCCAAAGTTGCTTAAGGATCAAGTCCCACTGGCAATTTTTACTTCTCTGTCCCTCTTCCTCTCTTCATCAAAGCCACACACAGCCCGCCACACTGACTCGAAGGAGTCCAATACTGTACCTCACTGAAGTTATCATTAGATACCTTTACAATCACTGGGCGCCTTCTAGATGGTGGGCATGGATGGTGGGGCTGGCTTGTAGGTGCCAGGGGGAGAGCAGCTCTCGGGGTGGGTGATCTCCAACTGGGTCCAATTAGGAATCCACTCCAGAAATAATAAGTGGGAGGACCCCTGTCCTAGATGAAGCCCTGGTTTGTGTAAACTCAAGGATAAAAGATCTTTAAAATCCTTCCGTGGTTGAGCTCTTAGGAAGGCAGCTCCAGATGCGATTCAGTTTCCCTCTAAGTTCAAAATGGTTCTTTCTTACACGCCCGCGCAGGGTCTCCGGAGGCAGTCCCTGCCCTACAAGGGAGGGCTGCAGACTGCTAAAACCGCTGATCCAGCCGCAGAACTAACTTACGCACCCTCGGTCGCCCTCAGGTGTGCACACACAGGTGTGCAGCTTCCGGGGATGCACACGGAGGCACGCAGACCCAAGTGTACAAACTCAGGGTCCGCTCCCAGGTGTGCAGACTCAGCAAACACTCCCGGGTGCGCACACTCAGGTGCGGATATAGAGGCGTGCAGGTCTATCCCGACATGCTGCAAACGACAGGTCTTGGCAGGCAACCCCCCAAACTTAGGCCAGCATCCTGCCTCACAAACTCACCTCCTCCAAAAATTTGGTCAAATCGTACACTTTGTGGTGCAGGATTAGCCAGGTGCTCTTGCTGTTGTTGTGCTTCTGGATCTCTTCCAGGGTGTAATACTTCACGGCTTTGTCGGACTGTTCGGCCATTTCGTAACGCGGCGAACCTCAGGCCCTGCTGACAGCGGCAGAGATGAGCGGAACAGAGTGGGAGTCCTGGCGAACTCGGGCCGGGACATTCCCCTGGTCCCAGCTCCCCAACTGGGCCGGGCGGCAGACAGAGGAGAGGGGGACGGCCGAAGCACGACCTCCGATGATTGGCCAGAACTCGTGTCACTCAAAGGGCGAGCTCGACCGACGTTCTCTGCCAGCCCCAAAGCGCCCCGCCCAGTATGCGAGTTTTAATTGGCTGCCGAAGGTGCCCTCCATGTTCACGGTTGTGGGAGTAAGCGGAGGCGGGGCTTCCTTCGAGTCTGCGCAGAAGGGGATGATGCGGGAGCCCGGGACCGTGGGGTGGAGTGGCTGGCGAAGGAGGGTTCATTGTGGCAGGCGCAGTGTCCACCTTGGCAGGGCAACGACCACACAACAAAATCGCCGCGATTTCCCAATCAGGTCAGATCAGCCAGACCTGGACATTAATTTGTAACAAATTCGTTCCGTTGCTAGTGTCAGGGTGAACTGAGTGTCAAGGTGATCTGTTACGGTGAGAGGAGATGTGGTAAACAACCAGTGCTCTCATTTAGCCTCCGTAGAACGAGTGTACTTACTGCCCAATTGCTTGACCAATTCCCCTCACCCCAGAACTGCCCCCATTCTCACAGGAAAAACAAACCCGGGGGAATTGTTCTATAAAAGCAAAATCGTCCTAAAGAACTTAGGACATAAGTTATCTCGCTGTTGACCCAGACTATGCGAATACTTGTACTAGTGTCTTCTTTGTCTTTTCTCAACAGTATATTGTTTAAGATAAATCCTAAATGATTGACAGTTTTTGGAAGAGTATAAAACAGTACCTCCCCAGCTGGCACCCATAGGAAGATTTTAAGCACAGTTCTTTCACATTAGCTGCTGATACTTTTTTCCTGTCCCATTGCTTACCTCCTCCTTTGTAGGAATGCAAGGCCGTAGAAAAGACATTTTTGCTGACATTCCCAATAGTCCTTAGCTTTTTTTGTATGATGGAATACACTGATTTTCTTTCTTGTTTTTTTTTGGGGGGGGTTGATCTTTTTTAGAAGTGTGGTTGATTTACAATGTTGTGCTAATTTCTGGTGTACATCAAAGTGACCCAATCATACATATATATATACTTTCCTTTTCTTATGTTATCTTCCATTATGGTCTATCCCAAGAGATTGGATATAGTTTCCTATGCTACACAGGACCTCACTGCTTATCCATTCTAAATGTAGTAATTTGAATGTACTAACCCCAAACTCCCAGTCCATCCCACTCCCTCCCTCTCCCCGTTGGCAACCACAAGTGTGGCCTCTATGTCAGTGAGTCTGTTTCTGTTTGGTAGAGAGGTTCATTTGTGCCATATTTTAGATTCCACATGTAAGTGATATCATATGGTATTTGTCTTTCTGACTTACTTAGTATAACCTCTAATTGCATCCATGTTGCTGCAAATGGCATTATTTCATTCTTTTTTATGGCTGAGTAGTGTGGAATACATTGACTTTCATTATTATACCAGCCTTGCATCTCTGAAATAAATCACACTTCTCTATGATGTATAATTTTTAATACTCTTTTTTAAAAAAATTGAAGTATACTTAATTTACCATGTTGTGTTAGCTTTTGGGTGTACAGCACAGTAATTCAGTTATATATGTATATGCACACATTCTTTTTCATATTCTTTTCCACTATGGCTTATTATAAGATATTGAATATAGTTCCCTGTGCTATAGAGTAGGACCTTCTGGTTAAATATCTATATATATGGTAGTTTGTATCTGCTAATCCCAAACTCCCAGTTTATCCCTCTCTTTCCCTATCTTTTCCTTTTCAGGAAGTTTTAAACTATGGATTTAGTTCCCATAGTAGTTGTAAGACTATTGAAATCTATTTCAAACTGGGTGAGTTGTGGTAGTTGGTAGTTTTCAAGGAACTGATCCAGTTCATCTAAATTATCAAATCTATGTGTGTAGGATTGTTCATAGTAGTCCCTTATTAGCTTTTGATGTCTGCAAGGTCTGTAGTGATATCTTCTGTTTAATTCCTGGTAGTAGTAATATGACCTCTCTTTTTATTGCCCTATTGTCAGCCTTGCTAGAGGTTTGTCAGTTTTATCTATCTTTCCAAAGAGCTTACAGTTCCCATCCTGGCTCAGCAGAAACAAATCTGACTAGCATTCATGAGGACGCAGGTTCAATCGCTGGCCTCAATTAGTGGGTGAAGGATCTGGCGTTGCCCTGAGCTGTGGCATAGGTCGCAAACGTGGAATGGATCCAGTTGCTGTGGCTGTGGTGTACATAGGCCAGCATCTACATCTCCAATTTGACCCCTAGCCTGGGACCCTCCATGTGCCTCGGGTGTAGCCGGAAAAAAAAGAGCTAGCTTTTTATTGTTTTTATTTTCTTTCCTAATGTCATTGACTTCTGCTCCTTACTGAATTTTTCCTTCTACTTGCTTCCGGTTCCTTTTTTTTTTCCTACTTTCTTAAGGTGTGAGTTTATTAAGACTTTTCCTTTTTTCAAATACATGCACTTAGTGTTATAACTTTCTTAAATGCTTTAAAAATAGTAAACTACATTACCTATACTGTTTCCCTAACAGTTCTCCAGACCGCTGAATCTCCCCATGACTCTGACAGAACAATGAATCTCTTCAGTGCATGACTACCTCTATAATCCAAGGTCAAGACTATTTCAGATTTCAGTTCCAGTTCCAAATAACTCAGGAAGTGGTTAACAATAAAACTTTGGTGCCAGTGACCTGGATCCTATCCCTGGTTTGGTAAATTATGCATGACATTGACCTAATCAGTTAACTCTTCTAAGCCACTGCTTATAAATGCTTAGTACAGGGTTTGGCACATAGAAAACAATCGATAGATTTTAGCAAGTGCTATTACCAAATAAGACTTCCTTATTCTAAAGCAGAGTGTATAAGGAAACATCCTATGTGGCAGGTGCTCCAGGTGAGGTAAATTTAGACAAATTTAGAAACAAACCTGAGAAATTAAAGGAATACAAATATTTACAAACCCTTCCTGACCTCCCCTCCAGCAAAGAAATTTTTATAAACATTTAGAAAACCAACTCTACTCCTAAAGTTCCTCCAACTCTACTCCTAAAGTTCCTCAAGTAAAATATACTATAGAAAGCACTCAGTCTCCTACTATAAGGCAAAAATAAACACATATTATTACATTTTTAATTCCTTTTCTAATTCCTTCTGCCACTCATGCACAAGACACACTTGAGCAGCTCTTTCCTTCCCACTCACAAATAATTAATTTGCCATTATATAGTCATAACCATAGAGAGTGAGTTCCCTCAACAAATGGGCACTCTACAAAAAAGGACTCCAAATTATCTACATGGATAATTTGCATTATATTTATCTTTTAAATATGTTAGCATACGTTAAATTTTCTTTTCCAAAAAAATTTGTATCTCTAGTGCATATATTTACTTGATTTCCAAACAATTCCCCATCTATTAGCAATAATTTCCAAAATTTCCTGAATTTTTAAATTTTTCATTCATTTTAAAATACTTATAGAGTTCCCGTCGTGGCTTGGTGGTTGGCGAATCCGACTAGGAACTATGAGGTTGCAGGGTTCGATCCCTGGCCTTGCTTAGTGGGTTTCAGATCCGGCATTGTCGTGAGCTGTGGTGTAGGTCGCAGACATGGCTTGGATCCCACATTGCTGTGGCTCTGGTGTAGGCCAGCAGTTACAGCTCCAATTCCACCCCTAGCCTGGGAACCTCCATATGTGTCAGGTGGGGCCGTAGAAAAAAAAGACAAAAAGACAAAAAATAAATAAATAAAACAAAGCACTTATGAAGTTGTTTTTACCCATGTATATTTATAACACCAGAATGTCAGTTGATCCTCTCTAATCAACTGAATATCAGAGACAGAATGAGGAGCAGAGAGCAATGGATATAATCTGATAACAAAGCTAGTGCTTAAGTTCATTGCTGAGGCAGAACAACTTTCCTCAATAACTTAAGACAAAGACAAGTTAATTATATGTAATCTTACTATAAATACATTCTTGGGCACATTTTCCTTGTATGTCCATCTTTAAATAGCAGCAGATAAATAAAAAGGTTAAATGTTTGATTGTAGGACATGGTTGCAATACTAATTTTCTTTTTAAAAATCTTTTTGGGGAGTTTCCATTGTGGTGCAGTGGAAATGAATCCAACTAGTATCCATGAGGATAAGGGTTCGGTCCCTGGCCCCGCTCAGTGAGTTAAGAATCCAGCGTTGCCGTCAGCTGTGGTGTAGGTTGCAGACACGGCCCTGATCTGGTGTTGCCGTGGCTGTGGCATAGGTTGACAGCAACAACTTGAATTCGACCCCTAGCCTCGGAACTTCCATAGGCCACAGGTGTGGCCCTAAAAACAAAAAACAAAACAAAACCAAAAAACTTTGTCTCCAGCACAATGGAGCAAGAGTAAAATGGTATAAATAAGGAAAATTCCAGATATCCTATTTAACCTCTGTTTGCTGTAGCCTTAGCATGTGGAAGTTCGTGAGCCAGGGATCGATCCTACACCACAGCAGTGGCCCATGCCGATACAGTGACAATGCCTTAACCTGCTGTACTGCAGGACAATTCCAGATATCCTATTTAACTTTATAAAGGGTTTAAGATTACATACAGTTCTATGACACACAGCTGATGGTGTTATCATCATCAGGTCACCCAAGTCAGAAGCCTGGATATCATCCAGGGAGCCTCATTATCCCTACTACCATTGCCCCCAGATGTGCCTTTCATGATTACTCGCCTATCTGCTTACAATAACTTCCTAACAGGTTCTTCTTGCCTCTAGTTTTGAATTCCTCAGACTCATCTTCCATGAGGAATGGATCCCAAATTAAAATCTGATCACATTACTACTTGCCTAAGACCTTCCAATGTCTCCCAATAACTAAAGTTCGAATTCCTTACCAGAACATCCAAGATCATTCACAATCTGCCTCTCTAGCTTTATCCTTTGTCATTTTCCCTTCAATCTTTATAGCCTAGCAAGTGAGCTATTTTTAGATCTCCAAAAAGGCATTCTTTCTTCTACTCCATACTCTTGCTTAAGCCCTGTCTTTCCTCTTTTTTTTCCTCTCTTTTTAGGGCCGTAGCTGCCAACTTTCTCCACAGCCAGGGCAACACCAAATCCTAGCCTCTTTTGTGACCTACACCGCAACTTTTGGTAACCCGATCCTTTGATCCACTGAGTGAGGCCAGAGATGGAATAGGCATAATGCCCTCATGGATACTAGTTGGATTCTTAAACCACTGAGCCACAACAGAAACACCCTTTCTTTCCTCTTACCTTAAGTTTACCTCTTGCCCTCCTTTCTCCTACTTCCTTTACCCTGGGCACGCACTCAGGACCTTTTTTGACTCAGCTTAGAAGTCAACTGTTGAGGAGGCACATGCTCACTGTCCCCTTCCCCTCCAACTAGTTCCCTGTATGCTCCTTTATTCGAGTCAACTCTGTCATGCACTCACTACACCATTGGTCTACCTGTCTGTCTTTCTCACTGGACCAGGAGTTCCTCAAGGACAGGAATGGTTAGTCCAATTTGTATCTCCAGAGCTTAGTATAGTGCTTGGCACTCATCACATGCTCAATAAATATTTTTGAATAAATAACAGTATAAATGTGGTTAAAAAAGATGGCATGTAAGTACTTGAAAGAATCATAATTATACTATAATCATACTGAGAAATGTGGATTAATTTATCTGTGACCAGAGAATATTAACCAATTTTTAAATATTTCCCAGGGCATCTACTGAAACCAAGGGTACTGATCAGTTGGTCCATTACACCTGCAACTTCGTGTCACTGATCCAGCTTGCTTTAGTTGTTTTTACAAAAACTTGCATGTCTCCCAAGTGTCACACAGCCTTAAGAATAAGAAATGTTTGCCCAAGTTACTTATTAGGAAACTGGAGTCAGCTGTGTCCGGTTCAAGCTCTAGTCATTTGGTGACCTTTTGATGTCAGAAAGCCAAAAACTCCACCCTCAGAACATGTTAATGCCATCATTTTCTGAGCACATGTCCCATGAAGAAGCCTGTAGTTTAGCTGCACAAGGATGATTACCTCACCTTTTTCTTGTCCCAAATCACCTTTCCTCATGCTCTCCATGCTCCTAACACCTCAGCTTCATCCCATGAATATCCCAAGCCCCTCAACCTTTGGAGAAGTGGATTTTAGGTTTGTTCTCTCACCTCCTCACTTGATGGCCTTAAGAATAAATCCTTTCTCTGCTGCAAACCTCAGGGTCTCATCATTTGGCTTGTTGCATGTCAGACCTGGCTCAGTAACACTACTAAAAGTAAAGCTGTTTTATGGGAGTTCCTGTCGTGGTGCAGCAGAAACAAATCCAGACAGGAACTGTAAGGTCGCGGGTTTAATCCCTGGCCTCACTCAGTGGGTTAACGATCCAGCATTGCCATGAGCTGTGGTGTAGGTCGCAAACGCAGCTCAGACCTGGTGTGGCTGTGGCTGTGGCTGTGGCATGGGCTGGCAGCTGTAGCTCCGATTTGACACTCACCTAGCCCAGGAACCTCCATATGCTTCGGGTGCAGCCCTAAAAAACAAAACAAAAAACTGTTTTATTTCTTCACCAGTCTAGGAAATGGGAGAAGAAAAGCTAAATGCAGCAGCAGCATGAAATAGTTTAAAATGAATAGCTGTGTGGATCTAGTACCACTCCAAGGTGCTTGATGCATCTATTTAAGTATACAAGCAACATGACTGATGGAGAAGGCAATGAATTCTCAAAAGGTATAAACCCCAGGCTTTCTGGGAGTCAGAAATACAGCCTCCTACTGAAGAAAAAAAAAAAAAAAACCGTCTAGGACCTCTAAGGTTGATGCTAGAAGGAAGTAAACATTAGTCTCCAGGTATGCAACTGCATCCCTCCATAGCCTTCTTAGCCTGATTCTGATTACTGATACCACTCCCCACCACCCTACTCTTCTCAACACTCTGGTATAAGTATGGAGAGAGCCCTTTCTTTGCTTTCTTACAGCAGGGCCAGAACACTCAAGTGAACTTTGCTGAAGGATAGCAAAAAATAATTATCCTCTATGAGAGCCTGACATAGTTCATTCACCTTTAATAAACAAAGCAGTGATGCCAATTCAAAAAGTATCTGATTCTCAAATTTCAAGTAACTGTGAGGTGTGCACCCAGTGAAGACCCTTTTTAGGGACCTATACTTCCAAGTCTCAATCTCTCTCTGAGGGCAGCTTATTATAATCAACCCACAAATACAATCTCAGACATTTACATTCTTCATATTTCAGGCCAAGGTGAATGCTGAACCAAGCTCTAACCTCCACCTAGATCTTGGGTCAGATCATCCAGGGAAAGACTTTCCTCACAGGATACATAATTTATTTATGATGTAAATCCATATAAATGGATTGCATATATATTTCAAAGCATAGTACTATAAATGAACACCAGTAAACTCTTCACTTTACTTGGGGACTGTGGGATCCTCCCATATCCCATCCTCTGCCTCCCTCAAATCATTATTATCCTAAATTGTGTTTATCTTTTCCTTGCCTATTAAAAAAGTAGCTTTGGGAGTTCCTATCGTGGCTCAGTGGTTAATGAATCCGACGAGGAACAGTAAGGTTGCAGGTTCAATCCCTGGCCTCACTCAGTGGGTTAAGGATCTGGCGTTGCTGTGAGCTGTGGTGTAGGTTGCAGACATGGCTTGGATCCCACAGTGCTGTGGCTGTGGTGTAGGCCGGCAGCTACAGCTCTGATTAGACCCCTAGCCTGGGAATCTCCATATGCCGGAGGAGCAGCCCTAGGGGGGAAAAAATAGCTTTGCACATATGGATATATCAACAATTTATTGAGTTTTCTTGGAGAACTACTAAGCCTTATAAAAATGGGATTATACTGTATGTAGTCTTCTGGAACTTCCTCCTCTGTTCAAAACTATGTTTTAAAAATTCATCCATATTCAATAGAAGGAAATAAAAAATAAATGCACTGGAATGGTCTAAGCAGCACTCCTCATAATAAATCCAAACTGTAAGCAATCTAATTGTCCTTCAATCTCAGAAAGGATAAATATAAAACAATGGAATACTATCCAGCAATGATAATTAATAAAATACTGCTATCCTCAATAATGTGGATGAATCTCATGAACATAATCTTTACAAAAGAAGCCAGACACAAGAGAGTTCATGTTGTATGGTTCCATTAATACAAATTTTCAAAAGAAGCAAAATTAATGTATGGTATTAGCAGTTTGGACAATAGTTACGTTGGAGGAAGTGAGTAAGTGGCTAGGAGAGGGCAGGAGGAGGACCTCCCAGACATAGATAACGTTATATTTTTAGATCTGGGGGTAGGTATATAAGCATGATCATTTTCGAAAAACCATTAGTGTCTACTTAGGATATGATCATGTTTAATTTTAAAAGATTTATCCATGTTGCTGCATATAACTGTAGTTCATTATTTTTTCTTTGCTGTATAATATCCTATTATGCGAATATAATTCAATTTATTAATCTGTTCCCCGTCACTGAACATTTGGGGTTTTGTTTGTTTGCAGTTATTTATTTTATTCAACAAATAATGGTGCTACATACATATTTCTTGATGCACATATGCAAGAGTCTCTTTAGGGGAAGTGTATATAGGAATTTCTAAGTCTAAGGGTATGATAATATTCACCTTTAAAAGATTACATCACATTATTTTCAAATTTACATTCCTACATGAGAAATTCCTACATGAGAAATCTTACTCTGCACCCTTACTAACCTTTAATTTTTTAATTTTTTTATTTATTTTATTTTATTATTATTATTATTTTTTTGGCCACACCTAGGGCATGTGGAAGCTCCCAGGTTAGGGATCAAACCCAAGTTACAGCAGTGATCCAAGACGCTTCAGTGACAGTGCTGGATCCTTAATCCACTGTGCCACAAAGAAACTCCTTACTAACCTTTGGCATTTTGGCAATACTATGGTATCTCATTGTGGTCTTACTTAGATTTGATAATTAATGAGGTTGAGTATCTTTTCATAGGCTTATAAACCATCCTTTTTCTTCTTTCTAGAAAACATCTGTTCATGATTTTGTGCTTTTTTCTATGACTGTCTATCTTACTTTCATTGCTTTGTGAGAGTTCATTATACAATCTGGAAACTAATCACTTGTGGATTACTTTTGTGAAAATATCTTCTCCCAATTTGTGGCCTGTATTTCACTTTATTTTACTTTTGAAAAACAATCTTCTTTTAAAAAAATGCGTTTTATTATTTAAAAAAAAGTTAGAAAAATACACCACAAAAGGAGAGAAGATAGTAAAATACACAGAAGCACAGATAATAATAGGAACCTTCATTCATTTTCAACAATGATCAAAACATGGTCAATTCTGTTTCCTCTTTATCACCATCCTCATATCCCCAGGGATCATTTGAAAGCAAGTCCCAGATATATCATTTCATCCATAAACATTTCAGCATGATTATGAAATAAGGATCTTATAAGTATTATCTTTAGATGTTATTTTTCCATCTAGAAAATAAAAAATTCCTTAGTACAACTAAATATATAGTCAGTACGGGAGTTCCTGTTGTGGCACAGTGGTTAACAAATCTGACTAGGAACCATGAGGTTGCAGGTTCGATCCCTGGCCTCACTCAGTGGGTTAAGGATCTGGCGTTGCCGTGAGCTGTGGTGTAGGTCACAGACACGGCTCTGATCCCGCGTTGCTGTGGCTGTGGCATAGGCCGGCAGCTACAGCTGTGCTTAGACTCCTAGCCTGGGAACCGCCCTATGCCACAGGAAGCAGCCCTAGAAAAGGAAAAAATATATATATGTGTGTGTGTGTGTGTGTATATATATATATATAGAGAGAGAGAGAGAGAGAGTCTGTATGCAAATTTCTGACTGTTTTGTACATAGGCTTTTTTTGTTTTGCACCCATGGCACATGGAAGTTCCTCCGACCAGGGATTGAATCTGAGCAACAGCTGCAACCCCAGCTGCCACAATGCTGGATCATTTAACCCACTGCACTGGCCAGGGATCAAACCCTTGCCTCCACAGTGACCCAAGCTGCTTCAGTCAGATTCTTAACCCATTGCACCACAGCAGCAACTCCCATACATAGTTTTTATAGTTTATTTAAATCAAGATCTAAATAAAAGCCATACATTTCACCTTTTATATGAAGAAAACTGAACTATTTAGTACTTGGATGTTTGATGATGTGGGCATAACTAAAAACTTCAAATACCTTTAATTCTGCTTTGTTAAAATTACTATTGAAGCCAGAGGCTGTAAATTCAATGGCAGAAATTGAGAACCTGAAGTATTGACATATGTGCTTTTTTTTTTGTTTTTTTTTTGCTTTTTAGGGCCACACCCACTGCATATGGAGATTCCCGGGCTAGGGGTCTAATCAGAACTACAGCTGCTGGTCTACACCACAGCCACAGCAACGCCAGATCTGAGCCAAATCTGTGACCTACACCACAGCTCACGGCCACGCCGGATCCTTAACCCACTGAGCAAGACCAGGGATTGAACCCGCAACTTCATGATTCCTAGTCGGATTCGTTTCCTCTGCACCCTGACGGGGACTCCAACATGTGTGCTTTTCAAAATGAAGAGCACTTGGCTTTATCATTGTGTGCTTTTCAAAATGAAGAGCACTTGGCTTTATCATTATTTAAATAGAAAAGAAAGGCTGACGAATGTCTACAGTTATCATAAAACTTAAGTAGAATCTATATTTATTTTTTGCCTTGTCTTTATAAAGTTTTTTTCCCTATGTGTATATACCAAATAAAATAAAGAGCTTTTCTGTAATCGTCAAAGATTTGTTTTATTAATTCCAAAGTTTGCTGACAAAGAGCTTCAGACTTAATGTTAAGTTTAGGACATTATAATTGTTACAATGTTTGTTTCAGAAGACTGTATTTTGTTTACTTAATGTTATAAACTGTCACAGGAGGCTGATTTTACTCACCAACCTTGTAATAATTAATCACTTCTTATGATCTCACAGTTGTGATTGTAAATAACCAATCAATATATGAGTATTGAGCACTTCGTTACCGAGTTAGGATATCTACAAACATTCCTCGTAGGCAAAACTAATTTTTCAAATAAAATGACTAAGTTACTCTAATAGGTCAAACATTAAACACAATATAAAAACTCATTCTTTCACAGTATAATTTTTCCAACCTGGAAAGATGTGAAGTTGAAAGAGACAAATCTTAATAAAAATCTCCTGACATCCCACCCATGCAGTTCCTCCTCATCTCCCTGAACTTATGTTGGAGTCTCTCAAATTCAGTATGAGGATGACTTTTCTTTCTACTCTCACTCTCTTTTGAGATCTGTTCTGGTCTAGCGGTTTTAAATACCACCTATTACATACAAATCTTTCCCTAGAACTCCTCTTCACTTCTCAATGTCATCACGTCCAAAACTGAACTCCTGATTTTCATCCCCAAACTTTTCCTTCTCCCCAGTCTTCTCTTTCAGTTAATGGCAACACCATCCTCCCAAGTCCTTAGCACAAAAACCCTGGAGTTGTGTTTGACTCCTTTCTCTCAGATCCCACACCAATCCATATCCAAACCTATTAGACCTAACTTCAAAGGGGCTCCACAGTGCAACCCCATCTCATCACCTCCACTGCCTCTGCCCTTATCCAAGCAGCATCATCTCAATCCGGGATCACATAGCTTCCTAACTGCCCTTTCTGTCCCTCTGTTCCCATCAATCCATGCTCAGCACAGAGCCCAGGTGCCCCCTTAACAACGTGCACGGCTTTCCAAGCTCGAACCTCCTGGCCTCATGTCACTCTTCTTCCAGCTACACTGCAGCCAGCTGGTCACCCTCCTGCCTCAGGCCTTTGTCCTCACCATTCCCTCCCTTACAAACTCCTCTCCCGACACCAGCATGGCCGCCATTCCCATCACTTTCCAGTCTTACTCCTCACCTTCTCCAGGAGGTCTCCTGACCTCCATAAGGGCCTCTCCCAACATTCCATCTCCCTGTCACTCTTTATTTTTTTTCAGGGCCCTCGTCACCACCTACCAGACCAATATTTTGTTCATTTATCTTTTTCATCTATGTCCCAACCCTCAAGTAAAATGTAAGCTCCATGAGGGCAGGGAATGCTATTTGTTCAATGCTCCATGAGTAACTCCTAGAAAAGCTCAGGACCACTTCAGGCTCTTAATAAATACCTTGCTCCAGGCTTCTGCTCCGTGCCACGCTGCAGGCCACTCCACTCAGGAAGTTCCACGGTCCAGGAGACATCAGGACCGACTTGTGCATCTGAGGCCAGAGACCCTGCCAGTGAGGTCAGTGGGGCTTGGGCACCTGCGGCTCCACAGCGGCCCTAAAGCGCGGATGCAGCTTGCCTCTCCGGAAGATACCAAGGTCCTCCAGCCAGGCCCCATGGGTGCCAACGCCTGCTCTTCTTTCATGGAACAACGGACGCCAGTTGGCCAGCACCCACCTCGAAAGTTTTAGCGGGAAATACTAGGGCACGCAAGGCATGCTGGGAGCGCTTAGGGTACGCTGGGATTGTAGGGCGCCCAGGGAATGCTGGGAGTGGTGCGCGAGAACCGCTCGGAGGGTTGTGAGGAGAGCAGGCCTGGGGGCGCGGGAGAAGTTGGTGCCGCTGAGGTGGGCCGAGCCTGCCCTGAGGAGACAACTGCTTGGGGCAACCAGAGAGAAAGAGCGCGGGGGCTAGGCCGCTGCAGGCCGCTTTCTCACCGTGCTCCTGCCTCCCGAGGCTCTGGCTTTGAAAGAGCTGGTTTCAGAGTTCTTCAGACATTTCACGAGTGAGTTGTTTATGCTCGTTAGGAAGCAGTCAGGCAAGGAAGGGACTCATAGGCCGGGTGCCAGAGCCTGGCTTTGTGGAGGGGGGTGAATGTGGAGCCGGACAGGGTGGGCGGTATTTCTGGTTTTCGAAAAGGAAAATGAGAGGGATAGAGATTCATTCTTCCACGGAGGCCCACATGTTCCAATTTTAGGGCATGTTTTTTTGTTTTGTTTGTCTTTTTTGCCATTTTTGGGGGCGCTGCCGAGGCATATGGAGGTTCCCAGGCTAGGGGTCAAATTGGAGCTGTAGCCGCCGGCCTGCACAAGAGCCACAGCAACAGGGGGATCCAAGCCGTGTCTGCAACCTACACCACAGCTCACTGCAAGGCTGGATCCTTAACCCACTGAGCAAGGCCAGGGATCGAACCCGCAAACTCATGGTTCCTAGTCGGATTCGTTAACCACTGTGCCACAACGGAAACTCCGTGGGGCATGTTATTTAACCGGTAATTTATAATCGCCTTTTAAATAATCTAAACTAAATGAAGGCCTTGCAGATGTTTGTGATTCCTTGCTTTGGGTTAGATAGTGAGGCCCCAAGGGGTGTATGTAAACTTACCTGTTGATGGTGGACGCCATCAGTGCAGCCAGCGTGAAATCCGATCTCCAGTCAGTTTCCCCCAGTCCTCATCGGAGGAAAAATAAGTGAAGCTCCAGGTGGGCTGAAAGTTGAATCAGTCACTGACTTCTCAGCCCTGACCCTCACACAGTTTGGTTCTCTTGAGCTTTTTTATGTCCTCAAATGTAGAATTTTGTAGGTACCTGTTGCTTGTTGGAAACACTTATCACCAGATCTGAAATGTGGTGGGGCTGTTCTCAGAACAATAGGTTAACAGTACATCCATATGTATCATATATGTCTGGGTTTTGAGGCTTAGAATAATGTTCTCTTACAGTCTAGTAAAAGAAAACAAACTTTTGATATCTGTGTTTCGCCAAAAATGTTTTAATGTGATGCTAAATGATAAAATTGAATAAATTCTTGCCTATTTCTGTACAGGTGCAGGGGTGTTGTTTACATACACTTTTCTGATCAGTCTTTGAATATTGGCAAGAGAAAGGTAAAGTTCCTCACAGGAATTTCTTGGCGATTTTGCTGTAAGATATTTAAAGAAAAATTGGGTAGAATAATCTTAGTGTGGAAAGTATTTTAGAATGAAAGTAACATTGCAGACTTTTGCCCATTTGTTTGACCTATTGTCATTAAAAATGTGCACCATTGTACCTTAGAGCCTAAACCATAACCAGTTCTTTGTTATATATTTTACCTCATTCATTATTGATGCCCTACTCAAATGTTTCAGAGGAAGTGAATTTTAGGCAAAACAGTGAGGTAGATTTTGTGTTTGCCTTGGAAGTCTTTTAAAAATTTTCTCACACAATAAGCCTTTACATAGGAGAGAGAGCAGAAAAGTAGAGAGAAGAAAGGAATGCTTTTCTTTTTAAATATCAGAAATCATCTTGATTAGTTAGGTCTTTAACACTTTGTGTGACTTTGTGTTAACCATTCTAAGAGTACTTCCACTTTTAGAAGAACGAAGTGATCTTTAATGATGAAAATTTCAAAACACTGTGGTACTTGGGTAAGAAATATGTATGGATGTCAGATAGACATTGTCAGCATTCTTCAAATGATAGCATAAAGGCATTTGGTTACTGAGATCAGACCTAAGGCTGGTCACGTTTCGGATTCCAGAGCAGATATATTATCACTTTTCTCCTTAAACAGAGAAACATGTGGATGTTTAAGTTTGAAGTACTAGAATGCCAGTTATCTTCTCTGGATATATATGTGTTCAGTATAGAAACTGAGCTTAAATTGTTTGCTTTATTTTTACATTGAAATTTTCTGTTTATATAAAAGATAGACTCCAAAGGTATGCCCTGTGAATTATCAACTAAAAAATGTGTTTGAAATAGAAGTCTCAAAGCCAGATAATTAGTGGAAAAGGAAATTAGATAAAAATGTAGAGATCTCAGTAAACATTTTATTTTATGTAAAATGATGAAAAATATATTCCTCAGGAGTTCCCACTGTGGCGCAACGGGATTGGCAGCCTCTTGGGAGTGCTGGCACTCAGGTTTGATCCTGACCCAGCACATTGAGTTATCTGGCTTTGCAGCAGCTGTGGTTTAGATCACAACTGTGGCTTGGATCTGATCCCTGGCCTGGGAACTCCATATGCAATGGGGGGTGAAGGGGAGGAATATGTATATATTACTTAACTTTAAGTGCTTTACAAAGAACCTGAAACAGCAGACTTTGCTAAACATTTTGATTTTTTTAAATTATTATTGTTTAATTTTTTAAAATTGTTGTTGTTATAGGACAGAAGTTTGTTTTCCAGAAAACAATATGGAACTCAAGATTAACCAAGAACTTAAAAAGTAATTTGTTAAATAAAGAAAATATAGGCATTCCCGCTCTGGCACAGTGGGATTCAGCAGCTGAAAGACTCAGGTCCAGCACAGTGTGTTATAGGATCCGGAGTTGCCACAGCTGTGGTATAAGTTGAAACTTTGGCTTGGATCTGATCCCTGGCTGGGGAACTCCACATGCCTCAGGACAGCAAAAAAAAAAAAAAAAAAAAAAAAGACAATATAGGAGTAACATATCTAGTACCCAGAACAGAATAGGCATTTACTATACATTGTTGGATTTTTTGGTATTATTTGCACTCAAATTATTCTGTTTGTGGTATAGAACTTCAGGTTTAAAACCCAAATTAGGGGGTTACTGTCATTGGGCAGCAGAAATGAATCCGACTAGTATCCATGAGGATGTATGTTTGATCCCTGCCTTTGCTCAGTGGGTCAGGGATCTGGCGTTGCCATGAACAGTGGTGTAGGTCATAGACTCAGCTCAGCTCAGATCTTGTGTTGCTGTGGATGTGGTCTAGGCAGGCAGCTGCAGCTTTGATTAGACCCCTAGCCTGGGAACTTGCATGTGCTCTGGGTGTGGCCCTAAAAAAGCAAAATAAGTAAATAAATAAAACCCTAGATTATATTTTGAGGGTGATGAAAATGTTCTAAAATATATTGTGATGATTGTATAACTTTTTGCATGTAGTAAAAACCATTTAATTGTACACTTTAAATAGGTGAATTGTATGTTATATGATTTACATCCTAATAAAACTTGTACCCCCAAAATCTAGATTATCATCAGAAAACCTCAGAGGTAAAATGTTAGTAATATTTAACTACTGATGTTTGCTAACTTTTTATCATCTTATACCAACACAATATCAAATATTCTGTGATGGGTGGTTATTGAAAACCTATTGGTAAAATAGTTCATAACTTTTTTATTGTTTGTTTTTAAAGGCCTAATTGCTGAGACATCAGTCAACAGGAAAATATGAATGATTCTAGGCAGCAAGCACTGTTCTTCACCACACTCCCAGATTTACAGAAACTCTGTGCTGTCAGGATAGTATTGATTAAGGGGGTGGCAGATACGGAGATTAGGAGTACACAGGTGAAGATATGCAGGTAAAAAAAAAAATTTATAACTAAGATTTTCCAAACTTTTTGAGACCTATAAGAGCTGTTTTAGTAGTATCTCCTTTAAAGCAAAATACTCATTTTCTCAGTCTGTTTATATAATATTAAAATAAAGGAATTCAGGAATCCCTGTTGTGGCTCAGTGGTAACGAACCTGACTAGCATCCAGAGGATGCAGGTTCGATCTCTGTCCTTGCTCAGTTGGTTAAGGATCCTGTTAAGGTTGCAGATGCAGCTTGGATCAGAGTTGCTGTGGCCTGGCAGGGCAGCTGCAGCTCCAATTCAACCACTCGCCTGGGAACTTCCTTAGGCCAAGGGTGCAGCCCTAAAAAGACAAAAAAATTAAATAAAAATAAATTAAATAAATAAAATTTCACTGTAGTTCTGACCAAGTATATTGAATTATGTTTAGGTAAGGACTTAAATACTTGAGATAGAATATCTCACTGTTGAGTTTTTATATTTGTGACTTGTGTGATATTTTAATTTAAAAATCTTATAGGAGTTCCCATTGTGGTGCAGTGGAAATGAATCCAACTAGGAACCATGAGGTTGCGGGTTTGATCCCTGACCTCGCTCAGTGGGTTAAGAATCTGGTGTTGCCATGAGCTTTGGTGTAGGTCACAGACTTGGCTCAGATCTGGCGTTGCTGTGGCTGTGGTGTAAGCCAGCAGCTGTATCTCCCATTGGACCCCTAGCCTGGGACCCTCCATATGCTGCAGGTGCAGCCATAAAAAGCAAAAATAAATAAATAATAAAAATCTTACAGATATTGAATTAAACCAGGCTCCCAAAACATAAATAAATACTGGATAAATAAGTAAATACTGATTACTTACTGTTTATGAAGCACTTTAGGAGATATTGTAAACATTTTCGACTAGTGTAATTTTTAAATTTTTGGGTCAATATAAGAGTATTTCTGAAGAGTATTTCTCCAAGAACTGTCCTGAAATATCTGACCCAACAGTCTTTGAAAAACAGCTTCATTAAAGCCTAAATTTAACTCCATGATTATTAAGGACCCACCATGTATTAAATTGTTTGAGGCATTCAAGAATCTTAGAATATATAACAAGATTATATCTGTAACTGCATTTCTTGGAGCAGAACAAACATAAGATTGTTAGGGGTTTGAAATAAGAAAGACATTCAGAGTGTTCTCCATTTTGCTCTTCTTTACAAAACTTTTCTCCTCACTGTAAGTTTTCCCATTCAAGTTCATTCATTAGTCTGAACCCTTTCTGCTAAAGTGTAAATTGATACCTTATTGAACATTAACTTGTGACCCCTTTGGAAAACAAATAGGTAGAAAACCTTAAGAGATTTTTCTGCTATTCACCTTTATATTAAAGGTGGCTATGCCCCTGGAGAGGATTGTTTTGCCTTATTGTCTCAGTAACTGACAAAGAGGCTGGAACAGAGAGAGCAGACATCTGACTGTGTCAAAGGTCAGCCTTGCACAAGACCTGCTGCACCAGAGTTCAAACAAAAATGAAGCTACTAGAAGTAGGTTGTCACATCCACTTTTTGATGTAACACCCCTCTCCCACCCACACACACTCCTGGTTTTTAAAATTTGTTTCCTTGATCATTAGTCATGTTGAGAGTTTTTGTATTTCAACCTCTATTCCCTTTTGTGTTTTTCCCACCTTTTCCAACAAAATTACTGATTGTGATTTGAATTGTGATGATTTTTGTTGTAAGTTCATTTAGCTATTGAATACTAAACTAAAACCACTCCCCACTTCATTCTGGCTTGGAAAAAACAATCAATTTTGAAGGAAGAGAGTCTAGTCGGTAGTTCTGACATTGAAATTGTTGATAACTTCACCGATAGGTGAATCTTTAGACTTCTCCAGTGCTTCTGACCAGCACTTAAAAAATAAAAAGAAAGGAAAATGGAAGAAACAGGAGTTAAGAAAGCTGGATTCTTCGTAGTATTTAGACTTTTTCAAGTCTCTACTTAAGATAGAAATGGAATTTTAAAAGAGAAATTTTGTTTCACAGATGAGTTTAGGAATAAGATGCATGGAGACAAGTTTTTGTATTAATATCTATCTAAAACTTTATAATTCCCTTAATTCAAATCTTGGCTGATTGCTTAGAATGTTCAAGGTACCATGCTAAGTGTGGGGAGAGACATAGTAATGTATAATACAGTTTCTTCTTACCTAGAATAAACTGAAAACTTTTGATTGGAACTAAGCAATTTTTAGATGTTCTGATAAAGTAAAATCAGATAGTGGGCAGTTCACTTTCAAATTAATGCATTTCATCTCCACAGGCAATTGCTGTTTTTGCACCAAGATATCCTTACATCACCTGTACCTGGAATATTTACCCAAATTTGGGTGGTGATGGCGGTTAGTATTTTAACATTTATAAAGTATTATCACTAGTTATTGAGAGCAATATTGATAAACATTAATATAGGTATTAATTATAGCTCAAATTGAATATGGTTTATGAAGAGAAATTATACCGTGTTGTAGTTTGATCAAACCATTAACAAACTTTATATACCTGATATTTAAGATCCATTTTTATGGCTCTAAATTCATATATAGTTTTCTTGGTCATTAATGTTAAGATAAAGACTACAATGAGTAAAATATGTTGTAGCATAATTTTTTAATATAGCACAGACTTAATCCTTTTCCTATATTTTATTCTTTAGAATTGTATTTAATATAAAATAAATTTCTTATTCAAACAAATCTCCAATTTTTTTAAAGAACTTAGGTTAACAGGTTATTTTTTAATTTGGAAATTTCATTTAAAAATTTTTAATTAGTACAATTAGAACAAGAAATATATTTTCCTAGTGCCGTATATAACTGGGAATGGTAAGTACAAGAATCTTTATAAAAGTCATATTATCCTGAGCTTTTGTCAAAAATCTTTCTGAAAATCCTCTTGTAGCGAGATTTTAATTCCCCAGAATCCAGTGAAATCAGTATTTATTAACAATGCTGATGGACCATCCAAAATTTTCAGGTCTTTTTTTTTTTTTTTTTTAGGTTATGTGATTATTTGTCCATCTTTTGTCATCTCATTCTAAATATAATTTTTAAGAAAGAAGGCTGTTGGTGAACAAGTAGATAGTAATGTCTCTTATTTGTGTTCTTTTCTACCTGAAAAATTTATGAAACAAGGAGTACATTGTTTTAGAATTTTAGGAAATTCTAGTATACTAATCTTAGCAAGAATAATAAGAGAGGAAATTAGCCATTTAAAAATGTTTTACTTTCTTACAAATATATTACATGCTATGAAAAGTTTTACAAAAATATTTTAAAATATTAGAAAATGGGATTATTATACATACTATTTTCTTTCTTTTTTCTTTTTTTTTTTTTTTTAATCTTTTTTCCATTTCTTGGGCTGCTCCTGCAGCATATGGAGGTTCCCAGGCTAGGGGTCGAATCAGAGCTGTAGCAGCCAGCCTACACCAGAGCAACACAGGATGCAAGCCATGTCTGCAACCTATACCACAGCTCACAGCAATGCTGGATCCTTAACCCACTGAGCAAGGCCAGGGATCGAACCCGCAACCTCATGGTTCCTAGTTGGATTCGTTAACCACTGAGCCACGACGGGAACTCCATATACATACTATTTTCAAACTTACCTTTCATTTACTCTTTAACAGCCTCTCCTATTGTTCTATGTCAGCACATATATTTTACTTCTTTTTTAAGTCAGTGAACTATTTCATTGTATGGGTGTATAATAATTTATTATTTTCTAATGCACATCTGAGTTTTTAGTCTTGTGCTATTACAAACAAAGCTTCAGAAAGCATGGAAATTGTATGATTTTTATTTGTCCGGTAGTTTCTATGGGTTAAATTCTTAAATGTAGGATTACACCACATTTTAAACTATAATCTACATGCTGCTAAATTGTGCTCTGAAAAGCTTGTACTAGATTACACTTAATAAACAGTGGGGTTTTTTTTTTGTTTTGTTTTTTATTTATTTATTTATTTTTTGGTTTTTTTTTTTTTTTTTTGTCTTTTCTAGGGCTGCTCCTGAGACATCTGGAGGTTCCCAGGCTGGGGGTCTAATCGGAGCTGTAGCCACTGGCCTACGCCAGAGCCACAGCAGTGCAGGACCTGAGCTGCGTCTGCGACCTACACCACAGCTCACGGCAATGCCAGATCCTTAACCCACTGAGCCACTGAGCAAGGCCAGGGATCGAACCCACAACCTCATGGTTCCTAGTTGGATTCGTTAACCACTGCACCACGACGGAAACTCCATTAAACAGTGTTTGAGAGAAACTATATTTCCACATTCGCACAAATACTGGGTATTAGCAACCTTTGCATGTTTGTCAATCTGTGATTAAAATAATGTCTTCTTTTAATTTCTTTCATTGGTTTGTTGGAACACCTTGGCCTTTTGAACTTTCTTTGATCTTCTGCTTGTGTCCATTTTCCTTATTCACATCTGAGAAATTATTGTTTATTAAGAAAGGTATTAAATATTTATTATATGAAATTTGTTGGCCTTTTCCTTTATATGGTTTCTGGATTCAGGTCACTCCCAGAAAGGCTTTCCTTGATTTGACAATGTACCCACTGATTCTGTTTCAGGAAGAGAATGATTATCATCTGCTTCTTTCTCCAGGGCATAGGAACTGTTTAGGATGGTGGCCCTCTGCTATGCTGTGCTGTATAATGTTTAAATTAATGCATTTTATGTAATGCATTATTTAGTATATTTATACTAAGTCCTTTTTATAAATGTGGATTTTTGTTATAGATACCGTTTTATCAAGCTGGAAAACTTAATGCCTGTATTGAAAAATATGGAGCTAAGGTAAGTTTTTAAAAGAATAATAATTCTAGATATTGTTTATATTGATTTTGTATTCAACTTCTTTTGTTAGTAAACAAAATTTTAGTATCTTTCTCCTAAGTTATTACTGTGCTTGTGAAAGAACCCAACATTTTTTTCCCCAGAACAATTATTTTGTGCATATTTAGTAGAGAAAGAGGGAAAGAAGCTTAATTTTGCTGGGTACTTTCTTGTGGACACTTTATGTGGCATAATTTCATTTACTGTTTATATCTTTTAAGAAGTGAATATCCTCATTTTTACAGATGAAGAAAATGGAACCCAGAGAGGGAAAATATTGTCCATAATCATATAGTGAATAAGTGGAGGAACAAAACAGCAAGGATTGTATTCCCCATGGTGATGAATGCCTGAGTCTTAGCAAAGAAAATAATGAATACTTGAAGTTGTCTCATTTCTCAGTTACTCAGGCTATGGAGACTTTGCTGGAGCTCTCTTCATGTCTCTGCATGGATCTCTGAGACACTGTATTCTTAGTTATTTTAGCAGGCCATCCAGGCATCACTGATAGCCTCTGTTCCTGATCTGGTGGGATTTGAGATTATGAATTTTTTGGTCATCTCCAAGATACTTTCTTTAAGTTCTCGGAGGATGATAAGGCCTCAGTAATACCTGGAGATGGCTTTGCAGTTCACTGAGAAATTTTTGCATAACCTGAAAGTCGTTTTTTGCCATCATTCACAATCTGAAGGGAAGTAGTATTCTGTAGACTCAGTGAGGGAGGATTTTAGTTGAATCTTTTTGCTCAGACAAGCCTTTGGTCATCTAAGGAATCTGCTTATCTTCAAAAGGTCATTTATGAACTATGAGAACCAAATTTACAGTATGTCATTCACCCAAAACTAGAACCTAGGTCTTCTAGAGATCCCTACAAAATTCTGTTCTTTATTGTGGGAAGTAGCTCATGGTTTAGTGGAGATGCCTTTGCTGTCTTACTAGTCTGCTCTTGGAGAATTTAATCTTTGTATTAATATATTAAAGGTCACAGTCATACTGTTTTTTGACAAATCTTTTATAAAAAGATTAGATACGGTATGATTTTAGAGAAGAATTATAAAGATCAATACAGTTATTTTCTGAGCATGAGAATAGATAACATTTTAATATTGAATTAAAGGATATTTGTACCAAGTACTATCATTTTATGTATCTTAAGATTATAAGAAAAAATAAAAATAAACATGTCACTCAGAGTCCTTATACAATAAAAACACTTTTTGATATATTTTCATCTAGCCTTTTAATTCACACCTTGACTTTTTTTTTTTTCTTTCTAGACTTAAGTTTTATTTGGGGCAAATGAGGACTATAGCCCAGGAAGCGGCATTTCAGATAGTTCTGAAATACTGCTCCAAAGAGGCGTGCGCGGGGGTGGGAGAATGTCAGTGTATACAAGATTTTGATGGAAGGGGAGGTTCATGCAACCACGCACACATTTTACGGAAGTTGCTGCTAGTCTAGTGAAGGCTACTGCTAGCAATAAGGAACAGACATCACCGTGAAGGATTTTAAGTGTTTTTGTGGATATGAGGAAATGCAAGAATTGGGCTCATAAAATCTTCTCCTGAAAATATCTAACAAATCTGAAGACCTGTCAGTTTTCCCAGAGCACACAGTGCCTCACTCCTGATCTCCACCCTGAGCTCCTCTCAGGGGGTGTTGAGAGTTGGCAGCTGCAGTAGCTCATGATTCAGTCCATGTAAAGGCAGATGGCAGGTGCTCATCTCCAGTTCACAGAGTCAACTGTTAAAATATTTAGGAGAGGTGATTTCAGCATGTAAACACAGAGGTGGACCAAACAGAACCCCGAGGTTGGTGGGGAGGGGATTGGATGAGAACGCCTCCTAGTTCATCACAGCAGACAGCCCAGAGCCCTCCAGGTTCAGTGTGTTCCTGGGGACTTAGAGGCTATCTGTCCTCCCCAAGCACACCTCAAGGGTCAGACTACTGTGCAGAATGTTTAGGAGTTCAGGTCGCTTGTACCTGTTCCCCACTTGCCCAAACAGGTGAAGATTGGAAGCTGCATATCTCCTTGCTCT
The DNA here is from genome assembly GCF_054392235.1 of Sus scrofa. NCBI lineage: Eukaryota > Metazoa > Chordata > Mammalia > Artiodactyla > Suidae > Sus > Sus scrofa. The sequence goes on along the minus strand of NC_139383.1, from coordinate 160,529,497 downwards.
CTTCTCCTCCTCTTTTACCTTAGAGCCACATCCTGACATAACTGATTTTCTCCCTGCAAGAGAAGGGTTCTGGTGTCTGCCCCCCTTGTGGCTGAAGTAGGTATGGGGGCTTGCTGTAGGCTTCCTGATGGGAGGGACTGATGCTTGCCCACTGGTAGGTGGAGCTGATTCTAAACCCTCTGGTGGGTGAGGCTTTGTCTCTGGTTGGGATTAGAGGCAGCTGTGTGCCTGAGGGGTCTTTAGGTAGCCTGTTTACTGAGGGGCAGGGCTGTGATCCCACCAGGATTGTTGTTTGGCCTGGGGCTTCTCAGCACTGACTGACAGGCGGGGCCAGATTTTCCCAAAAGGGCCACCTCCAGAGAAAGGCAGGGCTGCTGAATATTCCCAAGAGCTTTGCCTTCAGTGTCCTTCCCTCACAACAAGCCACATTCACCCCTGTTTTCCCAGGAGGTCCTCCAAGAACTGCAGTCAGGTTTGACCCAGATTCCTATGGAGACTTTGCTCTGCCCTGGGACCCAGTGCACGTGAAAGTCTGTGTGTGCCTTTTAAGAATGGAGTCTCCATTTCCCCCAGTCCTGTGGAGCTCCTGCACACAACCCCCACTGGCCTTCAATGCCAGATGCTCTTTCTCCCAGTGCCAGATCCCCACATGTGGGAGTTTGATGAGGGGCTCAGAACTCTCACTTCTGTAGGTGAGTCTCTGTAAACCAGTTAGTTTCCAGTCTGTGGAGCTCCCACCCAGTAGGTATGGGTTTGTTTATATCGTGTAATTGCCCCTCCTACCTCTTGATGTGCCCTCCTCTTTTTCTTCTGGAGTAGGGTATCTTTTTTAAGGTTTCTGGTCCATTTGGTTGAAGATTGCTCAGACTTTAGTTGTGAATCTTGTTGTTTTTAGGAGAGAGGTTGAGCTCCCATCCAGAGACAAAGCCCCACCCACCAGAGGGTTTAGAATCAGCTCCACCTACCAGTGGGCAGGCATCAGTCCCTCCCATCAGGAAGCCTACAGCAATTTTGTTGTTGTTGTTGTTGTTTTGTTCCCCATCTTAATCCCATCTCCTAATTCACACCTTGACTTTATCCCTTCAAACTGTTCCATGTCCAAAATGTTTAAAATCTTTTTGTTTATAATCTTGGCAATTTTCCATGTATCCCAGTTCCTCATTCCTACTAAGTAAATATGTTTTGTGCCCTTCACCAGACCTCCAGATCCTGAATTCCTTGTTATTCCTGAGCTTTGTTCCAGCAGGACCTGCTTCCCAACTCTTGTCGAGGCTTCACAATTATGCTCAATATTTCTTTATAGGGATACTTCCTTCATGAAAAGTAAAAGTATCTAATCACAGCAGCTATTTTTTGAACATCTATAATATACTGAGCACTTTATTTCTGCAGATAAAGCTATGAAGCAGACATAAACTCCCTGCCCTCAGTAATCTTAAAGTAGGAATAATTCCCTTGTTTTTATTTTTATTTTTCTGGAGTTAATAAAGAGTTTTTATTATTTCTTCCTTAAATGTTTGGTAAATTCACCAATCAAGTTATCTAGGTCTGGAGTTCTTGTCTGATTGTTTTTTTGTTTTTTGGGGGGTTTTTTTTGTCTTTTTTGCTATTTCTTGGACCGCCCCTGCGGCATATGGAGGTTCCCAGGCTAGGGGTCGAATCGGAGCCATAGCCACCAGCCTACGCCAGAGCCACAGCAACGCGGGATCCGAGCGAGTCTGCAACCTACACCACAGCTCATGGCAACGCCGGATCATTAACCCACTGAGCAAGGGCAGGGACCGAACCTGCAACCTCATGGTTCCTAGTCAGATTCGTTAACCACTGCGCCACGACGGGAACTCCTGTCTGATTGTTTTTAACTGTTTTTAACTATAATTGCAATTTCTTTAGTAGATAATAAAACTATTCAAGTTATCTATGTCAAGAAATATATACATTTTATCTAAGTTGGAAAACTTGTTGATGTAAAGTTACTTCTGTTTATTTATTTATCTCTCTTTTTAGGGTTGTACCTATGGCATATGGAGGTTCCCAGGCTATGTGTAGAATCGGAGCTGTAGCCACTGGCCTATACTGCAGCCATAGCAACACCAGCTCCAAGCCACGTATGTGACCTACACACAGCTCACAGCAACCCTGGATCCTTAACCTACTAAGCAAGGTCAGGGGTTGAACCTGTATCCTCATGGGTGCTAGTCAGATTCATTTCTGCGGAGCCACAATGGGAACTCCAACATAAGATTACTTCTAATATCCCCTTATTTTCCTCTGCCATAAAATCTGTAGTGATGTCACCTCTCTCATTCCTGATATTGGTAATGTGTGTCCTGTTTTTTTCTTTGTTTGTTTGTTTTTGCCTCCCTGATCAGTCTTGCTGGAGGCTTACAATCTTACTGATCTCAAAGAACAAGCTTTTGGTTTCCTTGATTTTTCTTTGTTGTTTCACTATTCTGGTTCCTGTTTGTTTGGGGTTTTTTGCTGTTGTTGTTGTTTTGTATTTTTAGGGCCGCACCCATGGCATATGGAAGTTCCCAGCCTAGGGGGTCCAATGGGAGATACAGCTGCCAGCCTACACCAGAGCCACAGCAACACCAGATCCAAGCTGCATCTGTCACCTACACCACAGCTCACGGCAATGCCAGATCCTTAACCCACTGAACAAGGTCAGGAATCAGACCCTCAACCTCATGGTTCCTAGTCAGATTCATTTCTGCTGCACCACAATGGGAACTCCTGTTTCACTACTCTGTATCTTACTGATTTTCATTTCCGTCTTTATTCTTTCCTGTGGTTATTTTGGGTTTAGTTTGCTCTTCTTTTTCTAGTTTCTTAAGGTAAAAGCTGAGGTCATCAATTTGAGATCTTTCTTCTTTTCTAATATAGAGAAATTTAGTACTATAAACTTTCTCCTGAATACATGCTTTGATTTTCCTCTATTAATAATTTCTTTTTCTTTCTTTCTTTTTTTTTTTTTAGGGCTGCACTCATGGCATATGGAAATTCCCAGGCTAGGAGTCGAATTGGAGCTATAGCTGCCAGCCTACACCACAGCCACAAGCCACACCAGATCTGAGTCGAGTCTGCAACCTATACCACAGCTCACAGCAACACCAGATCCTTAACCCACTGAGCAAGGACAGGGATTGAACCCACAAGCTTATGGTTCCTAGTCGGATTTGTTTCCACTCTGCCACAACGGGAATTCCTGTTAATACCTTCTAATTCCCCATTGATCTATGGGTTAGTTAGAAATAGTTAGGGTTAGGTTTAGGGTTTCCACATATTTGGGGATTTTCTAGGGGTCTCTCTGTTATTTCTAATTTAATTGTACCTAAAGAACATGTTTTACACAACTTGAAACTTTATATTTTTATTTTTTGTGTTTTTAAATGTTTTTATTATAGTTGATTTACAGTGTTCTGTCAGTTTCTACTGTATAGCAAAGTGACCCAGTCATAGATATATATACATTCCTTTTCTCATGTTCTATCATTTTCTATTCCAAGTGATGGATATAGTTCCCCATGCTATACAGCAGGACATCATTGCTTATCCATTCTAAATGTAATAGTTTGCATCTACTAATCCCAGACTCCTCAGTCCATCCTACTCCCTCCCCGTCTTGGCAACTATAAGTCTTTTCTTCATGTCTATGAGTCTATTTCTGTTCTGTGGATAGGTTCATCTGTGCCATATTTTAGATCCCGCATATAAATAATATCATATGGTATTTATCTTTCTTTTTAAATTTACTAAGATTTGTTTTATGGCCCAGAATATGGTCTATCTTAGTAAATGTTCCTTGGCCACTTGAACAGAATGTGTATTCTGTTGTTTTTGTGTCAAGTAGTCTATAAATGTTAATTTAGTCATATATGTTGTTAAGCTACTATATTCCCATTTATTGATAAAACATGGCACAGAATTTGCCCCTGACTTTAGCTAAAATAATCAGTGACACCATATTTGCCTAGAAGGAATCTAGGTCACCAGTCAGGATGGTTATAGATGATAAAATTACCCCAGACTTCCTCTTTGCATGCCAAGGCTGGGTAGTGCTAATACATCCTGCTGTATCTGGGTTAATGCCTCAGACTAAGGGGAAAGTCAATACAGAATCTAGGAGAAAGTCATTTGGCTTTCTAACATAGATCTTGATAGTTTATGGGATTTGTTCAGCTGATTGGATCAGGGACCCTGGGGACATGTTAAAGGTCAAGCTTGCAGGTTGGCCTCATACTACTGCTTGGAGTTCTATTAATAGTAGCTTTAAATACATTCTCTATGAGAGAAATTGAACAGATTTGATCCCATCCCCCACCAACAGATTAATTACTTGCATCCTGGGAAAACTTACCAGAAGCCAAAATGGAACATAAACAAGGGATGGCAACCTAAGGGTCCATTGATAGATGAATGGATAAAGAACACACATGTGCGCATGCACACACACACACGGAATATTAAATCAGCCATTTTAAAAAATGAAATACTGCCGTTTACGACAGCATGGATGGATCTAGAGGGTATTAGGCAAAGTGAATTTAGTCAGACAAAGACAAATACCATATGGTCTCACTTATATGTAGAATCTAAAAAACAAACAAAACAAAATAAAAACAGACTCAGAGAACAAAGGAGTGGTTACTAGGAGTGAGGAATGGGTAAAGGGGATTAAGAGGTACAAACTGTTAGAGTGAGAAAGGGTTGTGGGTTTGTAGCTGAAGCAAATAGAGGTAGGGAGCCCAGAGTGTTGAGGCTTCAAGTAGGTTTATTGACCAGCAAATGGCCAGGAGCACTGAGAGTCTCAAGCTCCCCAGCATTAGGGGGCTAGCAGGTTTTATAGGGGCTTGCGGCCAAGGTAACCTGTGCCAAGGTTAGCATCAGGCTACACTGGAGGCATAGGAGGAGAGGATGCAGAAGTTCCAAGATAGGGTCATGGGAAGGGTAGGAGGAAAGGCTGAGAATGTTCCAAGATAGGGTGTGGGTTGAAGATAACAAAGTTAAAATATTGGGCAGTCAGCATTCCAGAATGATAAGAGGGTTGGTGGTTTGAATGGTTTAATCTGGATCTAAGATAAACCTTCAGTTATAAAATAAATAAGCTATGGGGATGTAATATATAGCATAAGGAATATTGTCAATAATAATGTAATAACTATGGGGACAGATGGATATTTATATTTGTTATTATTATCATTTCATAATATATGCAAATATAAAGTCAGAAGCTAACATAGTATTGTACATAAACTATATTTCAAAAAAACAGTAGATAATATTTGGAAAAAGTTTTCCTTGGCTCTCTCCCTTTTCTCCATCTCTCACTAGCAAAGGCAGTGGCAGCTTTTTCTTCTGGGGTATATCTGCAAGGATGTTTGTAGAGCAAACAGCCCTGGTTTCCCCCCCCAACCCTCCCCCACCCCCCCATCCCCACCCTGAGTAGTTTCCTCATATGCATGTGCAGTTCCATGTGCAACTTAATACTCAAGGAGGGACTCTGCTGATCTCAGAGTTTTCTCTCTGTGCAGCTCTCTTCTCTTAATACTTTGCCCCTGCTCTAGCTCCCTTGGCCTCCACGGCTCTCAGTCCTGTTTGTTCAACCCAGGGATTCCCCCTCCCTTCACTGCAGCCTGGAAACCTTTAATCAATATGCTGGGGTAATCATGGGTTTCCCTTTTCTTAGGGATTTCTTTTCTTTGTTACTTGATCTCCTATATCTTGTGAACCATTGTTTTGTATAACTTAACCAGTTTTTTAGTTATTTCAAGTGGAAGATTACATCTGGATTCCATTACCTCTTATTGTCATAAGCTAAAGTTCTGATCTTTAAAAATTCTGTACAGAGGGTTCCCTGATGGTCTAGTGGTTAGGACTCAGGGCTTTTCCCCACTGCAGCCTTGGTTCAGCCCCTGGCCTGGGAACTGAGATCCCACATCAAGCTGCAGCACACCACAGCCAAAAAAATAAAATAAAATAATAAAATAAAATTAAGTATATAAATAAAATCCTGTACAAGTAGAGATACTCTGCTGGCTACATGTGTGCCCATGTAAACATTTAATTGTTTTCTGATCTTGAACTAGAGTGAACAATAATGAAAAATATTGCAGTATAGTTCTGGTCTTATTCCCTTTGTGCTGAGAAGAATACCAAGTAAAGTTTAAGGTTCTAGCACAGGAGCTCTAAAAGCCAGGATAAACAGGTAGAATTTGGCCATTATAGTCATAGTTTCAAAGTGAATATATTTTAACACTTCTTCTAACTTTAGAACCAGATAGATTTGCTGTAGTGAAATCATACCCAGTATAGCCCAGTTTGGTAGGTGGTGATTTATGAGTTTATAGAAACATACCAATTGCTGTGAATTTGCCCACATTGTGCTTTAATATTTTTTAGGTGGAAACTCCACAACGGGTAATTCCTGTAATTCTTCAAAACTGCCTTTCATATTCACTCATGGCTAGACTTTCTCCAGCCTGGAATAAAACTGGCCATCTCTTGGTGCAAGGTGACTTTATCTCTTTTAGTCATTGGAACTTTCTGAGCTAAATTACTTCTATTAGGTACATCTGTGTTTTTTTTTTTTTAAAGTCATATTTGTATATTACTCAAGTTCCCATTCATTCAAGGTACGTCTGTTTTTAACTCAAGATTTTTTTTTTAGCCTCAACCAAGCATTCTCAAGCAAGCCCACAACAATATAAGTGTCATCTCCTTACTTAGGTATTATATCCAGAGGCTTCCTGATGTTTCTTTGAAGAAAATGTTTTTTATTACATAATACCTAATGTTTAAAAAGGAATAAATATATGTTATGGAGCATTATAATAAAATGAACACAAATTTTCAATATTGTTGGAATCAAATCTCTAATCTGAATTTTGTGTTGCGATTTGACTGTTTTCTATGTATTTTACACCAGGAATAAATATTTGAGGGAAGAACTAGCTATTTCCGCCTCTTTTAATTGAAGAATTTTTTGCTTTTATGAGCTGCACCTGTGGCATATGGAAGCTCCTGGCCTAGGGGTCTAATTTTGGAGCTGCAGCTGCTAGCCTACTGCATAGCCACAGCAACACCAGATCTGAGCTGCATCTGCAACCTACACTGCAGTGGCAATGCTGGATCTTTAACCCATTGAGCAAGGGCAGGGATTGAACCCACGTCCTCATGGATACTAGTCAGGTTCTTAACCTACTGAGCCACAGTGGAAACCCCCTGAAGAGATCTTTTTTTGAGTATTTTTTCTCTGAGCTGTCATCAGATATTCATTTGTATAAAACTACATTAGAAAGCATTTTCTTTAGCTTTGATAATGTCACTTAAAAAAGTTATATTAAATATGATTTGTGAGTTATAATAATATGGCATATCCTGTGAATTTTTTTAAGGAAGAGAGTTCCTTTCTCAGATGGGAAAGCAAAGAGCTGTTGGTAAGTAAAAATGCATGTTAATAGATAAATCATTAATGTAATAACATTATTAAAAATGTTACAGATTATTGGATTACTGTAATCATGTGATTAAGTTATATCAGAATTTTAATCAGATACTGTTATAATCAGTTTCACTCAGCTTTGGTTCAAAATATATATCCTACTTACATGGGAAAATTTCACTTTTCTTAATTGGAGTAAAAGCTATATTTTTAATTTCTCTACTTAAATTATGACAGGAGTTCTCAGTGTGGCTCAGAGGTAGTGAACCTGACTGGTATCCATGAGGATGCAGGTTCAACCCCTGGCCTTGCTCCGTAGGTTAGGGATCTGGCATTGCCAAGAGCTGCCAGTGTAGGTCACAGACAAGGCTCGGATCTGGCATTGCTGTGGCTGTGGCGTAGACCTGCAGCTATAGCTCTGATTTGACCCCTAACCTGGAAACTTCCATATGCTGCGGGTATGGCCCTAAAAAAAAAAAAAAAAAAAAATTATGACTAAGAAGAATTTTAATTCTGCAGGCACTTTTAATGTATAGTTTCCAGAACTATATCGTAAGAATTCTTTAGTACAGTTGTAAGTAAAAGCTTTATTTCTTATGAGTACATGATCCTTTTTCTCCTTAAAAAAAAGTTGTCTAAAGATACAGTTAAAATATAGTTTATGATGTGGTCTAATCTAATTCTTTCATTGATGTATATGGCTGTATTGTACTGCTTTTCTAGTCCAGAGATAGCAGATAGGTAGAAAACCCAAGCCCAATAGATGTTATGCTCAGTCAAGGTAACTTTTACCACCATTTGGCCATAGCCTTAAATCCCTGACTAGCACGTAAAATCTACAAACTATTTGATCTGAGTTGATTTTCAAGCTGAAGCCTACTTGCCTTCTTTGCTCTGGTTTTCTGTTTAAGTTGGCTTAAATGTCTCATCTGCAGACCATCAGATATTATACGGTGATTATTTGAATTTTACTATGTATAAAAAAGTCCATTCTTAATTGAGTTTCTAGCTTAAATAAATTAATTTTTTGTTACTCAATACTTAATTTGATATGATGGAGTAATAATTCCAGAAATTTCACAGTTAAATATTTTATTTTCAGTATTAGGCATCAATGTAACAGAAACTCAAGTTTGTCTAAGTATAGAAGCTTACACAATCAGACTGCCACCACCTCAGGTACCACATATTTTGACTTACATAATTAGCCTTACTATACTTACTATATAGTTAGTATATGTATTATTATTACTGATATGCTAGTAGGTTTTAATTTTAACAAGAGTGATAAGGAAGTTTTTTATTATCAAAATATGTATTATCTAATACTTGATATATTGATATTACCCTAAATCTATTTACCCAAAGAAAATAGCATTCTGTCAATTTAACACAGATCTAGTTATATTACAACCTTGCTCAAAAGTCTTTTTAGGTTGCACTCAAGACAACACAACCCTGCTCTGCCTCAGCACTCACTTCCTGCCTCTTCTTTCACTTCCAAATATTAAAAGTGCTATTTCAACTCATACTAAATGTGATATCCCCCCATTAGCATTATGATAGGGTTTGGTTTTTTTTTTTTTTTTTGCACCTATTTTTTTTTTTTACATATAACACTTTTTGCCTTCTTAGGAAGATACTTTTATTTTGCTAATGCTCACAGTAGCCAGCATAGAATCTTACACATAAATGATAACTCAATAAATGTTATTTTCCTTCTTCTATGACAGTGGTTCTCAATAGACAAAGGTAGAAGGCAAAATGAGTAATTTTGTTCACTGTAAGACATTTGTAATTATCCTGAGAAAGTTTTGGTTGTTGCAAAGTGGGAGCAGTGTGTTGCTACTGGCATTTAGTGGGTGGAGGCCCAGATGCTACTAAATATTCTGCAGTACCCAGGACAGCAGCCACACCCCCACCCCCACAAAGAGTTTTCTAGCCCAAATTGTCAAATAATATCCAGGTTGAGAAACCACAGGCTTAGGACAGATAACTTTTTATTTTTAATTATAGATTTATTTTTTGTGTTTTGTTTTTCTTGTTCTTTCTTTTTTTTTTTCTTAATAAGTTTTATTGAAGTATAGCTGACTTACAAAATTGTGTTAGGACAGATAACTATCTCTTTCTTTGCTTAGAGTGCCCTTATAAGCACTGTGGCTATACATTCTGCTCATTCTTTACAGGCCAGCTCAAATACTACTCTATTCATTTCTCTTTGATTTTTTGATTACCTAGTGTATTGAGGCAATAGACAAATAAAAAATGAATTGGGTTTATTTTCTAGCCCTCAAGAGTTATATAAGCCAGTAGGAAAACTGACCTGAATATAGATAACTGGAATTGCTAACAAGTCCAAGCTCATACTGCTTGCTGCACGACAAGCCAATAAATCAAAAGATGAAGCTTTGGGGCACTTTATAATAGAAACTTTATTTGGAAAGCCAGCAAAATGAGAAGATGATGGACTTGTGTCCCAGAGAACCATCCTCCCTGAGCTAGAATTTAGGCTTTTTTTATATTAAAAGGGAAGGCGGTATGGCTGATTGATGCAAACTTCTTGGTGCCAGAATCCTTTGTCCTTGCAGCTGTCCATAAAAATCAAGTCACAGTGTTCTTGTAAACCTCCAAGATAAATGTTATTTTCTGTTCCAAACTTTTTATCTTCATATTAATGAAAAGTGTTACATCCTTAAAGGTCAAGATAGGGAGGCAGAACCTTGAGAATGGGTTATCATGTACATTTCAGGGTTGTTCTTCTCTGTAACAGAATAGGCATCATAACATGAATACCTTGTACTGATGAGGAACCTTCCCAAAGCTCCAGACCCAATGTAATCTCTCACATTCTTTTTCAACCTTCACGCTATTCTTCCCCATGCTCACATACTTATTTGTAGTTTTAGATTTATACTCATTTTTACATCCCCAACTTGCTTTTTAATAAGCTTCTTCAGGACTATTATTGCGTCTTACTACCCTTTGAATTTTCTGCAGATGATACTTCTGTTTTATATACCTCAGTTTTGAACCAATTAGAGAATAATAAGAGTAAGACAGATAGAGATCAGAATACTACTTTTATTACTAGGATGAGAATATAATTTATCATCCAGATGAACACTTTCGAGAGTGAAAGGGACACTAACCTAATGGGATACTAGCCCAATGTGTATGAACTGGGCTATGTTAAAAAATAAAATTGAGAGTTCTTTTCGTGGCTCAGCATTTAACGAACCCGACTAGGATCCATGAGGATGCAGGTTCAATCCCTGACCTTGCTCAAGTGGGTTAGGGATCCGGCATTGCCATGAGCTGTGGTGTAGGTCACAGATGTGGCTCAGACCCCGCCTTGCTGTGGCTGTGGTGTAGGCCAGCAGCTATAGCTCCAAATTGACCCCTAGCCTGGGAACTTCCACCTGCTGCAGATGCAGCCCTAAAAAGCAAAAAAAATTTAAAAATAAAATCAAGATTAGTCAAAATCATATTTATTAAATGTTTATTGTTCATAAAAGAACAGTTTGTGAACTGGGAGTCTTCAAACCAACAGTGGAATGAAAATCATGTATGTGTAACTGGGTCACCATGCTATACAGTAGAAAAAAAAATTATATTGGGGAAATAATTTAAAAAATAAAATAACATTTAAAGATAAATAAGAGACTCAAAAAAATAGAAAATCAAAGGTGTACTGTTACAGGACAGCTTGTATAGCAAAAATGCGGAAGCTATTTTATGGTTATAACATTGGTAATAGCAGTGGGGTTTTCAAATGACAGGGGATTGGTTAAAAGTTATTATCATGCCATTTTGGAAAACTAAGTTTCATTTATGATTTTTGGAGGCATTTATAAGAAATAATCAAGTTAAATTTTGCTTGTGAAACTAAATTATGTATTGCCTTTGTGGCTTAACTGGTTTTGTCTGCCTAAGGAATTTTCAAATTTGATCTCCGTTGTATTTATTTTAACAGATATATGATGACACTTTTAATCACTGATAAAATCTGCTGTTAGAGAATATGACCTATCTGAACCCTAAAATTAGGTTGATTGACCCACCTGCTTATGGCAGTAAGAGAAACCCACAGATGTCCTTAGGAGATCAGGCACCATTCTCAATATGACTGAGAGAATGCAGAATACCACTCTTTTGCTGGAGGTCAGCTCCCAAGAGGAGCTGTCCCAATTTTACCAACCAGATAAGTCACCCTATCTGGCCTGGGGAAGAGTGAATGAAGTAGCAGAATAACATCAGGAATATATGTTAGTAGAGCTTTCTCAATGTGGAAGCAAACACCAATGAGGAAGATGCACTTCTCCTTTCTCTTCAACATTATACACTCAACAAATACTTGTTCAGTTTATTTACATTGATTCCCTAAGTCTAATTGTTCATCAGTTCCTCCAACTCTCATTTTACTTACACTTTTTTTTTTTCCTTCTTTTTAGGGCTGCACCTGCAGCATATGGAAGTTCCCAGGCTAGGGGTCGAATCAGAGCTACCTCTGCTGGCCTATGCCACAGCCACAGCCACAGCAACGGGGAATCTGTGCTGCATCTGCAGTCTACACTCCAGCAATGCCGGATCACTGACCAACTGAGCGAGTCTAGGGATCAAACCCACATCCTTATGGATACTAGTCAGATTCGTTCCCACTGCACCACAGCAGGAACTCCACTTATATTTTTGATGTGTCATTTTTCACATCCAGACTGCTATAAAAATTAGTTTCATACATGTCTGTGTTCCTAGTAAGTTGTAATTTCTTTGAGAGTCTGAGTCCTGCCATATTTACTTTTGTTCCCAGTAGAAATTAAATGATCATTGGATTGAACTTTCCTTTTATCAAAATCTAGTATTGGTTTTAGGTCTGGAGGGAGAATAAAGGTGAGGGGGAGAATATTTACCATCTCTCTCCTTTCTAGTTCATCTTCTACACTTTTACTTCCCCTATTAAAAATCTACCATGGCTTCCATTATCTAGAAGGTGAAGTCTCATTTTTTTAGCATGATATACAAGTTGAGCCAAATCTGCTTTATGTATTGCCTCATCTCCCATCACTGCTCTCTAGGTAGCCAAACTACTCAAAGATAACATGGTCTTTCATACTTCCACATATTTTCTCATTCTGTTCTCCAAGCTTATAAAGCCCTTTCTCTGGTTTATCTTCCCACTCATGTTTCAAGGCTTATCTCAGATATCACCCCTCTGTGAAGATTTTTACAACTCCCAAGGCTCATCTCTCTCAGCAACCCTGGCCATGTTTATCACACATTCTTGTCTACACAAAAGTCTCATTAAACTTAGAAGTCTCATTAAACTTGGAAGGAAGGGTCTGTGTCTTACTCTTTTTTTTTTTTAAATCATTGGAGCCTGCCATGGTAACTATAGGCTTATAACTACATTAAAAGGCCCAGTTCTGCACTTAATAGCAGTGCTTCTTTGGGCATGTTGCTTAATCTCCTTGTATCTCAATGTTCTTATAAATTGGGTGTTATGATTTTTACCTCATACAATGTTAAGAGGTTAAGGGATAAAATACATTGTGTACATAACAGAGGTTCAGAAGGATGGCTATTATTTTATAAATAAATTGAGACAGTTTAAGTGACTTGCTCTAGGACATAAAGGTAAATAAGAGATTTAGGATTTATACTTAGTGTCTCTATTCTTTCTACTACACTACATCATACTTCCTCCACCTAGCCTTAGGTTCCTTGGCTCAATTTTGTATATCCTGTAGAGCCTTGCAAAAATATATACCTAATAAACATTAGAGAGGAAAAAACACAACAGTTAAAGAGTAGTTTTGGCAGTGGAATATCAAAATAATTGTCATAGGAACTACATTTCTTTTAGGTGTCCAGAGGAAAAGGAGATGTCTGAGGGAATTCATATTTGAAGACTTTGGAACTTTGACACAGTTTTCTTTCCTTTCCTTCTTGAAATAAGTTCTTTTTTAGATTTCTCTGAAACTATTGTTTTGTTTTGTTTTTTTCCCCAGAATCTCCTCTATTCATTCATGGTTCTTCTTTCTCTTATCACACTGTAAATGTTGCTGGTGTCTAGAGTTTCATTTTCAAACCTCTTTTTCTTAACAGGCTCAACTATTCCAATGGTGAACCTATATAATGATATTCCCAAACATTCTTATATAATTTCAGCTTGTCTGTCCTTTCTTGGATACATTCACATGAATTTACTAATTATACTCAGACCCAGTTGTGTCTGAAACCAAATTATTGTTACCCTCCCCAACCACAACTCTCTTCCTCCTTTGAATTTGTTCTTTTGGTTATTGGCGTCAACAGCCAATAAATTACCCGGTTAGAGACTTCAAAATCATCTTTGGGTCTTGCTTCCTATATTAATCAGTTTTTACTAGCCTACCTTGGTCTCTGAAATCTCTTCTCTGTCTTCATTTCCATTGCCCCAATTTAGACTCCTTTCCTTTGCCTGAGCTATAAAAACAGTTTGCACATTCACCTTCCTGTTTCCAGCATTTCCCCTTCTTGTTTACTCTCTAATTAATTCTTCCTTACAATGTCAACAGAATTCTCTTTCTAAAACAGAGGTCCCAACCAACACTCTAGTATCTCAACATTGCCTGGAGAAAGTAAAGTCCAAATTCTTTAATTGGCATTATAAGAAGGAAGTGTTATTTATTGAGTACCTTTGTTCACATAAGGTCACATTATAAATATTTGTTAAGGAAATAAATGCAAGGGCCTAATAAACATTTAAGTAAATAAATGCAAAGTGTTAATAAATGATAGATAAATCAGAGTCTGTTGGGGTATGTGGTGAATAGTTGGGTGGTTTGCTGATACTCAGAAAACTCTTGAGAAAGACCAATGTAGACATTAAGTGCTACGATCATGGAGATCCCTGCAGCAATTGGCTTTAGTCTCTGTAAAGTATAGAAAATACTCAGAAGGATATAAACTCAAGATATGTGTAAGTAGGTGTATGTGAAAACTCATAACTGTGAATGTTTGGACCTGATATCTACCTTTTGTGAATTCAGTTCAGGTTCTGTTTTCCCTTAAATAATTTATTCATCTACCTGTAGTCAGTCTTTTCTGATAGCTAGAGCCATTACTGCACTGACCATCTTTTTCTTATCACATAGCTTAGTCAACTAATCTCTTAAGCACAGAACATCACAGCACAAGATTTATCTCCAAAGCACAGCATAGTAGGTGTCTTTTCATTCTTGGTGTCCTCACAACATGACCAGCACTTAATCATCATCTTCTTCCCATCTCCATGGCTTTTTACTCTGCCCTGTTCCCCATTTCCATTAGTCTAATAAATGCAGTGGGAATTCAGAAAAGGATAAATCATCAAATGTGGAAGAGAAGGATCTAATCTAGGCCCCTGCGGCTCGTATTGGTAAAAACTCAGGTAAATCGGGAGGAGGGGGCAATATTTTAAGCCAGTGCATTGTTAAAATGCTTATGACTTGTGCAGGCAATGAAAAAGTGGCCAGGTTAGCTGGAGTTCATTGAAAAGCAGTAGGCTATTAAGTTAGAATGTTGTTTCCCAAAAGATGTATGACGGTAAGGAATCTAGGGATTCTCTCTAATCATGATACAATGTCCTCTCACAAATTAATACTTTATTTTCCACCTCACTTGAGGTCTGTCCAATCTTTGGCTCACTGTAAGAAAATGCCCTCACAGGAACACTTCCCAGATGAGAAAACTGTAAGTGGCAGATTGTTGTTGGATGCCTATAGGCTTAAATATCCTATAGATAGGTCACCTGAGGACTAGAAAAAAATCATTCCAGGACATGGAAAGGGATACAGAAGCAGAGGGGGAGTATTGACTCTGTCCTCTCCCCTCCAAAAGACCAGATAGAGGTATAATTCCCTAATCCACTCTCCAGTTAAAAAAAAATTTTTTTTAAATTAAAGATGCTATTCTGACAAAATGTCAAGATGACTTCCTTTGGACAGAAAAAAATTAACATAAGTAAACTAAAAACCAGTTCAAAGTACAAAATATGAGTTTGAGTTTGGAAGATAAGAGGGAAAGCCTGAAAAAAAAATTTGTTGTGTTGTATAGAGGAGAAACAGAGTGGGCTGAAACATTGATTACATTATATAAAGTCGTTATGTATGATTCAGTGCAACTTAACCTTTGAAACTACTTTATTTAACTGTACATGTAATAAGTCTGTGTTTTTTACTGTTTCTTTTTGTTTACCAAATTCTTTTGAGAACTTATGCCTTAAAATCTTATTTCTATTAAAAGCTGAGAGAATTTGATATTTCTCAGAATATTATAAAGGATTTTGAAACTAACAGGAATGCTGTTATTGAGGGACATTTGATTTTAAACAACTGGTGCTACGTTTTGCCAAGGTAAGATTTCAATTTGTAGTATCTAGGATGGGTTCAGGATATAATAGTTTTCTCTTATTTTGCTTCAACATTGATATGTGCAAAAGTATAAACCATGTTTGTGAATTTTTGAAACTGAATTATACCTTTTTAAAAGTATGACAGTACTGTCATACTTACAGAAGCCATTGATTTCCTTTATCAAATCACTAAAATAATTTTATTATACATTTACATTTTTACTAGGCTTAGTTTTAAAATAGTAGAATTTCTAGATATCTCATTATGAAACCACAACTATTATAATAATATCAATAGAACCTTATAAACTTGTATATATAATTGTCATTATCATTTTATATGAGCTAGTTTTTAAGTTTATACTATCTTCAGGGGAAAAATGTCTTATTAACATAAATATGACTATTGGCATGAAATTTTAACCTGCTTAGGAAAAAGAACTTTAAATAGCAGCATATGCATAATAACTTTATCATTGAAGCACAGAAAAGGTAGATAAGGAACATAAATTTGACTCTGATTCAGTCAACTCTTAACAGACTTTTCCCTAAAATTATAGCAGTTACCAGGTATACCTCTGTGTGGCAACATTGTATTAGTCATTATTTTGTGTTTATAACTGGAATACATTTGCATCAGCTCAACTTAGTTTTTCCAAACAATTTTGGTTGTTAATAATGTAATACAGTGTTATCTTAGAACTGGGAGCAAATGAGTAGCTTATTATGTGTTGATGATTGCTAAAGTTTTTGAATACTTTCCAAATTACATAGTTAAACTTTATCTCATAATATTTTCCCAACTCTTTTTTCTCATAGTATGAAAATGGGACAAATAGTAAATATTCTTCACACCATACCCCCTGACTGTCCTTTTCACTCATATGAAGATTTCCGGAAGCACTGGGATGACCTGGTAAAGAATAGAAATATGTGTTAATGGTATAAGTTATTTGGTTTTTCTTGTAATTTAACTTAGTTTAGCTTTCTCTGAAGAGAATTTCAGCTTTGTTCTTAATTTTCAGTATGGCTATAAACTTCCAGTAGATTGTGGAACTACCAAAATATACTGCAGCATCTACTTCAAAATGATAGGAGAAAGGATCTTCACGTATCCTTTACAGATGCTCTCTGCCCACCATGTGATCCAGGCTTACTCCTGCCCCTGATGTTGTGACTATTTTCAACTTTCTCTAAGTTCACATGAAATTACTTTCCCTCTACTTCTTTTTATCCAAATGAGCATTGTTTTTTTATTTTGTTTCGTTTTCCTTAGAATGTTCCTATTTTTATTTGAAGTTAAGCTCAGTAATGGTATTTTCCTCCTTAAATGCTACTGCAACAATTTAGACAGAAGAAACTTTAGATAGAAAAATGTGTATATAATTCCTAGTAGAAAGTAAGAAAATAATTGTAGGATTTTCCTTAGTCAAGGGCTCCCTCCCATGGCCTTTTGAATCTTATTTCTGAAAAGGTAGAATTTCATTTTAATGAAATTTTCTTTTTGAAGAGATTTAACTTTACAGGCAAAGTTCAGAGGATTTTTAAATCACCCTGTTGATTTAAGAAAATATTTTTTCTTAATGTTATTTTAAAATTCTGCACATGAAAAGAGCACAAGTGCTCGGGTGAAACTCTTTCACCTTCATTAGTACTGATTTCACCATTCCTGTCTTTGTATTCTGACCCACTGGAGTTTCCAAATAGAAGAGGAAGGAGCTTAGTGTTTTCTTTCTGTATTCTATTTCCTAATCCACATTGTTGAGGTTGAGATTGAGGTTAACAGGTTTAAGTTATTCGCCTTCATCAAATGCCAAGACATTCCAAGTCTTCAGAATATTTTTCATCAGAAAAAGTAACTGTTCTTAAAGAACTGTGTTCCAAGTTTGAATATAATCTGTATGTATTATTTTCCTGTACTGAATTGTTACTGCTCTTGGAGATGCAACCTGTTTATTGTTTAATATAAACCCTTATTTTTATAACCTATAAAGATCATAGTATCTTTTTTAAAAATCATTTTTGAGATATCTTAGTTTGCCAGTCTATGTAGAAAGCCGTATAGTGAGGGTACTGTGAGTTGTCTTTATTATGGATGTTAAAAGAAATTAAGATCCCTGTGAGAAAACATGCTTTATAGCTTTGGATAATATGGAATAGCAATATATAAAATAGTTAGGATTTAGTTATGTGTGTCTTTTTAGCAGTTATGATTTTAAGACCTTTTTACTTCCATTAAAAAATGCTATCTCTTGGAGGAGTTCCCATCGTGGCGCAGTGGTTAATGAATCCGACTAGAAACCATGAGGTTGTGGGTTCAGTCCCTGCCCGTGCTCAGTGGGTTAACGATCTGGCGTGGGCGTGAGCTGTGGTGTAGGTTGCAGACACGGCTCGGATCCTGCGTTGCTGTGGCTCTGGTATAGGCCTGTGGCTACAGCTCCAATTCGACCCCTAGCCTGGGAACCTCCATATGCCACGGGAGCGGCCCAAAGAAATAGCAAAAAGACAAAAAAAAAAAAAAATGCTATCTCTTATCTACAAAAAATATTCCATTGTTCTTTAACATTGTTCAGATACCCTCTCAGTTGCATCAGAAGTCAGCCCATACAATTTTTTCCAAGGGTAGATGTGGAAGGTGTTTTGAAAAGTTTTCTTTCAGATTTAAAATCTAAACTGCCCCATATATGTGGATTTCCCATAAAGATGACAACTAAACCATGCTACCACACACAAGAACTAACTAAACTGCATCTGCAGGTAAGAGATTTCATGTCCTTCCAAGTCCTCTAAAACAGGGAAAGCACCTACATTACTTAAATCTCTTGTCTTCAGGGGTGGACTACCTAACCTATTGTGCTATGTCTTTTCCTCTCAGTTCAGTGTTTCCTTAATACTATTTGTTATGATTGTACTTAATCTTTTGTCACTGCCATTCTTTATGAAGTATAAGTATTAAGTTGGTCTTATAATAGTATTGTCTATTGGTCTATTTCTTCTAATTTAGCACATCTTCTTGGAGGGCAGAGAGCATATTCATCTTCTTATTCCAAGTGCTGGTACATAAAATGTGTTCATTAAATGTTTTTTCAAAGAATAAATGAATAAATGATCTTGTAGTGGAGTTCCCATCATGGTTCAGTGGAAACGAATCTGACTAGGAACCATGAGGTTGCAGGTTCGATCCCTGGCCTCGCTCAGTGGCTTAAGGATCCAGCGTTGCTGTGAGCTGTGGTGTAGGTCGCAGACGCGGCTCGGATCTGGCATGGCTGTGGCTGTGGTGCAGGCTGGCAGCTATAGCTCAGATTAGACCCCTAGCCTGGGAACCTCCATATGCTGCAGGGGCAGCCCTAAAAAGACAAATGACAGAAAAAAAAAAAAATCTTGTAGGAAGTATGGAAACATTAACCTCATACAACTCCAAGTTTTCTTAGAAATTATGCCCAGTCTGATTGCTTGAAAAAGCACTTGGATAATTCCATTCATAGAAATTGAATTAATTTGGCAGTATTTTCATTGTAAGATGATATGCTAAGTGAAATCTTATTTATGAGATAAAGTATAATAAACAATATTGATGAAGAAAATATGGTGGCCTGTTTTCACACTCAATAGAGTAAGATTTCTTTCTCAAAAGAAAACAAAAGGGAAGCTTTTGAAGAACAAAAGGGAATTTAACTTAAAATTTTCAGCAGTGATCTTTCTTTTAATTGACCGATGTGTTTTCATCAAAAAGAAAGACAAAAGTTTGAATAATTTGAACAGTTTGAAATATAATATGAATAGTTTGAAATATAATATGAATTATTTGAATATTTTTCTCTTCTCCGTCTCCTTTCTTGACTTACTACTGTTCTGTGTTTATTGTAGCTTCCACTGCTCTGGTGATTTCAGCTTTCACTCGGTGTTGATTTGCTATGGCTCAAAGAGTATGCCTCGTTATTTTTTCAGCTTTGCTGCTATGGCATGCTACTTGCTTCATTCTCTTTATAATCCTCAAGTAAAATTCAACAGAGCCAGTATCTGACAGAACCCTTTTTATCTTTTCAGGCCGGGTCACATCATCTGTCTAGTACTGACCAGCATGTGGATTTGGTATCCTTGGGGTAGGGCTGACATCTCATATAAATGCTATAAAAACATGACAGCCAAGATATCAGGTGCTATAGGCAAGGCCATTTCCTTATCAGGGAGTATGGATGGACAAATACCAATTGACATCTTTATCATAATGAATCTTAACATTTTTTTCAGACATAATATTTCTGTCTTTTTTTTTTTTCAGACATAATATTTTTAAAAGTACTTGTTGGCCAAGCCCAAATATGAGGAATTTAGAAGATATGTCATTACATCTAGCATTATTTGAATATACTTATTGAATACCTAATATATTCAGGCCATGTCTGTCTTGGAAATGATGAATCAAGACAATATATTTGTGAAAATTGACTTCTAAATGTAAAATAACACTTATTTGGACATTCCGGTCTTATATGTTGCTCCTGACAATTGGAACCTTGACAAAAAGAATTTCTCCTACTCAGTTTTATTGAGTCCTTTCTGTGTGCCAACTACTTTCATGTGTATTCTCACTTAATCATCAAAATAGACTCTTGGGATAAAAAATTGTTTTCTCAATTTTGCAGAAGAAACTGAAGCTTACCACATTCCAGTAATTTAACTGAAGCCACACAGTTAAATACATTGTAAAATTAAAATGAACCCAGAGTATCAGATTCTTAGTCCTAGAACTGGAAAAAGTTTAGATTTGTGGTTAAGAGCTCAGGCTCTAGAGATGGGCTGCCTAGTTTTGAATCCCTTACTGCTTGTATAATCTTGGGCAAATTATTTGATCTCCCTGTGCCTGAAGTTTCCACAGTTGTAAAACGGGGTATGATGTGGTAGTAATAACAGCAGTCGACACAAATTGGGCTCTCTAGGAGGCCTACTCTGAAATGGAATCCAGTGCATGTGGTGTTATTTAGAACCGCCCTTGGAATGAACACCTACAAAAGGCAAGGAAGGAAGAAGATTGGGTAAAGGGAGATGTTAGAAGCAAAGCAGGTGTCAGATAACCATGGCCAACCTTCTGAAGAGCACTGAGGCTATCTGTGGCCTATCACAGTGGTTCTTCCATTTGTTTTTGGGTTTGGATCACCCAGGGCAAGTTCTAGGGCAAGGAGAGTTCTAGGGCAAGGTGGGTCTCCATAAATGAGGCAGTCTCTGCAGGGATTGATTCCCAAAGTTGATTTGCTGACAGCACCCCCGCAGTGAGAGAACAGCCCTTCCTTGAAGGAGATCTGGGCAGCACATCACCATTTCCTTTGCAGTACTTCATTAAGCTCTTGTTTGGGGTTAGATTATCTTACTTGGAACAGTTTTTTTGTACTTAACGAGCTCTCAGTAAATGTTAGTTCCTATTATTGCTACAACCTCATGTTAGCTCTAAGATTCATGCAGTGCTAAAAAGAATAAGTTTAAAAAGTGAAAAATAAATTGATCAAGACTACTTGATAAAACTCAACCAACCTAAAAAAAAAGTAAATTGTCAGGAATGTTTTAGCCAAAGTAGCTTTAAAAAAAAATATATGGAAATTCTTGAAGATATATAAAAGAAATTACTGTACTCTTATATGCCCATCATTCGCCTCCTCCTTGACATGTTTTTGGGGTGGGGAGGTAAACTAGTATTTTAAAACACATCCAAGATATGTTGTTATTTAACCTGTAAAAACTTTAGTATGCGTAATTCCTGTGGTGGTGCAGTGGTTAACGAATCTGACTAGGAACCATGAGGTTGCGGGTTCGATCCCTGGCCTTGCTCAGTGGGTTAAGGATCCGGCATTGCCATGAGCTGTGGTGTAGGCCGAGACTCAGCTCGGATCCCACATTGCTGTGGCTCTGGCGTAGACTGGCAGCTACAGCTCTGATTAGAACCCTAGCCTTGGAACCTCCATATGCCACAGGTGTGGCCCTAGAAAAGGCAGAAAGACAAAAACAAAACCAAAAAACTTTAGTATGCATCTTTTCTGATAAGAGCTTTTGTTAAAAAATTATTTAACAGTAATTCATTAATATCATCTAATACCAGTTCACACTCCAATTCCCGATTCATCTCAAAGATTTATAGGTTTCGTTTAAATCAGAATCCAAGCAAGTTCTCTTTAAGTTGGTCGTTATATCTTTTATATCTCTTTTATTCTATGAAACTCTCTTCCCTTTTATTTATTCCAATTATTTACTGGGAAAACTGGATCATTTGCCCTGGGAAATGTCCCATATTTTGCGTTTGAATGATTGCTTCCTTGTTGAGTCATGTGTTTTAAACTTAACTCATTCTTCCATGTCCCATATTGCCTACAAACCTGTAGTTAAATCTAAGCTTAATTGAGTCCTGGTTCAACTTTAATCAAAAAATACTGAGGTGGTGCAAGGCATAGAAACAGATAAAATGCATTTGATCAATTTAATCTAATTAAAATTAATCTATTTAATAGATAAAACACATTTGACCCATTATTATGGTCAATCGTCAAGCTTCATGTAATCATTTCCTTAATTCTAGGCATCCATTAGATATCCATTCATATCTAAATAATAGATTATAATAGATCAAAGCTTTTGGTTTTCCTCTATAATTTTATGTTAATGTACAAAGTTATATAAAGCGTATGTAAAGTTCTAGAAATTAAAACTCAACTAAGCCTCATTTGCTAGTGACATCTGGTAGAACAATGATAATAATATGGTGAACATATGCTTTTTGTTAGGTTATGACTTCACAAAGCTTTGGTTTGTTGGCCAGTTAAGTATTTTAAGTTCTGTGAATTATTTATGATTTCATCTGCTGTTTACATAGGCCCTTGTTGTAGTCTTTTTAAAAATTTTGAATGTAAACCTAGAGGTTTCCCCCTTTGGGCTATTTACTATATTTTAGAAATTGAAAGAATGAGTAAATAATATATTGACAGGCTAGGGGGCAAAACAAGCTCTTGGAAATTATTTCCATCAGATGCATATTCCTGAGAGACAGATAAATATGGAAGAGGGTGTAATATAAACACATTTCAGACACATATTCTAGATAATTTTTAAGTCAAAATACAAGTAATCTTTTCTGATATGAATCTGCCTAGAATGAGTTTTTCTTTTGGTATCTCAAGGAGTGGGTATGTTGTTTAAAAGTTTCTATGGTTTCTGAAACCAAATAGTCCAAAAATGGCTGTTCTTTGATTTTCTGTAGTTGATTTCAACTTAATTCTTGAACTGTTTTTTTCTTCAAATGGAAAAAAAATCAATCTAGAATCTTTAAGATGATTCCGTCAGTTCTGACAAAACATCTTTTTGATGTGGTATTTCATTCAAATTTAGGAATCATTCTCCCCATAATAGTATCTATCTGCAGGGGAAAGCCTGTGTATGGTAAGGGCAGTGGTGTGTGGTAAAGTGCATCTGGTGTGTTTACCTAATATGGTACACATCAAGAGAATGAGGGCCCTAAGCTCTGTTTCCAGATACCTACAAAGCTGGTGAGTAGACACTTTTAGGCTTCAGCTAACTCTCCAACAGAAAAACCAAAGCATTCATAAGTAAACTTTTCCTAAGAAACTTAGAATATGGCTGTACTTTACTTTACTTCTTCCTTCAAAATATTATATGAGTGCACCTGATTGGGTGATCTTAAATCACATACTGAACCCTAGGAGCAAAGGAGGAAACGTTCATTCTAGATTTCTGGGCTCTAGAAGGAATGCTAGAAGGAAGGTGGGAAGGAATGTTGAACACCAGTCCACCGTATCCATCACATCCATTACAGAGTCACAGCTGAGCAATGGAGGGGAGAAGGGAGGCATTAACTTCTTGACCCAGATTGGTCTAAGATTGCTGGTCTCATATGGTATCTTGACACAGATGGTGTGCAAGATTTTCTTCTAGCTCCCTTGTGCATATAGTCTTTTTTTTAAATTTTTTTTTATTACTCAAATGAATTTATCACATCTATAGTTGTGTGGATATAGTCTTAAGAAGAAGAATTCCATCCCCTCAGTCTCTCCAGAGCTACGCTGTTAGCAGGTTTCAAGTTGTGAATCTGTGTGTTTTTTATGTTGGAGTATGAGGAAAGAATCTGTGTTCAGTGTTTCAAGTTATTGTCACAGGTCACTCTTTTACAGACACTAAGACTTAATAGTATTAACTGTATTTTAAAGGACTATAAATGCGTCCCAGCAACAGATGAATAGATAAGTATGGCACACACATACAATGGAATGTCATTCAGCCATAAAAATAAAAGAAATTCTGACAAATGCTACAACATGGATAAGCCTTGAAAAGCTAAATGAAAAGGATAAATATTGTGATTCCACTTATATGGAGTACTTAGAGTGGGCAAAATCATAGAGACGAAAGTAGTATAGAGTTTACCAGAGCTATGAGGAGAAAAAAATGGAGTTATTGCTTAAAGACTACAAAGTTTCTATTAGGATAAAGAAAAAGTTTTGGAAATAGATAGTGGTGATGGTTACACAACAACAGTACAATGGGCATTGTACTTAATGCCACTAAATTGTAAGCTTAAAAATGGATAAAAAGATACATTTATGCTTTATATGTTTTTACCAAAAATTTTAAAAAAGACTACAAACGCTTGTTTCTCTTTGATGTATCTGACAAGTCAACTTGACAAATACTTGCTAAATTGCTGCCAGGTACCAGGCACTTTGGTAGGCAATGAGAATACAAAATGATTAAGACATAGTCACTGCTATAGTGTCAAAATCCTACTTATTCCGAAAGGCCTAGTATAGTTACAATCACCTTTCCATTATACTCTCTTTGAATAAGTATTTTGTTAGTAACTGTGTGAAGGATTTAAGAATGTGAAGGATGTAAGGATAAGTAACTCATGGTTCCTACCTTCAAAAAATCTAGTGTCTACCTAGGGAGGTTGAACTTACACACTAATAGTGCTACCTTGTCCTATTTTTTTTTTTTTTTTTGTGATAAATACTAACTGGGAAGCTGAGAGGGGAAAAAATGGGGAGAAGAGGAAAAGACTTCTGAGGGAGACAGCAACATGCGCACATTTGGAAGATAATGATAGTAGTTAAGTGTAAAGTTTTTATAGTTGATTTATATAGAATTTGGAATACAACTTCATCCTAAAATATTAAAAGGATGATGTCCGAAGAAGGATACAGATCATAAGAAATAGTCACATGTCCTGGAGTTCCCATCGTGGCTCAGCAGGAGACGAATCAGGCTAGGAACACTGAGGTTGCCGGTTCGATCCCTGGCCTTATTCAGTGGGTTGAGGATCCGGCGTTGCTGTGAGCTGTGGTGTGGGTCACAGATGTGGCTCGGATCTGGCGTGGCTGTGGCTATGATGTAGGCTGGCCACTACAGCTCTGATTAGACCCCTAGCCTGGGAACATCCATATGCCTCGAGTGCAGCCCTAAAAAGACAAAAGGCAAAAAGAAAAAAAAAAATTCACAAGTCCTCAATAAAGCTCATTTGGTTTTTGTTTTTCTTTACCTGTTGTATATATTATAGTGTTACTTTATATTCTTATTCTGATGGTATTTTATATCATTGCTTTTCCATTAAGGACATTATTGCATTTTCTAAATTTCTAACCTTTATCCTTTCAGGAAAACAAAGTCAGGCCGCCCAATCTAACCACTAAACAAAAGTTCAGGTCCTCTCTGGCTCAGGCACCTTCCATAAGATCCCCCCCAGCTCAAAGTCTTCTACAGTGTTCAGTAGCCATGCACCACAAGGTGGAGCTTTCAGTCAGCCAGCCAAAGCCCTGCGTGTCCTCAGCTTTGCACCTCCAGCGAGAATCTGTTCAAAACAGAAAGAAATCCCTGTCTGACAAGGCAGCACAAGTACATTTGGAAGTACCAAAGCTCAACAGAGGAAATACTCCAATGCAAGACATAAATGTTGGCTCCCAACATAATATTGCTCCTAAATTCATACCAGTTTTCAAAAATCAACCAATACAAATGAACAAAAATATCTTAAAACCCGAGAACCTGAAAAGAAAACAGCATATTGTTATAGAACCTAAGTTGTTTTCACTCAAAACTAGTGTGATCCAGGATGACAAACTGAATTTAGATCCAGTTATAAAAAAAAGATGTAATCGCAGCATTCAGATGACTGCTAGAAATGTAAATCCAAAGACTTCTAGATCTCTGCAAGAAAAAAACACTGAGTCCTATGAAAACACTGAGTCCTATGCTTCTAGTGTAAAATCATTGCCTGTGAGTTTAAATGAAAGTAAACAACTATCTAATAGTTCAGTATTTCAGGTGTCAAATAATAATTTAGGTGTAATAAAAAGTGCTGTTGACTTCCAAGCAACTGGGAAAGAAAATTTGACAAGCAAATATAAAACACAAATCTTAAGGAAAGGCCACAATTCACTAAAAGTGAAAAGGCAACCATACATTTTTGAATCAGACACAGAAACAGAAGATCCCCAACTGCTACATCAACAAGCAGTTGATCAAACTAAAGAAGATGATGTAAGTAACCACCAATTAATAGTAAGCAGAATACCCCACAGGTCTAAAAGAGAATTATGTCAGGAATCTTCAAAAACTCCAAAGAGGCCTCATTCTAGTACTATCCGTCATGGACAATCCAGTTCTAGGAACCAGGTAAAGAAAAATTTTTTAAATTTTAATCTGGGGATATTTATCATGTGATAGACCTTTAAAACCCCCAAAATAAATATTTAAATTATTCGTCCAAGGACTTCTAGAAACACATTAAGAAAAAGATTCTATTCAAACACAACTGCAAGTATATACCCTTAATTTATAACAAAATGTGATTCTTCAATCTGGTTACAGATACGTAACTTGGACAAATCAAAACCTAAGAAATCTCTCGTCATTTCTAAAGCTTAGGACATGGATGTGAAAGAAGGAAATATCCACCAGGTAATTTAGGTGATATCTTCTGCTTTATTTTTTATTATGCTGTCCAAATTGGAATTGCCAGGTTTAGGGATCCCCAATCTTGTGTACCAAAGAATTCCTTAAAGTCTGAAAATCAGCAAGGATATAGAAAATGGCGGGGATAGTACAACCCTTGACTAAGGACTGTAAACAGCAACTGCTATATGTTGTAAGGCCTCTAAAAATGGATGAGGTAGAGAGGACCAATCACTAGCTCCCACCCACTCTGTTCTGGGGCCTTTGTAGAGAGGGCGGGGCAGCAGCAGACTGCCTAAAGATGGAAAATTCCACAGCCATTAGGACATCTACCTTTTGGACTCTCATCCAAGATAATTAACCTTAAATGGTGTCTCAGAAGCTAATCATTAAGTTAAAGTTTACTCCAAAAATTTTTGCAGTGCTGGCTAAACTTAAACTTGAGATTTAGCTGATAATGCTAAGTCTACGCCAGAGCCACAGCAATGTGGGATCCAAGCCTAGTCTGTGACCTAAACCATAGCTCACAGCAATGCTGGATCCTTAACCCACTGAGCAAGGCCAGGGATTGAACCCACATGCTCATGGATACTAGTTGGGTTTGTTACCACTGAGCCACAGTGGGAACTCCTCAATTCAAATTTTTTATGAACAATCTAGAGAATGTTTCTTCTTTTCTCCTCCAATTTTTTTCTATAATTAATAGAATTTTTAGTCTGAACCAAAAGGTACATAATTCTATTCTTATATATTTTATAATGTTAGGTTTCATGTAGTTTTTGATGTCTTACTATATGTAGTAAGTAGGTGGTTGGGGAAAGATGTATGTTCTAGAATGCCTTAAAATTTTTTATTTTCATTTTTTTTAAATAAATGATATCTACTCTAGATTTCATATTGTTTTAGAAAGATAGCACTTTCCCACTTTGAATTACTTAAGAACCAAATGATTTTTTACAATGAAAAAATCATTCCGGGAGTTCCCGTCGTGGCACAGTGGTTAACAAATCCGACTAGGAGCCATGAGGTTGTGGGTTCATTCCCCGGCCTTGCTCAGTGGGTTAAGGATCCGACTTTGCCGTGGTCTATGGTGTGGGTCGCAGACGCGGCTCAGATCCTGAGTTGCTGTGGCTGTGGCTTAGGCCGGTGGCTACAGCTCCAATTAGACCCCTAGCCTGGGAACCTCCATATGCTGCGGGAGCAGCTCAAGAAAAGGCAAAAAGACAAAAAAAAAAAAAAAAAAAAAATCATTCCATCAGCTAGAAAGAATAACATAATGGGAAAACAAATCATAGGATATCATTATAGAAAAGAATTTTCCCTAAATATAAAATTCATATATACCCCTATAAAAATTTTAAGTAATACAAAACAGTTTCAAGAAAAAAGGGAAAAAGAAAAAACCAAAACAGAAAAAAAAAAAAAACACTTGTGATTCCTCTTTGCAGAGATAACCACTCTGAACATTGATGGACACCTCGCACACACTTCTGTGAACATGGAATCAGGCTCCATACCCTGCTTTGGAAACTCTTTTTTCACTCAACAGGTTTTTTCATAGTTGCATAGTATTCTGTTGCATGTGGATATATTGTATATATAACTTCCCCTACTGATTGTCATTTAAATTGTTTCCAACATTTCACTGTAACAACTTCAAGTGCTTCCGTACACTGGAAAAAAAAAGGGAGGGAAACAGAAATGGAGTTTCTCTCCTAACTAGTATTATTCTGGCTTTCAAACATTTTAGATGTTTAATGTATAAATGAGTTATAATTATTGTGGTAAGATATTTAAAAGAAACCAAAAATCTTCATAAATTTTCCACTGAAATAATCTTTCATTAAATAAAACAGAGTGAGCAGAAAGACAAATATAAGTGGAACTTAAAATTTTTTAATATGATTTGCTGCTTTTGCTACTTCAATTTAAGGCAAAAATGAACAAAAACTCTACTTCAAAACTGTAAATATAATTCTTATTCTTGAAAATGTACCTTTTTAATTAATTTACTACATACCTTTATGGTAAACATTTTTTCAGAATTATCTCTATTTTATAATTTTTAATGTTTTTATAGGGAAATACATCTGGTTTAAAGCCTATTTTGAGTGTGCTTTCTCTTTCTAAAATAATATGTTAGATAACTAGTAGACTGCAGTAAAAAATAGTACATATTTTTTTATGGAAGTGCCCTTAATAGGGATGTGTATCTGGTCACTTAGTCATCTACAGCATGTACTTATTCTTGAAACCAGTGTCCCCCCTGTTGCATGTATAGGCTGCCTTCCTGCTACTGTCCATTTATCATACCCCAGGTAATAAAGACTTATTTTACTATTGCACTTAGCAAAATAATTTAAAAAGATAAATCCACTGCTTAAGAAGTATGTAATATCTTCCAATTTTTATATGAATAATCTTTTTTTTTTTTTTTTTTTTTTTGTCTTTTTGCCATTTCTTGGGCTGCTCCCACGGCATATGAAGGTTTCCAGGCTAGGGGTCAAATCGGAGCTGTAGCTGCCAGCCTATGCCAGAGCCACAGCAACGCAGGATCCGAGCCGCGTCTGCGACCTACACCACAGCTCAGGGCAACGCCGGAACCTTGACCCACTGAGCAAGGCCAGGGATCGAACCCGCAACCTCATGGTTCCTAGTCGGATTCGTCAACCACTGCGCCACGACAGGAACTCCTATATGAATAATCTTGATAGCTCCTCCTCCATTTAATTAGTGTCTAAAACTTAGAGTTAATAGGAAAGTATTTAGATAAATGTTAACTTACATGGCAAAGTCTGCTTATGTTAGGATCAGGCTATTTACTGGTGTAAAGTAGGTTTATTTTTCATCTTATAATATTTACCATATTGAAATATTTACCATAAAATATGTACACAAGTAACATATATACATATATCAGTATATGTATGATTTACTAAAAAGCTTCATAGACTGATTATTTACTAATACATGTTCAAAGGCAAGATTCCAGACCAAATTGTCATGCTGAAATTCACTGGAGAGTTCCCATTGTGGCTCAGCAGTACCAAACTCGACTAGTATCCATGAGGATGCAGGTTTAATCCCTGGCCTCACTCAGTGGGTTAGAGATCCAGCATTGTCTTGAGCTGTGGTGTAGGTCGCAGGTGCAGGTTGGATCTGGTGTTGCTTTGGCTGTGTCGTGGGCTGGCATCTACAGCTTGGATTAGACCCCTAGCCTGGGAACTTCCATGTGCCACGAGTGCAGCCCTAAAAAGACCAAAAAAATAAAAATAAATAAAAAATTCACTGGAGAAATCAATGAAGATTTTACTTTGTTTTAAAGTTTATAATTTTGAAAGCCAAAATAATTCCACATCCAAATAAGGAAAACTAATTGTACTTCCTTGTTTAAATTTTGGGTAATTTATATGTATCATAGAATAATTATCACCTTGGCCTCAAATCATTCTTCACATTCCAATTTTATGTTGGTTTTAGAACCATCATAATTTTAAAACCATAGATAAATGATTTTATGTTTGCCTACATACAGAATCTTAAAAGACTGGCCATTGCATTTAAAAAATAAATATGCCAAAATTAATGCTAAAACTTATATTCATAGAAATATAAAAATGCTTGTTGTATACCTTTCATATTTTAAATTTCACAGAATTGCTTCCTATATTAATATTTATTTATATTTTATTATATATTACTATGATTACATATTACATAATTATTTTATTTGTTGCTTACATAGCAAATAAGTTAAAAATATGGGTTAGTCAATGACTAGCTT
Organism: Sus scrofa; assembly: GCF_054392235.1. Classification (NCBI taxonomy): domain Eukaryota; kingdom Metazoa; phylum Chordata; class Mammalia; order Artiodactyla; family Suidae; genus Sus; species Sus scrofa. The sequence continues at coordinate 160,498,948 of NC_139383.1, read as the reverse complement.
TTATCTGACTAACCAGTTCACTAACAGTTTTTGCTTTTTTTCAAATTGCACATTAGTTATTATGCTGGAACTAATAATGTATTGGTTATTTGTTGTTGCTTGAGAATGGTCAGTATTTAAAAATGTTTAAAGATGTCATGTCATTATTTATTGGTGCTTAAAATATTCGCATTATATCCTACATAGTGTCACAGTGTCTTATTTTTAATTAAAATTTTCAAGTAAGTATATTTTTCTGTGTCAGGGTAACTATATATAGGAATGCAAAGGCTTCCATAAGTTACAAATTCTTTTACCTCTGTGGTTCCATTTCTTCACAAACATTTGCTGCTAAGCCCATGTAAACTATTTTAGATTCTCACCATTTAACAAAACTCTTATTCTCAAAGTCTTTCATGCCTTCATGCAACAGACATTTATTTAGTATTTGCTATGTGCCAAGAGCTAGTGTGATCCTTGGGATGTATCAGTGAACACTAGCAGGGAGAGATAGACAAGAAAACAGAACAAATAAATAAATTATATAATGTATTAGAAAGTGACAAGTGTAGAAAAAAAATAGAGCAAGGTAAGGGACATGGTTTACGTAGGCTTTCTTGAGCAAGGACATAAAGGTGAAGGAGTCAAAACCCTAAGAAAAAAACAGAAAGGTAAATAGAATCACTTTTGCTCTTAAGATATATGATAATCCAGATTTGAAACAGAGCTGTGTTTTCATGATGATGATGTTGAGGAGTGAAGGGAGCAGAAATTTAAAAGTCCAGAGCATGCAAGGACAGAGAGCCTGACTTGAAGGGCCAGCCACACCCTGCAGCACACACACTTTGCTGGAGCCCTGAAGGCTGTGCCCATGGTAAAGGTAAGCCATCAGTAACTAGCTGCATTTGCTCCACCCTCAGAGTGCCATGGGGGTGTACTGCCTTAGTGGGAAAAGAATAGGCAAAAAAATCCTTGTAAAGGGCCCACAGTGGATTTCTGCCCAAACTCATATCACCAAGGTGATCTAAGAAACCTCAAACCAAGAATTTAATGTAATAGCAGAAATATAAAATTATCAGAAATACCAAAACCTTTAGGGAGAAAACTAAACTTTATTGAATTATATTAGAAAATATCCAAGTAAATGTGTCATGTTCATAGATTGGAACTCAGTAATGGAAAGATTGAATGCAATTTTGATTCATATTTGAACATGTTTGTTTCAGAACTTGATAAGCATATTGTGAAATGGATATGGGAATGCAAAAGTCAAGAATAAACAAGGACTCTTAGAGAAAAACAAAAAGGGAGAGCTTGCTCTCCAGATAGCAAGATTTATACAAAGCTGTAATAATTAAAACAATATGGTAGTGGTATGCAGATTAACAAACCACTGGAACAGAGTCCAGAAATGGGGCAATACATAAAAGATTTTATACTATTACTGTTCATAAAAGCTCAAACACAGTCTAAATCTTAGAAACATAAGGAAGCAAGACATGAATGAGTTTACATTCATGTGTAGTCCAAAGACAGGAAAAATTGAGTCATGTTGTCTAAGGATGCATATATAAATGTAAAAATTATAAAGAAAAGCAAAGATATTATCATTTAAAAATCCAGTGCAGTGGTGCCTCATGAGGGATGGAGGGAAGGAATTATGACTGGGGCAGTTAGATGGTAGGGGTGGTAGGGAAGTCCTTCTGGAACAGTGGTAATATCTGTTTTACTTCTTGTCCTCAGTGATAGTTATACAGGCATTGACTTTATAATTCTTTATTGAACTGCACCTATATGTTTATGCACTTCTCAATATATGGGTTATTCTATTTCATAGGTGTGTTTGTTTTATTTCGAGAGAAATAATACAAAACTAACAAAAACCTTCACACACAAGCCTGAAGGGTCTTGGCTTTGGGGCCAAAAGTTAGTAAAAAAGGTTGTAGTTCATAACAGCTGCTCTGTGACAGTTCTCTGAAGGATGACGGTGGATGCCCAGGGCTCTCAGAATGTAACAATGGCTTGAAAGCAGAATGAGCTGCTTTAGGAGGGTTGTGGGAATGTGTGGTTAGGGCAAAGCGCAATGGTAATGCAGCACAAGTTGTGGGATTCACAAGGTTGTTTAGTCCCATGAGGCTCATCTGTTCCCGCCCAGAATAATGTGGTTTAGGATATTTCTTCATGCTTTTCCATGCAGCAGTTCAATTTCTAGGGGTTTATCCTCACAAAATTATTGGATAAGATGTCAACTGTATGTACACATGATTGTTAACGTTTTTGGTAGTGAAAAAATTGAAAACACTACAGATACTTATCAAAACAGTGTTGTATCCTTATAATGGTTCCCAACCACACTACTAAAAATTTGCTCATGATTCGCAGTTAAATAGAAATGCAAGTTGCAAAACTATGTGGTATGAACTGATTTTTATTTTGTTAAGTGTATGTAGGCATAGACAGTGTCTGGAAAAATATATGCTTAACTATTAAAAATAGTTATCTTTGGAAAGAATGAAATATGAGCGATTTTTGCTTTCTATTTTATACATGTCTGAATTATTTGAATTCTTTTTTTTTCTTTCTTTCTTTCTTTTTTTTTTTTGTTTTTTTGTTTGTTTGTTTTTCTGTTTTTTTGCTATTTCTTTGGGCCGCTCCCGCGGCATATGGAGGTTCCCCGGCTAGGGGTCTAATCGGAGCTGTAGCCATTGGCCTACGCCAGAGTCACAGCAACACGGGATCCGAGCCACGTCTGCAACCTACACCACAGCTCACGGCAACGCCGGATCCTTAACCCACTGAGCAAGGGCAGGGACCGAACCCGCAACCTCATGGTTTCTAGTCAGATTCGTTAACCACTGCTCCACGACGGGAACTCCTCTTTTTTTTTTTATTTTTTTTTATTTTTTAGTGCCCGCACTCACAGCATAGGGAAGTTCCCAGGCCACGGATCAAACCCTCACTCTGCAGTGACAGGAGCCACTGCAATTGGATTCTTAACCCACTCTGCTGCAGCAGAAACTCCTGTATTTTTAAATAGTTGTTTTACAATGAAAATGAAAAGTTTTCTATTTTGGAGTAAAAAAAAATATGTTGTATTGTCATTGAATGCAGTATAGGAATGCCCCCACTTGTAAAAAGAGTAGTTTTATGGAACTAGTTTCTATTAAACCTCCTAGGGTGCTGCAGTTCACTTAGCATTTTCTTCCTTTGGAGGTACCTTAATGTGTTTGTTTTTGGATGGTAACAGACTGCAGCTACAAGAGTTGTAACATACATTGAACTCTCTTTGTGTTTCCAAGCAGTATTCTAAATGTTTCACAGCATTCACAATAGTCCTTTAAGACACACATTGCTCTAATGTCTTAAAAGCACTTACATGCTCACTTGCCCAAGATACAAACCTTTCTTCAGTTAGTTATTCTCGATCTTTTCTCTCCTCTGCTTCCATGTAAACCCACCCCCTGTAGGAACATTTCTTATTTCATTCAGTGCATCTCAAAGTGGAGAGTGAGGGATTGGGAGTGGTACACGGAGCTTGTAAATTTGAAAAAGCCCTTCAGGAACCAGGGTGTATAGGAAGGGAGTTTCTTCCCCCTTCTCTTCTGTTTCTCTTGTGCATCACTCTTAAATGGTTTGGGTCAGCACCCAGGAGTCTTCCCAGTTTACTGCACTGGGAACTATTTCAGAAATCTGTATAAACTGCTCTCAGGTATCAGCAGAAAGGCCTGTCTCCTCAGAGATCATGATCAAGGTTTCCAGAGTCAAGTTGGTGTTAACAGATTTCCCTGCTGACCCTCCCAGCCCACGCAATTGCTTTGTAGATGGTGAAGCTGTAGGACTGCCGCGCTTTCCCTAGCACCTTGTGATCTACTGCCTCAGAAGATCTCCACATTCACTGAGCTGACTTTGGCACCCAGTATAAAAGGCAGTTAATGATTACGACCTAGACCTTAATGGCATATCTATAAAACAAAGAACTTTTATATGTTATAAAATTGAGTAAGCTCTGTTTCCCAGAGCAGTAAATTTAGCCTGCCTTTTTCCTCGTAAGAACCAGTTTTAGTACTTTGTAAACTAAAGTAAGCCATGTTATATATGAGGCTGCTGAGATGAAACAAAGGAAAGTATTTTTAGTCATATTTCTCTTTAACCAAATTTACCACATTTCATTACTTTGCTGCCTACTATGGCTCTGTGGTCCCTAAGGAAATAACTAGATGAAATTGAGAATGAAAACAACATAAAGTAGGATATTCAATACCCCAGGTTTCATATACCCAATCGGGTTGCACAATGATTAAATTTAGTTCTAGTTAACCTGATTTCAAGGGCAGTTCAATTCTAGGGGCTATATGAGAAGCAGAATGCTTGCTCTATATTATCAGAAAATATTTATGTTGAAACATGGTTTTGAGTTTCCTTGTCATATAGGAACATTAACACACAACAGATGGATTCTCCTTTGAGAGATCATTGAGTATATTGTATTTGCAGTATCAATTTGACAAAGATATTCTTTGGCCAAGGAGAGCACTAGCCCAACATTCCTTGCTGTTTCCTCTACATACACATATGACCTGTGGCATCTCTGCCCCACTGTGCTCTAGGAAAAGGTATAGCGTTCCATCTGAATGTTGGGACCCGTGATGTTTCTTACAGCTCCATTTAGACTTAGTCTCCCAAAACTTTGCAAGCCTGGGTGTATGTCTCAATGTTTCAAAAGAGGCCCCAAAGTATTGAGGTTTTGTATAACTCCCAAGGAAGAGCTTTCAGAGATTTAAAGATGATTGTATAACAGAGCCGTGTAATTTCTTCCTGAGAAGGGGAGAGTGGGATTTCCAAATCAAGTTCTGTCACTTTTGCCTGGACTGGCTTTAATTAACTGGTAATTCTTCTGGAAAATGTGGAGATAGACCAAATGCCCTCTAAGGTTCCTTCAAACCGGCCTGCTCTTTGCTGAATGACAGAATGTAAGACCAGAAAGAGATCCTGACCAACAAGTCCAGTTTCTTCACATAACAGTGAGGGAACCAAGGTATATGGAGTAAAGGTGGTTCACATTATTGTCATAATTATGAGGAAAAGACAAACATGTTGCTTTCTAGTCCCATCTTGCTCTTAAAAAAAAACAAACAAAAAGCACATTGTGAAAATATCATGTATTCAAGAGTTGTAAAGTATCTATGTGCAATTCAGTACCTCAGAAGCTTCATAAACCCCTCCTTCTGATCACATTCCCTTTCTATCCCTAGGGAAGAAACCATGCTCTTGAATAGTTTATTAATCATTCTCATGCTTTTCCATATAGTTACACAATATATTTTAATGTCATAGAAATTGACAATACTAGATTATTCTTTGGTGGCTTTTTTCTTTCATTCAACATGGTTTTGAGGTTCAACCATGTCAGTGCCCTACTTGTTGCTTATTCATTTTCCTTTTGATCTACTATTTCACTGTATGAACATACCATCATCTATCCATTATGCTGTTGATGGACTTTGGATTATATCTGGCTGGAATTTTTTGTTTGTTTTGATTTGTTTTGTGTGTGATTTTCACATATGCGAGTTTCTCAACTCTGGAGTTGATATGTGAAGGCAGAGCCAGCAATTGCGAAAGTGACATTTGAGCTGAATCTTGGAAGGAGATGTGAGGATTGTCAGAAGAGTGTTCCAAAGAGAAGGATCAATATACAGAGGCTCCAGGGAGAGAAGTCTTGTAGTGGTCTAGATGAAGAGCAAGAAGGTCCAGTGGGTAGGGCATTGGGAACCCATGGGAGAGTGGTAAGAGATCTAAAAGGTAGCAAAAGTCAGATCATTTGGACATCATGTAAAGGTAGATGCAATTGAAGTCTGGTGAAGAGGCCTCTCTGGGTGATGCATGGAGAATGGGTTATATCGGGGACAAAACATAAGGCCTGGAGAGCAATGAGGAGGCTGCTGTGGTTGTCCAGGCAAGAAATAGTAGAGGCTTAGATAAGGAATATTGGATATGGAGAGATTTGACTGACTCAGAAGTATTTTCAAGATAGAGAGAGGTGGATTGGATATGAAGGGTAAGAAAAAGAGAGCAGTCTAGCTGGAATCCTACATTTTTACCTTGAAAAACAAGGCAACTAGTCATGGGCGTTACTGAGATGCAGAAGGCTAGGGGAAGGACAGAGGGAGTTACCATGATGCAGAATGCTAGGGGAAGCAGTAGAGAAAATAAATGTTTTTATTGTGGCAGTGTTAGGTTTGAGATGCTAAATAGACATCCAGGGGGAGTACCTGGTAGGCAGTTGGATCTGTGAATCTGGAGAAGTAAGTTTGGAGTAGTTGGCATATCCCTGGTAGTTAGAATCCTGGGATAGGTTAAGACTCCTAGAGGAAGTATACAAGGGAAGAGGTCCAAGATCTTACCCTCAGGTACCCCCAACAGTTTGGGGACAAGCTGAGGGAGAAAAGGTAGCAAAGGATGTGGAAGCATAAAGAGTACCAAAAGGCTGGTATATAGAAGCATGGAGATGAGACTTTCTGGAAGGAATGTCTGAGGTCAGATCAGATGAGGACAAAGTAAGGATAGATAGATGGTATCCTTAGAAAAAACCACTTTACCTAAGTGGAGGATGATACCTAACCAGAGTGGATGCAAGTGAATATGGAGGTTAGAAAGTGGAGACTGTGATCAAGATCAATGAAGGGAAGAAGAAATACAGCTGGGAGCTAGAGAGGGATATCTGGTGAGAGGAGGGCTTTGTTTATTGAAGATGGAAGAGGTTAGAGAACGTTTACGTGCTGATGGGAAGATTCCTCTAGAGAGAGAAACAGTGGCATAGCAGGGTGGCCATGAAAGGAGAAAGCCTTTGAGAAAGTCTGAGAGGACCCCAACACACGAGGAAGAGTAAACTTGTGAATTGAGCAAAGGTGCTCACAAAGATTTATATTTAATATGCTCATTATAGAGTAATTTCTAACAGGAAACTCTGGGAAACAACCTCCATGTTCCACAATAGGAGAATACTATCTTAAAAATTACAGCAGGGGGACTCTGCAAGCAGAGACGGGATTAAGATGGCAGAATAGAAGGACTGGAGCTCAACTTCTCTCCTAAAAACAACAAAATTCACAACTAAAGACTGAGCACACTTCACCAAAATGGACCAGAAACCTTAAAAAAGATACCCTACTCCAGAAGAAAAAGAGGAGGGCACATCAAGAGGTAGGAGGGGTGATTTCATGATATAAAAAACCCCATACCTCCTGGGTGGGAGCTCCACAGACTGGAAACTAACTGGTTCACAGAGACTCACCTACAGGAGTGAGAGTTCTGAGCCACACATCAAACTCTCATGTATGGGGATCTGGCACAGGGAGAAAGCGCCCCGGAGCATCTGGCATTAAAGGCCACTGGGGCTTGTGTGCAGGAGCTCCACAGGACTGGGGGAAACAGAGACCCCATTCTTAAAAGGCGCACACAGACTTTCACGTGCACTGAGTCCCAGGGCAAAGCAAAGTCTCCAAGGGAATCTGGGTCAAACCTGACTGCAGTTCTTGGAGGACCTTCCTGGGAAAACAGGGGTGAATGTGGCTTGTTGTGAGGGAAGGACATTGAAAGCAAAGCTTTCGGGAATATTCAGCAGCAGTGTCTTTCTCTGGAGGTGGCCCTTTTGGGAAAATCTGGCCCCACCATCAGCCAGCTGCTGAGAAGCCCCAGGCCAAACAACCCAGGTGAGATCACAGCCCCACCCCTCAGTAAACAGGCTGCCTAAAGACCCCTCAGGCACACAGCTGCCTCTAATCCCAACCAGAGACTAAGCCCCACCCACCAGAGGGATTAGAATGGGCTCCTCCTACCAGAGGGCAGGCATCAGCCCCTCCCATCAGGAAGCCTACACCAAGCCCCCATACCGACTTCAGCCACAGGGGGGCAGACATCAGAAGTAAGAGAGGCTACAACTCTATTATCTGTAAAAAGGTCACCACACCAAAAACCTATAAAAATGAAAAGGCAGAGAACTATAACTCAGATGCGGGAGAAAGAAAAAACCCCAAAAAAACAGTTAAGCCATGAGGAGATTCTCAGCCTCCAGGAAAAAGACTTTAGATTGTTGATGCTGAAGAAGATGCAAGACATTGGAAATAAACTGGAGGCAAAAATGGATAACTTACAGGAAACACTGACCAAAGAGATACAAGATATAAAACTGAAACAAGAAGAGATGCAAAATACAATAACTGAAATAAAAAATTCACTAGAAGCAGCTAACAGCAGAATACAGGAGGCAGAAGAACGAATAAGCGAGGTGGAGGACAGATTAGTGGAAATTACGGATGCAGAACAGAAAAGAGAAAAAAGATTGAAAACAAATGAAGAGAGTCTCAGAGAACTCTGGGACAACGTGAAAGGCACCAACATCCATATTATAGGGGTGCCAGAAGGAGAAGAAAGAGAGGAGACAGAAAAAATATTCCAAGAGATAATAGTCGAAAACTTCCCTAACATGGGTAAGGAATCACTCACTCAAATCCAGGAAGCACAACGAGTACCATATAAAATAAACCAAAGGAGGAACACCCCGAGACACATACTAATCAAACTGACCAAAATTAAAGACAAAGAGAAAATCTTGAAAGCAGCTAGGGAAAAAAAACAAATAACATACAAAGGAACCCCGATAAGGCTATCGGCAGATTTTTCAACAGAAACTCTGCAGGCCAGAAGGGAGTGGCATGATATACTCAATGTGATGAAAGGAAAAAACCTCCAACCAAGATTACTCTACCCAGCAAGGCTCTCATTCAGATTTGAAGGACAAATCAAAACCTTCACAGATAAGCAAAAGCTGAGAGAATTCAGCAACACTAAACCAGACGTACAACAAATACTAAAGGAACTTCTATAGGCAGAAAAGAACAAGAGAAGAAGGAAAGGAAAAAGAGCGGCAAAAACAAATCCAAAGTAATTAATAAAATGGCAATAAGAACATACATATCAATAATTACTTTAAATGTTAATGGACTAAATGCCCCAACCAAAAGACAGAGACTGGCTGAATGGATACAAAAACAAGACCCATATATATGCTGTCTTCAAGAGACCCACTTCACTTCTAGGGACACATACAAATTGAAAGTGAGAGGATGGAAGAAAATATTTCATGCAAACAGGGATCAAAAGAAAGCTGGAGTAGCAATATTCATATCAGACAAAATAGACTTTAAAATGAAGAATATTTTCAGGGACAAAGAGGGACATTACATAATGATCAAAGGATCAATCCAAGAAGAAGACATGACAATTTTAAATATCTATGCACCCAACATAGGTTCACCACTGCTACAACCTTAAAAGGACAAATCAACAATAACACAATAACAGTGGGGGACACTTTAACACCCCACTTACAGCAATGGACAGATCAACCAGACAGAAAATCAATAAGGAAACACAGGCCCTGAATGATGCATTAGACCAGAGGGACTTAATAGATATTTATAGGACATTCCATCCGAAAGCAACAGAATACACATTCTTCTCAAGTGCACATGGAACATTCTCTAAGATTGATCATATCCTGGGCTACAAATCCAACCTCAGTAACTTTAAGAAAATTGAAATCATATCAAGCATTTTTTCTGACCACAATGCTATACAACTGGAAATCAACAACAAGAAAAAAACTGCAAAAAACACAAACACGTGGAGACTCAACAACATGCTACTAAACAACCAATGGATCACTGAAGAAATCAAAGAGGAAATTTAAAAATACCTAGCAGCAAATGACAACAAAGATACAACACTCCAAAACCTATGGGATGCAGCAAAAGCCGTTCTAAGAGGAAAGTTTATAGCAATACAAGCCCACCTCAGGAAACAAGAAAAAGCCCAAATAAACAAGCTAAATTTACATTTAAAGCAGCTTGAGAGAGAAGAACAGACAAGACTTAAAGTTAGTAGAAGGAAAGAAACCATAAAGATCAGAGCAGAAATCAATGAAATACAAACAAAGAAAACCATAGAAAAGATCAATGAAACGAAAAGCTGGTTCTTTGAAAAGATCAACAAAATTTATAACCCCCTAGCCAGACTTATCAAGCAAAAAAGAGAGAGGACTCTAATCAATAAAATTAGAAATGAAAAAGGAGAAGTAACAACGGACATGACAGAAATACAAAGGATCATAAGAGACTACTATATGCAACTATATGCCAATAAAATGGAAAACCTAGAAGAAATGGACAAATTTTTATAAAAGTACAATCTTCCAAGACTAAACCAAGATGAAATAGAAAAGATGAATGGACCCATCACAAGAACTGAAATTGAAACTGTGATTAGAAAACTTCCAACAAACAAAAGTCCAGGACCAGATGGCTTCACAGGCGAATTCTATCAAACATTTAGAGAAGAGCTAACACCTCTCCTTCTGAAACTGTTTCAAAAAATTGCAGAGGAAGGGATACTCCCAAACTCATTCTATGAGGCCACTGTCACCCTGGTACCAAAACCAGACAAAGACACCACAAAAAAAGAAAACTACAGGCCAATATCACTGATAAACATCGATGCAAAAATCCTCAACAAAATACTAGCAAACCACATCCAACAATACATTAAAAGGATTGTACATCATGATCAAGTGAGATTTATCCCAGGGATGCAAGGGTTCTTCAATATCCACAAATCCATCAGTGTGATACACCACATTAACAAACTGAAGAATAAAAATCACATGATCCTCTCAATAGACGCAGAAAAAGCCTTTGACAAAATCCAACACCCATTTCTGATAAAAACCCTTCAGAAAGTGGACATAACGGGAACCTACCTCAACATGATAAAGGCCATGTACGACAAACCCACAGCGAACATCATTCTCAATGGTGAAAAGCTGAACAAATTCCCACTGATATCAGGAACAAGACAAGGATGGCCACTCTCACCACTACTCTTCAACATAGTTCTGGAAGTCCTAGCCACAGCAATCAGAGAAGTAAAAGAAATAAAAGGAATCCAAATTGGAAAGGAAGAAGTAAAACTATCGCTATTTGCAGATGACATGATACTATACCTAGAGAATCCTAAAGACTCTACCAGAAAACTGTTAGAGCTTATCCACGAATTTGGCAAAGTCACAGGATACAAAATTAATACACAGAAATTGACTGCATGGCTATATACTGACAATGAAAGATCAGAAAGAGAAATCAGGGAAGCAATCCCGTTTACCATCGCATCCAAAAGAATAAAATACCTAGGAGTAAACCTACCTAAAGAAACAAAAGACCTGTACTCTGAAAACTACAAGCCACTGATGAAAGAAATCAAAGATGACACAAAGAGATGGAAAGATATACCATGCTCGTGGATTGGAAGAGTTAATATTATCAAAATGACTATACTACCCAAGGCAATATTCAGATTCAATGCAATCCCTATCAAATTACCAAGGACATTTTTCACAGAACTTGAACAAAATATTTTGAAGTTTGTTTGAAAGTACAAAAGACCCAGAATAGCCAAAGACATCCTGAAAAAGAAAAATGGAGCTGGAGGAATCAGGCTCCCAGACTTCAGACTATACTACAAAGCAACAGTCATCAAAACTGCATGGTACTGGTACAAAGACAGACATATAGATCAGTGGAACAGGATAGAAAGGCCAGAATTAAACACATGCACTTACAGCCAACTAATCTATGACAAAGGAAGCAAGACTATACAATGGAGAAAGGACAGCTTGTTCAATAAGTGGTGCTGGGAAAACTGGACAGCCACATGGAAAAGAATGAAATTGGAACACTCCCTAACACCATACACAAAATTAAACTCCAAATGGATTAAAAGACCTATATATAAGACCAGACACTATCAAACTCTTAGAGGAAAACATAGGCCAAACCCACTCTGACATAAACGACAGCAACATCTTCTCAGATCCACCTGTCAAAGTATTGACAATAAAAAGAAAAATAAACAAATGGGACCTACTCAAACTTCAAAGATTCTGCACAGCAAAGGAAACCCTAAACAACACAAAAAGACAACCCATAGAATGGGAGAAAATCTTTGCAAGTGAATTGACTGACACAGGATTAATCTCCAAAATTTATAAACAACTTCTGCAGCTCCATACCAAAAAAACAAACAACCCCATCAAAAAATGGGCAGAAGATCTAAACAGACAATTCTCCAAAGAAGACATACAGATGGCCGAGAAACACATGAAAAGATGTTCAGCGTCACTCATTATTAGAGAAATGCAAATCAAAACCACAATGAGGTAGCACCTTACGCCAGCCAGAATGGCCATCATCCAAAAGTCTACAAACAAGAAGTGCTGGAGAGGGTACGGAGAAAAAGGAACCTTAGTACACTGTTGGTGGGATTGTAAATTGGTGCAACCACTGTGGAAAGCAGTATGGAGATTCCTCAGAAAACTAAAAATAGAACTACCATTTGATCCAGCAGTCCCACTCCTGGGGCATCTATCCAGAGAAAACCATGACTGGAAAAGACACATGAACTCCAGTGTTCATTGCAGCACTATTTACAATAGCCAAGACGTGGAAACAACCTAAATGTCCATCGACAGAGGAGTGGATCCAGAAGATGTGGTACATATACACAATGGAAGATTACTCATCCATCAAAAAGAACGGAATACCAGCATTTTTAGCAACATGGATGGACCTAGACACTATCATGCTAAGTGAAGTCAGCCATACAATGAGACACCAACATCAAATGCTTTCACTGACATATGGAATCTGAAGAAAGGACAGACAGAACTTCTTTTCAGAACAGATGCTGACTCACAGACATTGAAAAAACTTAATGGTCTCCAGAGGAGACAGTTTTGGGGGTGGGGGATGTGCTTGGGCTGTGGGATGGAAATCCTGTGAAATCAGATTGTTATGATCATTATACAACGACAGATGTGATAAATTCATTTGAGTAATAAAAAAAATGGAAAAAAAATTACAGCAGGGGAGTGGGATGGACTGGGAGTTTGGGTTTAGTAGATGCAAACTATTAACTTTAGAATGGATAAGCAATGTGGTCCTACTGTACAGCACAAGGAACTATATCCAATCTCCTGGGAGAAGAATATAAGAAAAAGAATGTATACATATACATATATATATATATATATATATGTATATGTATGTATTTATGACTGTGTCACTTTGCTATACAGCAGAAATTGCACAATATTGCAAATCAACTACACTTTAACAAAAATTTTTTAAAAATCACAGCATATCCACAAAATGGAAGGTTTTAAAAATTACTTTTGGGGGTCATAATTTACATAGACAAAAGCAATATACGAAAAACATACACTTGAATTTTGAAAAGGAAAATATTCATCTATATTCCATGTGCAAAAACTTATGAAAGAAAATGCATCAGAACATTACCAAAAAAAGACATTATCAGTGGTTACGCTGTGTATTGTTTGGGGAGATCCATTTCTTTATATACATTTTTAAATGCCCAAATTGTCCATAATAAACATGAATTATTTATATTGTGGAAAAGACAATTCATGTTATTTTAGAAAATAGAAAAAAAGGAAAAAAATAGATGGAATAAGACACAGCATTTTCTCTTTCGGCCAGACAGCCATTTCCATTTGCTTGCTCTATGCAAAAAATATCATGGGAGTGATACTATTTAAATTTAGGTTAATTCCACTTTGGTTTTCCTTTATTATTCTTATCTGTTTCACCTTCTTCATGACATTAGACATGTTTCATTCGAACATGTGCCAAGTTATTGCTTATGCTCTTTCTAGGGCATTAGGCAATCACCCAGATCCTTCTAAATAGTCCTTCCAAAGAATCATGACAGGAACACTGCCAGAGAACTTCACCCAGTACTTCTCATGACAGGAAGATGATGAAATGGGAGGGCCCCGAAGCCTTATAGGGAGTCCCAGTAACTCATTTAATTGAGAAATTGTAGTTTCAAGTAGTAGAAACCACAAGAGCAGATCGGCTTTCTCAATCGTGAATATTTATGTAACTGCTGGAGCCAGGGTAAGTATATGCTTCCCAGGAACCACATGGATCCCCAAAGAGAATTCAGGGCCATTGTTAAACTGGAAGAATAAGTGGATGCTGGGGAAAAAACCAATGTTGACTGAAAGCTGTAATCCCCAAGTCATGACCTCATTGACTTGTAACCACAAACCTGGTGGTCATATTTCTACTAAAATAGGTTTTCACTCATTTGTCAAATATTTAGTTTGCTCCTACTATGTTCCAGGAATTGTGTTAGTGGCCAGATATACAATATCAGATGTAGAAGACTTCATCTAGTCTCCCCCAAGCAGTCAGGAAAAAGAGGCAATTAAATGGGTGATAAAGAGATGTTAAATGCTACCACAAAGGAAGTACAATGAGCTATAGTAGAAGCTATCTATAGCAGCAGCAGGGCTTCCAGAAAGAAGAGAAGTTTAAGGTAGGATTTTTCCATGTGTGGAAGCTAATAATGTGGCCTGGAGGTAAAAGAGTGGTCTAGGAACATGTCTGAAAAGACCCAGAGGAAGGTATGATAACTCTAAGAAACTCAAGAAGATCAGTGAGGCTGGAATGCAAGGAGGAAGTAATGAGAGATGCTGCTGAACAGAAGAAATAGAAGATCTGGGGTGAGAGGAAGGCAAGACTGGATATGGAGATCTGTTAGGAGGCTGAGATAGCATGATGGAGAGAAGTAAACTAAGAAATATTTAGGAAGTAGAACTGACGGGACTTAGTGATTAACAAATGTGGTGTAAGCTTAGAATACTGATGCTAGGTCTTTCTCTTTTCTAATATAATGTCCCTCAAAGCACTGATTTAGCTGCATCTCATAATTTTGACTTGTGATTTCATCTTTTTCAGTTTAAAATACTTCCATATTTCTATTTAGAAGTTTAATTTCCAAATATTTATGATGTTTTCAGATGTTTTTCTGTTATTGCTTTCTAGTAATTCTGCTATGGTCATTTATTTTAAATTTACTTAGACTTGTTTTCTAGACTGGTAATTGGTGTATGTACTGAGCCACCCAAAGCCCAGTCAATTCTTTTCCCTTTTTATGTGGCCATACCTTGCCATTCTGACTTTTCCTTCTTTCTCTTTTTTCTTTTTCAATGGTCTCTCCTCTAGTGCAGAGAAGTGAAGAGAAGGTCAGGCCTGCATGGATTTCTTGCAGACTGGGGATCTTTTCTCAACATTGCCTTTGAGGAACAATGCATTAACATCACAAAAGTAAGCAATAATTTTAACATTGGCACATTGAAGTGTAAATCCATATTTGGGAAAGAAAATTACTCTAAAGAAGCACAATCTGCAGAAAAGTGACTCTAACCACAATAATTATACCCTTTATATTATTATGCAGAGGAGTTTAGCTCCTTGGAGCCAGAGCCACATGGTTTCAAATATCACCTTCCTAGAAGAGGGTATTTCTCCATTGGGTGGCTTCCCAGAAAAAAAGACATTTAACTTCAAAGGCAAATTCAACGTCTTATCTCTTGAGAGGCAGGAAATTGCAGGTTTTTTCTATTTTCTCTTCATCTCTCTTTGTACATCTGGTCTCACCCAGGGTCATAGTGTTTTGATACTATTGCTCAGTGGAGAAGGGCTGGGAAGTATAGATTCTGCCTTGCTTTCCGTAAGTAATTAAAACATAAAAACAGCCTCTGAATTCAGGTGGTACCTATTGATGTCTAATGCCAGCGCCTAATCCTTCTACATTCTCCCTTTCTCTAATTGTAAAAGCATCTGGAAAGTTCAACTAAGAGCTTGTTCAACTTCATTCTTACAATATTGAGATTCTAGTAAGTTTTAAGACAGTGGTCATTTCTCTTGTTAACCAAGAGATGGAATCCCCTTAGTCAGATCGTAGATGTCCTTGGGAAACCCTGTGCAGGTCTCAGCCTTGTGAACTAACAACCAAAGGAGTCAGTTAATAAAAATAGGTGAAGAAATTCCACCATAGGTAATTTGAATTCCTGTAAAGTCCTTAAAGTCACAAGTTCTGGGGAATTTAATGGTATTTAAAAGGAAGAAAACAAGGATAATTTTTTCTGCCATTCAGAATTTTGTACTTTGAAAGAGGAATTGGGCTAGAGAAGGGCTGTGAATGAAGCAGGTTAAGAAGTCACATGGAAGCCTGCAACAACTTCAAATAATATACAACAGCCTGAGGGCACTTTCTGTTCTCTTTTGATGGTTATTTCTTTGGGGGATACTTAAAACCATGTCTACCCACACTCCTGAACTGGAAATTGCCAGCCACATATGTCCCACATCTGAGAAGATTACATTTTGCCTCTGTTGACGCAGTGAGAAGTTCTGCTCCAGCAATCACCCTCACATTTTATTTCATTTTTCCATCAGCCCCCAGTTTTGAATTCCACACGTCCTTACTTAACCACAGCCCAGTGAGAGAAGATGTCATACATTTCTTTAGTCTCTTTAATGAATACTGGGAAGCTCCACATCCCACGAGGCTGCTAAACCAGGGCAACAACACACCTTCTCTCCAAATGAGAATCTGTCACTACTTAGACTACTGGCCCAGCTCGTGTAACATCACTCACCAGTCACCAGCTGCCCAAGGTCACCATGGCCCCTGCCATGATCACGGAGGGCTTTTAATCAAGTTTTCTAAAATAAGATTTTTTTTTTTTTTTGGTCTTTTTTAGGGCCCCACCCAAGGCATATGGAGGTTCCTAGGCTACCGGTCAAATCAGAGCCATAGCCATCAGCCTATGTCACAGCCACAGCAACGTCAGATCTGAGCCACATCTGCTACCTACACCGCAGCTCACAGCAACGCCGGATCCTAACCCTCTGAGCAAGGCCAGAGATCAAACCTGTGTCCTTATGGATGCTAGTCAGATTCGTTTCCACAGAGCCACAACAGGAACTCCAAGATTAGTTTATAAATGTCACTATCAACCACGCTTACAGTTCAGAATTGTTCATTTTAGTTTGCCTTTGTACTTTAAAAAAGTTTTTACTGGCTTTCCTTTGAGCAATTCCTATCTATTCTCCAGATGGATTTGGCCCAAAGTAGATATTGTAGGAGCTGGACAGTTTATGCTAAAATGATTATATAGAAGAAATCTAGAAAACAGTGTGCTTTTAAGAAAGCAATGGTGTGGAATTCCCTTTGTGGCTCAGTGGTTAACGAATCCAACTAGGAACCATGACGTTGCGGGTTCGATCCCTGGCCTTGCTCAGTGGGTTAAGGATCTGGCGTTGCCGTGAGCTGTGGTGTGGGTTGCAGACGTGGCTCGGATCCCACATTGCTGTGGCTCTGGTGTAGGCTGGCGGCTACAGCTCTGATTAGACCCCTAGCCTGGGAACCTCCTCATGCCATGGGAGCGGCCCTAGAAAAAGCAAAAAGACAAAAAAAAAAAAAAAAAAAAAAAAAAAAGCAATGGTGGAATTTATGGATTGGGATCCAGTGAGACATGCCATTGAGTCTGTTGCCTCAGACAATGGAGTTATCCACCCAAATGCTAATAGTGTTGAAGTCAAAAGACCCTGAGCTGGGAAAACTAAGGTGTATTTTCTGACCACTATCACCCAGGAGTTACAGCATTGCAAGAGTTACATTTTCTCCAACTCAGCTATAGAAAAATGTGGACTGTTCTACAGGATGTATTCACATGGGGGAAAAAATAACTTTGACACACAGCATACCTAATATAAACTAATGAGTGGCAGAGGCAATAAGTACTCCAGGAGTTTAGAGGACAAAGATTCCTCCTGGGATCTGCCCTCTGTCTGGGATAGTTGGAGAAGACTGCTCTGTGACCTTAACACTTGAGGAAAGCCGTGGGAAGTGGGTAGACGAGGCAAAAGAAGGACATTTGCAAGCATGTTGTTGGAAAATTACAGACCTGTTTGTGGGCAGGGTTTAGACTAGATTGTCTAGAGTGGGGTTGGTAGGAATGAAGGTTGTGATGGTGGATTAAGGTCCAAATTAGGAATATTAAAAGGACTTTGGACTTTATTCATGGTGACTATATCATTGAGTATTTGGTAAATTTTGTAAATAAGTGGTAAAGAGAAGAAGGAAGACATGCATTTCAAACTCCCCTCCCCCAAAGTGTGTGGCCTCTTAAGAATTTTGTTTTTCACATCTGCTTTCCCTCTAGCCACAGAAAAGTGACATTACCGTGCTGCAAATAAGAGGTAAGAGATGGCAGTGTAGAAAAAACTAAAGTGAATATATTCAACAGTTGGATCCAACAGCAGGGAACCACATTCCCCAGTGTCCTGTATCCATTCATTCACCAAATACTCATTGAGGACCTACTGTGCACAAGGTCCTATGAACGTTAGTTCACTGTGAATTGTAATCCTAGGTGAGAAGTAATGTGAAATGTAACCCAGGGTCTTAAACAAAGGCCTTCAATACTCTTGAGTACAAATAATCCTGTGATCGAGTGACTGAGCCCGCAAGCCACAAAGCAAGATGAACTCTGGTGTTTCTTGCCGTTAGCTAGAAACACAGATGAACCAGTTGTGGAAGGATTGGGGGGAACTTTAAAGTCGGGTCTTTTGCTGGGAGTTACTGGGAAAAGAAAGGTCGTCACTGTACCAGTGTGTTGTCTTCTGAGTTTTTAGAGTGTAGAAACAGCATTCAGTGGTATTGTTGGTGCTTGGGTTTGGAATTATTTATAATTATTTATAATTATTTATAATTCTAAACCCAATTCTCAGCCCAAGCCTTCCTGCATTCCCACTGGCCTGTGACAGTTGTTGCAACACATGAGAAATTCGACTGATCACCCAGTCACCTCTGACTGAGAATCAAACTAATTTGGTAGTGAGTGGCAGCTGTGAGTTTCTTGCCTAGGAACTGTTTTCAGACAAAGACGAGCTTCTTGCATGGGTCACCAAGGCCAGTCCTGTTAGAAACAACTTCCAAAAGAAGCTTACTATAGCATCCCTAAAAAGCAAAACAAACAAACAAAAAACAAAATTAATTAAAAAAAAAAAAAAAAGATTTCCCTTCATGGCCCAGCGGTTAACAAACCCAACTAGGATCCATGAGGATGCAGGTTCTATCCCTGGCCTGCTTGCTCAGTGGGTCAAGGATCCCGCATTGCCGTGAGCTGTGGTATAGATCTCAGATGCACCTTGGATCCTGCACTGCTGTGGCTGTGTCGTAGGCCAGCGGCTATAACTCCGATTCGACCCCTAGCTTGAGAACTTCCATATGCTGCAGGTGTGGCCCTAAAAAGCAAAAATTAAATTAAATTTAAAAAGAACAAAAGAGGCTTACTATAAATTGAGAACTGCTACCCTCCTTATATTTGGGGAACTAACCCAGGTAAGAAGGAATAACCACATTTGAAGGGCCATGGCTTGGGGCTTTTGGGGAATAAAGTAACAAGAAACAATTTCTGAATCCTCCTTGCTTATGAGATTCTGCACCTTTGCTGGTTGGGGGACAGGTCACCTGCCAATGGGTAGAGGAGTGAGTAGTTTTTAGAAATACTAGCTTATCCATTCACTTCGGGAACCAGGTTGGCAATCAGATTCCACTTGCTTTATACACACTGATACCCCAGAACTGCTATTGTTGCATTGTCAGACCTTTCCTCTTTTAACCAGCTGACAGGCTTCCTGACTGATGTGGGAAGTCCATCCCGCAACTGCTAGGTCACTTTAAGTTTTCATAAATTTCATGTGGGTTAAGATTCAGTCATATTTATTTTAAGATGTAAATCTCACATTTGAGTCATAGCCTTTGTCCTCCCACAGTACAGGCTAGAGTCATGACCCTTGAGGATTTGCATGTTGTATGTGTGTGCTTGTGTGTATGCACACGTGTGTGTGCTGGGGTCCGGGGTGGTGTGTGGGGAAAATGATGGGGGCAACTTCTCTGAGAAGGGACAGAGAAGACATAGAGGGCAAAAAGACAAAAGCCTATGTCCTCATGCTGCCCTGGGCAGTTAGCCCCCTTCCCGCCTTGGCTGCAGCTGCAGCCTGTCGTCAGGAGGGTTCCTATGTGGGGTATTGGCCACAACCCTGCATGTCCAGCAAAGCTTGCTGAAGCCCTGCTGCCTCTAAGGGGGCCACACCCTCTGGCTGCCTATTGCAGCAGGTCCAAGGAAGCCTGGAGACTTTGCCAGCCCCCTGTCCCTGCCTTTAGGAGGTAGAAACTCAGGCCGGTGCATAATATTACATATATTATTATATATTCTATACACTAGACAAATACATACATATTTATATTTAGTTGTATATAATTACATGACAGTGGTAATATATAATGTATATATAATATATATATATATCCCTTTCTCTCCATTTTCCTGCTACAGCCTGAGTTCTAACTCACCACGTTTTACCTGGATTGCTCCCAAACTAGTTCACATCTCTAGTCCTGACCCCCAAACCTGATGCATTCTTACACTGCAGGCTGAGTGGTCAGTCATTCTAAGGTTTAATATTTCCATTTTCCAGATTTATAATCTTGATTACCCCTCTAACACTTTCAGAGGATTGTCCAAAGTTCTTGGCTCACCCTACAAGCTTCATTTCTCTGACCTCATTGCTTGCCAAGCCCCCTTAATTCCAACTCCTTGCATTTTCACTCTGTACCTTTGTGAATCTTTCCTTGGCCAGAAATGTGTTTCTCAGTATGGCATCAATTAAAATCCAACCCTGGCACCTCCCGCTTCTTCTCCCTTGTGTCCACTCAGTTCCGTGGAATTTGAGATGCTGTCCCTCCTCTTAAAGTTACTCAGGCTTACTGCCTTCCAGGCCATCAGCTCCTTAAGGGCAGATCCTTGTCTTATTTGATTTTCCTTTTGCTCCCAGCATAAAAATGAGGAAACATTAAAAAAAAAACAAAAAAACAAAAAACTTCAGGAGTTCCCACTGTGGCTTAGCAATTAACAAACCCAACTAGCATCCATGAGAACATGGGTACAATCCCTGGCCTCACTCAGTGGGTCAATGATCTGGCGTTGCTGTGAGCTGTGGTGTTGGTTGCAGACGTGGCTTGGATCCCATGTTGCTGTGGCTCTGGTGTAGGCCAGCAGCTGTAGCTCTGATTGGACCCCTACCCTGGGAACCTCCACATGCCGCGGGTGTGGCCCTAAAAAGACAAAAAGACAAAAAGCGAAAAACAATAAAAAAGAAAACCTTCAGAAATCCTGAAATGAATTGCTTTTAGATATGCCATTTATTGTGATAATTCAACTGGTTGCATAAATTAGATACTTGCCTTTCATTTTTAGCTTTGCAGCCAGCGTAAGGCCTATTCACAGGATGAACAACAATGAAGGACTATTACTGGGGCAGTTTGTGACAAGGGCTTAGAGGTGTGATGGGATCAACAAACTATGAAGTCATCCCACTTCCTACATCCACTTCTCTGTATCGTCTCTGTCTTGTATTAATATCTTTCCTATTAATTCGAATTACATAAGATATTAGATACAAATATGTAGGCACCTACAAGACAATACTAGCAAAATGTTAATCAATGACAAAATACGAAGAGGTCGGGAAGGCTTTCAAATTTTGGATTCAGGGAACCATAAATGCCCCAGCCCTTGGGCTTTCCTGGGACCAGTTTGAACACATGGGCTGTGCTAAGCTGGCTGGGGAAGTGCCACAGGGAAGAGAGGCTACAGGTGTGCCTTGGAGAATGCACTGGGTTTTAATACATGGAAATGCAGATGAAATAGCAGATTCAGAAACTGGAAAATCCAAGCTGTGTTCAGAGACTTGGTTGGATTCACACAAGTTTTCAGAGCACAGCACATCTACTGTGTGAATTGAGGTGCATTTATACTGTACAACTCCATCTCAGGTGGCAGAGAGGCTGGATAGCACTTCAGATAAATGCACAAAACTCAATCCATGTGGACCTACTATGGGTCCAGATAGCATAGGCCTGAAAGTGTCCTTCAGTCTCTGCTGATTAATTGTATCAGCCTGGATAAGGGTTGTCAAAGCACTAGTGCATTCTTCATGACAGTGGTTGCCCAAACCAGTGCCTTTGGTCTTCTTTTGTCAAATTGAGTTTGAGAATCCCCAACAGATATAATCACTGACTCTGATGTTCAAACTGAGGATGCCAGTTTGGGGTTGGGGCTTGTAGCCTAGAGTTTGGGGAGTAAACTATTTCTCAGCCAGAAAAGCAATGGAGACAACACAGCTGGACTCCCTAATGAACGGTGCTTGCTTAACTTGAGGAGGGTACACATGGAAGCTGCCTTCTCCAACGGCAAGACCAAGGCTTTCAAATTCTGTTCCCAGGCACAGTGCAGGCCTGCCATCCAGACAAATGATGCTTACTGGTACTTTCCTGCCCTTTATTGTGACAGAGTTTGAAACCTGGAAAGAAATGACTATGATTTTCAGGATTTAATATTTCAGGATCTAATTGGTGTCAAAGTCTATTCCGGAGTCAAATAGGCTCTTTTCAAAAAGCGTTTGCTCAGCCTTGTGATAGGAAACTTGGTTCCTCTTTCTTTCATTTATCATCTGACACCCACTGACAAATTCTCTCCCCTTATTTTTCACCTTCCTACTTGGATCCCTCAACCCTAACAATTAATCTTTGACTGTCACACATTTCCCTAGACAGTGGGGAGAAGGAACGAATCCTTGTGCAGCCTGCCCACCTTCTAATAGAAAGTCCCATAGGCTACAGGGGACCTCATTTCTGGGATAAGTCTATGGAGCATTGCTGCATAAAATTACCCAGAATCCAGACCAGGGCCCCAAACTAATACGGGAGCCCAGAGCACTAAGGCAAAGGCAGACTTGGAGAGAAACTGCTTCCTCTGCTCAGGCAGTGGTCCTCTGAGAGCACAGACAGTGTGCCTCATATTACTGCACGTTTCACATATTCTTTCAATTAGGTGTGAGAATTACAAATGGCAAAAGGTCTAGCATTTGGGATTTGGTTATTTTGATTTGCTAAATAAAGCCACCAGAGAATTATTTAAGGGAAGAATGCCTACATTAGGACAAGTTAAGCCATCTAACACAATTTCTATAAATATTTATTGAGAGAATATGTGTTTTGTGTAAAATGCTGTATAAGCTTTATGATATATTACAGTAAGTTTAGAAAATAAATGGGAAAAACTACCATAATCTCACTACCATAACACAACTGTTATGGTTTTTGTAGTTTTTCTTTTGCTTTTTATGTGGATTTTGTTTCATTCTCATCATCGTGTTCTGATAATCTTGCAGTTTGCTTTTTTTCCAGCTTAACTTTATACTGTGATCAGTGTCCCATATTATCTATAGAGATAGATAGATAGATAATCTCTTATAGGTTCTCTGGAGTACCCCGCTGGGCACAGTGATCCTCATCTTTCTTCCTCCATGTTGCTCCCAGAACTCTAGCACCAAGCCTAAGTCTTTCAGGCAAGAGACTGAAAAGTACTTTCCTAGGGAAGCTAACCAGCTCAAGAGTAAAATCCTAAAATATGAATACTTGTGTCACAGGTTCCCAACTTACATCGCTTAACAAACCTCCCCACAGTGAATCCTAAATCCACTGTCCCCTAACCTGGAAGCTGACTTGCCTTCCTGAACTAAACACAGGTGACAGAACCAGCTCAAGGAGGCCAGGGTCGTGCATTCAGAGTATTGATGAGCACCTTGCT
Source organism: Sus scrofa (assembly GCF_054392235.1). Lineage (NCBI taxonomy): Eukaryota > Metazoa > Chordata > Mammalia > Artiodactyla > Suidae > Sus > Sus scrofa. The sequence continues at coordinate 160,475,322 of NC_139383.1, read as the reverse complement.
GTGCGACAAGCTCTGGAGGACAAGTGGCAGTACCCAACCCCATGAGAAACAAAGGAAGGAAATGCTTCAGGACTGTAACACATAACGTTTTCTTATTTCTTAGACTTGCAAACGTTTGCCAGCCCCAGGTCTTTGGGCGCATTGTCAAGAAACACTGTTACTTATGTCTATAATAAGAGCTTCCAAGGAGAGTGTGGTTGAGCACTTAGGGTTCCAGTTGTATTGTGGTCTCATGTTTCCCAACTTGAAATAACACAGTTAATGTCTCAACATTAAAAACACAGCACTCCAGGTATTTATTAGCGTTTACTTTAATCTTACATGTCTCCGGCACCTGGAGAAATTAAGAGCCTGGGGAAAACAATGATTAGCAAGTATTCAAACCTTAGAAGTGCCCTGCAGTTGCAAAAGGCAATTGTAAATGCTTTTCAGATATGTATTTCTCAGCACCTCTCCCATGAGAAGGTAGTTCTGCTCCAGAAAAGTTAAACTGGTAATTTCCACAAGTATCATATAGGTGAGGGAGATCAGAACTCTCCAAGTTTTCAGGTTTGCCTCCTTGTGTAAAATTTAGGGGGGGGCACTTCCTCAGGACAAAACTGGGTATAAACCCAGAATCAAGGGTTTATCTGCAACTCTCCACCCCATTAGCAACAGAAGAAGGAAACCCCTCACTCTGGTAAACTTTTGTACGTAGAATGAGCAGATTTCTTGTATTATTTTTTTCCAACATGGTAAACCCCAACTTCCTTATACTTTTTCATCTCATTCTATAACATTAAAATAATTTGGAGGGCCATAGTCCTTTAAATGACACAAAGTGTCCTTGCAGGAGCTGTGATTAACTTCAGCTATGGGTCTGAGGATGCCCTGGCAGCCCCAGAAAGAGTACAGCATAAGTGAAAGTGTTTCTCCATTTTCTGTATTTTAATGGAGGTAATGCTTCACATGAAAGGAATGCATTCTAATTGTGGAATTCTATGTATTCGCAGGGATTGGGGAAGGCAGGAAGAGGGATCCTGTCCTTGAATGGCTCGGCTCAGACAGTGGAAGCTGGCCCTAAAGATGCAGCGGCTCCTATAGTCCAGACTCCTTGATGGTACTGTACGAGGATGGTTCTCAAACATGTAAGTCTGGGCTGAGACCCACATTTCTTGCAGGTTTCCAGGTGATGTTGCAGCAGCTGGTCCAGGGACCAGGGCATTCTAAGAACCACTGGACTGGAAGCGCAGGTAACATTCTGTGCTTATAAGAACATCTAAACCTGCCTTCTGTCTTTACTCACTGGCTGATAAGCACCAGATTTGAACCATGGCATGTGCTGCTGTTCCCACCTGCAATATTGTGATTTATAGGAAAAATATATTTAACCATTCAGGTATAAAATATATATTTGGTCATTCATCCACAATTCCTGGCTCACAGCTCCAAACCCTTGGAATTCCTTGAGTGACAAGGGCAGTGGGATAATATTTGGTCTCTTGTTCTCAGATCCCGAAAACAGAAGGTGACTTTTGGATCCCACCCAGGAGTGGCGCTGGTTGCCATGAGAACCTCGTGATGGGGAAAGGAAACTTTCAGCTCTGCCCTTTGATTTCTGGGGAGGGGAGAGGGCCTGAAGGTTGAATCAATTGCCAGTGCCATTGATGTAATCAATCATGTTTGGGTAGTGAAGCTTCCATAAAACCCAAAGGGACAGGGTTTGAGGAGCACCGGGTTGGTGAACAGGTAGAGATTCGGGGGAGAGAAGTGCCATGACCCTCCCCAGTACCTTCCCCAATGTATCTTTTCATCTGGCTGCTGATTCGTACCCTTTAACATTCTTTTATGATAAATCGATGATCTAGTGAGAAAACAGGTTTCCTGAGTTCCATGATCCATTCTAGCAAATTAACAGAACCTGAGGAGAAGGTTGTGGGAACCTCTGATTTGTAGCCAGTAGGTCAAAAGCATAGGACCTGGGGAGTTCCTATGATGGCTCAGTGGTAATGAGCCCCACTAGTACTCATGAGGACATAGGTTCAATCCCTGGCCTTGCTCAGTGGCTTGTGAATCCGGCTTTGTGGTGAGCTGTAGTGTAGGTCAAAAATGTGGCTCAGATCTGGTGTTGCTGTGGCTGTGGTATAGGCTGGCAGCTGTAGCCAGCTCTGATCCGACCCCTAGCCTGGGAACTTCCATATGCCGTAGGTGCAGCCCTAAAAAGACAAAAACAAAACAAACAAACCCAAAAGCACAGGACTTGGGATTGACATCTGAAGTAGAGGGAGGTCTTATGGGGCTGAGACCTTAGCCTATGGAATTTGGTTCTCTCTTTCTGGGTAGAAGGCATCAGAACTGGGTGGATCTCATCAACTGACATCCGAGAATCATGTGTTGTTGCAAGGAAGACAACACCTGCTGGGACTGTGGTCTGGGGACCCAAAAGACCCTTCCACCCCATGTGGTCTGTTCACTGTATTTAAAGTGATTTCTGCCAAACCATTGGGGTTGGGGGACAGCTTTTAAGGTGAAAAAGAGTATGAACTGCTTTGGGGTTTGTTTTAAAAGAAAGTTCCTAGGCTTTGGAACTGTCACTTTTAAGATAGAGTCATGTTCATCTATTCCTATTGAGAATCTCGAGCTCCCCAAGCAACTTGTTCTTTTTCTGCTTCCTAATCGCAGAATCTACGCTTCCTAAACAACCGCTAAGCTTATCTTGTCTTTCCAGTCCTGAAATATGGAAGGGCTGTTATTTTTTTAGGGAAAAACAGAGAATTTTAAAGAGCCCTGTCTAATAAGAGAAAAAAGCAGTAGATGCAGAAATGATTTGACACTCTAGCACATTCTTGTGCTTAAAAAATCTGGTTCCAGGCTGCCCAACTTTCCACCAAACCTCCTAACTCTATCCACAACTGCGTATAGGAAGTAGAGCCAGAAAAAAACATTGTCCCTCCATTACTGGTCCTTCTCCTCCCTTTCCTCTGTGTGGGGGCTTCTCATGCAATCAAAAATCGTGAAAATTGGAGTTCCCATCATGGCCCAGCGGAAATGAATCTGACTAGTAACCATGAGGATGCAATTCAATACCTGGCCTTCCTCATTGGGTTAGGGATCCAGGGTTGCCATGAGCTGTGGTATAGGTCACAGACATGGCTCGGATCTCGTGTTGCTTGGCTGTGGTGTAGGCTGGCAGCTACAGCTCCAATTCACCCCCTAGCCTGGGAACCTCTGTGTGCCATGGGCACAGCCCTAAAAAGACAACAATTTTAAAAAATTGTGAAAATGAGGTGGAAGTTCATAATAGAGAAGTAAAGATAAAAACCAGAGAAGGCAGAGAGAAGGAAGTGCTTCCTCTGAAGACAGTGCAGCCATCATTCTGCAGAGGAAAATCAATGGCCAAGAGAAGTCTTTATCAGACTCAGTTAATGCTTACCAGCTATCCTGCTGTTGGGGGTAGTGCTGGCCACATTAGATGTGGGGGTGGGAGGAGTGGAAACTAGAAGCATCAACATAGGCCTGAGCTTCAGGATCTCACAGTGGGCCAGAATGATGACCCCTCAAAGATGCCACTGGAAACTTTTGAGTATGTTACCTTATAGGGAATAAAGTACTTTGCAGACATGATGAAGTTAAGAGTCTTGAGATGGAGGCATTATCTCAGAATGTGCGAGTGGGTCCAATGTAATCACAAGGGCCTTTCTTTTTTTTTTTCTTTTTCTTTCTTTCTTTTTGGCTACTCTGAAGCACATGGAGTTCCATGGCCAGGGATCAGATTCAAGCCTCAATTACAACTTGAGCTGCAGCTGTGGCAACGCTGGGTCCTTAACCCACTGTGCTGGGCTAGGGATTGAACCTGTATCCCAGTGCTCCCAAGATGCTACCAATCCCACTGCCCCATAGCGGGAACTCCATAAGGCCCTTCTAAGGGAAAGAGGGAGTCAGTGAAGGAGATGAGAGAGAGAGATTTGAAGATGCTATGTTTCTGACTTTAAAGATAGAGGAAAGAGCCATGAGCCAAGGAATGGGGTGGCCTCCGGTACTGGAAAGAGCAAGGCTCCCCAGAGCCTCCAGAAACAACAGGATCCTGACAACACCTTCATTTAGCCCTTAGGACCCATCTCAGACATCTCCAGAACCCTATGAAAATTAATGTGTGCTGTTTCAAGAATTAAGGTGTGGTAACTTGCTATAGCAGCAATAGGAAACTGACACAGAGGGAGAGGGAATTAGAATATGTGAAGCAGCCTGAAGCCCCCATGCCTGGACCTGAGCAGGGCCTGGGCACAATAATCTTTCCCCACCAAAGGAGGGGGACACTGACCTGGGTTTCTGTTTGCAGTGTGAGTAGCCCTGCCCAAGGGTTTTCTTCATTCCCAAAACATGTAGTTGGCCCCTTCATTTCCATTGTTGTCCAGAAATCTCTAGGACTTAAGAGGCCTTATGTTAATCTGAATAAATTAAATACTGTGGAAATTCTAGTACAGTATTTTTCAGAGCTTCCCCCACCCATGGAAATGGGATCTGAGAAACAGCTGCTCCAGGGAGAACCCACTTAGAATTCTCATCTGGCCAGGCAAATAGATTGTGCAGCACCTAAGAGCAGGGAACTGAGTTAGGGACAGAAAGATTTATTAACAAGGGACACTTTCCAATAGTACTATGAATACTACATGCAGACAAGCCCTATATTAAGCATTCAGGACAGAAGAAATTGATTTAAAGCCATTCACTGAATGAGCCAAAAATAATTGCCCAAGAGGCTTGGGATAAAGCCAACAAAAGCACAGAGCAAAGCCCACAGAAATATGTGAAACCCTGTTATACATTTGCTTCAAAATGTGTAGCTTACCAACCAATTGAAGCTGGTCCTCCCTCTCCTGCTCCCCATTTAGAAGGAAACCAAAAGGAGGAAATATACAGCCCCCTGAGTGCAGGTCAAGAGGAGTGAAGAACTCCCAGGGGCTCAGAGCATAGCCATGCTTCAGCCAGTTCTTTATGTGGCAAAGATATCAGACTTCATTGGCTTTGGAGGCTGCAATAGGAAGTGTGGCAACAGGAAAGAGGACCAGCTGTTACTGAGTTGAGCTCTACCCATCATTTGTTCCACAAACTGCTAGTTGCCGTGCTGGTCAAAAGGAATGCAGGTGGCAATTCTGTGAGATAGGGGATGGGAAGTGGAGTGGCTAGAAAGATGTGAGCCATTAATTATGATCTAAAATGTGGGAAAATGACACGAGACCCCACAGGGACATACTTGGTAGCAATTGGTGGCCATTGAGGGCCACCCAAGCAGTCTCTGATGCACTTAGTTTGGCCTCAACAGGGGAGTGGAACGAAGGCAAGAAGGGAAGCCCAGTCATCCCTGTGTGAGTTACTAATGTGACGAAGCAGCAGCAAGGGAACGCAAAAAGTTTAGGAGACTATGAAGGAAAATGCAATTGATTCTGGAGGGGAGGGCTCTCAGGGGCTTCTGGAGGTGGGGTCACCTGGGAACTGAGTCTTGAGGCATGAACAAGAGTCAGGATGATGCTGCAGCCAGAACACACACTGGACAACTGCATTCTTAAAAAGCTCTAAATGTTAACCCCATATTTATATGCCCCTCTGGGTATGCTCAACACTCTGGAATATTCTACCTGGATCACTCTGAATCATACAGCTCTGAAGGACAAGGCTTCCGCCTTTTCTAATCTAAGAGACTCTGGTTTCTGGAGCTATTCCAAGCAATAATAAATGCAAGGGAAGATACGACAATGGGGAGATACTGTATGTTAACTTATTATCTAATGCTGATTCTACTCCAATCATTGATCAGCAGTATCTGGCAATCAGTATCTCTCCCTTTCCTACTTAATGGTCACAGTATCTTTAGGAAAGTGGTTGGCAGGGATTGCCCTCTGATGAGTTGTCACTGGACTGCGTCTCAAACAGCCTCTACCATGAAGTCCATCATACATCCCCCAGTCCCTCATCAAATACTGGGGAGTGTGAACACCAACGTTGCCATTCTCCTTAGCTGAACTAAGCAAACACAGCTCACGTTTTCCTTGAGTTGCATCCAGATGGTCAGAATCCATTTGAACATGTATTATTGAAACAGGAGACTGGAATTCCAATTTAATAACAGGTTAATAGCTTGGGTTCCCCCCCACCCCAACCAAGGTCTGGTTGATGTGAATTTCCCAATGTAATTTATTTAAATTTTAGTAAGTAAGCTTAATTCTTTTCTCTCCCTTTGCACAGTATGTTTCTCCATCAGTCAAATCATCTGCAGTTCATTCTCATCACTCAGAGTTAAATGTAGTTAAAAGTTCTATCATTTTCTGGAATAAAAGCACTTCCTTAAAATATCTTTGTTCCCAATTCCTTCCCATTTTTTCGCATTATTTTTTGTCAGTTATTTTAGTTCCACCTTGTTTTTAAGTTTCTCCAAATTCGCCCATTTTAAACAAATTAGGTCCTGCATCCCCCACTGAATGTTATTCTCATTGGATACATCCTTTAGTAATTCTTTCAGAAAGGACTTATCCTGGCAAATGTCTTAGACTGAAAATATTACTTTACCCTCATTCTTGAATGATAAGGTAGCCGAATATGGAATTCTAAACTGACAATTATTTTCTCGAAACATTGTTTACTGGCACTTATTACTACTGCTGAGAAGTCTGTTTTTAGTCCAGTGGTCATTCCTTTGTAAGAGATGTATGATTTTTCTCTGAAGTTTGTTTATCTTTGATATTCCACTTTTTCCTTATGATTAGTCTAATGTGGAGTTGTTTTTATTTTTCTGGTTCAGGACATTGTGTGCTTCTTCAGCTTGAACTTAGGTCTTTCTTAAGTTCTGAAAATCCTTAGTCTTTATTTCTTCACATAGTTCACCTTCCCTGTCTTCTGCATTCCTTTCTTCTGAAAGAAACCTTGTGGGATCTTTCCTTTCCAAGCCAGTTGACATATCCTGTAGATATGTGTTGAAAGTTTTCATTCTGTCCTCCCTGTTGCTTAAGATCTCATATTTTCCTTCTCTTTAACTCTCTATGCTGTAAGGTGACTTCTTCAGATCTATCTTCCAATTCATTTATGGTCTCTGCAGTGACATCTACCTTGTTATGTTGCCCATTTATTTAGTTTTCAAGGTAATAACCATATTTCTTATTCCTAGAGTTTCTACTTGTTCCTTTCTAAATCTTCCTGCACTTGTTGCATTGCCTCCCCTCCCTTTTGAGATTTCAGGCATATTTATGATGATGTCTCTTCCAGATTGTTCTGTCATTGGTGCTTCCCAGGAGGTTCTTTATCCCAGTCACTGCATCTGCTTACTCTCAGGCGTTGCTTTGTTTTTTCACATGATGTGTACTGTTTGGCTGTGAAATTGACTTTGGTATGAGCTGTCTCCACGTGCAGTCCTGCACCTGCCCCGGGATGGGGGGCCATCCCTTGGGGCTCCCTGGGTTTCATCATTTCTGGACCAGATTCACATGTTAACTCCTCAGCTCAGGCTTTCTGCACCTTGTAGATGGGGCTATTCAGACTCTACCCCTACAGGTGGCCCAGAATCTGCTGACTCTTCCTGCACCCATGACCTATAGTGAGTGGCTTGCTTCTGAGCCATGTCCCCAGCCAGAGGGACAGAAGTATCCTATCCCTGCTCACCCCTAACCCTCAAGGTAATTAGCTCCCTGCTCTGGGGTCTGTCCCTGGCTCCCCAGTGAATGTCAAATCCCAGCTTGTGCCAAGTGTGGGAGAGAGGTCACCTGTGTCTCCTCTCCTTCCTTTTTTGCAGGTAAAGGCAGAGTTCTGTGGGGCCCACAGGCTACTAGGTTTCCATCCTGATTCTCAGCTGTGGCTTTGAGTTCCCTTCTTTCTGACACTGAGGGATTTTCAGCCTGGATCTGAATTTCCAAATGTGTTGTTGTTTTATTGAGCATTTTTGTGTGTTTGGCATGGGGTCATTACAGGAGGGGTGTGGGGGGTGCTTCTCATATCAGCTCCATCCACCGTGTCATGTTGAGCAGAAGGCTGAGATCAGGGGGCAGAAATGGAATTCTCTATTAACAAAATGATTAAGTCCAGCTTGATACAAAAACCCAAGGATGCTGTCTTTAGAGCCAGCAGTTCCTTCTTCAAGCCTGAAAACTGTTCTGCTCCTCTGGACTGTGAGGAATGGCAGTCTCTGCATTTTCTTTGAGTTCCGGAATCCAACAGTGTGCCAGGCCTGGCCTGCATGCTTGGACAGCAGCTGCTCTCTGCTCACGCTTCACACACATCTTCTCTGTTGCTTATAACATCTTGAAGTTGGTTTGTTTTTAACCCCACTTGGAAATACAGACTGGACCCAGTATGATTAAGTCACTTGCCCAAGGTCATCAGCCAAAAAAAAAAAAAAAAAAAGCTGGAATCCTATCTGAGGTTTGCCCCACATCCATGATTTTGAACCCTGCTGCTCTCTGGAACCTTCTAAATGTTTGCAGAACAAATGAGTGTAGAAGAGAAAGGAGACATTATACACGGGCATGGCCTCTGTGGTAAAATGAGGTTAAAGGGCAGGAGGCTAAATGGAAACTGATTTTGACTCATAGGAGGAATTTGTACACCAATTAAAATGTCCAGTGGGCCTCCTTGGATGGTAATGAGCTCCTGGGCATTAGAAGAGTTCAAATATTGACTGGATAACCTGGCAGGGATGTTGCCAGAGGGACTCCAGCCATCAGCTGAGCTGAGCCACTAGACTGTAGAGTTTTAGGCCCTTCCCAACCCTGGGATTCTGGGACTCTGGGACTCTAGCAAAAGCTGTTTTCACATCTATTCAGAGCAAGCATTCACTGGGACTATAAATGCCTCTTTGATCTAATTGATGACCCAAATAGCTTTAAGCAGCTCTCAGCGGGTGGCCCAGCCATTGTGCAGGGTATCCAGTTCGGGAGATGAAGACACTGGGTGTGTTTTTTCTCCCTGTGGGCACTGCATAGTGACCCTGCGGGGTCAGGAGAAAGGAGATCTTTGGCTGGTAGGGTCCCAGCCAGTCTCCACATGACAGTCTATGACCTCGATTGGGAGCAGAGGAGAGCAGAACTGAGACAGAGGAGAAAGAAGAAAACAGAGAAGGGGGAAGGGAGGGAAAGAGCCTTTTGAAAGTGTTTTCCACCAACTGATTTTGATTGCCTTCCACCTTCACTGCTGCTGAAGGAAGCTCATTATGCATGTGCTGACTCAGGGGCTCAGGTGACAGTATTGATGCCCAATTATTCCCCATCCAAGGAGAGGGATTAGCGCCCTGCTCTGGGGTCCACAAGCAGGATGTGTTTGTCACCAAGGTTGAGGGGGCGAAGCCCAAGTGTGACTATCCAGCAGGCTCCTTGACGAGCAGGGTTGCTTGTTCCATCTCTGGCACTTTCTCTCAGCCACACACAGAGCCCGTGCGAGGCCATAAATGTCATCATGGTTCTTGCTCTAGGAAGGCTGTCCTTCTTGAAATCTGCACACAGACTGAAGCTTCCAGGATTAACATTTAAAAGAGGATATTGCTATAGGCTGAATATTTGTGTCCCCCTAAATTCACAAGTTGAAACCTAACCTTCAAGGTGATGTATTAGGAGGTGCCCTTGGGATGTGATAGGTCATGAGGATGGAGCCCTCATGGGTGAGATTAGTACCCTTATAAAAGAGACCCCAAGAGATCTCCCTTGCCTCTTCCACCACATGAAGACACAGTGAGAAGATAGCTGACTGTGAACCAGGAGGTGGGTCCTTACCACACACAGAATCTGCCTGATCTTGGACTTCCATCCTCCAGAACTGTGAGAAATAAATGTCTGTGCTTTATAAGCCCACCCACCCTGGTCTGTGGAATTCTGTTACAGCAGCTGAATGGGAGGAAACAGCTGTAAAATCCTGGAGCATGTTTTATCCTGATCGTTGCTCATCTTCAGATCTGGGCTTTACTCTAGAGGCCTGTCTCCAACTGCTGAAATAGGGAACATTCCTTCTGCTCATTGAGCCTAAGTCTCTGTGCTAAAAATTAGCTTTTCCGTATCATCCTAAGCCAAGCTCTGGGACAGCCCTGGAATGAAGGAGCCTGGAGTGAAGAAGACACACACAGTTCCAAAGATGGAGATTCCCATGATCCTTCTATTTACAAGAGGGTACCTCTGTGCAAGCTGGGGGATCGTAATCTTGACAGAAATCCTTTCTGGGCACAGGTTTTCCTACAAGTAAAGGAGTACACTGGCAGGCCCCTGAAGTCAAGGTCAGGGTCCCCTTGGCCTTTGCTACTCCAAGGTTGGTGGGGCTCCTGGAAGGCGGGGGTAGGAGTGCCCACAGAGCCCCTGGAGCAGCAGTAGCCATGAGGCCAAGTGGTGTGTAGGTTGGCTCATGTCCAGGTAAGAAGAGTGAGTGGATCCTGAGATCAATGAGAGTTAAAACCTGGGAAGCAGCCCCACAAGTGCTTGTTTTCCTGTTGCCAGTGCTAGTTGAGAGCATTCAAAGACTGCAGGGCTCGCCATGCTGAGGGCCTGCTGGGTGGATCATCAGTACATTTCAAGGTTTGTCCCTTGTAAAATATGCTTTTTTTTTTTTTTTTCTATACACCCATGACGTATAGAAGTTCCCAGGCTAGGGGTTGAATCAGAGCTGCAGCTGCTGGGCACAGCAACAGCCATAGCCATAGCCATGCCAGATCCAAGCTGTGTCTGTGACCTACACCTCAGCTCACAGCAATGTTGGATCCTTATCCCACTGAGTGAGGCCAGGAATCGAACCCACATCCTTATGGATACATGGGTTCGTATCCACTAAGCCACAATGGAGAATCCATAAAATATACTTTAATTTCTTTCAGGTGGACATGGTCCTGTAACCCACTCAGGAACCATTGCAGGTGAAGCCCTGTGTAAGACTCATTTGTAATCCGACAAGCTGTATTGATGAGACTCCTTAATGATGCAAATGGTATTAGCTGAGTCCCAAGTGGGTCTCTCAGTCGGCTCCAAATGGCCCTGTGGCATTGCTCCTCTTGACCCTGCAGCCTGGCCTCGACATTTCCCTGATTTCTGTCATTTGACTTGGACGATGGCCGAGCCCCAGGGCCTCTCTCTGATGTTGTTGTTGGAGTCTAGCCGCAGGGCCTCTTTCTGACTAAAATCTCCTGTGCACAGAGCCAGGGTGCAGAAGGCCCCAGATCAAGTCACTGCACAGGGAGTCATGAGTCCTCCAGGTACTTCAGCCTTGGAGCCACAGCCCCCTCAAGCAATTCTGCAGGCCAGACCCAAACCAGGACAACAGGCGGGAGGGGCAGATAGAGGAAGGGCCCAGTGCCCCACTCCCCACTTCAGAGCCGTGTCAGTTGTATGGTGGGGTGTCCCCCATGATTACCACATCTCTTGGTTTAGGTTGAAATAACAGTCCTTGTGATCCATATTGTGTGCGACAATAACCATCAATGCAGCCCTGAGACAGGTGGGAGGGGCATTTCCTAGGCAGGAATACCAAGTCTAGGGACAGGAACAGCCATCCTTGCCTCTGCCAGGCCCTGTCCCTGGAGTGCTCTGGTCTTAAAGATGCTGTCACAGTCACTGTTAACCTTCATTTCAGCACCACCCCCATGCCAGGCACTGTGTAGTGCCAGGTGTGGACAGCCGCACATGCTCAGGGCCCTGGCGACTTGGTGGGTGTTGTCCCCAGTGCCTCTCAGGGGTCACCACATCTGATCTCAGGCCAGGAAACTGAGCCACACGTCCACAAGTTGTGACATGCTTTGAATTCACCTGTATACTTCAGCACTTTGCCTTATTGCTTTTAGACCCCTATGAAGTTTAGGGGCACTGGATTCTGCCTTAGAAAACAAAAACTAACAAAAATGAAGCTCAAAGAGGTAGTGTTTTGTTCAAGGTGTTGGGCTGCACCCCACCAGCCTGCAAGCCTTGTAGTTGCCCAGCCTCAAGACTAAGGAGTTGACAGAAACATCAGTGGCATACTGGACAAAGGGTCTAACACATGTTTGAAAGAAAGGCTCCTGGAGTGACACCCCACCAGGTATAGCAGACAGCAGGCAGGACATGGCAGCAGTCTTCCCTGCTGGAGAGAAGCGGCTACCGTTTACAGCGGACTGGACACCAGCTGAGCTCATCAGTTACCCGGAAACCAGCATCTGGGGCACATCCCTCCCAGCCCCTCAGGTTAATGACCATCAGGGCAGATATTTCCCTTTCATAAACTAGCAGGTGGAGCTGTTCTGGCCTAAGGATTAGAACAGTCACCAGCTGGGGCAGGGGACAAGCACTCGGGTAGGGCAGGGACTGGTGAGCGGGGATGTCTAGAGGGCCAGAGAACAGCCATCTTTGGACAGCCTGACCATACACAGGTTACCACCTGGTCAATAGCACCCAGTCTTTAGCACCCTAGGCAGCTCCCACTGAAGCCACATGCATGGTGAGCTCCCTGGGTCATGTAGGTGAGCTCAGGCCACAGGAAACAGGGCCAGGCACCCCCCATCTCATCCCAGCACCCCCTTTCCCACAGACCTGGGGGGGCCCTGCTGGTGGTTAGCCTCCCCCAGTTTCTCCTCCTGGCTTCATGCCGGTCCCACAGTCATGTGCCCTTTGGGATGCTCTCGAGAGAAAACGTTCCCACACACTCACAGAGCAGGGCACAGACACTCACGTCCAAGGAGTTTTTCATCTTAAATGGATTTATTTGGTGTTAGACAAAAAAATTGTTCATGTAATGCTTTAAGGAAAAGAATGTCTCTTTTCAAATAGTACTTTTAAGTTCTATGACCTTCTATTCATAGTCTTGAGGTGCTTTTTAAAAGTACTCCTTTCCTTTCGACCTCACCGGAAAGACATGTGCACGGGCTTGCAGTGATTTGTAACCTGCTGGTCTCCATTTCAACCCGTGCAGCTGTGGTGCTTAGAAACTACCCCTACCCCTCACATTAGTGAACTCTTGCTTTGCAGAACAATAAAGTTTCTCAGAGCAGCATGGCTCTAGGTTAAAAGGACGACCTAAACAAAGTGAAAAGCAAGTATTTCCTTTTGGGAACTTGATAGCTCAGTGCAGAAACAATCTTCATGAACGGGTCGAAGTGATAATGGTGATAAATTCCTACCATATGACCCCAAACGGTCACCACTGTCCTTTGCCACGAGCATCCCCATCACACATGGAGGTAAGTGGAGCAGGACCCTCGGATGTATCCCTGCCCAGAGTCCAGAGTCCACTAAGCTCCAGCGGAACCCAGCAGCCTCTGCCTTTGTTGCACAGCCCAGCTCTCCTCAGCTCTACAATTCTCCTTCTCATCGAACAGAATGCTCCATGCAGCTGATTTTGGTTCAGTTTAGGAAGTTAGTGAACTTGCTACCTGGCTGCATATGGGCCTTCACTCAGACCAGTGTTGGGGTGCACTGAGTAGTGACACTCCCCCCCAAATGCCCATGTCCTAGTTCCTGGAACCTGCAAAAGGCACTTCACAGCTGTGATCAAATTAAGAACCTGGAGATTATCTGGTGGCCCTAATGGAATCATAAGTGTCCCTATGGGAAGGAAGCAGAAAGAAATCAGACCACAGAAGAAGAGGAGGCAAGGTGACCATGCCGACTGAGATGGGAGGGATGTAGCCACCAGCCGAGGCAGGCAGCAGCCACCAGATGCTGGAGGAGGTGAGGAAGGGGATTCTCCCTGGGGCTTGGGCAGACTAGGCTGCCACACCTAGACTCCAGCCGGAGGAAACACTTTGGACTTCTGGCCTGCAGAACTGTAAGGCAGTAAATTTGTGTTAAGTCACTAAATTTGTGATAGTTTGTTACAGTGGCCACAGGAAACAAATGCAGGCATATTGTATGATAGTTTATTCCCTGGAAATGCAGTATTTGCTTCTGTGGCGGCGAGTCCCTGGGATCGGGGATTAAGCCCCAGAGTGCAGATTATTGGGCAGAATGAAGGGCAGTTTTGTGAGGGGCATCCTCCCTTCCCCTCCCGTCAGAGTCAGCCTCAGCTTACTAGTATGAGGTTGACCCCCACCTCCACAAAGAACTTACTAGCATCAGTTTTCAAAGACGTCCCACTTGATGGTTTTTCTGTACCAACCTTTGGCAAACCAACCCAGCTGATCATCAGAACCACTTGGGGAAGCTTTTAAAAAAGGTTGGGGTAAGGAAGGATTCCAGAGTCACCTCCAGAGAGTCTGATTTAGAAGCTTTGGGACTGGACAGATCTTGTGCATGTGCTGTCTTGAAGAGCCTCATGCTCAGCCAGTTGGGGGAAACACTGCGCCAACATCCCCACTTCTAAGAACAAAGCCTCACTCTGTTTTTATAGCTAATTGTGCATCTGCCACTTTCCTGGATCACATAATATTTAAAAAACTGTTTAGTCACTGATGAACACCCTGCACGTCTACCACTCAAGACGTGTGTGTTGAATTGGGCCTGCCTCCAGAGACTCGTTTGCTTCCAGAGATAGGATTTCATGACCAGTTCCAGAGGCAGGGAAACCCTCCATCATGCTCAGCTAGGTTCCTTATTCTCTAGTTAAGCCTAGCTCTTTCATCCAAGATGCTAATTGAGCACCTGCTATGTGTCAGGAACATAGAAGTGAATAAACACATAAAAACCCCTGCCCTTAATCCAACCTGGGTCATCCCATCTTGTCACCACCAATCTGAAAGGCTCCCTAAATGGGTGGGCCACTGTGTTTGATTTCTCCTCTTGAGGATAAGGAAACTCAATCCATCCTTTTCTTCTTTGACCTTCTTCCCATCTAGCCCTGACCCCAATCTACCCATCAACCTTATGGCTCCTACTTGCATCCCCCTCCAAGGTCCCCTTATTCCCTGTGCGAGTAAGGGGATCACTGAAGATCTTTAGAGCAATGAAACTACTCTGTATGATACTGTGAAAGTGGATACATGTCATTGCACATTTGTCAAAACCCATAAAGTGAACCCTAATGTAAACTGTGGACTTTGGTTATAATGATGAGTGGATGCTGGTTCATCAGTTATAATAAAAGCACCACCCAGGGTAGGGGATGTTTATAGTGGCAGAGATTGCATTTAAGGGCAGGGAGTATATGGGAACTCTCTGTCCTTTCTGCTCAGTTTTGCTGTGAACCTAAAACAACTCCAAGAAATAAAGGGGTTTTTTTATTTTATTTTTTTAATGACATGGCTTGCTGCAGAGCTAGCATGATTCAGTTCAGTGCAGACTAGCTCCAGCAGCTCACAGTAACCTATGTTATCCCAGCCAGCACTTGGACTTTTTCCGAGGCAACTTGGATTTTAAAGCAGAAAAATGATGAGATCGTTATTGGGTTTTAGGAAGGTGGTTGAATGGGGATTATTGAGCTAGCAAGGAATAGGGGACCCATCAGAACTGTGTACAGAGGGCCTCTCCTGCCTCACTGCTCCCAAACCATCTACCTTAGAGACATGCAGAAGAGTTCTCATTGTGGCTCAGTGATAATGAACCCGATTAGTATTCCTAAGAATGCGGTTCAATCCCTGGCCTCACTCAGCAGGTTAAGGATCTGGCGTTGCCGTAACTGTGGTGTAGGTCTCAGATGTGACTCGGATCCTGGGTTGCTGTGGCTGTGGTGCAGGCTGGCGGCTGCAGCTCCGATTAGACCCCTGGCCTGAAACTTCCATGTGCCAAGGGTGTGGCCCTAAAATGAAAAAAAAAGAAAGAAAGAAATAGAAACATGCAGGACCAGCAGAATTCCTTCACAGGCCTAAGGAAACTCTAGTCTCCTTATCAGTGAATTTTGCCATAACAGATTGTAGGCAGTCTCCATTTGAGAGTGGAGGAAGCTGCTTACCAGTGCTGGGTTATTAACGTAGATGAGCTTCAGCCCTGAGTCAGTGAACTCGGTCAAGAAACCTTCAGGGTAGAGCTGCCATGAGCACAAAGCACCCATGCATGCTGGGGATGCTGGCTGTCCCTTAGGAATGAGGGGTGGACCCCAATCATGTTGCATTAGGCATCCAGAAAGGGTCTCATTCGACTGTCAGTCTTTCTGTAGAGCACGCTCCTCTTTACCTGCTCAAGTGTCTCCACCATTTTTCATTTACTTTAAAATTTTTTCTTTCCCAACCAATTTCTTTGTTTAGGCCTCATTGAGTCTTCTTTTATTGATTCCCATTTATTTCTTCCAAGGAATCAGAAGGCATAATGTCAATTTCAATTTCCAAACCTGGGATCAATTGAGAAAAGTGCTTTCTTCAGATCAATACTTCCTCCTGCCTTGGCATTGAGCTATTAATGATTATTTCTTGTATGATTTCACTGAGGGAAAAAATAGGAGCCAATAGAACTGTAATCTATGTATATAAAACTAGCTGGTTTTCCCTGAGACAGGTTTTATGGAGAGGCCACAAGTGCTCAAAAGAAGCAGAAAAGTACCCATTATCCACTAAGCTTGTTATCACATCACCAGAAATTAGGTCCTTTTGGCAAGAGCCCTTTCAATACTTGTTCTGCCAGCTATGTGTGAACATCTCTTTTCCTCCCAGGGACTTCAAATGGGTGGTTTTGCTGGCCACCCATTCTATGTTATTTACAGTTGCTAATTGACTTATTGGGGTCCCCTCATAGTGGACCAAAAAGTTTGAAGTGTTTCCACTCTAAATGTCAAACTCAGTTGTTCCTCCAGGGGCTACCCTCTCTCCCCTCCGCAGGCCCTGCTGGAGCTGTTTCTCTACTGGTGCCCCTCCCTCTTCAGTTTCTGCCCAGAACTCCCTTCCTAGACTTGGGTACACCACAGGCTCCTCTCCCAGGCAAAGCAGAGGGAGACGCTGGCCTGCTCTCTTGCCCCAACCCCCCATTCTCCACACTACCACCTGTGAAGTGGAAGAAGATGCTCCTGAACCACTAAAGGGAATTAATTACAAGGTGAAAGAAGGAGATTGTTTTCAACAGAGCAAGATGGCACCACCTCTAGAGGTCCAAGGGGAAGAGCACCCAAAACAGACTAAGGCCTTCAGAGGCTTACCCCTTCTCTCCTCACAGAGCTTCCCTGGCCCAAAACCCATCCTCAACGAGGGGCTACCTGTCCCCCTTCTGTAGTACCTGTCCCCCTGCTGTTGTTTGCCCTGTAGAACTTGCCCTGAGGGTTAGAACAGGCTAGGCTAGCTTGGGCCCCCTTGGTGGTCCCCTCAAGGTCTCATCAACCTTTTCTTCTGAGCATCAAGCTGGTACTGATTGGCACAACATACAGACACACACATGTACACACATGCCCACACGCTCCCAAGTTTGACCTCAGTGAGGCGCAACAGAGTCAAATCCAAACAGAACAATGCAAACATTTTCCTAAGAACTCCGCAATTTGCAAGGCCATGATGACATCGGGGTGGGTGCGTTACTGCACCTTGTCTCAATGCATTTGATCACCCCCACGCCCACCCCAAGGCTTTTCATATTGTGCTTCCTTGGGCTGAAGAAATGAGCCTATTTCTCACAAAGCCTAGGGGGCAGGGCCATCCTCTTCAGCTGGGAAATAGGAGAGGGAAACGGGAAATTGAGAGAGTGTGATTGTTCTTTCACTTATACATGGAGGGTTTGCATTTTTAAAAGACACTTCAGAGGTGGGGAGAGGGGTTGAGGAGGATGTCATTCCTGTTCCCGGGACTCTTCCCTTCTTCCCTTCTCTCCTCTCAGGAACACTGAGTGCTCTGTAAGCATGTTGGCTGAAAGACCCCACCAGCGCGTTTATGAGGACATGGCACTGAGTTTGAAAGGTTTCTATCATTTAGACTTTCAGTGTCTCTGTGGGTTTTGTTTCCCCCAGATAGTACCATTCACTTAAGATTTTCTTTTTAACTTCTGTACTGTACAAGCATTTTTTCTTCTTCTTTTTTTTAGGGCTGCACCTGTGGCATATGGAAGTTCCTAGGCTAGGGGTTAAGTCAGAGCTAGAGCTGCCAGCCTACACCACAGCCACAGCACCTTGGGATCCGAGCCGAATCTGGGACCCACACCACAGCTCACACCTACATGGGATCCCTGACCCACTGAGCGAGGCCAGGGATTGAACTTGCATCCTTATGAATACTAGTTGGGTTTGTTTCCGCTGCACCACAACAGGAACTCCTGTACAAAGTATTTTTTAAAGGAAATTCTATCATATGTTAGGATAGATAGATAGATGATAGATATAGATAGGTGATGGATGGATAGATGGGTCTACGGCCGGATGGATAACTAAGATAATAACCTCTCTCTCCAAACGTAACACATTCCAGCTATTTCCTTAGAGCAGGCACCTAAAGCTCTGGCTACTTATTTGTTGAAAGTGGGCCTCTCATTTTAATCTTCAGACTCAGCTGAAGAGGAGGTTTAGTCAAGCTGGAGAGGAGATGGCTGCACTGACAACTTCATCACCAATCTCAGGCCTTTGCAATCCAAGAAAAATCACATTAGAATTTATTATGAGCCCATCTGGACCCTGAGAAGCAGCAGCAGGAACAGCTGTCTTCTGAGGCCCTTGCCAATGGGCCTGAAATTAGTTGCACCACTGACCTCCAGTAGAAAGTTCTTTACCCACCCTCCATGGACTTTCCAAGTCACCATACAGTGCTTCCTGTCCTCCCGTGAGGCCCTCGCATAATGGTTCCCCTGTGCGGAGGTTCCAACCCCACGAAGTGAAACTTTGGAAAACAGAATCACAAAGATGGATCCAAGAACAAAGGTATGGCCAAGATGCAGATATGCTGGTGTTCATTTCCAGGTGACTCCTGCACACCAGCTAATGCTGGACCCAGACAGATGTGCTCAGTCATCCCTCTCCTCAGTCCAGAAAGTGTTTCAGAGGGATCACTATGGTACAGCCTTTGGGTTTGGAAGTAAATATATGCTCTCAAGAACCCCCAAGCAGGAAAATCAAAAACCAAAACTAAGAAAATTAAGGTATCAAAGTTCCCAAAGATACTTTTGGTGAATTGCCTTTAAAGTTTTACATGCCTGCTTTCTTTGTCTCCATGTCTGGTTTGGTTCTTTATTGTTGTTCTTGTTGCTTTTGTCTTTTTTTCTTTTTTGAGGGCTACACTTGCAGCACATGGAAGTGCTAGGGGTTGAGTTGGAGCTGTAGCCTCCGGCGTATGCTACAGCCATAGCAATGCCAGATCCGAGCTGCTTCTGTGACTTACACCCACAGCTCATGGCAATGCCAGATCCTTTAACCCACTGACCGGGGCCAGGGATCAAATCATCATGGATACTAGTGGGGTTCATTACCACTGAGCCACAATGGGAACTTCTGTCTGGTTTTTTTTCTCCCTGTATCTTGAAAGTTTTAAGAGAAGCCTTGACAACTCCAATTATGTGATACCAGCAATCAGAAACTTGCCCAGTCTTTGTGGCGAGAGAGGAATTTAAAGACGTATCATTTATCTCTACTTATATTTAGGTATGTAATCTATTTGTCAGAAAAAAATAAAATAGGTTAATTCCTTGAGAAAACTGTGAAACAAAAAGGGCAATCTCAGAAGTAAAGTCAAATTCCATCCAGTCAACATATTTTAGTAAATAGTGCCTTGAACTTTAAAGCTTCCAAAATGAGCAGTAGGTTCAAATAATGCAGTTTTCTCTCAAACTATGAGCATAACCTACATAGAAGCTGTGTTCATGTAGGGTCATATTCATAAATATAAATTCTAAGTTTCAGAAAACATGAAATCAAACCCCTTCCATGAAAACAAATGTCAACATACCCCTTATGCTATACAAAGATAGAGAGCACATATTTTGAGTGTGAGAGCAGAGTTGCTTTGCTTCCCAACTCACGGAACGGTTCTGTACTAAGGATTTGAGCAAAAATAACCTTGATTTTTATAGACTTGTATTTTTTTCCAAGGCCTTGGCCCATAATCTTATTAAATTTAACAGTTCAAAATAAGTTTCCCTGGGAAACTTTGAAAACTGACTCTTGGAAAACTTTGAAAATTTGACTTTTAAAAATATATTTGTTATTGATTTTTAATTACCAAAATAATTATTACAAAAAAAATCAGAAACAATGCAGAATATAATTTAAGTGAATGTCTATTCTTCCCTCCCTCTCCCAGAGATAATCACATTCAGTAGTTTTGTGCGTATACTTTCAGAGTTTTAAATACATGTATTTGTATGTACATAAATATACTCAAATATACATTTATACACACATGCACACAGATGTGCTTTTTTTCTTCAACAAAAATTGAATTGTATGCCAAAAGACTAGATCTTAATTGTTCCCACCAAAAAAAGAAACGGTAATTATGTAACATGATAGAAGTGTTAGCTAACACTACAGCGGTGATCATAGTATAATATATAAATGCAGTGAATCAACATGTTGTATACCTTAAACATACAATGTTATATGCCAATTATATTTCAAATTTTAAAAATTAAAAAAAAAATTGGACTGTAATATGCCAGGTGTTCTGCAGCTTGCTGTTGTCATTTAAGGGTCTCTAGAGGACACCTCCCCTGGGTGGTGGAGGGCAGCAGGTGGTGAGCACCCAGAGGCCCTACCCCAGAGGGGACACAAAAGTGGGGGCACCAGAGGCCTTTGCTGCAGATGCTAGCCTGAGGATGTGCTTAACAGATGCAGCTGGAAATGCTCATGCCCCAGTCCAGCCCAGACCCTGTTGTCCCCACCACCTAAGATGCAGAAGGGAAGGAGCACAGGAGGGTGGCCTGCTCCTGGAGGCCAGCAGGACCAAGCAAGCAGGGGGCACACTCTTGCCCTCAGCAAACTAGGTTGTAAATACCCCCAAATGACCCACATGACTCTACCTTTAAAGTGATGCATTGGGAGTTCCCACTGCGGTTCCCTGGTTTAAGAACCCAGCTAGTATCCCCGAAGATTCGGGTTTGATCCCTGGCCTCGCTCAGTGAGTTAAGGATCCAGCGTTGCCATGAGCTGTGGTGTAGGTCACAGACATGGGTCAGATCTGGCATTGCTGTGACTGTGGTATAGGCCGGCAGCTACAGCTCCGATTCAACCCCTAGCCTGGGAACTTTCATATGCCGTGGGTGTGACCCTAAATAAAAATAAAAAGTTATACATTGTTATGCTATTAAAGAAGAGAATTTGGAGTTCCCTGGCGATCTAGTGGTTAAGGACTCTGTAGCCTCTGCTATGGCACGGGTTTGCTCCCTGGCCCAGGAACTTTCACATGCTGTGGGTGCATCCAAAACAGAGAGAGAGAATTTGGCCATTTTCCCTCCAGGAGGCTGCATAAATTACTTTATTTTGAAAAGCGGAACTCTGAGTTGTGCTCTGGGCTACACCCTTTCTTAGTGTAGATGCTGCATGTGTTTCGCACCCCTGTCTTCTGGGGTATTCGCAGCTCTCATAACTCAGGTCAGCTACACTTCAGGTCTTTACAAATAGCTTTGCCTCTTTGCCCTTTCACCACTGTCTGTGGACGCCAAAGCCTCCTGTTCTAAATGACTCTGATGCCCTCACTAAGGAGTAGGAGGTAATCAATTTTTTTTTCATAGAAGGCATCTTCTCCAAAATTAGACAAAACTCCACCTGTGCTGGGTGTCCCCTCCCCCGGTTCTCTCAGACTCTTCCAAACAGAGCCTGGGAGTGGGGGCTCATCAGGTTGTGAGAGGGGCCTCCATTGCATCCCCGTGTTCCCCCTCCCCTCACAACACAACCACCTGGCCACACTCCTGTTCCCACTGCCCGTCTTTCCATATCTTTCAGAACCCGCTTGGAGTGCCGATGCTTCCCCACCCCAGCAGGACACACTGGTCCCCAACCCCGGTAAACCTCAGGAAGGTCCCATCTTAGCCCTGGAACCTTATGCTGCAGCTCTGGCTCTGTGCTTGTCCTACACAGAGCTCTCCTTCCCACAGCTCCCCTGCCCACAGCCCTGTCTTACCAATCTGGTACCCAGATGGCGGCACACAGTTGCATCCAGTCCTTGATGCTCACCATCCTGGCCAGAGGGGCAGGGCCGGAGGCAACTAAAGATGCACTGGTGAGAGGAGCCGTGATGGGTGGCAACAGCAGAACTTCCCAGCCTTCAAAGAGCATGAGGAGACCCCTGGGAACCCAGCTTCTGTGGAGGAGGACTCAGAACCAAAATCCCCTGGTACAGTCGCTGTGTTCTCCCCACCTTGGTTTTCCTCCTGCCAACCCAACCTGGAGAAGCAAGCCTCACACAAGGTAGCAATCTCAGCCTTTGACCATGGGCCAGTCTCACTATTATTTTGTTCCTTTCTACGGAGAATGTTGAACTCCCTTATCTCAGGAGCAGCATCTGATAATGACTGCTGCTCAGTCTGGAAGCTTTGGAGCCAGACAGCCCAGGGCCCAGGCACCAATCCTATCACTTATGAGCTGTGTGAGTCCAGGCACATAACTGGCCTTTCTATACCCTAGGCTGCAACTCTGGGTGATGTGCATGTTAGTAACCCCTCTCCGTTAGAATCTAGATGATTAAATGACTAGTATATGTGAAGTGTTTTCCCAATGCCTGACCCATAGTCAGTGCTGAAATTACATTAGGCCTTGCTCTACTATGGCCTTTTCTTCATGTCTCAGAACCTGTGGTGCTCTGACTAAGATGCTTGGTAGATGCGGATGGGATAAAGGGAGCATGATTTTGCCAGGTCCTGCATGGTCCTGTAAGCCGGCAGGTCTGTGAGGGAGCCCGCATCCTGCAGACACATACCCCGGCTGCTCCCAGTCTTCACTCTGCCAGCCCTGTCCTCCCAGCACAGCCTGGTGGTCAGGCCCGCATCCTGGACCTCCTAGGAGTCTGAGTTCATCAGCACTGCTTGGAGCACCCTGTGCACCCAAAATGCCCTAGAGCTGCAGAGTGGTTCCCCGTGAGAGAGGCCCCTGAGAGGAGCATTTGCTGGCACTTAGCTCAGAGGCCCCCGGAGCTCTCTGAAGTCCTGGAGTCCTGGCCACCATTGGCCACACACATGATGTGTAGGTGGACTTTGATGAAGCATTTTATCTCAATCCAGGGGAGGCAAAGGTCAAAAGACCAGGGTTTTTGGCCTTGGACAGAATTTGGATTTGACCTCACATGTTGTTTTCTCATCCAGCCTTACTGTTGTGATGAGAATTAAATAAGCCAGTGTTTACAGAGCACTCACACAAGGCATGACCCTGCTTCATGGTGAGTGATACAGAGGAGTGACAGGTGTTACTGCTGTGTGTGGCCCACCCACCGTGCCAGGGTGCACACTGCCTCAGCCCAGTAGACCCTGAGCAGGCACAAGTCTCAATTTGCAGAGGAGCAGACCAGGGATCCTCATCTTAATTCATGTGTGTGTCAAGGGGGGCCAGCGGGTGGCAGACCTGGACCCCTGGAGATGACCCTTCTCTTTGTCACACCTCCATGGTTCCCAGCCTTGTTCAGTGTCATCTTCATCACTGGGCTCCTAACTTGACTGCTAGAAAGATTTGAGTTATTTGTTTTTGGTTTCCTCTTTTACTATATTACTAGTTACATGTGTTTGAAAATAAAATAAATACGAAGGTGCAAATGAAGTAGTTCACTATTAGTAATTCAGCTAAGTAGGTGGTGCATGCCTGAGTTGTGAACACAGCAGAGCAGGAGGTGCAGGCCTTGATGTCCCCAGATCTTGCACCCATTCCATCTGTCACCAGCTCTGGGATTTGGACCAAGTCCCTTCACCTCAGGGACACTGAATCTTCTCACCTGTGAAATGGAGAGAATAAGAAACTTACCTCCCTGACTTCTTAATTCTTATGAAGTTGACATGACATCTAGTCCCACTCATCTAGACAGTAATGGTAAATTCCTTTGTTCCCCTTTCTCTTTCAATCCTCAGGGGAACTTCTCTCTACCGTACACGTTTGTGTGTGTGTGTGTGTGTGTGTGCGCATGCACGCGCGCATGTGTGTGTGTATGTGAGAGGCAGGTCTATGGCCTGCCCTCTGTCCACTGTTTTGACAGGCACTTGTGCACAGATGCTAGTGTCTATCTGGTATTTTCTAGCACTGACTGAGTTAACTGGTAGGTGATTCAGCTTCTCACGCTGGTGCTGAATTCTTACTCAGTAGAAGTTTCTCTCCTGAGGAAGCGCCTTCCTTACCTCAAGGAAGACCTGTTTATCCTTACTCTTCTCTTGTCTGGGTGAAGATTAGAAAGCTCATGCTGTGTTTCTCTTGCCTTCTGCACACTGTTTGCATCCACTCTCCCTGGATTTGTATGGCCCTTCGAGCTCAGGAGGCAAAATCCTGGAATCATTCCAGCCCCTCTGGCACCGGCACCAGCTTTTCCTTCTCGTTTCTGAACCCCTCACCAAATACTGCCCTCAGCCCTGAACAAATCAGCCATCGAACCCCATCTACTTCTCAATTCTGACCCAAGCATGTGCCCCTTTCTCTGGTGGCAAAGCTACCACCCAGATCAGGCCTTCAGGGGTCTCCTGTGTCCCATGTCCTCTGCGGCCCACCCTCCCATGTCAGAGGGTCTTTCTTATAGTCAGATCCAGAGATGTTCCTTGGTGGTTTCAGCCCCAGGCCCTCCAGCCATACCATTAGGGCCCAGGCCTGAGTCAGCACCTCCTCCAGGCTCCCAGCCATGCTGGATTCACCAGAGTGCTGGGAGGAGATGAGGCATCATGGAACTGCATAAAGTGGGAGTAAATCTTAAGAAGGGCTTTGCTGTATGTTGCCTTTTTTCACCACAGGCCTGAGGAAAGTGGGGAAAACTGGGACAAATATGGAGGTTTGAGGTCCTGGAAGGGGCACCAGAAAACCCTGTGTGAAGATTTATCATGGACCTCCCCTTGCTGGAAGGCCTGATGCAGACCTGGGGTTATTGCCTTTGGTTACAGGAGGTTCAAGACCTTGCCCCAGCTCATTGGAGGTCGGCTCAAGGTGGAACCAGACATCAATTCAGGCCTTTGATACCAACCTGGGGATCAACCTCGGATCTATAGGGGTGTGGGGTATCCACACACTGGAAAACTACTCTTCCATGAAAAAGAAGGAAATTCTGACACAGGTACAACATGGACGAACCTTAAGGACATTATGGTGGGTGAAGTGTGCCAGACACGAAAGACAAATACTATAGAATTCTGCTCATAGGAGGTTCCTAGAGTCCTCAGGGTCACAGAGACATGACAGGGGAGGGGAGTCTGTGCTCAGTGGGTCCAGAGTTTGAGTTTGGGATGATGAGAAAGATCTGGAAATGGATAGTGGTGATGGTGACACAACACCATCAGTGTGCCTAGTGCTGCTGAATTGTGCACCTAAAAATGGTAAATTTAATGCTGTATATATTTTACCACAAGAAAAAAAAATCCACTGAGTGCATCGCCTTTAATTCTTTTATTCTTCAAGTGTGAGCTGCAACCTTCCTGCCTGCTCTCTGCCTCTTTCTTTCTCAGGTGTTGCTGTAGAAATCAGCGCCTGTGTAGAAAACTGTGTGGGTACGAGGCATGGCCCCAGATGCACAGAACTCTGTCCAGAAATGAGTGTGAAAAAATGCAATAAATAAGAATTGCCTATAAAAGCTTTGTCATTTGCCTTCATAGAACTGAAGCCCTATGACATTACATACTCAAAACAGGACACTCTGCATTGAAGAGGGACTCGACCCCTCTACTGCCACCAGTGTTATAACTCTGTGAAAGTGCACTTGCATTCCCCATTGGGGGGAACTGGCCCCGCTGCCCACAAAGTGGCCACTTCTCCCAGAGCAGTCCCCCAGGCCCATGCTGGTCTCTGCATAACAGACCAACCACAGCACCCCACGCCTGGTGGGATCAGGGGAAGGCCTGGCAGGCAGGGGCTTGGAAATAGCAAAATTAAAGATACAGCAGAAGTTAAGCAGGAATTTTTCATAGTGAGTCTAAGCATTGATGAGAAGCACTAATTTGAAGAATTCTGTAGCTTTCTCAGAATTACAGGACTCCTTATTAGACCTCTCCAGTTTCATCCTCCTGCCTTCAAAGGCTTGTAGGGAGAATAAAAGGAAAAGCAATTAGGGAAGAGGAAAATAGTAGCAATGAAGGAAGGTTTGAAGCACTGAGAGTCTGAAGAGAGGAGGTTTGGGACAAATATGCTATCTTCCAGTGGAAGAAGCACTGTGATAAAAGCATTGCTCAGGGGGAGTTCCTGTCGTGGCACAGAGGAAACGAATCTGACTAGTAATCATGAGGTTGCAGGTTTGAACCCTGTCATCACTCAGTGGGTTAAGGATCCAGTGTTACCCTGAGCTGTGGTGCAGGTCACAGACACAGCTCAGATACTGCATTGCTGTGGCTATGGTGTAAGCCAGCAGCTGTAACTCCAATTTGACCCCTAGCCTGGGAACCTCCATACGCTGCAGGTGCAGCCCTAAAAAAGCAAAAAAAAAAAAGGACTGCTCAGGGGTAGAAACTAGACCTGTCTTTCCAGCTCTCTGAAAGAGGGTTATGCCTGGAAGACATGGTTTGAAGGAAGGTAAGGATCCGGGCCAGCCAGGTCCTCTCCAGATAGGCAGATATTTCCAGAACCTACCCCTGCTCAGAAGAGAAACGTGTGAGAAGGGACAAGTGGCCCTGAGTTTCATGTCATCTGGAAAACCAGATCAAACACCAACAGTCTTGAGGAATGTGAGGGAGGAGACTGATCCTGCTAAGAACGGGAGGAAAAGCATCCATGGGAAAAGCCCTCTACAGCCATTAAAAATGATCACACAGTTCCTTGAGACGTGTTTTTAAATGGGACAACTGGTAAGTGTCCTAGAATCAGTTTGCTGCAGACCGGAAATTTCTTTCAGGGCACATCGTGAGAGAGAGTAAATGGGTCGGAATGAGCTCAATGGAGTGGGGAAAATCTTTCTCAATTAATGATCACATGCTGAGTGGGTGACTGCATATTTTCTGTCCTTGTGCCGAGCTTAGGGCACTCTCTTTGGACTGTGAAAGAGAGGGAGCAAGGAGCTGTCTTAGGGGGTGCTTCACAATGAAATGGGGAAAAGATGGCACTTTCTCTGCTAATATCGGCAGCTGAAGGGTCAGAGCAGTGACACTCCTGGACCACCAGTCAGGAGTTTGGCAAACAGGGGCTGTGACAATTGACTTAAGTAATAGAAGAAATAGAAGTTGGAGGGACAGAAGTTGTACCTCTATGTCTATTATGCGAAAGCAGTTGGTGAGCAGGCCATTATTTTATGTAAAGATGATCCTTTCTAGAAAAGCCAACTAAAGGCCCTGCAGCTCAGAGGAGCTTGCTTGGACAAAGACCAGCTGTAAGCATCACACTCCAGCCAAGGCTCCTGGGGAGCCAGCTGGTCACAGCCTTCACAATTATACACACAGAAGCTGCTTCTGAGCTTCTGAGGTACATCAGGGAGCAGGGGGTTGGGGGCAGCCTTAGCCCCACAGACCCTGATTACAGATCCAGGCATTTGCATTTCGCAGAAGCCTCCAGATGATCCTAGGACAATTCATGGAGAAATATTACTCCTCAGTTTTGTGTCAACCAATCTTATTCAGAGGGGCTGCATGGATGACTAAGGTTCCAACGCTCTGCCAGCTCCAAGTTTGTGACCGAGACCCTGCCTTGTGCCAGATTGGGTCCAAAGTAGCATTTTTCCCTGTAGGATTGTCTGGGGCCAATTCTCAATAGTAGTTACAGTACAAGTGGCTTTTGTAGAAGTTGCAACAGTGATAGAATCGTAATTGTAACCAGCTACACTTTTCAGCATGTTTTCTATGAGCCAGGCCTTACTCTTGACACAAGAGAAGAGGTCCTTTCAGTCTCAGACTGAAAAGATGAGAGAAAACCTGACTTTGGGGAGTTAAAAAAAATAGTAGTAAGTAGAGAAACTTTCTGTGCCTATCAAGGAACGCCTTTTCCAGCTCTTCTCTAGCCAGCCCCAAAAAGGGCCGCATCCAGCAGACCCCACCAGCCCTGACCCCTTTCTGCTCTGTCCTTGATCTTTGGAAAGCCCTCTTCAGCAGCATGGGCCAAAGGGGGATTGATTTAAATGGTTAAAGTGGGTTAAAATGCATGTATTTTAGAGGGAAATATTTGCATCTGTGCATTAATCCCCAGCCAACTTCACAGGCTCTTTTCCCCTACTTTATCTCATGCAGTTCCCTGAAGAACATTTATATCACATTTTGCAGGTGAGAAAATTGAGGCAGAAGGTAATTGCCTCATCTAAAGTTACACAACTAGAGCATGAGAACCAGAACCATTAACCCCAGGCTTCTGGCACCAAGTTCAGGAGGCTTCCAATAAGCACATACTCACTTTAATTCAAACCCAAGTCAATTTGTATGTCCTGACACAGGACAATAAAATAAAGCTGGGACTAAAGAGAGAAAATAATTTAAGATGGCTAAGAGAAAATTCACTCCTCTTGTGAAAACCTATCCAGATGACAGGCTGCTTTGGAACAACATAAAAATGAAGAATGGTGTGTTTCTCACAGTGCTTTTCTCCAGAAAGTTCTCTGAATGTGCATGTTTCTTTGTTATCCGCAAATGTGCTTGACCAATCACCTCACGTTTGCCAAGGCAGTTGTAATTTCCAGTAAGTGTGTTCCTTCCCAGAAAATGACTGTGAATGCTTTAATTGTATACTTTTCATGTTAATACATTTTGAAAACCTGAACTGACTTGTCCTGACTCTTGCTTGATAACTACAATGCTTACCATCTACTCCTCTAAGGGTTCTACTAGGGGAAAATAAAGGACAAATAAATCAAGTGAGGCTGTATACCCCAGCTTCCTTCCTTAACCATAGCTAAGTGCCACGAGCGTCTCCCTGATCTCTGTACACAGCCCTGGCTTACAGGTCTTCTTGAAGCATGAGCAAGCTCAGGCCACTGAGGGCAAATAGACATGGTAGGAAAGCAGCCTTGCAAGGAGCATCAATGCAAGGAGGCTTTTGCAGGGTCTAAGCCTCCCAACACGCAAGAGGCAGCACAGACGCTAACAGGGAGTTCCATACTGTCTTCGTGGAGACACACAGGATGTGGAGCCAAGCAAATGAGGAAGAGACCCTTCCTACAGGCAACCCTCTCATTGGTTCAGACTTACTGGGAGCAGCTGGCTCCTTTCTTCACAGCCAATGACATTTCCGACAAGCAAGTTGCTGCTGGCTCTGCCCAGGAGGGACCTTGTGCGCTGAGGGGTCAGTGGCTCTGGCCACCCTGACATTGCTCTGTTGACACTCTGGCAGGCTCTCTGCTACTCACACCTGCATTGCTGAACCCACTGGTCTCAGGCTGGGTTAAGGACAAGGTCAAGGGCAGCGTTAAGGGGAGGGACACTGTCTTAGTTCAGGTTGCTATACCAAAATACCATAGACCTGTGAGAAATACAGTGGATGCTAGCAGTTTTAGAAGAGGAGATAGAAAACAGCTGAACCTGGTGCATCTGGAGGAAGAGGCAAAGAGAGGGGTGGGCATGTTTCTGAAGCCTGGAACCTTCTCTCAAAGACAGGAAGAAAAACTGGAACTCCTGATCAAGCAGTTGCCCCACCAAGAAACTCAAAGTGGGCCCAGCAAAATGCATTTGCTCTTAACATTTTCCCATAGGATTTCTCATGGAACTTCACTTCAGCAATCTGTAAGAAGAATGAAATAGCATCTGCTGGAAAAACACAAGGAGTGGGAGTAAGGCCAAAGTCAGGTAATCAGGGCCTTCAACACAGATTTCAGAACCCAAAAGGCGGGACAGATCTGTATGTTATGAGCCACAGTGGCATGTGTTCACCTAAACTGTAGGTGCCAGCACAGTAAACATTACCATTTCTCTATAAGGTCATTGGTTTCAGAAATTTCCAGCCTAACTCTCCCATCCCGGCTGCACGAAGAATAGCTTCCATATAAAGTTTTAAAAATAGCTATACCTCCAATAATTTAACATCCTGGGCATTTGTCCCTTGTGTTCCCAGATGGTTGGTGCTAAACATGGGGGGAGGACCCATGGGAGGCAAGCCTAGAGGACTTCTCAGAGGTGGCATATCTGTGATCTGCTAGCTACTCGCTTCCTGTGAGGAGATAAGAATTGAAAAGAGGGTTAAAAACATCTGTGGCCATGTGACATTGCCAAGATGTCCACCCCTTGTGGACCAGTTCCAGGTCTCATGTGGTCATAGCCCTTGGCCTGCAGTTCCTACAATTTCTGTGTAGTTAAGGTTTGTCATCTATAATCCAAGAGGGCATAAAATCTGGAGTCATTTCATCAAAATATTTTTAAACATAATTTATCAAGATAAATTATGAAAATTGACTTCTGGTGAGGGATTGGAGATGAACTAAACATTTGCTTTAATTTGGAGAAAACTTTAAAAGGAATACTCTGTACTTGCTGAGCTCACTTTATAATATCTTTTTCGAGTCCCATCAACACACTTCTGAGCATGTTCTATCTACTATGTGTGCTATTAAAACAAAACAAAAATCATTTAGGCAGACTTTTTCCCCTACAAGTTGGGTGGATGTTCAATCAGATAAGCAAAAAACAATCTCACTTATATTAAAAATATTAAATACAGATACCATGTTTGTTTATTATATAAAAGCAGTATTTTGCAAGAGTTTGAAAACTGAAAAAAACAAAAACAAGAACAGAATTTGACCGCAGTCTAAGAGACTGCCTTAGATGAATTCTCCAGGCAGGATGGGAAAGGGGCATGGGGTGTATGTGTGAGAGAGAGACAGAGATAGAGACAGATAGGGAGAAGGGTAGTCAGACACAGGGGAAGGAATAAACTGCTCTCTTCAATAAAAATGCTATTGTGTTGGGTAATTACATATTGCACAGCCTCCATAACAAGCATAAACATTTGTTTCCATTTTAGTTGAAATGAAAAGGAATCTTTTCCCTTTGCTGCCTGGAAGGTTAGCTCAGACCAAGGCCAAGGAAGGGCTGTAATCCCAGGTTAACCACAGGAGACCCATTTGCCCTCACAATGCAAAAACCAACTGTTTAAAGGCACAGACAGCAAAGCCCCTATGCCTCCTGCCCTCCCCCAGCCTCTGTTTCACACCTGCCTTAGAGGAACCTGACCAGAGGGTCTTGAGGTTCGGTAAGACCCTCACCACTACAGACACAACCTCACGTAGCACATCTTGGGAGAAACGGAGCCTCTGCCCAGCATACAGAAGCCAAGTCTCTTCTTTAAGAATCTAATCCAGGCCTCGGTGGCACATTTTAGTTTACTTTTTTTTTTTTTTTTCTTCCTTTTCAAGGCCGCACCCATGACAAATGGAAGTTCCCAGGTCAGGTGTCGAATCGGAGCTGCAGCTGCTGGCCTATACCACAGCCACAACAACTCCGGACCCAAGCCGCATCTGTGACCTATACCACAGCTCACTAGCTATGCTGGATCCTTAACTCACTGAGCAGGGCCAGGGATCAAACCCGCATCCTCATGGATACTAATTGGGTTCTTAACCTGCTGAGCCACAGCAGGAACTCCTTAATTTATTTCTGCCACAAAAGTGACTAACATGAGTTTTTTTTCCTAATATTAGGCAAAGCGAGTTATTCATATATATGTTTAGAGGGGGCCCTGGATGAAATTCATAGTCATGTGGATAATGCCAGTGGTGATGGGGGGGGAGGGGTCCTTCCCCCCCAGTGTTGAGAAGTCACTAACTTAGAAATGGGGGGCCTTAGAGGATGCTCTGCCTCAGACGTGCTTCCTGCCGGTGAGTAGAGGTGCAGACAGATGCACAGCCAGGAAATGCAGCTGAACAAGCACAAGTGGGCAGTTTCCCCTTCCCTGCATCAGAAAGGGGCTAGGCAAGGACAGAGAAATACTTAGAATTTGTCCATTTGTAATATTTTAAGACTTCAGATTAGTTTGTCTCCTATTCATAAGCCAACAGAATTCCTTATCCACTCCTTGCGCCTTTCTAGGTTTTCCTTAAGGATGGCCTGTGGTTGTTTGCTGAGCTCTCGCTGCCCCAGGATGTGGACTAGAACCGGAACCTCCATCGAAGTAGGCAGAGGTCTAGCCGGCTCCACAGGGATCTACCTGCTTGACCAGGGGAGTGACCAGCATGTGGTTTCCTCCCTTTTGGTCTCTTGCAGGAGAGGGTCTTTGGGAACCCCCTGGAAGCAAATATGCCAACCTGTGAGGAGCCACCTGTGGCCTGGTCTCCACTCAACCCACAGAGAGGGGCTGGTCATCACCCTGCCCTGAGGCCCAATCACCAGGCCCTGGCTCCACCTTGGAACTCCTAAGCCTGCCACCCCTGCTAGGAAGTAAGAGGTACTGGGATAAATACTTATTACACTTAACAGTCCTGAAAATCCATGCATTCTTCAAAAAAACAAAACAAAACTATACGTCAACACACTGGCCATTACAAATTACATGTCCCGAAGATTAGACTTGTTTCATTGTACTCAACTCCAGGAGAAAGGCGACTCTTCTTGGCAACCGAGGCCTGGTCCCAGCAGACACGCCGGAGGAAGCACCTTCCCTGCTCGGAAGCGCAGCGCCTCCCACACAGGGGCACACAGTCAGGCACACTCACACACCTGCACACCTCTCACAGGTGCACTCTCACCCTCACTCACGCGCACTCGCCCTCACATACACTCACTTGCCCTTGCGCACACACGTGCACGCACACTCTGGCACTCGGGCAGGTCCTTAGGGGCCCGGCTGCAACTCTTGCTCACACACAGCTGCTGCGCCCCACCCCCCATGTCACTTCCAAAGAGTGAGAGGTCAGAGAGCGGCGGTGGCTTCACAGCAGAGGAATCAAGCCGGGAGAGGAGGAAGGCCGCGGGGATCCGCTCCTCACACGGTGTCCGAGACGGGGGCTTCCCGAGCCTGGACTCACTCCTCTCTTGACGCGGGACCACTTTCCAGAGGAGCCTCCGAGAGGCCAGAGCGGCTATTGATCCTCCTCCTGTAGCTCCCGCAGCGCGGCCTGGAGGAGGTGCCGAAGCTTCCAGAACACGCGGGGCGCCGCCGCCTGGGTCCCGGGGGCCGCGCACTCCTGCACCGCCTCCCGCAGCTGCAGCCGAAGAGGCAGGGAGATGGCGGGGCTGCTGGGCGCGGAGGAGAACCAGTGGCGGAATATCTTGTCACAGACGACCTGGGGGCAGAGGGAACTGTTAGGCCAGGCCAGCAGGTCTCCCTGCTCCCCCTGCGCCCCGCAACCCCTACCAGGTCTCCTGGAGACCCGTGGCCTCCCGCCGGGACCCTTAGCCGCCTCCGGGGGCGGTGAAGATGCCCTTCCCAGCCTCAGGGCCCGTGGGGATGGCCTGGGCTACACTCGGAAAGGACAGGAGACCCTGCCGAGAGTAAAGAGCAGAAAGTCACAGGCGGGAACTGCTGGGTAAGGAGTGGGCCCTGGTTAGGCTTGAGACCGCCAGCCCATCGGTCACCATGCTCCTGAGCCTTATGTAGGTGGCAGTGATCATCACCTGGCCAGGCTGTGCTGAAGGTCGGAGGACGCGATGGTGAGAAGGAGCAGCAAATGTGATAGTATTTTGAGGCTCGCTGCAGAAAAGGTACATTGGAAGGAAAAGCTGCAGAGGAGCCTTTGAGATGTGCTATTTTAGGAGAAAAATCAAGCCGCTATCTCACCGCCTTTCATTCTCATTGGGTATGGAATTGACTAATGCAGAGATCTCATTACATTCTCAACTTAAATGTGCTGTTTTACAGCGTTCAGAGTTTCCTCCTTCTTGGGAGGGCTGGACTGAGAGCTGCATAGTTAATATGCTGCTCTATTTTTCTACTTCACAGTTTACATTAGACATTTAACAAATGGGTCAGTTTTATAGAGCTGCTGTTTCATAGAGATAAATAACTTGAACTTCTCTTTCCCAACTCCTGCAAGGATGAGGATTCTATTTAAAAACAAATTATCTCCTTTTTTGAGTTGATAATACATTTCTAGGTGCAAAACTTGAAAATGTCCCAAAAGGTAGACTGTAATCTTGTCTCCATCCCACTCCTGACAGCCAGACACTCAGCTCCTGGCCCTGAGAGGCAACCACTTCCTTGAAAGTCCTTAGGGAGAATTTATGCATATATATGCATTTCCTTGTTCTTTTACTTTTACACAGATGGGAGTATATTACCCACACTATTCTATAGCCTCAGTTTCCATTTAACCAGATACCAGAGAGAGCCTTCCAAATCAATTCTGATAAGGATATTCCATTTGTTTTAATAGCTGTACCTTGAACATGTAACTTTATCATAAATTATTTAGCTAGGTCCCTGTTGGTGGAAATTTAGGTTCTTCACTAACTTTTGCTATTATGAAAAATGCTGCAGTAAATATCTTGCAGATATGTCATTTTCATTTTCATGTGACTGGATTTCTAGAAATGAAACTTCTGGGCCAAGGGGTATGTGCATTTTTTTTTGTTTTAATAGATATTGCCAGACTGACCCCATGAAAGCTGTATGGAGTTACACTCTCACAGCAGTGTTTGACAAGAATGCTTCCCCCATGCCCTCAACATGTGTGTTGTCTTTCATTTTTGCCAGCTGATGGATGAAAATGGATTAATTCGTGTTGTTCTTATCAGTCAAGTTGAAAGTATTTGTGCTCTCTTTTTAGTGAAGTTTTTAGTTAAGTTGATATACTTTGCCCACATTTCTTTAGACTGCTGGCCTTTTTCATATTGATTTGTAACTGCTTTTTATATATCAAGGACATTAGCTTCTTGCTTAGGTTGGTTTCCTGGGGAGCAGACTATAAGATGGACGTTTGCATGCAAGGATTTATTGAGGGGCATTCCCAGGAACTATCTTTCCATAGAACTGAGGGGGAAGGTAACTTCTGGTGCCAGAATGGTCTACAGAGTTTTTCCTTATAGAGGCCAGGGGACTGGGCTTTGCATTTCCCCTCTCCCCGACTGACCAGTCACTAGACACTGCTTTTGGGATGTGGGGTAACCGTGGTGAAGAATCCCAGGTGGGCCAGAGACGATCCTGGGGGACTCTGAGTCTCAGCACCTGGGGAATAAGAGCCACCTCTGTCCTCTACTCTGTCTGTAAGACTAATTGCAAGTATTTTGCCAATTTTCTCACTTAATTTTTAAATTTGCTTATACCTCTTATAATTTTGTTTTGGTTTTGCCATGTGGATTTTTTTAAAGATGATTAAATTTGTCAGTTGTACTTCTTATAGCCTCTGAGCTTAGTTCTGTAATTAGAAAGGCCTTCCAAGCTCTAGGATAATATTTTTAATTCTCTCTTTTTTTTTTTCTGGAACATTTAGGATTTCATTTTTTAAAATGTAAATTTTTGTACCATCTGGAGTTTCATTTGATATAAGGGGTGAAACAGGAGTTAATTTGATTATTTGTTGTTTCCAAACACCCACTTTACCAGTACCACTCACTGTATAACCCAGCTTCCCTTCCACTTGCCTGAAAGGCTATCTTTATCACATACTAGATGCCTATATGGCATTAGGTCTATTCCTGCAACTTTAAAAAATTCTGTTCCTTTGATCTGTTAATTGATGCAGGGCAGGTTTTTTTTGGTTTTGTTTTTGAGTAAAAGTTTAAGTTATGAAAGTAATACATACAACTGTAGAAAATTTATAAAATATAGGAAAAAATGGGAGTTCCTTGTGGCACAGCAGGTTAAGGATCTGTCTCTGCAGTGGCTTGAGTTGCTGCTGTGGTATGGGTTCTATCCCTGATCTGGAAACTTCCACATACCTCAGACACAGGCAAAACAAGGCATTTTTTCACTTCCTGAATGCTTCATATTTTCTCATATCCTTAAGGAAGCATAATTTCATTTCTAGTTCTTTGCTTAAAGGCAGTAATCAGATATGTGTACAAATGAACTTGCACAGCTAAAAAGAGTGAATATTTCTAACAGTCACCTACCCTCCAGAGAGATGTAGAGTTTTAGAATCATGTTAACAATATAGACACTTATTTATTTCCCTGAAGCCTCACCTATTAATTAATAGCATTTTAACAACTATTTCCAATAGTTAAAAGTAAAAAAAAAAAAAATTATTATTGCTGGGGTTTTTTGTTTGTTTGTTTTTTGAGGTGTTTGTTGTTGTTGTTGTTGTTATTTTGGCCGTACCCATGGCATATGGAAGTTTCTGAACCAGGGATCAAACCCAAGCCTCAGCAGCAACCTGAACCACCACAGAGACAATACTGGATCCTGAAACCTGCTACACCACAGCAAGAACTCCTATTATTGCTGGGGTCTTTTCTTTTTTCTTCTTTTTTTTTTTTTCTTTTTATAGCTATACCTGTGACACATGAAAGTTCCTGGGCTAGGGGTTGGATTGGAGCTGCAGCTGCAGGCCTACGCCACAGCCACAGCAATACCAGATCCGAGCCACATTTGTGAACTATGCTGCAGGTTGTGGCAACACTGCATCCTTAACCCACTGAGTGAGGCCAGGGATTGAACCCGAATCTTCACAAAGACAATGCCAAGTCCTTAACCTGCTGAGACACAATAGGAATTTCCATTATTGCTGGTTTCGAATTCACATGTCTTTGAATAGTAAAATTAAATATTTTCCAGATTCTCTGGCCATCTGCATTTTATCTCCTGTGTATTTGTTACATGTTCTCTTGCCAGTTTTATATGTTTGTGCTTCTTGCCTCTTAACGGTTCTGTGAAAGCCCTTTATATATTAAGGATATAACTGAGTCCCCCACTGTGCTGCAGAGGGCAGGTGTTAACATTCCCACTTTGTGGAATGAGGTCCCGGGGAGGTTGACGCTCTAGCAGAAACATCTTGTTCTCATAGTTGAAGAAGAATGACTGCACTGCAGACTCTCAGAGCCTCTGGGTCCAAGTTAAGTTAAAGAAGCTGCGATGCAGGGCTGCCAAGACCACATCACCTCAGGGCTTCCGACCTGGTCCAGGACCTCCAGGTTAACCACAGCTGTCCAGGTCTCCCAGGTCAGTCCTCTGTGGTGGCATGACGTGCCTCTAGGCTCTGGCCTGCTCTAAGTCTGTATCACAGGTCTACACTGGGGATAATTGGTCTTACGGGCTGGAGGACTGTGGGGAGGAACAGACTGCACGGAGGTGAGACTGGGAGTGGACTGGATAGGAGGATAAAAAGTAGAAAAGTTGAGGCTAGAGCTTAGATCAGCAGTGGTGGAGGTGAGCCCAGCTTCCTGCCATGACCTCTTCTTGGTTGTAATCAGCCCCTGTGAGCTCGTGCTCATCCACACACACCTGAGCGTCTGGAGTGAGGCCAGGAGCAGACAGCTTCTGCCCAAAGAAGGGAGATGCCTTTCTACTGCTGGGGTCTTCAGCTCTGTACCTGGGTCTTACTAACTCCAGACTGGATCTGAGAGCTGGATCTCTGGTCTCCTGGACGTGGGATGCTCACTTTCTCCCTCTGTTAACCACCCACTAGCCCTAAGCCCTCACCTGTCAGGACTTTGATGTCTGCCCAGCATCTCTGATTTGGCCAGTTTTCAGGACTGCTTTGCCCCCTTTCCATTCTTATCCTTGGTGGATCAGCCTCTGGGTGCTCACTGTGTATGTGTGTAGATTCAGAAATTAGACCCAGAGAGAAGAGCTACCCAAGCGCCCTGTAGCTGCTGGGGAGCACAGTCACAGCTGTGCTGGGGACACCGTGCATTAGCCCATGGGGTCCCTTGACCAACAACCCTGCGGTAGACAGCAAAAAGCAAAAGACCCCCTTCTCCCACTTCCCCTGCCTACTGCACACACTGAGCCCAGGTGGCAGGGAATGGGTGCCAGCCTTCACTACATCACCGGGCAGACGGAGGTAGCCAGAGAGAACAGGGCCCCCTATACAGGACAGGGACCCCACTGGTTTGGCAGCATTGCTCACCTGCAGGTTGCTGTTGGCTCTCTGAGCTCCACACCTGTGTACTTGCAAATCACACTTTGAAAAACAGTCAAAGAAATTGCAGTCTTCATCTCTCGTACAGTTCTGCTCAAGAATTTCCCTCATTTTAGGTTCAAAAAAGGCCATGTCTACGTCAATAGCCACCACCTAAAAAAAAAAAAAGGAAAAAATAGCCACCACCTAAAATAGAAACAGCACATGGCTATCTGCAGTCAGATCCTTAACCCAGTGAGAAGCTGGCTCACTGGGTTAAGGATCTAACTGCAGCAGCTTGGGTCTCTGCAGAGATGCGGGTTTGATCCCTGGCCCAGCGCAGTGGGTTAAGGATCCAGCATTGCCTCAGCTGTGGCTCAGATTCAATCCCTAGCCTGGGAACTTACACCTTCATATGCCACAGGTGCAGCCAAAAAAAAAAGAGGACCCCTTCTTAGCTAAGCAGAGAGGGAGCCTGTGCAGCACCCCCATTTCCATTTGTGGGTGCAGGTGTCCCACAGGTGTGTGGGTGCACAAAACTCTTCCAGCGGGGAAAAGGAGCCAGGCTGTGCTGGGGACACACAGACTGGCACAGACTGTACTTAAAGACTTTAACTGCAAAAAATACCTTTGTTGTTACTAATGAAAGCCTAGAATTCGGAACTAGTATCACTCTTCCTCTTTAAAATTTTTCTCATATTTAAAAGTTGAATCTCTGAAATATCTTAAGAATGATTTTCCCTCCATTGCTTTATCACTGTGATTTCTGACATTCAAGACTCAGAAATATAAAAGCTGTTAGACACAGCTAATCTATCCCTGTGAATATAAGCAACAAAAAGAAACCTCATTCAAGGAGCATGTTGTGGGTGCGATGGATCCACCTTGTCTATTTATGGCCTGTTACCTGAGTGGACTGGTTTCCAGCTGATGGGGAAGTGGCAGAGCCAAAGTTCTCAAAGTAGAGTTGATACCTATGGACCCTGATCCAACAGCATCAAAAACTAAGTCCCACTGTCAGCATGAAAACAACCCCCTAGAACTTCAGATTTATCTTCCTGGCTTCAAAACCAGAAAAAAATAACATCTAAATTATGCAGATTTTCCTCCACCACCTGAATTAAAAAAAATAAATAAATTTTAAAAAAGAGCAGGAGTTCCCGTCGTGGCGCAGTGGTTAACGAATCCAACTAGGAACCATGAGGTTGCGGGTTCGGTCCCCGCACTTGCTCAGTGGGTTAACGATCCAGCGTTGCCGTGAGCTGTGGTGTAGGTTGCAGACGTGGCTCGGATCCAGTGTTGCTGTGGCTCTGGCGTAGGCCGGTGGCTGCAGCTCCGATTCAACCCCTAGCCTGGGAACCTCCATATGCCGCGGGAGCGGTCCAAGAAATAGCAAAAAAAGAAAAAAAAAAAAAAAAGAGCAAAAACCTGGACTCTGCCCAAATCAAGCAGTGTATAGCTTCAAGGTATTAAAGAGCTATTAGAAGACTTGATGAATTTGCTGGAGTCTGTGGCACTTCACAAGCCTTCACAGGTCAACCTCTAATTATTAGCCCCCTCCCTTTGGTAGCACCTCAAAAAAGGGTTCATTTTCTTCTCAATGTTATGAGAGTTGTGAGGCACTTCCCAGGCTGTTATCTTTGTTTTTTCTTCAGGGTTCATACAGGAAGGCAATAAAGTTTCTTGGAGATTATTCAGTAAAGCAGAGGAGAGAAAATAATTTATTTCAAAATATGTAGAGACTAATGACAATAAAGAACAGGGAACATTTTTCCTATTTAAGAGCTTTGCCAAATGACTAATTCAGGCATCACAAACAGAAATGATCATTTTAATCAATTTCTTCCTATCTCATTACTTAGCCAAAAAAAAAAAGCTCATTTCATTATTTATACTGGTTAATACACCAAAAATGTATTAGGCTATGCTAATAAGTCTCTTGTCTTGCATAATTTATTTTTGGGGCTGCAAGATCCTTCTCTTCTTTCAATAGTTCCTTGCT
This sequence comes from Sus scrofa, assembly GCF_054392235.1. Classification (NCBI taxonomy): domain Eukaryota; kingdom Metazoa; phylum Chordata; class Mammalia; order Artiodactyla; family Suidae; genus Sus; species Sus scrofa. The sequence goes on along the minus strand of NC_139383.1, from coordinate 160,435,582 downwards.
GTCTCCCCAGCTTCCCTAGGACCCCTGGTGGAATTTCAGCTCCCTGATACATCTCTCTTCCATCTCCCAGGAAGAGCCAAATTTATTTTTTAATTTTTGGTGATGATGTAGAATGGATTGCAGCTACTGTAAGCATAACTCTATGAACCTAAAATAAGAACAGTAACAAAATGAACAGAAAAACCTGTGTGGGGTTTCTTAGATAACATCAGGAGAATCATAAAATTCTTCCTGCACAAAATTACCTAACTTGCATCATCTTTAGACTTGGCATCAGATTAAAAAGGATTAGTAAGGATTATTTCATTCTCCACTAAAAATTGTGCCTCCTGAATAGGAAACATTATCTGTTTGAAAAGAGCACTTGCTGGCAATAGTTTGGGAGCATGAAGTAAGGATGTTTTCCTGGTTCGTTTGCAGCCACTGGACAAATTCTCAAGACCTGCGAAGGGGACCTGGAGAAAGTGAGTGACTGTGAGTCATGAATTCTTAGCTGTCTGTCACCTGAAGGACACAACCTCCTTCCACCTGGGCAACACCACAGCCTGGGCCAAAGGGGGGCCTACTTGCTGGTCCCTTAGCTTGCAAGTTCTCACAGTAAGCACGCATCAGCATCACCTGGAGGGCTTGCTTTTAAAACACAGACAGCTACATCCCACTCCCTGTTGCAGACTTGGTGTGGGAGGCTGGGTGGAGTCAAAGAATTTGCATTTCTAACAGCTTCTCCGGTGATGCTGATGCTGGTTTTCACTTAAAAGTTGTGAAATCATAGGTAAAACTCACTTTGTGAACCTCAATGTCTGTAAGAAAGGTCAGTAATGCTGGGGTGGCACAGGGGAATCCTTTGTCCTTCCCTCCCAGTCTCACAAGCAAGTGCTTGGGCAGAGGGAAGGGCCCAAGGGCTCCAGCACCAGGGCCCACAGCGTTCAGGGCTGTCAGAGTTTCATGGAACAAATATTTCATGCCTGTTGTGTTCAGGATCCCGGAAGGCACAATTCCAGTGGACATAAGGCAGGGAGGTCCCATGTTGCCCCCTCCTGGGGAAGACGTGTCAGCCCCACTGGCTTCCTCAAGCCTTTCCTGGGAATCCAGCCCAGTTAGCCTCTCAGTGCCCTCAGCTTCGTCGCACCTGTTGAGTTCCTCACACACACTCCATGACCTTTCTGGATGAGCAGACACGATCAAATGATGAAAGGAACTGGCCACAGCCTTGGCTCTTTGGACAGCACACCTCCTCTCCCAGGGCCTAAGGTGGCCATGTCCCCCAGATGGCCTTCATGTTCAATATCTAATCCCCCTGCTCACCATGGAGGGAAGCCTTCGACAGGATCTCAGCTCTAAGCAATAAGCTAAGTGAGTCTGGGATCCCTCCCACTCATAGCTCCTCTGGAGGGGTTGAGCGGAGTCCAGGGTACTGCAGGCAAGGTTGAGTGCCTTCAAAACTCATGCCAGCACATGGACCCTCCTGGAACTGCCCAGAACCTCTCCACTATTTCCCTTCCGCACTTGGAGCCTCTCAGCCTCTCTGGGCAAGCTGGAACAGTGCGTAAGGACAAAGCAGTTCTGGGAGGATGCTGTATTGCCTTTCACAGTGACAGAGACTTGATTGTGGAGAAGTGGTGGCAAGTGTCACTTTCTAGATTTCAGGCTCTTTTAAGAAGGCATTCCTGTGCAATCTGCCATGGAAGCCCATGGCTGGCAGTATTAGTATCTTCCTTTTTTCCCTTAATGTTTTTAACTATGATGAAGAGCGTAAAGAGCCACAATGACCAGCCTACTGAGGTGGCGGGAGGAAAGCTAGCCCTTTTATGTGAGAGTAAGGAGTAACTCACTGCAGCAGAGGAGTGACCCCATGCAATGACCGGTGATGCCTGTAGTGTTCATCTGAGATGCCAGCTTCCCTTAGCTGCAGGAACCTGGGCGGGGATCGTATAGTGAAACACTGAAGTCCTCCTGCTGCTGTTCTCCACCTCAGGTAATTCTTTGTACACCTGTACTGCCTGGAGTGGGACATAAAACTCATATGCCTTCTGCAGAGCAGTGCAGAGGCTGACATGTCCCCTGGGCAGTTTTCCCATGGGGGAGGCACCAGGCCTCCACGTGTCCCTGTCGAAATTTTACTCACGGAAGCGAAGCTAACTGCAGCCTCTTTCTTCTCTCAGGGAAGAACGTATTAGAAAAAGTTGCCCATCATCACTGAAAACAGTGTCCCCACTGGGTGTTTGTACAAGAGCCCCTAAAGGCCATCCTTCCTGAGGCTCCTCAACTCCTGAAGTTTGTTTTCTACACAAAGAAAGAGGTTGCTTTCAAATTAGCTCTACGAAGGTGCTAAGAAGAGTGCTTTGGAGAAACCTGAACAACCTCAAGGAAGACAAAATGCCTCATGCTCCTGTTCCTGGGGTGGCAGGTACCTGTGTCCTTTGCATTCTCTCAGGCACCCTCACAGGCTTGACAGGTTGGAGTTGTCCTAGGCTAGAAGGTTCATAAACCCTCTTGTTTATGAACACTCAGACCTGGAGTTCCCGTCATGGCTCAGCGGAAACGAATCCGACTAGGAACCATGAGGTTGCAAGTTTGATCCCTGACCTCGCTTAGTGGGTTAAGGATCAGGCTGTGAGCTGTGGTATAGGTCGCAGACGTGGCTCGGATCTGGCATGGCTGTGGTGTAGACCAGCAGCTACAGCTCTGATTGGACCCTTAGCCTGGGAACCTCCATATGCCGCTGATGCAGCGCTAAAAAGAAAGGAAAAAAAAAAATGAACACTCAGACTTGACATCCATCCTACACATGATAAACATGTGTCCCCAGTGTCACTCACCGTGAAGTCATTCCTGATGGCAAAGTTTTCGGGTTTGATGTCACAGAGGTGCAGGCGGTGGGAAAAGTCGTGGTCGAAATGGCTGACCATGTCCAAGAAGCTGAGTGCCACGCCGCTGACTGCCCGGGCCTGGCCCCGGCCTCCCTGGGACACACCGTCCAGGGGGAAGAGGGCCCGGTGGCGGGGGCTGCCTGCAGCCAGATGCTCCACAGCATAGAAATGGCCGCAGGAACCTAGCACAGGCGGGGCGTGCGGGCTGAGGCCGCGCAGCAGGCTGAGCAGGACAAACTCCTCCTGCTGCAGCAGCGCCCACAGGCTGGCCAGCTGGCCCCGCAGCCGGGGGCCCGGCCACCCCAGCCCCAGGTGCCCCAGACTGCCGTTGGCCAGCTCCAGGCCCAGCGCGCTCTTGACCTCCCCCACCACCAGTGGGAGGAGCTCTGCCTCTGAGAACCCCCGGCTGCTGTCCTCATCTTCAGGCTGGTCATCCAGGAGGCCAAGTGGTGGGAAGCTGGAGAAGGCCTCCTCCTTGGACTTGAGGACCACAGGCCGGCCGCGCCAGTCAGCCTGCAGCACCTTCTTGCCCCGCTCATAGTAAAGGCAGCGCTGGTACCTCAGCCGGCCCGCCACACACAGGTCCTCGCAGAGGTCGCCCCCAAGTGCACCGCCCAGGTAGTCGCGGCACTGGAAGGAAGGGGAAAGTCAGTCACACTGGGCCAGGGAGGGGTTGGCCTGAAAGGGCATGGGACTGGTCCCTGTACCCAGGTGCTCCTGGCAGCTGTGGAGAGAACCCTAAGGATGATGAACCACAGGGCTGCTTGGGTCGGAGAGGAACATTGAAGTGAGGGACTTGAAAGAGTCTCACGGTTGTTTCCCCATCAGGCCTGGGACCAGGCCTTAGGAAGCAGGCCTCCCATCCAGCTGGGTGATGCGGGCAAAGGCCTTTGCATGGGATTCAGTTTCCACCACTGTCAGTGAAGGACTTGGCAAGGCCAGTGGTTCTCAACTCTTGGCCTCATCTCAGGGTCACCTGGAAAGCCTTTAACCTCCAGCCAAGTGCAGCTCGGCCTGACTTCAGGAGGTGCAGTCCCAGTGACCAAAGGAATGACCCTCCCTTCAGGCCTGTTCTCCAAGCCCATGGTTTTTGACGGGAAGTGGTGTGGCTGTAAGGCCCGCAGGCTCTGGGAGGATGGTAGGGTTGGAGAGCCCCCCACAGGAAACAGGAGCTAGAATAGGCCTTGTGGCTGGTGGTGGGGAGGCACCAGGGTCACCCTTCAGAAGAGGCCCCGTAGGGTAAGTTCTGGAAGTGAAGGGAGTGTTTGGTTGCTGGCAGTGGGGAAGAAGGAAGGCACCCAGGGACCCTCGGATGGGAACTTCTCCTAAACTTCAGGCCCTCAGGCCCTCATGCTACATGGGGAATGGGGTGACCCCACCACCACCACCACACTACAAACATGCCTCCTGAGAGGATAGTGCAGCTAGGCTCTGCCCTTTGGATGCTAGTGTGGGAGCCGGAGACACTGGCGTGAAACCCATTGAAGAGGAGAAATATTATTCTCTTCTCTTTTAGGAAACCTAAACCTCTAGACCCATTTTTATTAGGGGTTGAGCATATTTTCTAACTCCATCTGTTTCCCCAACCAAAGCATCTTTCTTCCATACAGGCAGCTACCATAGGTGATGCCCCAGGTTTCTGACATAACTTTCCGTGGTCCAGGTATGTCATTTGTCATAGGAGATAGTTTATACTAAAGCAAACTATGCACAGAGCTGTTCTTTGTCATCACCCTTTATGATGAAGTGTTTCTGACCTATCAGTTCCTACTCTTCTGATATGGAATGTAAAATCTGTCCACTGTAGCTCTTTGGGTTACCAGTGTTGGAGCGAGTCTGCAGGATCTTTTTGCATGCCTGTGCCTGCTACACTCAGAGAAAGACTTAGCTCAGCATTTAAATGACAGTAAGTTTAAAGTACAAATTACAAGTTTACAAGCCAATTAAAAATTGTCACATTGGAAACAATAGTGAAGTTGTTTTATTAGCAGCATGTCCTATTGAGGTAGCTAATTTTTTTTAACTCAATAGAAGTGGTTTATATACTTTAACTCCATTAAAAAAAAAATCACTTTTCAAGAGTTCTTGTCATGGCTCAGTGGTTAATGAACCCAACTAGTATCCATGAAGACTTAGGGTTTGATCCCTGGCCTTGCTCAGTGGGTTAAGGATCCAGAGCTGCCGTGAGCTGTGGTGTAGATTGCAGATGCGGCTGGGATCCCACATTGCTGTGGCTGTGGTGTAGACCGGCAGCTACAGCTCTGACCCAACCCCTACCCTGGGAATCTCCATATGCCGAGGGTGCGGCCCTAAAAAGACAGAAAAAAAAAAATCACTTTTCTCTGAATATGAGGAGGGCTCAGCTGCCAGTATGAGGCACATTTCTGTACCCAAATTGGTGTGCATACAAAATCTACAGGTATCAGATTTTAAAATACAGTGGAGGAAAAAAAAGTTAAAGTCTCATTAACTGGTATTTTTTCATTAATGAAACTCACAGTGGATTCATATTTCTTGTAGATTACTAACACACACTCCCAGCGATTCCTATAGGACGTGTTCTTAGCGGTGGTTACTTAGAACCTCTCTGGCTTGTATCACGGTTCTTAGGCAAAAACAAAACCTGTCCCCTCTAGTCTGGGAAACCGGTGACAGGGTCTCAGAGGTCATGTCTTAGGGCTGGGTTTTCTTTTGTGTGTTTGTTTTTGTCTTTAAAGAGCATTAAGTTCCCGTGTGGTTAGCAACGTTCACATCTCACAATGGAGTTCCTCCAGGGCAGTCCTTCTGCAGGCATTGCAGAGTCTCAGAGCGGTTGGCCAGGCCACTATGCAACCCTTAGTGTATGGATGTTACAGTCACAGCCAAAGCACTCAGGAAAATAGCAGCAGCATCGTTACCTGCTGTAAACTCATTCTGGGTATGTGCCCTGTTTGCTGTAGTCCCTCTGCGGCCTTAGGTTTCTATCAGAACAAAGAAAGATCATGCTGCTCTATTAAAAAGAAATCACTGATGTAGGCAACTACATTAAGTCACTTTGAGACCTCACTAGCCAAAAGGGAGTTAAACCTTTTGAATAACAGAGTCTGTGGGAATCTTTTTGAGATGCTTTGACAGTGATGTGCTATGGAAGGGTTAAGAATGCCCACTTGTTACTTAGGGTTTTTCAGTCATGGAAAAGCCAATTACTGACATGGGGTCTCTACTTGCAGAGTCACATCCTGGCCCCATGACACAGTAACTGTGAATCCCAACAAATTACTTCACCTCTCTTGGTTTCACCATCTGTGAAATGGGGAGAGCAGAAGCACTGCCTCAGAGGTTCTCTGGGATTAAAGGAAATGACACATGTGAAACTACTCAGCACAGAGCTTGCCCAGAGCTAGTGTCCCCCCTACTGCTGTGGGAAGTGCTCGGCCTGCAGAACCGGAAGTCGGGCTTGTAGATGGGATCAGGCCCAACGGTCCTCGGCCTGGCACAGCCTCCTGACACAGTTCCCTGGAAATGGGGCTCTAGACACCTCTCAGGATGTCTTGATTATGCAGTGTACTAAAAAGCCACAGTAAAGAGGAGGGCTGCTGTCTGCCTAGAAAATTCCAAAGCTGGAAGACCCTGGGCTTGACCCTGGAACCATTCCAGTTGGCTCTTCCAACTCCCCATCTTGAGTGTGGAGTGTGGTGGGCCCCTCTGGAAGTGGGGTGAGGCTGAGGGCCACCAGGTGCGACTGACTCCCAGCTCCTAACCAGCCCCTCAACTTTATTACAAATTCCCCCGCAGGCCAGCAGTGCCACCTACCTGGTGGGAGGGCCCAGCCACACTCAAGAGGTTTACCACCATTCTCTTGGCTCTGCCGCCGGAGAGAAGGGCTCCCTCGGGCTCAGCTGCACTCCTTCGGTGCCCTGCTATTCAGAGTGAAAGCTAATGAGAGTCTGGAGGCCAGTCAGAAAAATAACAGCCAGTTTTATTATTAAGGATAAAAGCCAGGCAGAATGAATTCAGAGTGCTCGGGAGCTGAGAGACAGAGGCTTGATTCAGTCCTGGGAGGCCACAATGCCACAATACCAGCCTCTGCGTGGCAGCCAGGGCCCAGCAGAGTCTGGGATGTGGAGACTGGGGTCCTATTCATACCTCAGTCTAGTTCACAGTGTCCTGGGTAAAAGGGAGCCACGGGACTGTAGGGGGCTCCCATCGGCAAATGCAGAATGGAGAGGGTAGAGAGGGAAGTCAGATCTGAACATGGCAAGAGAAACAGCTGCTTCAGACGGAGCCTCCAAATGATGCTCCCCAAAGTCAGTCACTGAGGCCATGTCACATGGACCTCAGGCAGACAGACATGGCACTTCAAATCATTTGTTCTTTTGGCAGCAGGAGAGATTGAGAGCCTTCAGAGGCAGAACCTATCTCTTCAGCTTTATGTCAGACTAAAAAAGGCCCAGATGGCTGGCATGGGAGATATACTGGTAAAGCCTCCAAACAGAATTGGTTTTAATTTATGAGCTGGAATGCTGGAAAAGTTATGATTAGCAATTACTTAAGTTACATTAGGCTATTTCATTTCCATTAGGCCTCCTCTCACTGAACCAAAGGTAAAAAACAGGGTTTGTTTTTCTATTTTTCTATTTTTCTATTTTAATCTAAAAGACTATTATTTTTGTAAATGGGTAGTCCATCCTTAACAAACTATTAATTCTTACTATAATTAGTCAGTCTCCCTAAAATAGAGGGAAATAAACTTTATCAGTGAAAGGAATTTTTAGATGAGTTACTGAGAAATACAATGAGCTCCTTCAACTTAAAGAAAACTTGGCAGAACTTCAGTGTAACAGTGAATAGATAGATTGATAGACGGATGATAGATGATTGATAGACAGGATGGAGGGAATGGATGAATGAATGTCTCACCAACATTATCAATTCATCAGGCCATGTCAGACTCAGGGAAAATGATTTGGTTTAGCTTGTCCATTTCATCTCATTTCTTTAATTTTTTCAATGTCACTTAAAAAAATAATCATTTACTTGAAAGCCTTTATGTTACCACGTTTTGAAAAACTTACAATTTCAAAAAGCTCACCCATATGTAAGCAATTGGACTGAAAACTTCCCATGCATTTCTTGAAGATTTCTCAGAAAAGAGATCACCCTTCACACCAAGTGCTCAGATGGTCACTATTTTAGGAAGTGAATAATCACTTAATGTAACTGCAATGGCTGGTACCTTAACTTTTCTCAGCCTTCCTTTTAGGAATTCCTACTTCTATCAAAGTCTCTTAATGCATCTAATCTCTAGAACCTAACAGAGCAACTAAGGAGCAGCCAAGGTTCGAATCAACTAGTGCGCATCTGGGGCCCAGTATTTCTTTCTCTCCCCTAATTACCAGGCTCAGGTAAGCAGCGCTCAGGCCTCCCCTGTTAGGAAGCCGTTAGGGCCCCAGGGCCTCGCGCTCCGCTCGCCTGAATGCATTCTGTCTTGGGTCCCACACACCGCTCCGGGAAAAGGGGTGGGGGGGGCGAGGCTTTGGGGTGCAGGGAGGCTCCACTAGCCGTCTGCATGGGCTTAGCAAGGTGTAGCCGAGGTTAGAATGACCGATCAGAGGCTGAGCAAGAGAACGGGACCCCAGAGGCAGAGGCGTGGTCCCCATCCTGCCCAAGGCTTCACTGGGCCGGACCCGGAGCCCGCAGTCCGAGTCGGGGGACTCTGACCAGACCGGCAAAACTTCTTTAGGAGCGAGGGCTCGGGGACGGCGGGAGAACAGTCTGGCAAGAAAACTCTTGGGACAAAGGACCAACTTGGGCGAAATGGGGAAAGGCATCCCCCCGCGCACAGAGTACTCCTGGACAGAGTACCGTACTGAAGACCGGGTGGTGCGCGTCGGGCATTCCACGCACGGTGTTGGACCGCCCTCTCCCCGTGGATCCATGGCCGCGCCCGAGTCCCCGGCTCCCGGGGCCCGCGGAGGAGCCCACTTCTGCCTCAAGGGTGCGCGGCGCGAGGCAGAGCGGCGGCAGGACCTACCAGCGCGGCCAGGATGCGCCGGCTCTTCTCGTCTGTGCAGCGCTCGGAGAGGACGCCCGGGTGCATGCGGAGCAGCAGCGCGGCCGCCAGCACCCAGCCCGCGGTCCACGCGGCGCAAGCCAGCAGCGCGCCCAGCCTACACCGCCCACGCAGCCCGCACCTCCCGGGCCGGCCCCGCGCGTTCAACCCCCGGGCCATGATCAGACCACCTCGCCCGCCCGCGACCCGCGCCCAGCGCTCGCGTCTGAGCTTGGCGTCTCTGCGGCCCGGTGGCTGGGCGGGGGAGGGGACGCAAAGGAGAGTCAGCGCGAGGGGATGGGAGGAGAGGCCTCCGGGTCTCAGACGCCTGTCCTGTCCTGCGGGTGGGGTGGGGTGTCCCACAACCCGCACCCGCCCAAGCACCTAGGAGCCAGGGGGGTGCCCGGGCTTGGGACGCCCTGCCGCATCCACTGCACCCCGTCGCCATTTCCACTTTTTCTTTTATTGCACCTTTCCCCTAAGAAAACCACCTCCCCTCTTGAACAGAATCAGAGTAGATTCAGTCGCGTCCTCTCCCCCCCCCCCCCCCCCCGGTTTTAAACTCCTGGCTTCTCCGTCGCGCTCTTCTTTAATTCAGACAAGCTCTCGCCCCTTCTCCGGGCGGCTGCTCAGGGCCCCGGCACTCTGTCCCTTTACACCTTAGACCCCTGGATGCTCTGGGCTGCGGTTCTGTCCCCCAACTCATATTTACCTCTCTTCTAGGGCCCTCCCTCCTCTTTGTCGGCCCCTACTCGGGTCTCCTCCGAGCATTCCCCAGGGTGAGATCTGAATCCGCGGTCCAGGACAGTCTGAGAATGTCGTGACGACCCCCGCTTTCCCTTCCCAGGCAGCTCCGGAATCCAACCGCCGTCGCCTGGGCCGCCAAAAAGTCCAGGGCATCTTTTCCAGGGGGAAAAAAAGCACCGCACTTTTTAAAAGTTTTCCTTACCCCTGCCGAGGAGAAGTTGTTCACTGAATGTATCTAAATTTGTGTTATGTGTATTTGTAACCCATCCTTTGATAATCAGTCGCAGTCGACATATAAAATAGGCAGGCGCCCTGGCCAAGAGAGCAGTCCCTGGTTCTTGCCAGCCCTCCCCACCCCACCCCAGCTCTTCTCCGATCCCTAAAAGCATTGCTCCCCTAAAGAGAGAGCCCTGGGCGGGTGAACTGTCACAGCTGAAGGCCTCTGAAAGCTGCCTCGCCCCAGAGGCTCCTGCATTCACTCAACAAAAGCTTATTCAAAGCCTATTATACAGCCTGCCCATCCCAGACGCCCTACCTGACTGCCCTCTGCCAAAATTTCACATATTCCCCACCCCTTACAGGGGAGTGCAGTGCGAGGAGGGGGGAAGGGGGGATAACAGGAATTACTCTCGCCCTGATTAAGCATCCTGTAATTATCCCTTAAGAACTGGCGTCTTAGCCTTGTCTGTTCTGCAGCTCACTGGTTTAACTTTGTTTCATGGCTCAGCGGTGGAAGTCTCCAGGAATTAAGAAACATCAAATTAAACGCTCAGCTCTAAGGAACACTTGGTGCTCTACTACCTCATGCAACAGACACTTGGGATTTGAGGATAGCTCTGTTGGTAACAATAGTGCCTGTTGGAGTTCATTCTGTGAGACCAGCTCTCCCACCTCCACCCCGCCCCTAGGGCACACCCAACCGGAAACACTACAGGGCAGTATTTCCCTAATCTGGCTGTATTAAATCAAGGTCATCACCTTTCAAAATAGTTGTGAAGCAAACAAGGCATCCTAGGACATTGCTCTAAAATCTTGACTTATTGGTGTAAAGCTGATTCCCTTTCAAAGAAGGTGGGGGTGGGGGGGCAGGGAGAGGACAAGGAAGGAGATAAAGAATTGTTACCACTTAGCTTTTAAAACCTAGGAACAAAAGACATGGCAGAAAAGCAGTACATGAAATCAAAATCAACATTAGGATTTGCAAAGTTTTACTTTTGTAAGTTTCAAAAAAAAAATACATTATTAATCACACTTCTTTTGGCATTTTATAAAGACAAGTATACTAAAGAAAAGAAAATGATAATCCTACAATAAAGAGATCCTTTAGAACATTTAGCATTTTTTAATTGAAATGCAGTTGACATACATCAGCATTGTTTTATTTGTTTGTTTGTTTGTTTGTTTGTCTTTTTACCTTCTCCAGGGCTGCTCCTGAAGCATATGGAGGTTCCCAGGCTAGGGGTTCTAATCAGAGCTGTAGCTGCCGGCCTACACCAGAAGCACAGCAACTCGGGATCCGAGCCTCGTCTGCAACGTACACCACAGCTCAGGGCAACTCTGGATCCTTAACCCACTGAGCAAGGCCAGGGATCGAACATTCAACCTCATGGTTTCTAGTCAGATTCATTAACCACTGAGCCACAACGGGAACTCCAGCATTGTTTTTTTTTTTTTTTTTTTTTTTTGTCTTTTGTCTTTTTTGTTGTTGTTGTTGCTATTTCTTGGGCTGCTCCCCCGGCATATGGAGGTTCCCAGGCTAGAGGTTGAATCGGAGCTGTAGCCACCGGCCTACGCCAGAGCCACAGCAACGCGGGATCCGAGCCGCATCTGCAACCTACACCACAGCTCACGGCAACGCCAGATTCGTTAACCCACTGAGCAAGGGCAGGGACCGAACCCGCAACCTCATGGTTCCTAGTCGGATTCGTTAACCGCTGCGCCACCACGGGAACTCCCAGCATTGTTTTAAAACAGAAGTTATAGTCCTCTCTAGAGCCAAAACAAAACGCTTAGAATATAGAATCAGCTGCCACCCCATTGTGCAGTTTGCACAGTGCACAGAGCTGTAGAGGGGTGGATGGGGCTGAAGTCCACCAGAGCTCAGGCCACCAGGCCCTTTCCTTGGGGCTCCATCTGAGCATAGGGGGCACCTTTTAAAATAACCAGTCCAAAGGGTGGGGTTGGGGATCCACATGAAGGTCCCTTACAGGCCAGCTGTATCCTCTGTACTAGGTATTCCTCTGGAGCTGAAAACAACTAAACAAATAATTACATTAACAATAAAAGGTGAAGCTTTGTCTTAACAAACAAACAAAAATGAGTTTGGTCTCACCTCCCAGGAGTCCTGCCTCCTGGTATCACCAGCAGGTAATTCCCAATGACTGGCAGGCTCCTCTGGCCTAGCAGAGGGCCTACAGGTCTGGATTAGGGTCTGGGCAGAGCTGGGGAAGTGGCATGGCCCAGTGCAGGCTTTCACACCGTGTTGATCTGAATAGTCTTTGACTCCTTAAAAAAATTATATGAAATCCAAGAACCACTTTTCTCTACTCCATTACCCAAACTGAAAACTGAAGTTGTAACATTATAACTGGCAGAGTACAATGATCCTGCCAATCATACTCTATTCACACAGAAATTCACAAGGTAATTTTCCTGTGTCTTGAAGGAGATGGAAATGTGCATCTTTATAACCACAAGAGGCAAAAAGTCCTGTGAGCCAGATAAATGGGACCTGGGGCTCCAGGGCCCTGTGCCCACACTCGGGCACCACCACAGCCAAGTGTGTCTGTCTTAGCTAAGCACTTAGCCTAACTGTATTTATTCACTCATTCCTTCCATTAGACTAGAGGCTACTTGAGGTTAAGGACTCTGTCTTATTTCCTTTGTAATTCCAGCACCTCATCTGGTGCCTGAATCAAAGGAGGTTCTTCAAGATCTGCTGAAGAATGAGTGTCTTATCTTTTCCTCTGAAATATCAGAAAACCTTGAGCACCCTGTGGAATTTTTCTTGAGAAAGTGCTTTTAATACATAAATTTAAAAACCGCATAAATATTTTTCTGATTTCCTGAGGCTGAATGGAGCAATCCAGACATATCACTGGGTTAGGAATATGTTTGAACATATCCTTTGGTTTCGGAATTCATCTATTGACAGTTGAACTTGTTACTGAGAACAGAATAGGAATCTTTTGCTTGTTGACCTTTCTTGGAAAAAAAAAAAAGTAATATTCTATAGTTTTGACTCTGATTATACCAGACAAATAGGTTTATTAATGCTCAATTCTACTACATTTCTATGAGCTTATAAAAGTACTTTTCTTCCGAAATTCCTGTCGTGGTGCACTGGGAACATATCTGACTAGGAACCATGAGGTGGCGGGTTCGATCCCTGGCCTCGCTCAGTGGGTTCAGGATCTGGTGTTGCTATGGCTGTGATCTAGGTTGGCAGGTGCAGCTCTGATTGGACCCCTAGCCTGGGAACCTCCATATGCTTCGGGTGCAGCCCTAAAAAGCAAAAAACAAAAACAAAAACAAAAAAAAAAAAAACTTTTCTTCCAAAAGGACTTTGACAACAACAGATATACCTGTATTTGTATATAACTCGATATATTCCCAGACATTAGCTCATACAATTTTCCCGGCCTTTTTTAGTATGCTCTGTTCATGGGAGTGACAGTGTTGGAGACTGACTCATCCGCTTCAAGGTGTGCTAGTCTAATTCCTGTTTCGATGTTGAAATTGCCCACTTTAGAAGTGAGCAGATGGGCTATCTGTACTTCTCACAATCATTTATTGAAGTGTCCTGCCTCAAGCAAAGAAAGTCTCAAACATCTATCAACATTTCCAGCCATTTGCAAAATTATAGTCAGAACAAGAGTTTAGCTCATGCCTAGCTTTGCCACAGTCTCCTTTGCCCCATCCCATCAGCAGCCACCACACTGGCACAACAGTAGAAGTGCACAAAAGAGGCCACCTTGCCAAAGTGGGCATATTTCTGATCACCTGGGTTTATGGGGTGGGAGATGGGAGGCGAGCCCAAAGAAAATGAGAGCCAACCAACCGTCCTCCCCACTCAGAAATGTCTCCCTCAAACTCACCTCACACTCGAGGAAGCTCAGCTGCTTGGGGTTTTACTTTATCCAGATACTTACCTTGCTTTCTTCCAGAGAGAAATCAGCCCCATTTGAAAGTGAGGGTTGTGGGGACTTCCCATTGTGGCTCAGTGGTTAATGAATCTGACTAGGAACCATGGGGTTGTGGGTTCAATCCCTGGCCTCGCTCAGTGGGTTAAGGATCCGGCGTTACCATAAGCTGTGGTGTAGGTTGCAGATGAGGCTCGGATCCTGCGTTGCTGTGGCTCTGGCTAGGCTGGTGGCTACAGCTCCAATTGGACCCCTAGCCTGGGAACTTCCATATGCTATGGGTGCGGCCCTAGAAAAGGCAAAAAAAAAAGAAGAAAGAAAGTGAGAGTTGTGTTTGGAAGGACCAGCCTGGGGTGGGGGTGGGGATCTGGGTCTCCCTGGGGTCCTTTACAGCTAGAGGCCTGGGGTCCAAGAGGTGAGGAGACAGGAGCTTAGAGTGTTTAGGGAGAAAGTGGGGCTTCTCTCACAGTTTTGCCTTGAGTCACAGAATCATCTTGTTCATAAAGTTCAATAGCTGTTTTACCCAGATTTAGGAGAATTAAGAGTTGTCGAAGGATATGGTTGGGATTTTCTTTCTTTCTTTTTTTTTTTTTTATTTTGTTTTTGTTTTTGTCTTTTTGCCTTTTCTAGGGCCGCTTCTGCGGCAAAAAGAGGTTCCCAGGCTAGGGGTCTAATCGGAGATGTAGCCACTGGCCTACCCCAGAGCCACAGCAACGTGGGATCCTCTCCGACCTACACCACAGCTCACGGCAACGCTGGATCCTTAACCCACTGAGCAAGGCCAGGGATTGAACCTGAAACCTCACGGTTCTTAGTCGGATTCGTTAACCACTGAGCCACGACAGGAACCCCGGGATTTTCTTTACGCACAGTTTATAATAGCAACAAGCTACAAGTTTCCTAAATGTGTGTCATAGGGTTTGGTTTTCTAAACTGTGAAGTCTGTGTTGATAGGAAAGAAGTCATAGGAGAAGCCATCCTTTCCCTTGCCCTGTACCCTTCACTTTGCAGCACATACCCCAGATTTTCCTAGGAAACCAAACCCTCTCACACTCAGTCCCTGTGGTTTTTTCCTCATATGCAGGGGGAGAGGCTCATCAGAAAACCCAATGGGGAAAGCAACAGTCTCCCCGTGGCAAGGTTGGGCTGAGCCCCCAGCCAGCCAGAGGAGAGGGACGAGGTGCTCAGGCTCTGTCAGAGCAGCTGGGGAAAAGGAGGTTCTCCCCCCTGAGGATGCTGGGCTCTGAGGATAGGGGCTCTGAGGATGGTGTTCTGAGGATGGGGGCTGGGGAGGCTCTGAGGATGCCAGGTTCTGAGGAATGAAGGGGGCTCTGAGGATGGGGGGGCTCTGAGGATGGGGGCCTGTTCTGTTCATGTGAAAACTCCTCACAAGGAAAAAAATGTGTCATGTGATTTGGTCTTGGGAGTCCTCACAAGGGTTCTAAGGACATTCCAGAATTTATTTCCCTTTTGGCAAATGGCATGCACTTCTATAAGGAGCACGTTCCACCCTGACCAGGTAAGCTTGCCTGAAATAGTCTACAGCTACAGCTGCTCACTGGACTCAGAACTGGGTCCAATTAAGTGGGTGTCTTTCACCAGCAGATGAAAGCAGAAGGCCCTTAACTCTGATTGGTCAAGGTCGCTAAAGTTGGACAAGCCTGACGCCTTGGCTGCAGCTGCTTTGCCAAACACATATCCTGAAAATATGGGGAGTTGTGGAATTAGATTCTTCTCACCTGGGTTATTGGTTGTCAGCACATGAGAAGCCAGGGTGTTGTCACCTCCATCTCTCCTCACCCCAGTTAATACTGGCTCTCCAAATGCTGTTGGAAGACAGTGGTGGCCTTGTGAGTAAAAGATCCCATTACTGTGTTGAAGAGGTTGTGCCACCTGAGCACTGCTCCCCAGAAAGTGTTTCATGGCCTTCTCTAGCCTCAGCCACCATTTCCTCCTCAGAGTATCAGGCTCGCTGCTGAGGGCTTGAAGATGATGGATGCTGCTCTCCCCTCATGATGTCCCTGGGAGTTTCCGTCATGGCTCAGCTCTCTCAGCTCAGTTCTCTCATGGTTGAGAACTTGACTAGTATCCATGAGGATGAGGGTTCGATCCCTGACCTCGCTCAGTGGATTAAGGATGTGGCACAGCTGTGAACTGTGGTGTAGGTCGCAAATATGGCTACGATCCCGTGTTGCTGTGGCTGTGGCATAGGCCTGCAGCTACAGGTCCAGTTCAACCCCTCGCCTGGGAACCTCCATATGCCGTGGGTGCAGCTCTAAAAAGACAAAAAAAAAAAAAAAAGATGTCCCTGATCAGTGGGAGAACCAGGTGTGTAAAACACCTCCCCCCTGCCTCCCCCCCCCCCGCCAGGTATTCAGAGGAAAGAAGTCAGGTGACACCCTGACCCTGAGGAGGTGGCACTGGACATGAGTCTTGAGGGCTGAGCTGAGGCCACCAGGGATGAAGGAAGACTGGAGGGCTCCACAGAGAAGACATGGAGGTGCAGACAGAGGGCCTGGGGAGGGTAGACGCCCCCTGCAGACAGCATTCATGGAGCCATCGAGCGACCGTGCAGCTGGAGCATGACAGTCAGCTTCCTTGTCCAGGAAAGTAACTCACAGCTCCATGGAGGTGGGGCTTGAGGCAGCCTTTGGAGAGAGGAAGGGACATTGCACAGAAGCCTGGCTAGGACTTCCTAGCTGGATGTGAAGTCTGAGAGGGCCAGCGAAGGCCTCCAATGGCCCAAAGCACTGAAAGGGTGGTGGCACCACCACCCCCAAACTCAGTCAGCGTCAAAATAATCCTCAGCCATAAATCAACTGCGTAGAAGGCTAACAGATTTGGCTTTCCCATAATGATTATTCCATTGTTCTCATGAAATTTCCAAAGTAAAATTAAGTACTTTCAACAAATATTTTGAGGTTTTGTGCCATCCATGTGTCCTAAGCATGTGCTTACAACCCCCATTGAAAAATGCTCTCAACATCATATGTCCTTGGGGGACAGTAAATTAAAACAACGAGAAATCACTAAACACCTATTAGAATGGCCAAAATTCAAAGCACTGATAAAACCAAATGCTAATGATGATGTGGAGTAATAGGAACTCTCATTCATTGCTAGTGAGAATGTGAAAAAGTTCCATCCACTTTGAAAGACAGTTTGGGAGTTTCTTATAAAATTAAACATATTCTGACCAAATGATCCAACAATTGAGCTCCTTGGTATTTTCTCAAAGGATTTATGTCCACACAAAAATCTGCATGTGGAAGTTCATAGCAGCTTTATTCATGATTGCCAACACTTAGAAGCAACCAAGATGTCCTTCAGCATGTGACTGGATAAATGAACCAAAAGTTACATGCAGAACATAATTTTTTATTATGGTAAAATACATATAATGTGAATTTTGCCATTTTAACCATTTTGTTTTTTGGGTTTTTGGTGTTTTTTTTTTTTTTTTTTTTTTTTTTGTCTTTTTGCTATTCCTTTGGGCCGCTCCCGCGGCATATGGAGGTTCCCAGGCTAGGGGTCCAATCGGAGCTGTAGCCACTGCCCTACGCCAGAGCCACAGCAACACAGGATCCAAGCCGCATCTGCAACCTACACCACAGCTCACGGCGACGCCGGATCGTTAACCCACTGAGCAAGGGCAGGGATCGAACCCGCAACCTCATGGTTCCTAGTCGGATTCGTTAACCACTGCGCCACGACGGGAACTCCCATTTTAACCATTTTAAAGTGTACAATTCAGTGGCACTAAGTACCTTCACTTTGTTGTGCAACAAACACCACCATTCATCTCCAGAACTTTTTATCTTCCTAAACTGAAACTCTGTCCTCATTAAATAATAACCCCAATTCCTCCCTTTCCCCAGACCCTGGCAACCACTCTTCTGCATTCTGTCTCTATCAAGTTGACTACTCCAGGTACCTCATAAATGGAACCCTTTACCCTTTTGTGTCTGGCTTATTTCACAGAGCATAATGTCTTCAAAGTTCATCCTTGTTGCAGAGTGAGTCTGAACTTCTACCTTTGCATGAATAATATTCTGTTGTATGGATAGGCCACATTTTGCTTATCCATTCATCTTTCAACAGATACATGGGTTGATCTCACCTTCTGGCTATTGCAAATAATGCTGCTATGAAGGTGGATGTACTGTTTGAAGGTGGATCCCTGCTAGAATGCATGGTTTTGTTTGTTTGTTTGTTTGTTTTTTTCAGGGCAGCACTTGCAGCAAATGGAGGTTCCCAGGCTAGGGGTCCAATCGGAGTTACAGCTGCCAGCCTACACCACAGCCACAGCAACATCAGAACTGAGCTGTGTCTGCGACCTACACCACAGCTCAAGGCAACACCAGATCCTTAACCCATTGAGTGAGGCCAGGGATTGAACCAGAGACCTCATGGTTTCTAGACAGATTTGTTTCTGCCACGCCATGACAGGAACTACTAGAATGCATGATTGTTAATAAAGGAAAATATTAAGTAATAATGAAAGCTAGCATTCTGATAAATCGTGTTTTCTTCTGTGAAGTCAGAAAACGGATTCTCTGTAAAATGCAGACTATGGCTGTTTGGATTGCAACTAACATATACCAGTAATGCTTTTCTAAGAAGTTACAAAAACTGTATTTTTCATGCTTGCCAAGGCACAGGATTACTCAGGAAGAAAATCTCATACAACAAATGGTAGTCAATGCAAATAATCAAATAACTTTAGCCAAAAGGGGAAAAAAAGTTGCCTTTCCTTGTGCAGACCAATTAACTCACCTACTTCCCTTGCTGGCAGGTTTCCTCAGCACTCCCTCAACTCCCTTTCCAGTCTCATTGCCAAGGTCTTTTCATTTTGTCATATAATTTTTTTCCCTTACTCACTCACTCCTCTGCCAAGTGCACTTACCCTTGTGCTTTTAGAGATTGTGGTTTTAATGGGGATGATCTGCTTAGTTAGCTGTCTCTAAGCCTTGCTTGCCCTTTCACATCACTGTTGTCTTAGATTGTAAATTCCAAGAAGACCAGGAAGGTACTGGTTTTCTTTGCTTTGAGTTGGGAAGTTGCCTGCTTTTCCTGCTGCTTTCAGCAAGAGTGGGTGGTAGGTGCAATGAACGGGGGTACGGGGGAGAGCCTCAGAGCTGGTCCTGGCCCCCACAGCTTTGTTGCTTCTGTCACATTATGAGCATCTCACCAGCATAACCAATTAGCTTGTATTGGGACAGAGCAATCAAAAAGCAGATTTCTGGGTGGGTGTTTTCTTCCATAGCGTAGTGTTTTCAATACTCCTGGCTCCTAACATTTTTGGCAATTCTCACAGCTTAGTCACTTTCGATGCTGAAAAATAGCCTATTTTATAAGTAGTAAAGAGTCTCCTCCTGTTTAAGAGGAGAGCCCCAGAGTTCGTTTACAAATCCCCTCCTTTCTGGGCTCAAGTTAGCCTCAGACCAGACATCTGTGCTGAGGTGGGGGTGCAATCTGTTTTCTTCATATATCTTACTCTTCCTCCTCTCCTGCTTAATGATGGTTGACTTCCTCCCTTCCAATCCTTCTGTCTTTAATTTTTGTGGACCTCTTCTCAGTGTTGTTTAGAAGCAATAGTAGCAGGCATCCATGTCCTACTCCTACATTATTTTTTTTCCCTGTGACTAAATCAGATCTTTTATTTGTATAACTGAAGAAAACGGATAACTGGTATTGGAAGCTTTAAGGAATCCTGCTATAATAAAGGCCTTGCTGTTACCTATCTTGGAAAGCACTTGGTAATAATCATCTGTGCAAGTTCCAACTGATCTTATAGTCTATGGTTTGAGGGTTTTTTTTGGTCTTTTTTTTTTTTTTTCCTTTTCTAGGGCTGCTCCCGAGGCATATAGAGGTTCCCAGGCTAGGGGTCTAATCGGAGCTGTAGCCGCCGGCCTACACCAGAGCTCACAGCAACACTGGATCCTTAACCCACTGAGCGAGGCCAGGGATCAAACCTGCAACCTCATGGTTCCTAGTCGGATTCGTTAACCACTGAGCCACGACAGGAACTCCTACGGTTTGATTTTTAAATCAACATATAGGAGTTCCCCTCGTGACTCAGTGGTAGCAATCCCAACTAATATCCACAAGGACAAGGATTCAATCTCTGGCCTCGCTCAGTGGGTCAAGAATCCGGCGTTGCTGTAAGCTGTGGTGTAGGCCACAGACGAGGCTTGGATCCCATGTTGCTGTGGCTTTGGTGTAGGCTGGCAGCTACAGCTCCGATTGGACCACTAGCCTGGGAACTTCCATACGCCACAGGTTCAGCCCTAAAAAGACCAAAAAAAAAAAAAAAAAAAAAAATCAACATACAGTGGAACTAACTTTTGGGTGGGCATGTGTACCATTCTATGAATTTTCACACATGTGTAGAGTCATGTCCCTGTATATACAGAATAGTTCCATCATCCAAAAAAAAAAAAAAAAAACCAACATCTCCAGGTAATCATTGAGTTTTGTCCTTTTGAGAATGTCATAGAAATGGAACCACACATTTTTGAGACTAGCAACTTTCACTCAACATATTGCTTTTTAGATTCATGTAGATAGCTGCATGTGTCAATAATTTATTCATTTTATTATTGTAGCATAGTCCATTGTGTGGAGTACTGCAGTTTATCTATCCACTTGCTGAAAAACATTTGAGTTGTTTCCAGGTTGGGGTGAATATGAACAGATCTGCTATAAATAGTCATGTCCAGGTTTTTGTGTGAACATACTTTTTTTTTTTTTTTTTTACTGCTTTACCTAGGAATGGGACTGTTGAACCTCATAAGAAATTGCCAAGTTGTCTTCCAAAGTAGCTGTACAATGTTTCATCACCAGAATGCTGAGAGTTCCAGGGCATCTGCATCCTCTCTAGGACCTGTGATTGTAAATATTTGTTTATTCCAGCAACAGGGAAAAATGCCCTCTTGGAATTTATAGTCTGAGACAACATTGTTGTGAAGAACCAACTAAGGCTTGTAGTCAACACACTGCGGCCTTAGATTGCATTTCCCAAACCTCTAATGATGTTGAACACCCTTTTATGTGCTTATTTGCTATCTATAGATCTTCCTTAGCAAAGAGTCTGTTCAAGTCTTTCCCCAATTTTTAACTAAGTTTTCTTAACTGTTGAATTTGATAGTTCTTTACAAATTCTAGATAAAAGTCCTTCAATGGATATGTGGTGTGTAAGTATTTTCTCCCAGTAAGGAGCTTGTCTTTTCTTTCTCCTAAGAGCTGATTTCCGTCTTGTTAATTTTTGAATAAAGTCTAAGCATGAGGTCCCTTTTCTGCATATGCATTTCCAGTTGTTCTAATACCTTTTTTTTTTTTTTTTTTTTGGCTGCATCTCAGTATGCAGAAGTTCCCGGGCCAGGGATCACACCTGGGCCACAGCAGCAACTTGAGCCACAACAGTGACAACATCTGATTCTGAATCCTCTGAGCCACAAGGGAACTCCTCTAACACCATTTTTTGAAAAGTTTCCATTGAATTTCTTTTTTGCTATTGTCAAAAATTTCCTTGGCCATATTTAATGTGACCTAATTCTAGACTCTGTTCTCTTCTGTTGATCTATGTCCTTATCCCTTTGCCAATATATACTGTTGTAATTACTGTTGTCTTTATAGTAAGTCATAACATAGGGAAGTGTGATTCCTCCAACTTTCTTCTTCTTCAAAGTTGACTTGAATATTCTAATTCTTTCACCTTCCTTTGCAAATTTTAAAATTAAATTATATCTGCAAAATAATCATGCTGGGATCTTGCTTGTGATTTCATTCAGTCTGCTGATTGTTTTGGGAAGATTTGACGTATTTACAATATTGAGTCTTCCAACCCATGCATACAATGTATTTCACCAGTTATTTGGCATTCTTTGATTTCTTTCATCACATTTTTAGTTTGCAGCATATAGATTCTGTATTTTCCACACACAGATCCTTTTGTTTCCACATATTGTTGTTTCTACCTTTAGAAGGAAGAATTGTATTAGTTTGCCACTTACAATGATTTATGTTGTAAGTTTTTTACAGATATTTTTTATCAAGTTAAGGTGCTTTTTATCATGAGTGGATGTTGAATTTTATCATATGCTTTTTTCTGCATCTATTGATATATTCATATAGATCAATTGATCTCAATGTAGTAAATCAAATGTATGGATATGAAAGTATTAAAGAATCTTTGAATTCCTGTGACTCCAACTTGACATATCCTGTTATCTTTTTATACACAGATTCAGTCATTAATATATTATTAGAGCTATTCATCTATATTCATGAGTAAAATAAGGCTCTGATTTCCTTTTTACATACTGTTTTATCTGGTATTGGTATCAAAATTACACTGAACTCATAAAATGATTTGGAGACCATTTCGTTCTGGGAGAGTTTGTATAAGATTGGAATGATCTGTTTCTTGAAAAGTTGGCAGAATTTTTTTGCATATTCTATTCTCTTGTGAGAAGATTTTTAATTACTTCTACTTTTCTGTAATAGTTACAGTATTATTTGGGCTATCTATTTTTTCTTGCCACATATAGTAAATCATTATAGCTTCTGATAGCTCCTCTGTCTAGTCTCATCTTCTTTTTCATTTATAACATTATTTATTTACAACTGCTCTTCTTTTTCTTTAAGGAATCTACCAGAAGCTTTAAAGGAACAACATTTGGCTTGATATTATTGCCAAATCTTCTTATGGCTTTGTTTTCTTTCTGGTAATATATGGTCTTTGGCTTATTATCTCCCTTTTTAGATTTTTTGGAGTTCTCTTGTTCTTGTCCTAACATCTTTTTAATTGAACTATAGTTGATTTTTTCTAATTTCTTAAACTTAGCTCACTTTTACTTTCTTTTTTTTTTTTTTTTGGTCTTTTTGCCTTTTCTAGGGCCTCACCTGTGGCATGTGGAGGTTCACAGGCTAGGGGTCTAATCGGAGTTGTAGCCACCGGCCTACACCAGAGCCACAGCAATGTGGGATCCAAGCCTCATCTTCGACCTACACCACAGCTCGTGGCAACGCCAGATCCTTAACCCACTGAGCAAGGCCAGGGATCAAACCCAAAACCTCATGGTTCCTAGTCAGATTCCTTAACCACTGCATCACAACGGGAACTCCTTTTAAAAAGGAGTTCTGCTTTTAAAAAGATATAAGTATTTAAGGCTATAAATACATATATTAGACATATAACTATAAATAAATGAAGTAAAGAATAGAATAACAAAGAGAAAATCAACAAAACCAAAATATGGTTCTTTGGAAAGACCAGTAAAATCAACAATCTTTAGCAAGACTGACCAAGATAAAAAGAGAGATGATGTTTTTAAAAAGATATAAGTATTTAAGGCTATAAATACATACATCTTTATATAGATATATAGTATACATATGAAAGCTCTGAAGCATCTTGTTCACTCTACCCACAATCTTCTTTTTGCATATTGCTAGATTTGGTTGGCTAGTTTTTTGAGGGTTCTAGTGTCAGTATACCACAACGTATATTGGTCTGTAATTTTTTTCCATGTAACCTTTGTCTGGTTTTGGTGTCAGGGAAATACTGGCCTTATAGAATGATACTGAAAGTATTTCCTCCTCTTCCTTTTTTTGGAGGGAGAAAAGAGCTATGAAGGGCTGATTTTCATTTTTCTTTTAATATATGGTTGAAACCACCAGTGAAGCCAACTTGGGCTTTTCTATGTGGGAAGTTTTAAAATTATTAATGACTAATTTCAGTCTCTTATTACAGGTATATTCAGATCTTCTATTTCTTCTAGAGTCATTTCCAATGGTTTCTGCCTCCATAGGGATTTGTCCATTTAATATAGGTCATCTAACTCATTGTCATGCAGCTGTGCATAGTATTCCTTTACCATCCTTTTCATTTCTGTAGAATCGGTAGTGATGTCCCCTCTTTTATTCCCAATTTTAACAGTATACATCATCTCTCTTTTTATCTTGGTCAGTCTTGCTAAAGATTGTTGATTTTACTGGTCTTTCCAAAGAACCATATTTTGGTTTTGTTGATTTTCTCTTTGTTATTCTATTCTTTACTTCATTTATTTATAGTTATATGTCTAATTGTTTCCTTTCTTCTGCTTTAGATTTTGCTTAATTTCCTTTTTCTTATCTCTTAAGGTAGAAGATTAAGTTATTGATTTGAGATCTTTTTTCTTCTTCTTCTTCTTTTTTTTTTTTTTTTTTTTTCTTTCTATTTCTTTGGGCCGATCCCACGGCATATGGAGGTTCCCAGGCTAGGGGTCGAATCGGAGCTGTAGCCACCGGCCTACGCCAGAGCCACAGCAACGCGGGATCCGAGCCGCATCTGCAACCTACACCACAGCTCACGGCAACGCCGGATCCATAACCCACTGAGCAAGGCCAGGGATCAAACCCGCAACCTCATGGTTCCTAGTCGGATTCATTAACCACTGCGCCACGACGGGAACTCCCTTTTTTCTTCTTAAATATGGCATTTACAGCTACACATTTCTCTCCTTTTACTGCTTTAGTTGCAGCCCATAAGTTTTGGCATGTTGTGGTTTTAATTCATCTCACAGTGTTTTATAACTTTCTTATGATTTCTTCTTTGGTCAATAAGAAGAGTGTTGTTTAATTTCCACACATTTGTACCTCTCCCGAATTATCTTCATTTATTAGTTCCTTATTTCTTTCATTGTGGAGGAAAGGTGAAAAATCCTGCTGCAGGTCCTGCACTGCAACAGCCCACAGGGCGGCTCTTGCATGTGTAGGGTGGCCTCTGCAGGAAGAGGCCTTACTTGGTGAGGACCATTGTCATTTGACATTGGAGCCCTTGAGATATGACACTTTAAATGCTGATTTCGTTCCTCAAGAGGTGTTATTGGGGAGTTCCCGCCGTGTCGCAGGGGTAAACGAATCCGACTAGGAACCATGAGGTTGCGGGTTCGATCCCTGGCCTTGCTCAGTGGGTTAAGGACCTGGTGTTGCCGTGAGCTGTGGTGTAGGTTGCAGATGCGGTCAGATCCCGCGTTGCTGTGGCTCTGGTATAGGCCAGTGGCTACAGCTCCAATTCGACCCCTAGCTTGGGAACCTCCATGTGCCACGGGAGTGGCCCAAGAAATGACCAAAAAAAAGAGAGAGAGAGAGAGAGATACTTTCATGAGCTCTTTGGTGGTAATTTTCCCAGGGCCGCAGCCTCGACCCACAATTTCCCAGATCATCTGATACTCCCTCTGCAGCTTGTACTTTACTGCCTGCCCTATTCCAGGAGCTCTCCTCCAGGTGGTTTTCTTGGGTATATTCTCTCTCAACAGGATCCAGTTGGGTTCCCTTCTGCAGGGTCCACATCTGGCCCATAGAAAACTTTGGAAATAGGTCATTCTTGTCCCAGCCCCTTCTCTCGTTTCTCCACCCATGGGAGCAAAGTGAAAAGTAAGCAGCCCCTGGCTAAGCTGAACTTGCCAGGCAGGAACATGTTCCCCATGTGGGGCTCTGGATGCTGCAGTGTTGGACTTTTAAGATGGGTCTTTGATCTGAGTTTGTTCATTTCCCAGGATAACTCACATGTGGTGGGAGGCTGATAATTGCTCTCCCCCAGTGTGCGCGCACACACACACACATGCACACACAGGTGTCCACATCCTTAGCTCTGGAAACTGCGGTGTGTCACCCTCCCTGGAAAATGTGACTCTGCAGGTGTGACTAAGGGAAGGCTTTTTTTTGTGTGTCTTTTTGCCTTTTCTAGGGCCGCTCCCATGGCATATGAAGATTCCCAGGCTAGGGGTCCAATCAGAGCCTTAGCCACCAGCCTATACCACAGTAACCCAGGATCCGAACCGTGTTTGCAACCTACACCACAGTTCACGGCAGCACCAGATCCTTAACCCACTGAGCAAGGCCAGGGATCGAACCCACAACCTCATGGTTCCTAGTCGAATTCGTTAACCACTGAGCCACAACGAGAACTCTGAGGGAAAGCTTTTGAGATGAGGAGATGGTCCTGAACTATCCCAGGGCCTGATGCAATGACAAGAATCCTTGTAGAAGGAAGGCAAGATGGTCAAAGTCAGGAAAAGGAAATGTGACAAGAAACCAGGTGCTGGTGTGATGCACTTGAAGAAGGAGGAAGGGGCCACGGGCCAAGGGCAGCCTCCAGAAACTGGAAAAGGCAATGACTTGGATTCTTCTCCGAGGCCCCCGAGGAACCAGCCCGGCTGACACCCTGATTTTAGACATCTGACCTAAAGGCCTGTAAGAGAAGGAATTGCTGTTTTAAGTCCCTAAGGCAGTATTGCTGTAGTAGCCAGGGGAAACTAGCACACTCTTCTTTTACTATGAGAATGTAAAGGGCAGGTGCTGAAAGCAGGTGGGTTTCAATAGTCTCCTAAAGACTCTCCGCAGACCCAGAGGGAAACCTGAGCGCTTCGACATTTAGCAAAAATTTGTCATGGGTTAATTTAAGGATGAGTTCCTTACATCCACAAAATCAAGTTCCAAGTTCCAAGTTCCAATTCCTTTTTTTTTTTTCCCTTTATAAACAGTGAATAATGATACTTGAATTGTGAGTGATGGCAACTGTTTACAGTTTGAAGACCTGCAAGATAATCCATGAGTCAATGATGTCTTTGAATGCAGTGTTTAATTTATCTAGCCCATGTTCACCCAACAGGAAACAAATGCTTTCCAAAGACATAAAACTTTGTTCAGGGTTCCCAGCAGCATTTAATAGTGCAACCCCACCTGCAATTAAAAGGTTTAATTGGAAACTTGTCTTTGATTGAACTGAGGAAACTCTTAAACCCACTAGACTGAAAAAGAAGTTCCTATTCATGTTGGCCTTATGTGCTGGGTTCTTAGCAGACACTGAATATAAAACAAGGTGCCCTTCCTCTCTCTCTGGGTTACTGTGGCACAGTTCTCCCATCTGCTTGATGCTATAAATGCTCACCTCATGGTGCCAGTTACTTCTCAGTGTCTTCAGGGTCCCACACTTTCCACAGGCTGCAGGCAACCCCAGAGCTCCATGGTTTTCTTCAGCTCTGACATCTCTTGTCTTATCACTCTGCCTGCAGAATCCCTCAGCAAACTCTCACCCATCACGAGGGCACCAGTGTCCCCTCGGGAAGCTGATGTCAAGGGCTCAGGAGCTGGGGTGCTGCTGGCCTGGGGTTGTAGGCAGGAGAATGGCCTCTCCCAGCCCTGGAGCAGCACATGCCTACAGGAAAGCAAGTCCACCTGGTTAGGTCCTTGCTCCTTTCCCACAGATGCTCAGAGCCCACCTGCACATAGAGCCCTCCCTCCCCCCGCACCCCCACCTGCCTGGATCCTCACTGGATCCACAGCTCCCAGGATGAAGGCCTTGCCTAGGAATCTCAGCCCCTGATCCTGAAGGAGGTGTGCCGAGGGAAGAGCTGGGCTTTGGGTCCTTCAGCTCCTACCCCTCACCCTCCCCAAGTGGACAGAAATCCGCCTCTCTCCCCAGCAGCCTCTCCTGGCAATGCAGCCTCACCGGTAAGCAAACTGGGAGCTTTGGGAGTCCTGGGGCTCAGCTCCCATTCCCGCCAGCTATACTGGAATGGCAGTCAGATGCCGTGTTTTCTAGAGCTTCCCAATGGGGTGTCAGTAAACTGAGATAGCTCTGAAGATAATCGAGGCCAAGCTAAAAGTAACAGTGGAACTGCCTGTACACATGATTTTTTCCATTCTATTTTCTGTAAAATTAAGTGCTGTGAAGAGCTAAATGGGCTTTTAAAAATAGACAAATCGTGAGGGGAATGACAGACACCTCGGGAATGAAGCCCACATGTGCTCTGGATGGGGCTTCAGGCAGCAGCTGGGATCCAGGCCTGTGGTGGTGGAGCGGGACCTCAAGCATCCTGTCTGGTGGCCCTGGGCTGCTCCGCCTCCCTCCTTAGCCAGGCTGCACCAGGTCTGTGGGACCTGAGGTCCTGGAATTTAGAGGGTCTTTTTTTTTTTTTTTTTTAAAGGCCATACCCGCAGCACATGGAGGTTCCCGGGCTAGGGGTCCCATTGGAGCTGTAGCTGCCAGCCTACACCACAGCCACAGCCACAGCAACGCTGAATCGTTAATCCACTGAGTGAGGTCAGGGATCAAACCCACGTCCTCATGGATGCTAGTCATGTTCACTAACCACTGAGCCACAACAGGAACTCTGAGGGGGGCGTCTTTGAGAAAAGGAACAGAGAGGTGAGAAGAAAAATCAGGCCCCAAAGCAGGTACTTATGTAGCAGAGCCTGTAGGAGAGGTGCCTTGAGCCTTGAATGTCACTAATTTCAAGGCAAATATCTTCCCATTAGGCCTGAATGGGAAGCTCTGGGAGGCCACTTGGCAGGTACCTGCTCGAGGTCCACCCTCAGTTGCATTCTCTTCATGCATGACCTGTGGTAGCCTTTACCCTCGGGGGATGGGGGTACATGCTCCACATTCACTGGGTTCTAGAAAGTGGGCAGGAAAACTTTATCTTCCCGGAGCTCCTGGGCCTGCTCCTGACATACCTGGGGTGATGATGAGCAAAAATCCATTTGAGTAAAATCACCAGAAAACTCCATCTCTGGCATCATTCCACCTGCACTTTTAGGCTCCGGAAGTGCATGCAGGCCCGGAGGAAGGGAAGGTCTCATGGCTTGGTGCCACACAGCCATTGTGAGCCCAACAGCCCGGGCTTGCCCTGTGCTCTCCTTGCCTCGATGCTTCTCTCTGCTCGGTATTCTTTTCCCCATTTCCCCATTTTCTATTTCTCTTCTTCCTTCTGGAGGAACAGTAGACATCAAAAAACTGCTCTGAGGAGTTCCTGTTGTGGCTCAGCAGTAATGAGCCTGACTAGCATCCATGAGGACGCAGATTTGATCTCTGGCCTTGCTCAGTGGGTTATGGATCTGGCAGTTGCCGTGAGCTGTGGTGTAGGTTGCAGACGAGGCTTGGGTCCCGTGTTGCTGTGACTGTGGTTAAGGCCAGCAGCTACAGCTCTTGTTCGACCCCTAGCCTGGGAACCTCCATATGCCGTGGATGTGGCCCTAAAAAGACAAACAAACAAAAATACTGCTCTGGACATGGATATTGTGGTGTCTGTTGGGCTGAGTGGTAGAGAGCAACCTGGGAGAGAGGTATTGTGAGCCATCGGGCATGAGGTCAGCTGTGGCATCCTGGGAGGACAGGGACACTCAGTGTGGTGCTTGTACTGTGCACACGGTACATGATGGTGAAATGCATGCTTACTGGCTTGAGTCGTGACACCAAATTCGTGTCTACCTCGAATCCCAAAGCTGGGCCTTATTTGGAAATACCATTTTTGCACATGTGATTAATTAAGATAAGGTCTTACTGACTGGGGTGGGGTGGCCTAAATCCAGGGACTGGTGTCTTTATGAGGAGACCCCCACAGGTATGCACACAGAGGAGGCCACAGGAAGACAGAGGCAGAGATGAGAGGGGTGCTATGAGCCAGGGAGCCCCAAGAAGTCCAGGAGCACCAGATGCTGGGAGGGGCAAGGAAGGACACTCCGTGGAGCCTCCATTACATCCCTGCTGATGCCTTGATACATGGATTTCTGACTTCTAGCCACCAGAGAGTGTGAGCCAATGCACTTTGGTTGTTTGCAGCCACCTAGTTTGTGGCAATTTGCCACCGGAGCCCCACATACTTAACACGCATGTAAGTAAGTGCTGCTAAGAAATAGTCTCAGGATGGCTGTGTGTACTGTGGTCCTGAAAGAGGAAAACACCTCCCCGTCCTGTGTTGATGCCTCAAGTTTTTGCCACAGCCTTGGCTTCACAGTCAGAGGTAAGACCTTAAGCAAATGGTGCAGGAGAGGTAGCCACTGACTTGACCTAGACTAACTGAGCACACCTCTGGGCCATTGGCCTTGCAGAAGTTTTCTGCACGCGCTGAAGGTGCACAGAAAATTCTCTCACCTAAACGAATGTTTCTCTGTACACTTGGTTATTTGGCTTTTCTCAAAAAAGAAACTGAGGAGTTCCCATCGTGGTGCTGCGGAAATGAATCCGACTAGGAACCATGAGGCTGTGGGCTCCATCCCTTGCCCTTGGGTTAAAGACCCAGCGTTGCTGTGAGCTGTGGTGTAGGTCACAGGCATGACTTGGATCTGGCGTTGCTGTGGCCGTGGTGTAGGCCAGCAGCTATAGCTCCGGTTAGACCCATAGGCTGGGAAACTCTATATGCCTCTGGTGCAGCCCTAAAAAGCGGAAAGAAAAAAAAAAGGAAACTGGAAACTTTCAGTCTGTTTGCAGATTCTGTGCAGTAAATTTAGAGAATTGTTTAGTGGGCTTTGCCTCCCCTGCCCAGCTATTCCCCCAGCCTTGGACAGATCACCCCAAAGGCACAGAACTCTTGATATTTGCTGGAATGTTAGACTGTTTCAATTTCCATTTGCTTATACAGGGAAGCTGTTTATGTTCTGAAACAGGAGATTTTGTTGGTGTTTCCCCCCCCCCTTACTTAAAAAACAAACTGGGAGAATAGCCTCAAACTGTCAATGAAATATAAACGAATCATGAGTTTTTAAAAATCCCAAAGTATACACTTTGCTCCTCAAATAGGAAAGTAAAATCTCACTAGAGCGTCCAACTGGAGAGTCAGAGAGTCAAAACAAACAAATGAACAACAAAAGGAAATGGAAACCCTTAACTGTGCTGCCTTAGAAAAAGGTGAAGATGTAACCAATCATGGACCACAAAATAGAAGGTGTATTTAGAGAACTGCTTGGGCGGAAATCTACTGTGACTTATTGGTAAGTGGGTATAATTTCTGGTGAGCAAACACATTTCAATTATGTTTTATAACCTTTATTTTTAATCTGAAATAAGCAACAACAAGTGTTGCGTGCTTTTAATTAAACTCAGCATTCAGAGTTTCTCGATAATTAGTGGAAGATGGGGAATGTGGGAGTAGGCTTAAACATTGAAAAGTTTTTACTTGATTAATTAGTAAAGTAATCCTTAAATATTTGGATATTTATTTATTTATTTTTGTCTTTTTGCCATTTCTTGGGCCGCTCCCTTGGCATATGGAGGTTCCCAGGCTAGGGGTCGAATCGGAGCTGTAGCCATCGGCCTACGCCAGAGCCACAGCAACATGGGATCTGAGCTGTGTCTGTGACCTACACCACAGCTCACGGCAGCGCTGGATCCTTAACCCACTGGGTGAGGCCAGGGATCGAACCTGTAACCTTATGGTTCCCGTCGTGGAGCAGTGGTTAACAAATCTGACTAGGAACCATGAGGTTGCAGGTTCGATCCCTGGCCTTGCTCAGTGGGTTGGGGATCCGGTGTTGCCGTGAGCTGTGGTGTAGGTCACAGACACAGCTCAGATCCCATGTTGCTGTGGCTCTGGCGTAGGCCGATGGCTACAGCTCCGATTCGACCCCTAGCCTGGGAACCTCCATTTGCCGAGGGAGCGGCCCAAGAAATGGCAAAAAGACAAAAAAAAAATTAAAAGTAAAAAAATATATATGTATATATATAATTGAGAAATGAATAAAGGTATCTTTGCAGCCAAAGAGAGATGGTATAAACCCAAAAGACT
Source organism: Sus scrofa (assembly GCF_054392235.1). Classification (NCBI taxonomy): domain Eukaryota; kingdom Metazoa; phylum Chordata; class Mammalia; order Artiodactyla; family Suidae; genus Sus; species Sus scrofa. The sequence goes on along the minus strand of NC_139383.1, from coordinate 160,404,240 downwards.
CATCACCAGCTCACAGGTGAGCCCTGACAGTTTGTCACCTTATAAAACATGGCAAATTACAAGCAGCATTATTAGTGACAAAGCTCCAAAATCAGTGTGAAGTTCTCACAACAGTGTGGAAATTGCCACACATTATTAGAATGGAATAGACGCAAATGACTGAAAGGAAAGATAAATCATTTTTATTGAACGCGTTTCATGGTGAAGGTATATGTGTAAGCAGAACCCTGGAAAGTAAACTTGATAACCAGTCCTCCTTGTCCCTTGTTCCAGACCTTTCCACCATGGCGTGCTATGACCGAGGGCCATGAATTCCCAAAACTCACTCCCTGTGCTGGCACAAATAAAGGACTCTGTGAGGTCTGTACTTAAAAATGCCAAGTGGTAATTAAAACACTTAATTTTTTCCACATCTTGGAATTCCATTATTTTGGAATAATGCTGCAGTGAACATGTAAGTACAAATATCTCTTCTAAGATTCCAGTTTCAGTTTTTTTGGATAAATACCTGAAATGGGAATGATGGGTCGTATGGTACTTCTATTTTTCAGCTTTAGAAACAAGATAAATGTTATTGACAGAAGAATAGATAAAGAAAATGTGGTACATATGTGTAAGAGAATATTATTCAGCCATAAAAAAGGAAATCCTACCCTTTGGTGTACAACAGAAAGATGAAGTTAAGGACAGTATGTTAGGTGGAAGAAGCCAGACACAAAAGGATGAAGATGGTATGATTTCACTTGATGAGGCATCAACAATGTCAGACTCAGAGAAACTGAGAGTAGATGGGTGATTGCCAGGGCTGGATAGGGGAAAATGAGAAGCTGTAATTCAGTGGGTTAAGTTTCAGTTATGCAAGATTAGTAAACCCTAGAGATCAACATAGTGCCTATTTGCACACTTACGAATCTTTCCAGAGGTTAGATTTCATTTTAAATATTCTTACCATAATAAAACAGGAAACTTTCGGAAATTCTGCCCAAGTTAACTTTTTTGTATGTTGAGAATCATATACCTTTTTTTTTTTTCCCCAAAAAAGGCAGCAATTCATGGGTTCCATTGTCTTTCAGCATTTGGGAAAGAATCAAGGCAATGCTGTCACAACTGTAGACAGAGGACATCACTCCTCTTTGTCATCCCCACCCCACCCACAGCTTATCACAGGTTGAATAAAAGTAAACAGAAAGGTAGCAGGACATAGCGGGGAAAAAAATTCTGCCTCAATATTTGCTGTGAAGATCAAATAAAATAAAGAATGGAAATCTGACTTGTGAATGATTAAACATTGCATACTTTAGAAATGATCCTTTTAAATGAGGGTTTATGCATTTTCTCTAGATTTAATCAATGCAAGAAACCTAAAGGGAGGTGACTTCAATTTCATTTCAGACTAAATCTAAACATTTCGTTCAAGGGTACCTGATAATGTAAAACCAATTTTTAGGCTCTTTAAACTGCTGTCACCGGAGTTCCCTGGTGGCTCATCAGGGTAAGGATTTGGCATTGTCACTGCTGTGGCTTGGGACACTGCTGTCGAGCAGGTTCTATCCCCGGCCCAGGAACCCACAAAAATTAAAAAATAAAAAATAAACAGCTGTCAAGTATCCATGTAGTAACAGGTCATAGGCTCTCAAAATCTAGAAAATTGGGGGGAGGGGGCTTTTTTCTCCTTCTGTCCAAGGACTGTGTATATGGCAGAAACTGTGGTTTGTATTCACATTTTGCCAGGGGAAAGGGGATGGGTGGGGTGGGGGAAGTCATACTTTTTTGCCTTGGATGCAGTCGCCAAGGTGTTAGATTTATTTATGTACATTTATCACTTTCAAAAATAGAATTTTATGCATTTATTCAGAAGCCCAGAGAGTGCCACACAGACCTTCACAACCTAACACTCTGGGAAAGTGTTCTGAAAGTTGCAGTTGTGTTGCACAAACTGTAACAGAATGGGTTGCAAGTCCCGAATGAGCCTAGTGCCCAGCGCACAGTAGGTGCTCACTAAGAACTGGGAGAGTGTGTGGACGGTGAATGTATATGCAAAGCTATTCTTTCTTTTGTCCTTTCCTCTGCTGCCTCAGATTGTCCTCTTGAACAAGGTGTATCTTATGCGTGTAGTGACCTGGGAGAAGAGTCACAATGCTCTGCCTCCCCGTTCCACAACCCTGCACATCCGGCTTCCAGCATCAGCAGCAAAGTGATACATACAGTAAATTATATACAGAGTACATTGAATACTTGTCTTACTCATCCTCTGAGGCTGGAGAGCAGGCCAAGCAGGGCCCCCTTTCACAGTCAAGTTGCCCCGTCCTTAGTCAAGCCTAGACCATGCCTGTCTCTGGGGTTCCTGCAGCACCTAGCACCCGCTGAGCTATGATGTCGACCCCTTGGCCAGCTCAGGTGCCACCCAAGGGAACTGACTCAGAGGCAGGAGAGGTAGGAACCTGGCCAGGCCTTCTGCCCTGCAGGTGAACTGATTCCAAATGGTGGCTTACTAAACCAACTGTTCTCTCTTTGGGGAAATTTCAACTTGAGACAAATTTCAACTTGAGCAGAAAGTGGAAGCAGACTCATGGAGGACACAAAACAGGCACCAATGCTGTGGACTCCCCAGGTGACAGTGAGTCATCTGAGGGAACACTGGCCCTCGAGGCACCCAGCTGTCCCTGGGCACCTCTACCAAGCCCCTGCGTGCTTCCCTCTCTCCCTGGGATCTAAGAGCCTAACTGGGGGCTCAGAAGACACACTGGCTATGGTCCTTACCCTGGAGCAAAGTGTAACCTGTGAGGAATCAGGTTTGTGGCTAGGGAGCAATCTGCAAAGCATCCTTTACTCAAGAAGGAATGGATTGCAGTGCCGCCTGCTGGAGATATTCAGATGCGCACCCTTGGGTTTAAATATGAGCCGCTTTGTAAGGCAGGGGTCTTCAGACAGAAATAGCCAGGGGCAGAAGACTTTTAAAGAAGGATCCAAAAGTTTTAAGATCACCAATTCCAGCTGCCCAAATTTCACATCTATTCACAGAGTCTTCATGAATGGGGTTAGTGTCCTTACAAAAGAGACCCCAGAGAACTTTCTGCTTATGTTGAAAAGACCACCCCCATCTATGAGAAGCTAGCTCACTGAATCTGGTAGCAGCTTGATCTTGGACTTCCAGCCTCCAGATCAGAAGAAACAAATTTCTGTTGTTTATAAGCTACTCAGTTTTTGGTATTTTTGTCATAGCAGCCTGAAGAGATCAAGATACTCAATGCCAGGCATGTTCTAAGTTCTGTACTAATTCTTTAAAAGCCAAAATTCTCCAAACGAAAGGGCAATTTGAAATACAATTTGAAAGTATGCTATTAGAGAATGCCTCCTTACTCAAGGCCACCTGTCTGTTGCATATTTTGCTTTCTTTCAAGGGCAGGAGGTAGAAAGTTCCATCTGCTGACAATTAACATTATATTTTCAAATATAAGGGTTCTACATCAAGATAAAAATTTGCATTTTCTTAACTTTTATTCAGATTTGCAGGAGAAATATTTTCATTAACGTTTCTCAAATGATTATTAGGTACTGTAAATGCATATTCAGTTTTAATTTTATCTTTTATTAAAGTATATTGATTTACAATGTTGTGGGCATATTCACTTTTTACTTGTACCCAAGCTTCCTCTTTGCTCTTATTTAGTACCACCACATACCCGTAAAATTTTAATAAACAGGTAATGTGTTACAGATTTTACTCTAAATCACTTTTTGCCATGTTTTTCACCAAATTCAGTCTCATTCCATCAAGAATCTCATTTATAGATAGCCGAACTAATTTTTTTAAAGCCTAATAGATTTGAGTGAAGGATATATGTCCAATAAATTCAAATTACTTACAAAAGTGTATAATATATGTAGGTGGTTTTTAATCAATCATGTACTACTAATAATTGTAATAAGAATTTAATCTAGAAGAGAAAAAAATTAACAGAATTTTCTAGTTACAGGAAAGTAAATACTGATTTAAATTTTTATACATATTGTACAAATGTATAAAAGTATAACAGTATCATTAATAGTATCAAGTATAAATGATATTTAATGATTTATAAATGAAATGCTGCAATTAAAAAAAATTCTGCAACGGATATTGATGAAAACAGAATTTCAAGGGAAAAACAAACCATGTAAAAATTTAAGTAATCTTATTTAAAAATATTTACAGGATGTGAGGAACTACATCCATTCCAACTATAAAATTGTCATTAAAACTACAACAACAACATAGAATATGGGAAGGGTAAAATCTTTCCCAAATTTTTTGGGTGATGCTCTAAAGGAGATAATCACACCCTCGGAGAAATAGTAGACGCTCAATAAGTAAATGGTGGGTCTACTTTCTTCATTAATTCCTAGGATTACTGGATCTAAATACTAAAATAATTCCTCTTAGTAACGGTGAAGGCTTGGTGAACAAAGTGCCAAAGATACGTGAAACGGAAACCTGTGTGACCAGGAAAACATGCTTCAGGAACCCGCGGGAATGGGGACTCTGGGTAGGGGGGTGTGGGCACCTCAATCCCGGACCACTTCACACAAAACACTACCTCTCCAACCCCACGGTTGAGGCAAAAGGCGGAAGACCAAAGTAGATCGCCGCCGGGGCTCGCGCTTTTAAGCCCTGGCCTCCCAGGTCTCAGCCTCGCCTCCTGCCGGCGCCGCGCTCCGAACAGCGGAGGGCGGGGCGGCGCAGTTTCCGGCCAGGTCCGGGATTGGCGGACTGCACGGCGGCGAGGCGGGGATACGCCAGTGCTCCGGTCGAGGTCTGGGATTGGTGGATGGGGCGGCTGCGGGGCGGGCCCGCACAGGGGGCGTGACCGAGACACGTGGTGCGGAACCCGAGCTGTAGCAGCTGGCTGGTGAGCGGCCTTCCCGGGGAAGGAGGTCCCTGTGGACAGGGAGGTTCCTGCAGGCGGCGGGAGCAGGGCCGAGGCCGGGAGCGTGGGGTCCAGGCCGCCTCCCGGCAGGCAGGGGAGACCGGTCGCTGCGCGGCGGGCCAGGGACCAGGCCAGCTCTGAGGGGCCTGTGGCCGGCCCTGACGGGAGAAGAGGGCGTCCACTCAGAATGCGGCCCGCTCCAGTCAGAATGGGGTCCGGGGCGGCGGCGGGGAGGACGCACACTGACCCGCCTGTGAGCAACCCCTCCCCACCCCCGCCCTCCGCAACAGTGAGGCCCGCAGAAAACTAAAGCCTGTCTCTCGGCTGCAGAGACCTTTGGCGGAGGCCTGAGGTTGGTGTTGCAGGACGGCCTGCGCTCAGGGTCGGAGGCCCGGGGTCAGGGTCTCCACCCTCACTTAAGGCTGGGAGGTTGCACGTGGCTGCCCTGAGGCAGTCTCCGGGAGTGATGCTTGGTCCTGCGTCGGCCTGTCCTGAGTCCTTGGGCCTCCGACCCGCCCTCGCCCGCGCGGGAACCTGGTGCTGACTCAGCGACCCGGCGGAGATTTTATTTATGCCTTTGTCATCCCTGGTGTTTGCAGGGAGGGGTGGTGAGGAATAATTTTGTAGAACTGTATGTTTGGGATTAAAGTTCTAGATTGAGCAAATCAGAGGTTCCTACTCCTGTTGCAGTGGTTTTTACACAGAGCTGAAGCCCTCATTCAAGAGTCCCTTTACTTTTGCATGTGCCTTGAATTAAGGAGGTCAGGATGGAGCCTCAGAACTGAAAGAATCTTTGTAGGGATTGCTGGGTGGTTCCAGGTGGTACCACCAGCCCTTCTTCCCCTCACTGGAGTTTCAGTGTTGAAGTTACTTTACTCCCCAGGAACCTTAGATTCCAAGAAGGGAGTGAGGCTGGTGTTTACTTCCAGACAATAGGGTTTGCTTTTGTTCACTCCAACTCAATGCTTTTACCCTAATAAATGGGGTTCACCAGGGCATATAAAAGTGGTCCCCATTTAGAGTTCCCTCCTGGCTCAGCAGGTTAAGTATCTGGCGTTGTTACTGCTGTGGCTCAAGTCATTGCTGTGGTGGGGATTCTGGGAGCTTCTGCATGTCATGGTGCAAGTCCCCCCACCTTAGCCCCCCAGAAAAAAGTAGTCCGTTGTAATGGCTTTGGTACTGGCCAGTTGGTGAAACAGGAATAACTGTGCATGGGAGGGAGAAAGGGGCTCTGGCCTAACCTCTCTGACCCAGTTAGCAGTTCAGAGATGTTGTTTTTCCACCTGGTGAGGTGGCAGGAAGAGCTGAATAATCCAGTCTCTGTTTACTCTCCTTTGGTTAAAGATTCAACTTAGATAGCTATATATTTGACTTTAGCTGGAAGGCGATTGGTTAACTGGGCTGCAAAAAGCATAATGCTAATGAGAATATATCACAGTGAGCATGGAATTTGTGCTGTGTAATGACCAGGAACTCAAATGAAGAGTATCTGGTGTAGCATATTGTTCTGCTAAATAGGTTTTCCTTTATGATTGAAAATCTGACTTCTATGCAGTGTATGCATTTATGAACCTTGTCTTCCAAAAGGCTGAAACAATCTGAGTTGGCAGGGAGATATTTAACTGTTTCATGCTCTGTTGTGGTTGTTGGAAGAGGATTGCCTTTACTAAACTCAAGCTGCACATCCTTGATCTGTTGAGCAGCTACCAAGCTTACTATCTCAGTGGACAAAGTCTGTCCTCTGTTTAGAAGTCACTTCAGAATCCTCTACCAAGAAGAAAATTCTCTGTAATTCGGTGTGTCCATACACAGCCACTTCTCTGGTGTCCCACTTCAGAGCTACATGGATGTGGTAGGGTCTTGTGACTCCACAGCTGCAGTTGTGAAATTCTTCCTGTCCCTGCAGTGCTGAATTTGCTCTGAAAGGAGTCACTGAACTCCTTTCAGTCAGTGCTGAGGTTTGGGTTTTGCCATTTGATGGAATCTGAGTTGTCCATTGAAGGAAGTGGGGGAGAACCAATTTTGAAAGCCCCATTTCTGGGATTATTATCTTTGTTTCGTCTTGATTGCAGTTTTTAAAGATGATGAATCAAATGATTTCTTTTCCCCTGAATCTGTATGGTGGAGCATGACATAATGGGTCTCACACTGGAGTTAGAAAATGCCCGTGGGAGGCCAGACATTTCTTTATTTTCATCAGACCTCAGTGGAGTTTCCCACGCTGTCTTGGTGGTTTCTGGACTCTGGTTGTTAGTTTCTCTAAACCAAATCCACGTTCCCTCCTTGGGCCTTATTTACTGTGTTGTCGGCTTGTGGTGTGCAGACAGATGTGACATTTTTGCTGGGAGCCTTGGAGAGATTATTTCCTTTGTGGTGATAATAAGGGAAAGTTCTCTGTGTGCTTTAAGAGAGAAAAACTAAATTTTAGAAAGTATTTTAAAATGTCGGTGTGTCAGTGCTACTGGGAAGTACCTCCTTTTAATTTCCATCAGATTATCTTCCCCTGGGGCCCTTCCTTCAATTACCTGCCATTCTGAAACGTGATTCTTTGTACATTTTCCTTCTGAAAAAAAGAGATCAGCCTGAGCCTATGACTGCTTCCTAGAGCCCTTGTCTCTGCCGAGGTCACTTCCTGGAATCCTCGTGACTGCTTCAAAGTGCTGGCGGTGGGTGGAGTCCAGTTTCTGATCCTGAACAAGTGCCTCCCAGTCCTTTCTCGAGACTGCACGGACAGGTTGTTCTTCCTTCCTAGAATCTCCAAGGTCTGCGTCGGGGGGAAAGATGCCAGCCCTCGCTGCTCTGTTTAAGTACATTGATGAGAATCAGGATCGCTACATTAAGGTAAGGGAATATTTGTTCTAATAAAGTGCAGTTAGTCTCATGGAACTCAGAGAAATGTTCAAGAGGCTAATAAGAATTATGCCGTTCTAATCAAGTCTTAAAAATATTGTCTAGGTGGAGAAAGACAGATACTGAAAAAGTTGAACCCAGAGAAGCAGAGGGTAGAAGGGTGGGTGTCAGGACTGGGGCAGGGAATCAGGGAGATGTTGGCCTAAGGGTTCAGCTTTCATTTGCAGGGTGAGTGAGTTCTAGGGTCCAGTGCACGGCATGGTGGTTACAGTTCACAGCCCTGTGTGGTGCTTGCAAGTTCCTGAGAGTAGATTTAGGTGTTCTCACCACACAAAAAAAGGTAACTAAAAAATGGGGATTGTCTAGAGGTCTTTTTAGGGCCCCAACCGTGGCATATGGAGGTTCCCAGGCTAGGGGTCTAATTGGAGCTACAGCTGCCAGCCTACACCACAGCCACAGCCATGCCAGATCTGAGCCACGTCTGCAACTTACACCACAGCTGATGGCAACGCTGGATCCTTAACCCAATGAGCGAGGCCGGGGATCGAACCTGCAACCTTATGGTTCCTAGTCGGATTCATTTCCGCTGTGCCACGACGGGAACTCCTAGAGGTCTTTTCCTCTGCCTTCTCATTACAGTATTTAAGTTACTCTTGGCTTTTGAAAGAAAATCTTAATACATGTTTCTAGAAATAGCAAAGCTAATTCAAGATTTTTGTTTATTTTTGTGGTAGATATAGATTAAGAACTATTTTTCATTTAACATGTTTTAAATGACTTGATAATGTTACCTATTAATGTTTCTTTTCTTTTTTTTTTTTTTTTTTTTTGCCTTTTCTTGAGCCACTCCTGCGGCATATGGAGGTTCCCAGGCTAGGGGTCTAATCAGAGCTGTAGCCACCGGCCTACGCCAGAGCCACAGCAACATGGGATCCGAGCCGCGTCTGAGACCCACACCACAGCTCACGGCAACACCAGATCCTAAACCCACTGAACAAGGCCAGGAATCGAACCCGCAGCCTCATGGTTCCCAGTTGGATTCGTTAACCACTGTGCCATGGTGGGAACTCGTATTAATGTTTCTTGATGTTAAATTAACTTAAAGAACCATGCTTTAAAATTATTTTTGATAGTCCTATTTCAGACGAAATCTTTATAGTTCCCATTCTAAAACTTATGTTTCAGAGAACTTGGCCATTGTCAGTATGATAAATAAGCTGCTTAGGACTGTGAAAATTTGGGTATTTCCTGTATCTTTCAGTTGCAATTTTGTTAGGTTCAGCTACTGATGTGTTTATGGAACTTTGTACATTTTGCACTCATGTCGTGCTTTGTTGTGGTTAAGGATTTTCGGTCCTGCTTATAGTTCCTGGTCCAGGGTCAGGACATACAGTTCTTTTTCATCTTAAACAAAAAGCAAATAAAATGCTTCTCTTCTGGGTCTGGTCACCATGCTCCAGATGGAGTGGCCGAAGGTAGCAAGTGAGCTTTGTGGGCCTGAAAATGGCATGCCCATGAATACCTGCCTTCCCGGAGGAGCACCTTTTCAGAATCCCTTTTGCTTGTTATCCACAAACAGAAACTTGCAGAATGGGTGGCCATCCAGAGCGTGTCTGCCTGGCCTGAGAAGAGGGGTGAGATCCGGAAGATGATGGAGGTTGCCGCTGCCGACATCACACAGCTGGGGGGCTCCGTGGAGCTGGTGGACATCGGGAACCAGAAGGTAGGAGCCTGGTGCACTGTGCACCGCACAACCTAACCCAGCAGGTTTGCTGAGGAGGTGAGAACACGTGGTGAGTTCTTACATGCCTTTGCTTCAGAGAGCCTACTGGTCTTTAAAACAGACAAAAGGGGCCTGGCTTGGATGCTGAACTGGTTTCCTGAGCTGGACTGGGTAGAGCTTTGTGATACTCATCTTCTTTGTCCAGCAAGGAGAACTGTTGTCAGTTGTTTGGGAAGTTAATGTAGTGGCCATTCTAGACAGTAGCTGATGTTCCTTCCCAGAAATCAGGTGACTCAGACAGGAAGTTACACTCTGCCCATTAGAAGTGAAACCACTAGAGACTCCTACTCACACCCACTGTGGCCCCACATCCCAGTTGGTAGAAAGAAAGCTTTTTCATGACTTGGCTTCTGGAAAAGAGCTGCTTTATGTGTGGGGCTCGGGATTAGTTGCACTTTAAAACAGGAATCTGACAGGTCCTAACTAGAATGGACAGCCTCACCTCATGGTACATTTTCCCAGTGTTTTCCTATCAGGTTTCGGTCCTGCGTGTTTGCAGTGCTCTGTGTGTTGCAGGGTATGGCTGGGTCAGGTTGGGTTTCTCCTGGTTCTCTCGCCTGATTGATGAAATCATAATCCTGGGGCTGCAGGGGTGGACATTCACCCCAGTCTGCTCTTTTCATAAATGGAAGGACCTGGAGGTAGGGGGCTCTGTCTCCCTGGGAACCAATTAGAGGTCCCTGGTGAAGGAGGTTAAAGTCCGGGCCTTCCAACGCCCAGGGTCAGTATTGTCTGTGTGGGATTTCTTCTGTCCACAGACTTTTTTTTTTTTTGTCTTTTTGCTATTTCTTGGGCCGCCCCTGCGGCATGTGGAGGTTTCCCAGGCTAGGGGTCGAATCGGAGCCATAGCCACCGGCCTACGCCAGAGCCACAGCAACGCGGGATCCCAGCCGCATCTGCAACCTACACCACAGCTCACGGCAACGCGGGATCGTTAACCCACTGAGCAAGGGCAGGGACCGAACCCGCAACCTCATGGTTCCTAGTCGGATTCGTTAACCACTGCGCCACGACGGGAACTCCCTGTCCACAGATTTAATAGTTCACCTAAGATTACTTCAGAGCCATCACAGCTTCCCCGTGCTTTTCCCCACTTGAGGGGAGAAGCCAAGTTTCTTTGTTTTGTTTTCTGTTAGGAACATACTTGACTTGCTTCCTCTCCCATTAGCCTCACACATTGAAAAAAAAAAATCTTGGTGGCAAATCTTTAAGCGTTGCTTCATTAGCATAGATAGGCCTGTTCTATTTAATGAGGGCATTACAGTGCAATTCTTTTTTTCTTTTCCTTTTTTGGCTGCCCAGCAGCATATAGAGCTCCCTGGCCTGGGATCAGATACAAGTCTCAGCTGAGGCAACTCTAGATCCTTAACCCACGGTGCCCGGCCGGGGATTGCAGCTCCGTCCCAGTGCGAAGATGCTGCCAGTCCCTTTGTGCCATAGCAGGAACTCCTACAGTGCAGTTCTTAAGAAAGAATTTTCCACAAAAGACTAAAATGACTACATGCTGTTTGAATTACATAAACCCTTTTTGTATCAAGGGATTGGCAGTATTCCTCACTATTAGGGAAGTTCTGTGAGGTCCTGTAGCGTGAGGTCAACACACATGGCCTTCTCTGCTCTTGGTTCATTGGCGGCCTAGTTGCCCTTTGCAGGAAGCAATGGGGACTTGGGCAGATGTGGAGTTGACTGTCATCCTGTCACCCGTGTACACCCGGAAGCTGGGGTGTCTTCAGGCTCACAGAGGAAGGGTGACACTGGGAATCCCACCCGGGTTCTAGTGATGCCCTGGGAGCCTGGCCCCTGTTGCTGATGGTGGGGAGGCTGATCTAGGATACTTGGGTCAGGTGGGGCCTGCCTGCAGCCCAGCTGCTGCCCCGGGCAGTGGGATAGATGGTGTGCCTGGTCAGTAAGTGGGGGAGGCCTGGTCCCGAGGGCCTGCAGAGAGCCATGGCCTCTGGGCCAAGAAATGATGAAAGGGCTCTGGGTGCTGGTGCAACAGGTCAAGGGCTGGGACGTGGATTTGTTTGGTGGCTGTGGGATGGGATGGAAAGGAGGGAGAGAGGGGAACTCTTTGTCACAAACTTACGCCCAGACAGTTGCTCTGCAAGAGGCCAGCGTGTTAGCCCTGTGGACACATGGCTGTGTTTCAACCCCAGACCTTGTTCTGATATGTTGGAGGAGTTGGGACACTCATAGAGCCTATAGTTTGCAACGTGCATTTCTGTGAGCCCACATGGCTTCTTGAAAAATGCTAAAATATTTCAGAGGAGCTGCCTGGAGTAGAAATGTATTTAGAGAAAATCTGTTTTTCAAAAATCACTTTCTTATGAGACAAGCCAAGGGCCAGCAGTGACGAAGCACCCTGTGTCATGTATGACCCGGACAGTGGGCTTGGTTTAAGGAAAGATTCTGTGCCCTGGTGGCTGCAGGGTGTCCTCATGAAGGCAGGCCCAGCCCTGGGGCAGCTCGCATAGGTGGTGGTAACATGGAGTCAGAGGGCTGTGCGTGGCAGCTGTGGCATCAGCAGGAGTAACTTAAGTTGGCATTAGGAGTACAGGGTACTGGGAAGAGGAGCTCCATGTCCCCCAAGAACTCGGCTGCCTGGCACGTTCCCCGGTGGTGTGTCCTTAGAGGTGCTGAGCACCCTGGCCCAGTTTGAGGAAGGAAACTTAGCAGCCCGCACCAGCCTCGTCCTGAATTCTTGCCATTTTCAGTTGCTGCTCATTTTACATCTTAATTGTAAATTGCTAGTGTAGCCTCATTACCATTTTGGTTTGTGTGTTGTGTTTAGCCAGGTATGTTTTCATAGAGTTGTTTCTGGTGAGTAGACCCATACATAGGTATGTGATGGTTCCATGGTGAATAATCTTTGCTCTTGCAGCTAAAACACAGGACATCCCTTCCTGCCATCAGCGGCACTTTGTAAGGACCTTGGGTTATCCTGTTAGGACTCAGGTGTGGTGGTGGAGGTGGGGTGGGGGGAGAGGATGGGGTACCCCGTAGTTTGCAGGGCCTTATTGGCCGCGGTAACATAACAGGTGGAAACACTGAGCTGTCAAAGTTGGACAAAACCTGAGTTTGATGTGGATCTCGGCCCTGACTTGCCTGCATATACCTGCATTTCTGCTTTAGATAAGGAGAGAATCCCATGATTAAGATGCAGTCCCCTGTTCGTAGGGGATGGTGGGAGACTGGTCCAGCCTTTGGGAGAAAGCTCAGAAGTGCCAGCTACTTCTGCTTGATTAAGTCTGGCTTACTGTGAATTTCAGTTCATCATACCTTGGTCTACAGTCTGTTAAGCCAGTACCTAATTATAATCTACATAGAAAATTCAAAACGGATCTTCTGCTTTAAAATTACAGTAGTGGGAGTTCCCGTTGTGGCTCAGCAGAAACAAATCCAACTAGTATCCATGAGGATGCAGTTCAATCCCTGGCCTTGCTGAGTGGGTTAAGGATCCAACGTTGCCGTGAGCTGTGGTGTAGGTCTCAGACGAGCCTGAGATCCTGTGTGGCTGTAGCTGGCAACTGCAGCTCCGATTCAGTCCCTAGCTTGGGAATTTCCATATGCCACAAATGCAGCCCCCCAAAACAAAACAAAACAAAATAGCTAAAATAAAATAAAATTGAAATTCCCATAGTGGCTCAGTGGTGATGAACCCGACTAGCATCTATGAGGATATGGGTTCGATCCTTGGCCTCTCTCAGTGGGTTAAGGATCTGGTGTTGCTGTGAATTGTGGTATAGCTCTCAAACGTGGCTCATATCCTGTGTTGCTGTGGCTGTGACATAGGCTGGCAGCTACAGCTCCAATTGGACCCCTAGCCTGGAAACCTCCATGTGCCGCAGGTGCAGCCCTAAAAAGGCAAATAAAATAAAATAAAATTACAGTAGTGTTATCCATTATTTTAGAAAATAATGAATTAAGTTGCATCCCAAACTCAGCCTTTGTAATATGTTTTGTTACATAAAAGTTTTTTTTTTTTAATTAGGCTTTTTTTTTTCACTTCAAAAGGGCATATTTATTTACAAAGGAACAGAGTATAAATGTAATAAGGAACAAAGGAAATAAAATGACAGGTGTACCTATTAACATAGCAAGTGTAGACAAAACTCAGTAAGAAGATTCTTTAAACACATCAATACTCTAGCATTTAAAGGTCAAAATCAGCCTCTAAGAATAATTCTTTATCATCTCAGGAAGATTTTTTAGGAGGTTCAATCCATGACTCAAAAGATGACTACTGTAATGAATTATAATTTTATATTCTTTGAAAATCTCCAAGTTGCTAGAGGCCAAGTAAATAAGATCACTACCACTCTAAAAGATGCAAAGGTTCTTAATGAGAATTAGTAATTACTTTTAAGACATTGTTTTTTAAAACCTAAACGTATTATCTTCTGTTGAATAGTACCATACAGACGTAGTTTACATTATTTTCTTAATTCATTAAATGGTTTCTGTTACCTTGTAATGAGATCTTACTATTCTCTGAGAAACATTAAATCATTTAATATTTAGCTCTGAAGAGAATCATTCAAAGTTTACATTCAGCTTTTGATAATATTAACATACATGGGGGAAAAAACACATCCATATACCCAACTATTTTCAGTGGCCAGTTAACTGCTGGATCTTCTAAAACTAATTAGCCTTTAAAACTTTACCAGGCTGCCTGCAGTTGTTAAACATATTTCAGTCTCTCTGCTCTGGATTATGGGAAAGTGTATTCTTGTTAATTAATGACTCTGTTGAATAATATGACCTTGAACTCTGCAATAGAGGGTGATTGATGCAAACAGATAAGGGCCTCTGAGGGATGTAATAGACCTGCCATAACACCTTGACACCAAGGCTGTCCTCTTTTGCTTCTTCCCCACCCCCCAGCTCCCTGATGGCTCGGAGATACCGCTTCCTCCCATTTTACTTGGCAAGCTGGGCTCTGACCCGCAGAAGAAGACGGTGTGCGTTTATGGGCATCTGGATGTGCAGCCGGCAGCCCTGGAGGATGGCTGGGATAGTGAGCCCTTCACCTTGGTGGAGCGAGACGGTAGGAGCATTTCCTGGAGGAGCGGGGGGGTGGGGGTGGTGTGGACTTCATGTTTACAGAGTCACACTTGCTTCAGGACGTGCATGCAAGGTGTCCTTTGGCTGTTTCTCCAGAACCAGTTGTTTTCACACAATCTAGAACTTGGGTTCTGGATGTTGCCTGCATGTGTGCCCGTCAGGGAGCCTCAGGCGGCCTGTCTGCCTTGTGCAGCCAGGTCTCTGTGACCCCAGCTCTGCTGGGCTTCCCTCTCCTGTGGATGCTCCCTTGGGAAACACAGTCTGCACTGGGGCAGCACAGCCTCAGCGACCTGGGATTAGATCGGCCCAATTGGCACTGCTTCTGTGGTGCATCTTAGCCACTCCCTTTGGTGCCTATGGAGGCACAGCCTTGGCTGGACCCTCTTGCCCAGATGAGGCTGGCGGTGACTGCTCAGTGAAGCTGTTGAGGCTCCAGGCCAGGCCCGCAGGCCCTGGAGTGGAGGCTGTGCCTGCTTTGTTCCTCTGATGTCCTGGAGCAGCCCCTTGTCTGTGCCTTGTCCCCTTGGGCTGGGTCCAGACTGTCTCAGCACATACACAAACGTGTCTCTGCAGGACACTTTGGGCATCTATGTGGGGTCCCTGACTCCACATCAGTGGGTCACTGCTACATCTAGAGCAGAAAACTCCTGTCTAAAGCTCAGCTCTGAGGAGGTTGACCTCCAGGTGGCGGCAACAGTGCATGTGCTCGCTGGCCTTGATAAAACCTGGGCTTCTTCTGAGTGTCAGCCTGCATGTCTCCTGAGCTCCCCCGTACTGCCTTCGCTCTCTTGCCCTTCTCCCCTCTTATACTGGCTCCCAGTGACACCTGATCCCACTCTGACCCATGGTGACCTCAACGTGCCATCTCTACTTGGCTCCTCTCAGGGACAGGGACTCAGTGGCGGGTGCCCCCCCTTCTTACCTCCTGTCCTCTCCTCCACCTTGACCATGCCAGCCCTGGTCACCTGCCACGCCCTCTGAGGGGCCGCTAATCAGCCCTCCCTGACCCCCAGCCAGACACATAGACACGCAGGAGACTGGGAATGGGCAAAGCTGGAACAACTCCTGAGTCCAGATCTGCTGCCCTGCAGACACCTGCTGGCCTGGGAGCCGGAGTAGGGGGTGTCCCGCACTGCCCCTACCACCACGAGGTCACATGGCTAGTGTTTGTCACAGGAACAAGGATGCGTCTTAGGAGAGCTCTTTAGCTTTTGTGAAAAGCAGATTTTTAAAAATCGCCAAGATGGTGATGGCTTTAATCCTCACACCACTTTAAGATGGATCAGATTTTACTGTCAAGCATTAAAAGCAGGCTAAGAACAAGTAAGTCAGAGGACTAGCCAGGACAGATGGAGGCCGGGGCGGGGGGAGTGGGGTGGGTGGTGCTCTGTCCTTCCTCTGCCCTGGCCTCCCCTGGGCTGTGCACATTGCAACTGGGAGGAGGCTCCAGGCTTGTCTCCCCAGCTGCCCTTCAGGGTGGCTAGCTCCTGGCCCAGATGCAGGAGTGCAGAGGGGAGGTGACCAGTTACACTGGGAAAGGCAGTGTCCTGTCTGTTAGTTTTCAAAGTGATAACCAAGAGCATTTTGTAACAAACATAAGTTCAGTTGTTCATCAGGTTGTGGTGGGGGTGAGACATGGTTGTCTTAGATGCCAGCACGTTGTCGTCCTGCGCACGACCAGGCTTCCCACTGCCAGGAAATAGATTTTAATCTTGTGAAATAGATTTTAACAAAATGGCAAGTGGCTGCAACCCCCTGGAGTAGGGCCTTCAGCCCTCGCCCTCCAGCTCTGGCCAGCCCATATCTGCGTTGTGGGAAAGCTTGGCAGCACCCACGTGACTGACTCTTAGAGGGAGCAAATTTGCCGAAAATCCTAATGTGAGTGTTGGATGGAGACTCAGGGCTCCTGATAGGATGGCAGTGGGGCTTCTGGTTTGAGGAAGAGTCTCAGGACAGCCAAGTGGTTGTTCCAAGATGTTGCCAGGTATGTGACCCTCACTGTGGGGCTGCTGGTTGCTGTTCTAGGCAAACTGTACGGAAGAGGAGCAACGGATGACAAAGGGCCCGTGGCCGGCTGGGTGAATGCCCTGGAGGCCTTCCAGAAAACAAATCAGGTGCGCCACCCACATCCAGCTGCAACTCTCCTATGCTGTCTGCTGTCGCAGAGTGGGACTTTCTGTTCCCAGGACAGCCTGTAAGGTCAGAGGTCATGGGCTGGAAGATAGCCAGCTCCCACCCAGACTGCATCAGTGCAGTGCAGCTGGGTCACACTTCAGATTATTAGTCGTTTTCCAGCATTAGGAAACATTAAAGATGCAGCGGTTTTACCAGTTCAAAGGTTCATCCTGTGGGTGACTCAGCAGGGACCCTGCCAGCAAGGAAGTGAGAGTTCTGGGCAGTGAGTGTACCTGGGGAAGGGGTGTGTGCTGGCATGTGACCCAGGCTTTGTGATAGTGGACAAACCCCTTACTTCTCTGTGTGGTTTTTATCCTCCTAAAAATCTATATGATTTTTAAAAACATATTTCCATAACTGAAATAACTGTTCCTTGTTGAATGTTTATAAAATACAGAAAAATAGAAAGAAAAAGTGCCTAAAATTCTAACCCTCAGAGACTCCGTATTTTGTTAGTAATGATCTTTTTTCAAAAAAAAATTTTAATCTAATTGTGATTGTACTATGTAGACAGTTTCTGCATCTTGCTCTTCTTGTGTAAGAGAATGATAAGATAAGAATGATAAGAATGATGAGAGAGTTTTTATTGGGATGAGGAGTGGCTCTGAAAAGGGTTCAGGTGTGCCAGGCTCCCCTCCTCCAGGGCCCCTGGGGTCTGGCTGCAGGGGGAAGGCAGCCCTGTGCAGGGCAGAGCCTCCCCTCACACCTGCCGCAATGGGGGTGGGGGGGTAGAGTCCTTCTAAGGGTGACCATGGCTATGGCCACACCTGGAGACAGAACTTTGTGACTGCAAAACGCTTGGTGGCTACCCGTCTGTTGTTTCTAAGAAATAAAAGTCTTTGAGCGCTGCATGTCTGTCGTCACCCCATCCCCTTCGCAGGAGGTTCCCGTCAACATCCGCTTCTGTCTGGAAGGCATGGAGGAGTCTGGCTCTGAAGGCCTGGACGCACTCATCTTTGCCCAGAAGGACCAGTTCTTTAAGGATGTGGACTTCGTCTGCATCTCCGACAATTACTGGCTGGGGAAGAACAAGCCCTGCGTCACCTATGGGCTCCGCGGCATCTGCTATTTTTTCATCGAGGTTCGTGAGGCCCCCCCCCCAACACACACCTGCCCCTCCCTGCTCTTCCCTCACCTGCCTGGCAGCACAGGCTGGAGGGCTGGGGCCAAGGGTCAGGTTCACAGGCTTGGCGCTGGGATGGTGTTGGTGTGTAGCCTGGAGCAGCTGGGGGAGGTGATGTGCCCACCTGCTCAAGGGGCCGAGCCACATGCCTCCTTTCCAGAGTTAAAATGTGCCCATCAGCCCTTGAGCTCTCACCCCTCCACCGAGGAACCAGGACATTGCCCTGGACGCAGAGGCCAAAGGGCTGGCAGGAAGGGCCAGGCAGCTGAGCCTGTCTTGTCATCCATAGATGGGGATGGGGACCCAGGGCAGCAGGGCCACTGGTGGTGTTGGGCTGTGTGTGACACCCTCACGGCAATAGGCTGCCCTACTGGGCGCGCCTCATGCAGATGCTCCTCTGGCTTTTTGAACACCCAGCCAGGAGGGCAGAAGTCTGAGCCGAGCAGGGCCTGGGCGTAAGGCTGCAGGGCCCTGGGTGTAGGCTGCCCTCCTGGTCTGCATCGCCCTTTCTGCAGGTAGCGCAGAGTCTTCTGAAACTGCTGGCGAGGCCCTAAGTGCCACATTTTCACCTGCACTTGGCATTTACAAGAGTGTCTTCTTGTCACTGCCAAAGTTTGGTGATTTAGGAAATACTTTACTTTGCTTGTCGAGGGAGCAGATTTTGATATTGAAAATTGTCTGTCATGGGAATGTTCTTTGCTCACTTACCATAACGCGGCAAAAGCAAGCCGGCCCTTGTATCCGCAGGTGGAATGCAGCAACAGAGACCTGCACTCCGGCGTGTATGGTGGCTCTGTGCATGAGGCCATGACCGATCTCATCACGCTGATGGGTGAGCACATCCGTCAGTCTGTCACTGCTGGTCCATCCAGGAGGGGTTGGAGCAGGCGTTGCTTCTGGGCTGTTGTCGGTAGCCAGAGCATTTCAGTTCTTCTTTTTCTCTCTGTACCTTCTCCTCCTACTCTCCCTCCTCCACTCACTGCTCCCTTTGAAAGACCCACGCATTTTATTTCTGCTTCTCTCCTCTTCCCCTTGTCACCAGACCTGCCTGTCTCCAGGGCCTAGCTCAGGCACCCCACCTGCCATGTCCCCTAGGGTCCTAACTGTCCTTGTTCTGTTTAGTCTTCTCCCTGGAGGGCATCTGCATTGGTCTGGTTTCCATAACTGGCCACAGCGGGATCTCCTGCGCAGTCTTGCCCTTTGACAGCGAGGCTTCAGCTCACTGGCCTGGCATCCTGGTGCTCAGCCTCACCCCTCAATGTACTGAGCCCTGTTCCTTTCCTTGGCTGGTGGAAACTTGATATTTCTGGGATGGTGTCTACTCTGCCCCCTCAGGTTTCCCTCCTCAGTGTAGGAACAGGTAGTTCTCATGGAACTTCTATGAAAAAAGAGCTCTGGGACCACGTAGTGGTTTTAGAGTGGGCTCTAGGCTCCAGCTCTCCACCTGTCCCTGGTCTGTGATTGTGGACAGATCGCCCACCTTCTGTACCCATATTTCGGGAGGTGACCCTCCTTGCCTCCCTGGGTTGTTATGGTAACAGAACAACAACCTAGGATGCATAGGTGCTTGGGCAGCGCCAGGAGATCCTGCGTGCAGGGCTCTCCCACCTGGGCCCCTGGCTGCCCACATGCTGAGCGTGCATCCTCCTGCTCTCCCCCAGGCTCCCTGATGGACAGGAAGGGGAAGATCCTCATCCCCGGCATCAACGAGGCCGTGGCCCCCTTGACGGAGGAGGAGCTAGCGCTCTATGACCAGATTGACTTCGACCTGGCAGAGTACTCCAAGGACGTGGGGGCAGAGACCCTGCTGCATGACTGCAAGGTGCTGCCATGGGCCGGCAAGGCGCAGTGACCCAATCCTAGGGCCCTGGGCTGGAGCGTGGGGGCTGGAGAGATGTGGGCATGTGAGCAGGCAGGGGGCAGACGCCGGGAGCACACATGCCAGGCAGGGAGCTGGCAGCTCTTAACATGTCAGTTGTCGACTGTTGACACCTTGAGGACTGGGACACATGTGCAGAGGCAGGCGCTTTCTCCGAGTGTACACGTGGGGGTGACCCATTTACACTGGGCCCTGAGATGATGTCAGCCGTTCCTAACAGAGCCACGAGCTGAGGTTGAAAGTACACAAAATGTAGACCTGTCAGTGGCAGATTGTATCATGAACCTTCTCTTAGTTAGCCAAGCTCCTGCTTTAGAAGGTCGGGATATAAGTTCACATGCAATTCAGCCAGCCTTTATCGGTCTCCAGTGACAGGCCCTGGGGATGCCAGGGGACATGGCCAGGCTTGGCCCTTGAGTTTCATCTCAACCCCTACCTTGGGCCTTGGGCACAGTGGACGGGACTGGCTTCACTTTCTTAGGCACTTCCCTCCTCTGTGTTCCATGGGCCCCAGATCTGGGGAGGGGTTCAGAGATGGCCTGGGCCTCCTCCAGGTACCTCAGCTCTGTAGTGGCTCTGATGTGGGTGGGGTGGTGACCTGCCCTGGATTCTGCGGGGCTGGCCAGAATGCTGTGACCCATGGGGTCAGTTTTGTTAATCCAGGTGGTGTAAAGCTGCAGGGAGGCGTGGATAGGATGCCCTTGCAGTTGTTCTGAGTGTGGCGTGGCCCCTGTGGTGGTGTGTCATGGCTGCCAGGGTGCCTATGGGCCAGCTCACCTGCCAGCCTTGCCGGGGTCAGCTCCCCCTTCCTGTGGGTGTGTGGACCCAGTTGGCAGGTCTCCTCCACAAGCAGACAGTACCATCCTGACCCACTCTTTCACTCTTCTGCAGAAAGACATCCTGATGCACAGGTGGCGATACCCGTCCCTCTCGCTGCATGGGATCGAAGGTGCCTTCTCTGGGTCGGGGGCCAAGACCGTGATTCCTCGAAAAGTGATCGGCAAGTTCTCCATCAGGCTCGTGCCAGACATGACTCCTGAAGTGGTCAGCGAGCAGGCATGTGGGGTGCCGGGACACAGGGAGGGGCTGCTGGTCACTGGCAGAGACTTTGACCAGGGCTCCTAAAACAGAACATCACAAACGTATACCTGCATGGCCCCACTCCTGGCTCTTGCCAACTTAGTAATTACCAGAATAAGCAGTTCACAAGCTGATCAAAGATACAGGCCATATAAAAAAGCGTCCAATGTAAGTGACCTTTGTCACTGCTGAGGCATGCTAAAATCTGACCTCTGACTTCATCCTAGGGCTTCAGGGCAAATGCTGACTTTGGGCCAAATAATCTTATGATGAGAGTCCAAGGGCCTCTGAGCCATGATAAGCAGTGGAGGGGGCCAGTTTCAGAAAGGAGGAGTCCAGAGGGCACAGACTCCATCAGCTGAAAGTCAGCCGGGCTTACAGAGAGCATTCCCCACCCTCCCTGAGGCATCATGGGCAAATGGAGTCAAGACCTCCCCTATTGGGGGTGCAGACTGAGGACTCCTCACCGAGCTTAGGACTGAGGATTTGTCATCACAAGGTGTCCCTGGGTCAGCACCTCGCTCTGGTTGGGGTCTAGATGTAATCATTTTTATAAAGCAAGTCAAGGAATATTTTTTAAAATCTTGATTTAGAGTTCCCGTTGTGGCTCAGTGATTAATGAATCTGACTAGGAACCATGAGGTTGTGGGTTCGATCCCTGGCCTTGCTCAGTGGGTTAAGGATCTGGCATTGCTGTGAGCTGTGGTGTAGGTCACAGACGCGGCTCAGATCCCGCATTGCTGTGTCTCTGGTGTAGGCTGGTGGCTATAGCTCCGATTAGACCCCTAGCCTGGGAACCTCCTCATGCCACAGGAGCGGCCCTAGAAAAGGCAAAAAGACGAAAAGACCAATAATAATAATAATCTTGATTTAAATATTGTCATTGGGAGTTCCTGTTGTGGCTCAGCAAGTTAAGAACCAGACTAGTATCCATGAGGATACTGGTTTGATCCCTGGCCTTGAATGATGGATTAATGATCTGGTGGTGTTACAAGCTGCAGTGTGGGTCACAGATGCAGCTTGGATCCCCTGTGGCTGTGGCGTAGGCCAGCAGCTGTGGCTCTGATTCGACCCCTAGCCTGGGAACCTCCATATGCCACAGGGGCGGCCCTAAAAAGAAAAAAGAAAAAAAATATATTGTAATTGTATGGGGGCATCTATGTAAAGGATGAAGTGCTTGAAATTAAAATTACCTTTTAAGTCCTGGATTTTGTTCCTTGATGAAATCCCTTTTTCTGCTATCACAGTTATGCAGATCAGTGTTTAGCAGCAGCAGCAGAAAAGTGTAGACCCATTATAGACCCACCGTAGATCCTCTTTAGACCCATTGTAGACCCACTGTAGAGCTGCTCTAGACCCGCTGTAAACTCCTGGAGACTGTGGTGGAGTAGATCACGAGCACTGGAGAAGATGCCAACTTATAAGACATCATGTCTGTCCTGTCTGTGGTTCAGGTGATAAGCTACTTGACCAAGAAGTTTGCTGAACTGCACAGCCCCAACAAGTTCAAGGTGTACATGGGCCACGGGGGGAAGCCCTGGGTGTCTGACTTCAACCACCCTCATTACATGGCTGGGAGAAGAGCCCTACAGACAGGTCAGTTGTTCTCCTTGGGGGCTGAGAGGCCCTGTGGGCCCTGTGGGCTCCATCCCTGTGCGGGCCGGGCCCTGCCATCTTTGGCCTTGGGAGTGGGGCCACTGTTCCAGGCCTCATGTGGGGTCTGGACTCGGGTTGCTGGACAGTCATCTGCAGTGGACCCCTCGCCTCATAGCCCTGGAGCTCACCATTTCTTTTATTCCATTCCCTCCCAGTTTTTGGCGTCGAGCCGGACCTGACCAGGGAAGGTGGCAGCATTCCTGTGACTCTGACGTTTCAGGAGGCCACGGGCAAGAATGTCATGCTGTTGCCCATGGGCTCAGCTGATGACGGAGCCCACTCCCAGAATGAGAAGCTCAACAGGTGAGGACAGAAAAGAGGGGCTGTCTTGGGGTCTCTGGGGTAGTTGAGGACTAAGGCCAAGACCCTGCTTGGAGGGCAGAGGTAGGAGACCTAACCGGGTATTAGGATGCCAGATGGAGACCTTGTACCCAGGCAGCATTGAGGAGCTATCATTAGGTATGGCACTTTCTGCTGAGTACCAGGTGTGACCCCATGGGCTCTGTTAAACCAGGACCAGGGCAGGTCCCTGGTGGGCAGGAGGATTGAACCTGCACTTGAGAACCAAGGCAAGTAGCACTCAGGGCCAGCACGCCAGGCTGGTGGGCTGTCCACTCCCAGAAAGGATGCAGCATGTTTGCCAGGACCTCAGGGCACCAGCCATTGTGACGACTGTTCCTCCCCATCAGGCACAACTACATTGAAGGAACCAAGATGATGGCTGCATACCTGTACGAAGTGTCTCAGCTGAAGAACTGAGCCCCACCTCTGCCCTCCACCTCACACTCTTCTGGCTGTTCAGGAAAGCGGAAGCCCGTCTCTCCTCTTTGCGTCTCATCAGATGCCACAGACTGCAGAAGTGGACGTGAGGGCACCTACCTGGCTCAGGATGGAGTTACCTATATGGGGCCGTGGTCCATGTTCAGTCCTGGGGGCTTGTAAATGACCCTGGGTGGTGGCTGAATGCTCACTGGTGGTCAGTGTGACTTGGTCTCCAGAAAAGAGCTGAGGCCCGAAAGCACAGGTTCTTCTGTAGAAGGTTCTGCCTGACGTCCATTTGGGCTAAAGAGCAGACTTGGTGCTTCCCAGGCCCAGCTCTGCCCCCGAGTCAGGGTCGTGCATGCTGGACACTTAGGGGCTCCCGATTCCTTGAGGGCCACCCTCTCTGATCCCTGCTGTCTTGTGCACGTTCTGTTGTTTTCTTTAACCGTTACTGGTATTTCATATCTTTTCTTTATTATGATTCCCTAAACCTAAACCTAACTAGGAGGGTTATTTGGTCTCCATCTCTGTTGCTAAATAAAAAGTAGGCTCTGGAGGAATTGCTGCCTGTCACCTTGTATGCGCACTGCCTGCATTGGCGGAGGGATGCCCTCATCCACAGTGCACTGTGCTGGGCTGGGGCAGGGCTCTCCTCTCACCCGTCCCACCCGTCCCTCCCTGTCCCTTATGCTGCCAAGCCACAGGACATCAGCCCAACTGGTTTAAACAAGACTGTCCATTGTCTCAGCTGATGGAGGGGACAAGAGTAAACTCTGCCAGGAGGAACCGCAGCCTCGTTTATCATAAAGTGTATGTTTTGTCTGCTCTGTTGACCATCTTGACTCATAGGCCAGGGAACAAGGCTGCTGTTTATTGGACCCTGTCACACCAAATACTTGGAACGGGATGGAAGTCGTGCTTTCAGCCTCCATGACGTGCCATACTTCCTGGGTCCTCCTCTGTCCCTGGAGTCACCTCCACAGTGACCTCAGCAGCCTGTGTTCTGCTGCCTCCTTATCTCCTTCCTAATCACAGTCCTGCTAGTCCTCAGGGAGGCTTATCCAGGAAAACAGTCTGATAGCAATCGCTCTGCACCCTCTAGGGGCCAGGACCTTGGGGCTACCAGCTCTGGGTCTAAGCACTGTAACTTGAATTTCAAGTTGGGGACTGCAGGTTTCTCTGCTCGTGAAACATGTTCATCTAGCTGTTCTGTAGGAGGGGAGGCCTTCCCCAGTTGTAGAATCCAAAACTTGCCTGCATGGTGCTATTTCATGGTGGGAAGCTGGCCACTAACAAGAATACCCTGCCTGGCCTTATTTAGAAAAAGAGAACTGGAGTTCTCTGGTGGTGCAGCAGGTTAAAGACCTGGTGGTGTTGTCATTGCATCGGCTCAGGTCGCTGCTGTGGTGTGATCCCTGACACAGGAACTTCCACGTGCTGCCAGTGTGGCCAAAAAAAAAGAAAAAGAACTTACGAGGCTGCATTTTTGACCCAGATGAGAAGGAGCTGAGAGGATCCTGAATGTCTCCACGTGACCGAGGGAAAGTCAAAGTTCATTCTGCTCTTGTATTTTGGCCTTGGCCTCAGAAAAGCAAAGGACGGTGGACATGTCAGGATCCTTAAACCGTGTGCATTAGTTTGTGAGGCTGCTGCAGACCCAGACAACACAGGCTTCCAGGTGATGAGAGTTCCCTTGGGCAGGTGGGGCTCCTCAGCCTTGTGTCAGGGTCATGACCTCTGCTCAGCCCTCGCCTGTCAGGGGAGAGGGCTCCTCGGTCCCAAGCACAATTCAGGCTCAGCACGTGTCCCTTCCCATCTGTATTTTAGCTCAGGTCTCTACTCACCACTCAGCCACTCCTAACGGCACGAGAGGAGGGGAAACTTGCGTGGAGGAAATTCTGTCACTGCAGGAGAGGAAAACACTGGGGAGTCAACCTTTATGTGCCTCTACTGCCCCATGGTTATGCCATGACTTTTGTCCCAGGGAAAACAAGAAAAAAAAAACGGAATGTCTAGCATTACATAGAAGAAAGGACTCAGGAAGCACACTTTGGTTCACTTTTCAGAGAGAATCAGGTTCACGTTCAGCATCATAAATCAGCTATATTTAGTAGAACCTATTATCCCACATCGTAAGAGAATGGCCCCTAAATGGGCTGATGGGTGAAGATACTGTTTGCAGAATTCTTTTGACCTGTGCTTCCTGAAAGGGCCTTGCAGGAGAGGCTGGTTCAATGCACGACTTGAAAGGAACAGTCATTTAGTAGGAGCTGAAGTTCCTCAGAACAACAGACAGTCCTGGCCAACCCCCCTCCCCAGGGAAACTGTGGACTTGGACCTAGATGTTTGGTGGAGGCCACCCATTCAAGCAGGAGAGACCAGGGACTACCACCACCAGGGGAAACTGACTCACAGGCCTGGCGTGTTTTGGAAAGTCTCTCCAAGGCATTTGGAGACTCACAGCCTGTTAGGGGTTGAATTGCTTCCCCCTCAAAATCCCAGTGTTCAAGTCTGAATGCCCACCACCTCAGAGTGTCACCAGATTTGGAGATAGGGACACTGCAGAGGTAATCAAGTCTAAAGGAGGTCATGTGGGTGAGCCCTAACCCAGTATGACTGGGGTCCTTAAGAAGGGACATTTGGGCAGGGGTGCACACAGGGAGAGGGCCAGGTGAAGGTGGGGGCAGAGGTGGGGCGATGCATTTGCAAGTCAAGGGATAATGAAGATTGCCTGCAGCCCCTGAAAGTCCAGCAGAGATTCTTCCCCAGCTCTCCCCACCTGTTGATTTGGACTTGCAGCCCCCAGAACGAGGGGAGAACAGATTTTGCACAGTCTGCCGTCCTTCCTTGTGGCTCCAGCCTGTCATACATCCCCATGTATTCCCTCACGAGGGTCACAGTAATGGCGAGGACCCTGTCACCTGCCACAGGTAACAAGGTGTGTTCATGTCACCTCTCTCAGGTCTGCCGGCCTCAGGCATGTGCACGGCCCCCTTTAAAGTGACACCCTCCACACATGGCTGGCAGAGTGCTGGATTGTCACACTGAGTTGGCCCCGATGGCCTTCAATTACATCAGATGACTTCCAGGCCACTACCTCACCCCTTATCTGTGCAACAAGATGAATTGTTTCTTCCACTGCTGTCAAATTGAATGAGAATCTCTGAAGCCTCTTTGTTTTCTGAATGTGAATAGGTCCACTCTTCCAGCCCTGTCTTCCCATGGGGTGGGGGGTGGCGCAGACAAGCACTTTGTAGAGGGATATTTAATGTGACCAGCTGAGGGCCTTGGTGAGACCTCCTCTTCCACTTTCCTTTGAGGTTCAGGAGAATTGCGGAGGCCCCAGAACTGCAGCCCAATGGATCCTAAACTAGGAAGAATGGTGAGTAGACCCTCCACTGTTCAGTCTAGTGGAGCGGGGCTGGCTTGCCTAGAGTGCATGTTCCTTGCCAGTAAGCCAGTGAGCGGAGCAGACCCCCGCCTGCACATAGAAATGTTCTCAGGTGCCCCCTTCTCAGCCTGAGCCATGTGGCATTTGGAAGTACTTTATAGGTATGCTTTATGCCACCAAATAATTAGATGACATTATTTTCAAGCATTTTGTATAGTAGTAGTAGTTCTACTGGGCGAATGCTGGGATCTGGGTGTGGACAACAAGGTCCAGGCCAGTGGAGTGGGTTAGACACTCAACAGCACACTTTTCCGTACTCATTTTCTTTGCTTTGCTTTTTTTTTTTCCTTTTTCTCTTTTGAGGGCTGACGCTGCTCAGATCCTGCTTGGCTGTGGCCCTGGCATAGGCTGGCAGTTGACCCAGCAGCAGGCAAGGAAGTTGTCCATACATGATCCATTGGGGTGGTTCCTCTGTAGCTTTTATTAAGTGACCCAGCTTCAGTGTTTAGGGTTTCAGGAAAAGAGCAGTTTTAGTTCTCAGTGACTCCAAGTCAGAAGAGTGGGAGAAAATTTAATATGTTTAGAGAGTTGTAGTCAGATTTTGGAGGAAACTAGAAATATTCAGGATCCAGTCTGATTTACAGGTAGATAACAAAACCCCAAAGACATTGAATAGGGCTTGGATCTGATAGTGGATGCACTATAGCGTTTTTTGTTGTTGTCTTTTTTTTTTTTTTTTTTACTGAAACAGTTTTCTTGCTACAGTCTCCTCTGCTTCTATTAAATATCACTGTAAGACTAATTCCTTTGTAAAATAAGTCTAGTCTCATTACTCTTGGTCTGATTATTTATTTACTTGCGGGAAGAACAGTGACTCTAGTCAGCTTTATTGGAACCTTCAATAAGGAATCTCCAATTAGACTTTTAGAAGTTTCTCAAGGCTAGAAAGCCAAGCCAAGCCAAGAATCGCCATCAGATTTTATGTGCAATACCTATAGATTTGGGTGAATTCCTCTCTTCTTCAGGCCCCCAGTATATACCTAAAAATTCCTGGGTCTGCCACAAAGTGACCTTCCATACTCGCCCGTGAGGGTGGGACCTCTGTAAGCAAGGTACCAGGCTGTTTTTTCAGGAGGCTTTATTGATTCAATAGAGTCTTTTATTCCTTAAAACTTCTTGTCACATCTGACTGTGTACACATCATTCTCAAGTATGGCATTCTAGTCAAGGCCTTTGTAATAAACCACTGTTTTCAATTTTGTCCTGTTAAGGAGAACAGGTAGTTCCTCTTGTTGGCTCAGCGGGTTAAGATCCCAACTAGTATCCATGAGGATGTGGGTTTGATCCCTGGCCTTGTTCAGTGGGTTAAGGATCCAGCATTTCCGTAAGCTATGATGTAGGTTGTAGTTGTGGCTCCGATCTGGTGTTGCAGTGGCTGTGGTGTAGCCTGGCAGCTATAGCTCTGATTTATAGTTCCCTAGCCTGGGAACCTCCATGTGCTGTGGGTGTGGCCCTAAAAAGACAAAAAAAAAAAAAAAAAAAAAAAAAAGTCAACAGGTAGATACTTGACTAAATGTGACCACAGGTCACCATGAAACAGTTCTTAGTTATAAAGAGACTTTAGCTTTTTGAATATTGAGAAGACTCCTTTTTCTTTCTTTTCTTTTTTTGTTTTTTGCCTTTTCTAGGGCCACTCCCGTGGCATATGGAGGTTCCCAGGCTAGGGGTCTAATCGGAGTTGTAGCCACCAGCCTACGCCACAGCCACAGCAACTCTGGATCTGGGCCGCACCTGCGACCTACACCACAGTTCACGGCAACGCCGGATTGTCCACCCACCGAGCGAGGCCAGCGATTGAACCCGCAACCTCATAGTTCCTAGTCGGATTTGTTAACCACTGAGCCACAACGGCAACTCCAAGAAGACTCCGTTTTCTTAAGTAATCTGATTAAGAAAACATGAAGTTGAAGAAATTATTTTGGTAAGTACCGAATCTTTGCTTTATAGGCAGATTATTCAATAGGAAAAGAAAAATCTTTTGCAATAATCAAAGAAAACCTTGTCCCTTTAACAGAGGAAGAATAGTAAATTCTAGTTTTGCGTCAGCACAAAAGATATTAAAGATCTTTAAAAAAACTCATTATAAATTCATTTAATTTTAGCCAACTTTACCACTCCATGAAAGATTTTTTCTCACTTTCTCAACTTTTTATACCTATTTATTTTTTATCCTTTATTCTCCTTAAGAAGTTGAAACAACTGTTAAATAACCCCTAAGCAAGGATGAAATTATTCTCCTTTTCCTTTAAGATCACATCTTCATACCTTATACCTTTTTCTAAAAAAACCCTGAAATCATGTTACGTACCTTGCATGCTTTGTATATAGAGTTTTTTTTTCTTTACCCTATTTATTTCTAGTAGTTTCATTTACATATAAATCTAGAATCCTTTTTATTTTTTTTTTTTTGTCTTTTCTAGGGCCGCACCTGTGGCATATGAAGGTTCCCAGGCTAGGGGTCTAATTGGAGGAATTCTTAACCCATGGTAATTAATGTCTAGTGAAAACTAGAAAATAAGCAATTGTGCACTGTTTGTCACATACACTGTCTCATACAACATTCTGAGACTTATGAACACATCATGTCATGATTTCTCTGACATCCATAGTACATCTTATTTTCAGTGTGGCAGAAGAATGTATTTACTAACAGACTCAAATATCCCTTAGTCTCTGTAATAAACCAGAAGTAGATCCATTTATACTTGTTTAGAAATTTCAGTATTTTATCTTTATTGATAAGTGATGTAGATATTTAATGATTACCCATCATTTAACTTAATGTAAATTAAAAGTTTAAGTTACCAAGAAGATTTGGGAAGCTATTTTTGAGCAGATGTATTTTATAAAACCTGACTCTCGCTGGGGTTGCTGTGGAGGATGTTGACTGGTGCTGGGAGCCGGGCGCCTAGGGATGTGGTGGGAGAGAGGAGAGTGTGGGCCCAGCTTCAGTCCTCTGAGGTGCACCGTTTGACCTGCCAGGGCCCCTGCCCAGAGCTCGTGCCTGGAGGGAGAAAAGGGCACATGGGCTGTGTGATAGAACCCAGAAAAGCTGTTAGGAATTCTGTTTTGAGCCAGATAGAAACATTGGAGCAGGAGAATTGAACCCTAAGGATGTCTCCTGTCCCTGCCCTGCGAGGGGTGAGAAGACTCAGGCTGTCTAGGGGCAGCTTCAGTGTCTGGGCTCCTAATAGATCTTAGCTGGGCAGCTGGCCAGGGGCACCTGGGAACACAGGCCAAGTGTTATCCTGGAGTGATCACACAAAGCCCAACACCCCACTGATCTTGCACCTTGGGTTGGATCTTGAGTTCAAGGTGCTTGGCCCAAAGTTATTAGTAAATCCCATGATGCTGGAGGCTGGTGGTATCCAGGATATGATGTTCATGCTTTATAGGGTGTAGTGAGCAGAGCACACAAGATTCCCTGCATGCTGTCTTTTTATTTGGGAAGGTTTGTGGTGGGCCCTGTTTCTGGTGGGTCTGCATATTGAAACAGTTTATGGAAGCTAGCACCGGGCCAGGCTATAGAGACTTTGCCTGCCAGGAGGTGAAGCTATGGTGGGGACTTCTGATCAAGATTCAGTATGACTTCACTCTAAACTTTGCCATCCACTTCAGATAATGGACGATGAAGATTGAGCAAGTTGCACATGCTTTAAATGTTTTAATTAAAAAGACATGGACTTGGGAGTTCCCGTTGTGGTACCATGGGCTAAGAGTCCCACTGTAGCAGCTCAGGTTGCTGCGGAGGCCCAGGTTTGATCCCCAGCCCAGAGCAGTGGGTTAAAGGATCTGTTGTTGATGAGGCATAGGTTACAGCTATGGTTGAGATTCAATCCCTGGGTGGGGAAATTCCATATGCCACAAGTGCAGCCAAATGAATAAATAGACATGGACTCAAAAACAGTAAATATCCTTACTGAGCATAAATGAAATGAAACATGGAGTTCCTGTCATGGCTCAGTGGTTAAAGAATCCGACTAGGAACGATGAGGTTCCAGGTTCAATCCCTGGCCTCGCTCAGTGGGTTAAGGATCCGGCATTGCCGTGAGCTGTGGTGTAGGTTGCAGACATAGCTTGGATCCCGCGTTGCTGTGGCTCTGGCATAGCAGATTCTGGCTACAGCTCCGATTCGACTCCTATCCTGGGAACCTCCATGTGCTGTGGGAGCAGCCCAAGAAATGGCAAAAAGACCAAAAAAAAAAAAGGAAGAAAAAGAAATGAAATGAAACAGTGGTGAACAGGAGCTGAGACTGCTGGGTCCAGATAGACCACTACACCTGGGAATGAGACCCTGAGTGGTAACAAGGACCAGGAACACCCCCCTACACACACACACACACACACACACTAGCAAGGACCAGAAACATTCCCCCCCACACACACACTCACCCCAGCACAGGGCAACCAGAGTCAGTGCTACTGCACGTGTGAGGCTCCATGCCAGAGACAGCCCTGCCCTCTACTCACACTGGGAGTGCTATGCCACCAGCCTAAGACCTGGTCCTCGACTGGGCATCTTGAAACACCAGGAGGAAGTAACCCCAGATTTCTAGGCACAAATCACTGCAGAGAGAAGGAGAATAAACCAACTGTCATTCAAATTGAGCCCACAAGTTAAAATTCTTAAGTATATGAGAGAAGCTAACAATAAGAAACTCTGCAAGATTGAGAAGTGAATTTCCCGCCACTGAAAGGCAAACAACAGAACATGCTTTACAATGGATACAGAGTACATTTAAAATCAAGATGGAGTTCCCATCTTGGCTCAGTGCTTAACTGAACCCGACTAGCATCCATGAGGATATGAGTTCGATCCCTGGTCTCGCTCAATGGGTTCAGGATCCAGCGTTGTTGTGAGCTGTGGTGTAGGTTGCAGATGCGGCTCGGATCCCGTGGTGCTGTGGTTCTGGTGTAGGCTGGCAGCTACAGCTCTGATTGGACCCCTAGCCTGGGAACCTCCATATGCCACAGTTGCAGCCCTAGAAAGACAAAAAGACAAAAAATAAAATCTTCAAGAGATAAATGAAGGACTTAGAATAAGAAATTGGGCACATACAAGTCAAGTACTGATGCATATGAAACCCAACCTGTTTGCAATCCTGAAAATGGAGACTAGTCACTGCAGTAACTCGGTTGAGGTTGTAAATGCTGACTGGCTACAGTCAGAGAGAATGACCTGGACAGCAGGGCTAGGAATTCACCCATGGAGCAGAGCAAAGAGAGGAAAGGCAAAAAGAAAAGCAAACCCAGCTGGAGGATGTATGAGAAACTGAAAGACTCCAACTGCAGTCGGGGTTCCAGAAAAAGAATTGAAGGCCAGTAAAAGAACAATCCCCCTCGTCCGGGCTCGGAAGAGGCGACACCCCAAATCACTCACGAGAAGCGGTCTTGATGCAAACAGCAAGAGGATTTTTATTCCAAGCGCGCTGGGGCCCACAGTCGTACGCCACGCAGGGGTAGAGGACTGCGGCCCCGACTGCAGAATCGGGACAGCTTTTATGGGGTTCACAACAAAGCCTGTGCGTCACAAACCAATCATTTTAAAATATCGAGAGCCCGCGCCCCGTGGACCAATCATTTTAAAATATCGAGAGCCTGCGCCCCGTGGACCAATCATTTTAAAATAGCTCCGGAGGTCCGCATCTGCGTGGGCTCCTGGGCAGAGTGACAGATTGCAGTTGAGATAGGTCACTAGGGCTTTCAATGTGTAATCAATTCTTCTGTGGTGCCAGTCAGTTTTACAGAATCCAGATAAGCGATTAGTCAACTCATTTCCTGTTATCTTACTTAGGCCAGGATAGCAGGCCCTGGAACAATAAGAAGTGTGACCTTCTACCTATTTACTGGCAGCGAGCAGGGTCTGGAATTCGGGGGCATTTAGAGCTTTTTATTAACTTCCTGGGTTCTGGGAGGGTTAGGTTGCATTTTCATCCTTTCAGAATAAAGGAAATGACAGAGAAGTAGTGCAAGCAGGTAGTGGAGAATGTCCTGGGGGAGAAGAAGCAGAGGAAGATTTTGACAGAAGAGAAGCCATTTTAGGGCTGAGCCATTGTGTGCTCTAAGCCCTTCCTCCATGCTTGTCCTTGGAACAGGTCTCAGTAATTACCGTCCTTAAGGGAACAAAAGGATGCAGGAACAAGCAGCTGTTATCAAGCAAAGAAGTAGCAATAGCAAAGCTAATCAATGGGTTGTAGAGACCCCCATTTCTTTTTTTTTTTTTTTTGTCTTTTTTGTTGTTGTTGTTGTTGTTGTTGTAGTTGTTGTTGTTGCTATTTCTTGGGCTGCTCCCGCGGCATATGGAGGTTCCCAGGCTAGGGGTTGAATCGGAGCTGTAGCCACCAGCCTACGCCAGAGCCACAGCAACGCGGGATCCGAGCCGCGTCTGCAACCTACACCACAGCTCACGGCAACGCCGGATCCTTAACCCACTGAGCAAGGTCAGGGACCGAACCCGCAACCTCATGGTTCCTAGTCGGATTTCCCTGTGGCTCCAGCAAGTTAAGGATCCCTCACATTGTCACTGCTGTGGCTACTGTTGTCTCAATTCTATGCTGAATTCTTAGCTCAAGCCCCTTGGCTTAAAACATCCCCACTTTGGCTGTTGGAGAAAGATCCTTGATGTTCTCCTTACTTGCTGCAAGCCCTCAATCCTTCTCCTGCTACTCAACTTGCTCGTGTCTTTTGGCTCAACACCCACCAGCGGGTGAACTCAGTGTTCAGATAATAGTAACAGAATTACTAGGAATTTTATAGAATAAAAAAAAAAGAAATGAGTTCCAATCTGAAAATGGATGATGAAGAATGAGCAAGATATAGAAATTCATCAATCAGACACGTCACAGTGAAGCTGGGGACCTCCGGGAATGGGAGGATGGGCGAGGTGGTGGGCAATGATCCTGTGAATGGTGGGGTGCGGGTTTGTCAATGTTGTGGGATGCTGAGACCGGCTCAGCAGGATGGGGCTGAAGAACGGGTGCTGTGAAACTTAAGGAGAAAAGTTAACATAAAACAAGACATAGAGACATTTATCTTAAGTAAAGGTGGGAACTGGGGGACTCAAGGTCTCAGGGACCAAGGGCACCCCCTCAAGAAACCACACTGTTTTTATTGTGCTCTTGAGGATTACATCAAGTGAGGAGGGGGTTGTAGGTGCAGGATATAGGTTTTTTAAAGTTATTTTAAAAGTCACATAGGGGTTGCTGATTAAGCTTTTATTCTGACCTTACTAGGCATTTAACAATCATTAGCATTTGAGGAAGCTTGGCCTCTGCTATATATGCATAGCATCTGGAGAATCACCATTGTGCTTCTGCAGATGGCCTATCTGCAGCAACCCAGGGCGGGGCGTGCCTAGGTTTGCACCTTGGTTGTCCTTGCTGATGCATATCCTGCCAAACCCCTCATAAACCCCTTGGGGCCATGAGACTCCTCTTTCTTTTATTCTTAAGAGGATGTATCATGCTGTGCAAATGGAGTGCCCATCTGCACAGGTCCTTTGTACCTAGACCAATGCATTATGTCTTCATTCAGCTGACCCTATGAATAACTTATGCCTTTAGGTCTTGGTGCTTAAGCTTAAGTCATTCACCAGCACTGGGATGGTTTTTCAAGCAGGAAGATGGGGTAAAGTAAAGCAGGACAAGATGGAGTTTTCAGCAAAAAGGCTAGGAAAATATTGTAGAAACATGTCTCATGACAGTGGGATGCAAGGGGGTCCCTGTGAGGTTGCAGTGGCTGGTGTGGCTTTGCTCATGACGACCTTAAAGGCTGGAATGCTTTGGATGGTGAGAGGAGCAAAGGAGCCTGAAGGCAGGAAGACAGATGAGCAAAGTCCCCTTGTGGGTTTTCAGGAACTGGAGGCTCTTGAGACTGCCAGGAGGAAAATGTCTGCCCAGATTTAAAACTTGCTTTTCCCCTTGTTTGTGTTTACAGCTGCAATAGTTTTACTAGTAAACAAATTCTGCATTTTTATTTATTTATTTTTATTTTTTTTGGTTTGTTTTTTGTTGTTGCTATTTCTTGGGCCGCTCCCGCGGCATATGGAGGTTCCCAGGCTAGGGGTCGAATCGGAGCTGTAGCCACCGGCCTACACCAGAGCCACAGCATCGCGGGATCCGAGCCGCATCTGCAACCTACACCACAGCTCACGGCAACGCCGGATCGTTAACCCACTGAGCAAGGGCAGGGACCGAACCCGCAATCTCATGGTTCCTAGTCGGATTCATTAACCACTGTGCCACGACGGGAACTCCCAAATTCTGCATTTTTAATACAGTGTTGAAATAGAACTAGTTAATTAGTGAAAAATCAACTACTGTTGGAGTCCTTCAAGACTATGCAAGTAATTATTCACTAAACGTCGCCTGGATCAGATTCTGTTCTGTGCCAGGCATGCTAGGCTTATGGGGACCTGGGACACAGGAAGACACAGTCTGGGCCTTCATGTAGCTTTTGTTCAAGAGAGTCAGATGGATAATTGTTAAGTAAACAAGTAGTAGGGTATTAGTGACAGGAGACCAAAAGGCAGACTGTACTGGGTCAGCTAATGGTGCCCAAAACCACGTCCTCCTGGAACCTCCAAATTTGCCTTACTTGGAGGTAGGGTCTTTGTAGATATAATTAGTTAAAATCAGGTCACACTGGTTGGGTGGTCCCTAAGCCTAGTGTCCTTCTAAGAAGAGGCTGAGAGACACCTGGGGGAGGACAGGTGAAGACAGAGGCAGAGGGAGCAGGACTGCCCACTGCCCCAGGGTTGGGGGGAGCAGGAAGATCCTCCCCTGGAAACTTTCAGGGACTATAGCCCTCCTGACCCGTTGAGTCCTAACTTCTGGCCCCCAAAACTCTGAGCCTTTGAATTCCTGGTGTTTTGCCTACATCACCAAAGTCGCCTGTGGTAGTACTGCCAGGAGGAGGCCCAGCCTGGAGTTCCTCCTTCCCTTCGTCCCTTGGATCTTGTATCCAGTCAAGAAGGTGCTATAGCCCAAGCTTTGAAATCAAGTTTGTTGGTGAGCTTCAGCTTTATAAGACTTGAGAGAGGATCTAGGTAATTAAAGGTTTCTTGGAAGCTGACATGTTGTCTGGTGACATCTCCATTGTCCTACTGGACTGGTCCTGCCAGAACTCTGCCCTCCTCTCCCGACTCCCTAGCTCTGCTCCTCTCCAGCCTCCCCTGCTGCCTTGAATCTGGGTCTCCCCACCTCTTAGGTCTACTGACCACACCTCTCCCCTCCCCCTCTCCATTGTTCTGCTGCTTGAACTCTCTGATTCCAGCTCTTGTTTCCTAAGATGGGTCACTGCAGTATTTTAGATTTATCCTGTTAACACTCTTTATGCAAAAATCCCTCAAAAGAGATCGAAAAGAAGGAAAAGAGGGCAGAAGCTCTGGTCGGAGGTCAACTCAGGAATGTGGAGCTGGGGATGGACACCCTGCCCTCAAGACCAAAGACCTGGGTTTCATGGGTGAATTCAGTGGAACACACTCAGTGCTGATGCTGGTCTTATTGTTTACTACTCTTCTCTCTCTCATTCTGAGGCTGTGGGGGCCCATCTGCAAGAGAAACAGCAGGAGTCTCTGGCTGGTTCGTTCACCACTTTTCTGGGTGTTTGTCATCATGCTGCTGATGGTTCCAGATGACAGAGGCTTGGGAAACACTGAGCTGCTGTTAGGAGAGGCCCAGGGCCCTGGCCAGAGCAGAGGGAGGAACACAGATGGAAGAGTCCTTGGGTGACACGGCTTCCCTACAGCCCAGCTTTCCCCCACAGGGCTGGTACAACCTTCTGCTGCCTCCTCTGCAGGCCCAGGACTGCAGGCAGCCAAGAATGCCCCTGGCCATCAGGCGGGGTCTTTGCCACCAGGGATCTGTCCAGCCTGGGCCTGGAAGGGCCAGCAGGTGCCTCGGGAACAGGACGGTGGCACATGGCCGTGCCTCTGGCCAGCGACCCCAGTCCTCCTCCAACCCCTGCTTCTCCTGGCCTCTGCCCTCTGCAGCTCTGCACACCTGTCCCCAGCCACCCATGCGGTGTGCAGAGTCACTTCTGCTTCTGGGACTGAGGCCCAGCCAAGCTCTTCTTTGGGGTTGACTCTCCTGTCACCTCCAGCCAGTGGATGCTGGAGAAGCTGGGGGTTCTGGGGAGTTTCTGGGGAATTCTGCTCCTTGGCCCTGGCTGGTGTCCAGGCTACCCTTGGAAAGCCACTCCCTCACCAGCTGGAGGAATTAGCTAGTCTCTGCAGGAGTCGCTGGACTCAGTTCAGCGCCTGCAGCGGAAT
Organism: Sus scrofa; assembly: GCF_054392235.1. Classification (NCBI taxonomy): domain Eukaryota; kingdom Metazoa; phylum Chordata; class Mammalia; order Artiodactyla; family Suidae; genus Sus; species Sus scrofa. The sequence continues at coordinate 160,367,237 of NC_139383.1, read as the reverse complement.
TAACACAATCCAGAAAAGCCCTTTTTTTTTTTTTGGTTTGGAATATTTATTCCTGTCATAGTGAGATAAACAAAGCTAATAAAAGATTTTTTTCCCCTGAATTGTAAAATTCATCACAGCGGACAAGGGCAGAGCAACCTCTGTAAAACAATCACCTGGGACTCTAGAAGACTTGGGTAAGTAGAGTTCTTGGCACCTGGTAGTTAAGTTTCTTATGGATGGAAGAGGGTCTGCCTGATGCACCATTGTGTGTCTGCAGAGAGCTGCCCTGCCTGGGCCATGGGGGTGGGAGGCAAGAATCCTTTCACTTTCTGTGCTTTATTCAATGTCAGAAACTAATACCAACTGCAAACAAGGCAGGAGTGGGTTTTATCATTAGCTGACCCCACTCCAGCCTCCTTTTGAGATGCCTGCTGTTTTCAGGGCAGGAGACAGAAGTGTCATTGGATGAGGTGGCCAGTGGGGACTTCAAGGCCACTGACTGTCAGCTGAGCTCTCAGATCCTCTCACTTTCTCCAATGGTGGTTGGAGCAGGGAGAGAACAGAGAACACTGAGGCCTCCCCTCCTGGCTACACCACAGAGGTGTGGTCGTGACTTTGAGAAGTGTTTACATTTAAATAAGACTCAGCACAGGGGCCCTTGGAACTTCTGCTGCCAATCTAAGAACAACTGGCTGGAATTAACAGGAGGCTCCAAGGAGCTATCTATCCCGGTTTCCTCTGGGTCCTGCAACACAGGGATGGGCCACCTGGCCCTCCAGGAAGACACTAAGACCTGTGTTTGCAGCTCTGCTCCCTGACCCCCACCCTCACCTTCCCCAGCAACTTGCTCCTTTCAGCCAAGGCCAAGGCCAGGAACACCCTTTCCAAATCCCTAGGTTTCTATGGGTGATTTGTTCAGGTCAAGCATGAATGACTAGAACACAAGAGAACAAAGAGAAAGATGAAGGAAAAACTCCAGGGGTGAGGGGTGATGGGGGGGTGCAGGCCAGTGGGCAGGGCTTCACCCCCAGGAACAAGCCATTGTAGGAGAAAATGTCCCAATAAAATGTAGAAAGGAGAGACTCCAGCCATGATGACTAAGCAAAGTCTAGCCAACTGCCCCAACCAGTCCTCCCCCATGCATCTGCTTCCGCATCTACTACCTTGCCTGACGTCACTCCAGTCCAACTAGTCAAGCTTGGACCTGGAAGGCGTAGCCCATAAAAGCCTTGTGAAACCCTTCTTCCGGGCTCAGACTCTGGAGAGCGATCTTGTCTGAGCATGCCTGCGTAATAAACCTGAGTTCTCCAACTCTGAGTGCTCGCTTGGTCTCTTGCCGGGTAAAAGAGCTGATCCACTACGGCCACAGAGCTACTGGAGCTGGTACGGGGCTGTCGCCAGAGCTGATACGCTGCAGCACAGGGCTGCTGGGTATGTGCCGTAACACCATAAGAAGCTCCACCCTCCAGTGCCCTTCCCTCAGGAAGAATGGTCAGACCTCACAACCTAAGTTTTCCTTCCCCTCCTGTGGCTTCCTTTTCCCCTTCAGATTTTCCTTTCATATATCATTGAAGAGGTGCACCAAATCATTTTTTTTTTTTGTCTTTTGTCTTTGTTGTTGTTGTTGTTGTTGCTACTTCTTGGGCCGCTCCCGCGGCATATGGAGGTTCCCAGGCTAGGGGTTGAATCGGAGCTGTAGCCACCGGCCTACGCCAGAGCTACAGCAACGCGGGATCCGAGCCGCGTCTGCAACCTACACCACAGCTGACGGCAACGCCGGATCCTTAACCCACTGAGCAAGGGCAGGGACCGAACCCGCAACCTCATGGTTCCTAGTCGGATTCATTAACCATTGCGCCACGACGGGAACTCCCCAAATCATTTTTTAATGGAAGCTGAATGAATGAAAAATAAAAATAACAGCTCACATACTAATTTAAATAGATCAGCAGCAAAAAGTAGCCAGAACTTCCTGGTCCTGCCGCCATGGGTCTGAAGGAGCCATTTCCTCCTGGTTGGCAGCAGCTCTGGCTCCTGGCTCTGCCCCACCCAACCTGGTCAGGTCTGGCCTCACTCCCAGCAGAAGGTGAAATTGGTAGCCATGGAGGGAGATGCTGAGCAGCTCGTTGGCGCCATCTGCTGGACTAAGTGCTTAATGCACGCACCAAGGCGTGTGGCTCATCAGACCCTGATTCACCCCCTCCTTAGCTTCCTTTATAGACATTTCTCATACTCAAGAATATATTTATATTTTTGAATGGGTGCCTAGATTTATGATTATTATCTTTATGACAACTCTGTTGCAATATAATTCACACATTTTACAATCCACCCACCTAAAGTGTGCAACTCAAAAGTTTTTAGCATATTCAGAATTGAACAGTCACTGCCACAATCAACTTAAGAACATTCTCATCATCTAGGAAGAGCTCCCAACACATTAGCAGTCGTATTACATTTCCCCCAATGCTCCCAGCCCTAAGCAACCACGAATCTAGGTTTGTCTCTCAGGATTTTTCTCTTCTGGAATTTCAGGTAATTAGACTGATATTATACGTAGTCTTTTATGTCAGCTTTCTTTCACTTAACATAATGTGGGTTCAGGTCCGTTCATACTGCAGCCTGTGCCAATTCTTCCCTTCTCTCTGTGGCTGAGTAATTGTTCACTGCATGTCTGAACCACATTTTGTTTATCCAGCCATTTGCTGACAATCATGTGGATTGTCTCCACCTGTAGCCATTCCGAATAATGCTGCTGGGAACATTCAAGTACAAGTTTTTGTGTGGACACAGGTTTCATTTCTCTCGAGTGCGCATCTAGGAGTGGAATCTCTGGGTCATGTGGTGACACTGTTGAATCATTTGAGGAACTGCCAGACTGTTTTCTAAAGCAGTTGTGCCATTTTGCATTCCCACCAGGACTGCATGAAGGTTCCCTTCCTCCACATCCTCACCAGCCCTTGTTGTTACCTGACTTGCTAATTTTAACCATCCAGAGTGCTGTGCATCGTTGTCTCATTGTGGTTAGATTTGCATTTTCCTGGTGGCAATGATGTTGAGCATCTTTTCATGCGTTTATTAGCTATTTGGGTTTTTTGTTATTGTTGTTGAGAAATGTCTATTCTAATCCTTCTGCCCATTTTAAAAATTGGGTTAATTTATCTTTATTATTGAGTTGTAGTGGTTCTATTCCAGACTCAAGTCCTCAGCCTGCCTCTGTTGGTGCCTGGAACTGGAGGCCAAGAAAAGAATCAGCCTGAACCTTATTTAAACCAGCTTTAAAAAAATTAAAACCTATTTCAAAAATGTACAGAGCTGGAGTTCTCACTGTGGCTCAGCGGGTTAAGAATCCCACTAGCATCCATAAGGGTGCGGGTTTGATCCCTGGCCTCACTCAGGTGTTGCTATTGCTGTGGCATAGACCAGCAGCTGCTGCTCGGATTCGACCCGTTAGCCTGGGAACTTCCATATGCTGCAGGTGCAGCCCTAAAAAGAAAAAAAGTACAAAACCAATCCAGAAGGAAGAGTTAGTTTGGAAGAAGTTAATTAGTTTAATTCTCAACCTGGAATTCCTCCCTAATTCTGGACCCATTTTTCCTGCTCTGCACCCAGCCTGGAGCCTTCTGAGGGGTCCCAGGGAGAGGGAAGAGGGAGGAGATGAGGTCTAAGGCAAAGGAAGGAAGGGATCCAGCAGAGATGGAAGCAGAGAGGCCAGTTTGGTGGGAAGGAATGAGGAGAAAACTGTGAACTTGGGACGCCCAGGCAGAGAGTGTGGCTGACTGTGTAAATGATCACCAGTCCTCAATGCCACTTATCCTGGGGCAGCTTGTAAGTTCCTTCTTTCTTTTCTTCTGTCCTTCCTTTCTTCCCTCCTTCTCTTCCCCCTTCCTTCCCTCCCTCTCTCTTTCTGTTGCTTTTTAGGGCTGCATATGTGGCATATGGAAGTTCTCAGGCTAGGGGTCGAATAGAGTTGCCTACGCTGCAGCCATAGCAACATGGGATCTGAGCCACGTCTTCGACTTACACCACAGCTCACTACACTGCGGGATCCTTAACCCACTGATAGAGGCCAGGGATTGAACCCGCATCCTCATGGATACTAGTTGAATTCTTAGCCTGCTGAGTCACAGCAGGATCTCCTACCTTGTGGTATGTTAGTTTGCAAGGCTGGAAGCAGCTGTGTTGGATAACATTAACTGTCATGAAGTATACAGAAGGTTGAGAGTCCAAAGTCTGGTCTTTGTTTTAAATCATCCCATCTGTCGCAGGTGTCATCTGTCCTTGCCTTCCTGCTGCTGCTGGACTGGGGCATGTTCTCCCCACCTCCCCCGCCGCCCGGGCTTCTGGGGAAGATCTTCCAGTACATTGATGTCCACCAGGATGAGTTTGTGCAGGTAGGAGACCTCCATACACAAAACGTCTGGATAGGAGTTCCTGTTGTGGTGCAGTGGAAACGAATCTGACTAGGAACCATGAAATTTCAGGTTCCATCCCTGGCCTTGCTCAGTGGGTTAGGGATCTGGAGTTGCCGTGAGCTGTGGTGTAGGTTGCAGACTCGGTTTGGATCTGATGTGGCTGTGGTGTAGGCCAGCAGCTGTAGCTCTGATTGGACCCCTAGCCTGAGAATCTCCAAATGTCATGGGTGCGGCACTGAAAAAAAAAAAAGCAAAGCATCTGGGTAGTAGGATTCTCTTTGGGAATCTGGAAGGACGGTTTTTTGCTGGGAGATGTGGGTATTTTGGGCTAACAACTTTAAATCCCATTTAAACCGCCTGTGGCTCTTCATTGAATTAGAATAATAAATTATTGGTTAGATTTAGGTCAGAGATCCTCCTGGCCGTTCCTCCCAAAAGGGCATCCCCAGTGCATGTGACCCAGGGGCGTCTTCAGCAATGACCAGAGAGCTCCATTGCGCCATTAGCAAATGGCCCATCACCCCCTGCAGAGGGGCCCATGCGGAACTACTCACCACCTGCAGACCTGGCTGAAGCACGCCCTCCCTGCTGCAGCTTCCAGTCCAGAGTTCTGCAAGTTCAATTCAGTTCACAAGTTCAGTGTCACAGCTGCCCGTTGTATAGCCCCGTGCTATATTCACAGTTACCTCCTTATTTATGATCCTGTGCTTTGTCCTACCTGGCCACATGGTGATCTGCGCAAGGTGTGGGTGTACCTACAGGGGAGAAAATGTGATGAGGGAGGTCAGGGGAACAGAGAGGAGAGGGGATCTAGGAGTGGGGGGTGCTGTACCCACAGTCTCACTGGCACATCTCTTCTCTCTCTGCTGGCGCTCCTGTTTCTGCCACCAACACATGTACCTCGGCCCACCTCCACTGCCTGGGAACTCCCTGAGGTCACACTAGACTCTACCCCAGCCCCTGACACTGTCTAGTACATGATGGGTGTTCAGTGCACGTTTATTGGATTAACCAATGTTAGGAATGTTACTGTGCAGACAGACATGAACCCCCTGTGTTTCATGCTAAAGGGCAAAGCTAAGTGTCCAGGCTGGTGTTCCCAAGCTTGACCTTCATGGAATCCTTCCTCATGTGGGAACATTGACTTGATGTAAATGCCTAGTGTGATTTGAAACCTGATTGGGGTTTCCAGCATAGGGTGGAATTTGTGGTGGGAGCATCTGCCAATTTGGGCCTTTTAGCCCCAGTACTCCTCTCTGGAACCTTGTAAGATATACCCGCCCCATTAAGTCTAGCAACAACTTGGAGTATCTGCCCTATAAATTCTAGTGTAAAGTGTAAAACATAATGTTCCTTAAGATTAAATAAATGTCTTCTATAATAAAAAATAAAAGTGCTACTGGAGTTCCCTGGTAGTTCAGTGGGTTAAGGATCTGGCATTTTCACTGCTATGGCTCAGGTCACTGCTGTGGCACAGGTTCAATCCCTGGCCTGGGAACTTCAGCATGCCTTGGGCCTGGCCAATAAATAAATAAATAAAAAGACTATTAAAATAATAAAATTAAAAAGTGCTACAGTCAGGATAAGAATCAAACTCAGACAAGTTAGGAAGTAGAGTCCAAGACCACATGTGTGGTTTTCATAAAAACTGGTCACTCCCATATAAGCAGCTCAGGTACGGATGCTGGAATAGGAAAGGTTACTCCTAATAACATGCTAGCAGTTCCTGAGTGCCCACAGGGCTGGGTCACTTGTACATTCTCATTCCGTCCTCACTGCGGAAGATGTGTTTCCTCTGCACTCACTCTGGCACCAGAAGTGTGGGGTTTCCGCACAACTGGTTCTGCAGTTCTCTGTGGATGCCGCCCCACCCTGTCCTGGCCTGAGATCCTCACCTGGAAGCTCTCTGGACCCCGAGCCTTGGGATGTTCGCAGAGGCTCCATCACATAGGCACCAGAGGTTCTTAATCAGTCTTCAGCCCATCTTCCCTCCTCAGAGAGTGGGGGCCGGGCTGAAAGTCTCCAGCATCTCATGGAGGCCTGGTCTTCCTAGGGAGCAGCCCCCACCCAGGGCCCTCTAGACTTGCCTTCCTGTCACCCGGGAAGTCCTAGGGACACTAGGAGCTCTGTGTCAGGAACTGGGGGCAAAGACCAAATATTAGCGAGTTCCTGTCATGGCTCAGTGGGTTAAGAACCTGACCAGTAACTATGAAGATGCAGTTCTATCCCTGGCCTTGCTCAGTGGGTTAAAGCATTCACCGTTGCCATGAGCTGTGGTGTAGATCATAGATGCAGCTTGGATCTGGTGTTACTATGGGTATGGCGTAGGCTGGCAGCTGCAGCTCTGATTTGACCCCTAGTCTGGGAACTTCCATATGCTGCAGGTGTGGTCCTAAAAAAAAATAAACCAAGTATTAGAACAGCAGATGCTCCTATTACTTTATTGTTTAGGAAGTTATGCAAGCTTTAGGAGCTCTGGCCAAGAGTCAGGGAGAAAGACAGAATACGTATCTGTCACTGTGTCACAGCCTTACACTCACTGTGACCTGTGGTGAGGGCTGTCACTCCTCTTGTACAGCTAAGAAAGCAGAGCTAAGAGAACTTAAGGAAGGTCCTGGAAGTTACCACCTGTGACAGACAGCACATGGACTGGGAGCTCAGGCTGTCTGCCTTCTCAGTCCTGAGTTTAAAGCCAGGGTTACACTGCCTCCCAGGCCTGCAGGTGCAGTGGGGAAGGGGGGAAATGACTGAGACATGGGGGCTGATCAGAAGGGGGCCTGCCCTGCTCAGCCTAGCTGAACCACTGTGGGGTTGGGTCAGAGTGACCTGTGAGGGGCATTTGTAGGAAACCTGGTCCTGGGGGGTAGGTGCTTTTGGTTCTTAGAAACCAGAAAGGGGGGTGGGACTGGCCCTTTTGTGCTGACTGGGTGGAGCTGAGGGGCCCGGGTCCAGGCTTTGGGGGCAGCTCTCTACCTGCTGTCCCATCCTGTCCCATCATTAACCAGACATCTCTGGCATCTGTGCTCTTGATCACACCCACAGCTCATTTGCTGATGGCTTTTTTTTCAACTGCACCCTCAGCATATGGATGATCCTGAGCCAGGGAGCGAATCCAAGATGCAGCTGCAACCTGTGCCACAGCTGCAGCAACGCTGGATCCTTAACCCTCTGAGCAGGGCTAGAGTTTGTACCTGTGCCTCAGCAATGACTCGATCTGCTGCAGTTGGATCCTTAACCCACTGGGCCCCAGCGGGAACTCATCCAATTGTTTTGAGTGTCCCGTGTTGGCCAGCTTGGTCTTCAGGTCAAGGGAAAGGCGATGGATCTGGAATGTGTGTCCCCCCACCCCACCCCTGATCCCCTGCCATGGACGCGGAGAGCCCCACACTAACCACCTTGTCTCTGTCTCCTTCCTCCAGACCCTGAAGGAGTGGGTAGCTGTTGAGAGTGACTCAGTTCAGCCTGTGCCCCGCCTCCGGCAAGAGTTGCTCAGGATGATGGTCCTGGCCGAAGAACGGCTCCGGAGCCTGGGAGCCCATGTGAATGCCGTGAACATGGGGTCTCAGAAGGTGTGGTGGCTCCCTCCCACCTCTGAGCTTCCATTTTCCTGGGGTGGCAGGCTGGGAGCTTCCCTGATGCTTGACCCAAATGCCTCATCATCCTGATTCCTGGTGAGGGTGAACCTGTCTACCTCGTCCCAAGGGACGCTGTGCCACTGGCTTCTTGTGGTGTTGGACCGCGGGTGGGGGAGGGCAGGGAGGTGGTGGTGCAGGAGGCAGCCACCTGTGTCTTTCACGTGCTTCATGTTTCTCCCAAATGGCCTGTTCCCTTAAGTTCAAATGCTTCTTCCTCAGAGGACCCAATCTCTCACCAGAATCAAGGCTGGTAACTGCCACTCAGGGGCAAATGGTTCTTTAACCTCCTGGCATCTCCTGCTCTAGCACTGACAAGTGTGTGTCTGTGTTTTGCAGGACTGTGTCCACCTAATTGGAGCTCGTTGAGTCTGAGTTTGTATTGAAGAGTGTGTTCAATTAAGTTTACGCTTTGTCTATGTATGCCTAAGGAAGTACTGTGCTTCTAATTGTTTTAATTAAAAGTGTCTCATGGTACCCATTTTAGAACTGGACAAAGTGATGATCACAAAAATTACGCAGGCTCTCCAAGGACTGGGGTAGAAACAGGCTCCTAATGTCCTCTCTTTGAATTTTCTGGAAGAACTAAATGGCCTTTTTTTTTTTTTTTTTTTAAGGGCCACACCTGTGGCATATAGAAGTTCCCAAGCTAGGGGTCGAATTGGAGCTGTAGCTGCTGGCCTACACCACAGCCACAACATTGCCAGATCCTTAACCCACTGAGGGAGGCCAGGATCAAACTTGCATCCTCATGGATATTGGTTGGGCTTGTTACCTCTGAGCCACAATGGAAACTCTTTTTTTTTTTTCTTTCTTTCTTTTTTTAATGGTTGCACTTGGGGCATATGGAAGGTCCCAGTCCAGGGATTGAATCCAAGCTGCATCTGCTGGCAATGCCAGATCCTTTAACCTGCTGTGCCAGGCCAGGGATCAAACCCACATTTCTTCAGGAACCTGAGCCACTCCAGTTAGATTCTTAACCCACAAGCCACTGTGGGAACTCTGGCTTTTTTTTTTTTTTTTTTTTTTGCTCTTCAGGGCCGAACTTGTAACATATGCAGGTTCCCAGGCTAGGGGTCAAATTGGAGCTATGGCTGCCAGCCTACACTATGGCCACAGCAATGCCAGATCTGAGCCGCATCTTTGACCTACACCATAGCTCACGGTGACGCCGGATCCTTAACCAACTGAGCGAGGCCAAGGATCGAACCCATAACCTCATGGTTCCTAGTTGGATTTGTTTTCACTGCACTGACTCCACAACGAGAACTCTTTTTTTTTTTTTTTAAATGTGAGCCACTTTTTTCCTGCAGCTGCCCGATGGCCAGACTCTCCCCATACCACCCATCATCCTGGCCGAACTGGGAAACAATCCTGAGAAACCCACAGTTTGCTTCTATGGCCACTTGGATGTGCAGCCTGCCAGACAGGCAGATGGGTGGCGCACAGACCCCTACACGCTTACGGAAGTGGATGGTCAGTGACAGCTCGTGCTGGGCTCATCTAAGGGTGGAGGATCGATTTCTCACAAGGCTTAAGAATTTGAGATGTGACCCTGACCCTGGCTCCGGGTCTTACCTGTCATTGTTAGCAGGTCAATTGGTTGGTCCATTGAGGCTGATTCTTTCTTTCTTTCCTTCTTCCTTTCTTCCTTTCTTCCTTCCTTTCTTTCTTTCTTTCTTTCTTTCTTTCTTTCTTTCTTTCTTTCTTTCTTTTTCTTTCTTTCTTTCTTTCTCTCTTTCTCTCTTTCTTTCTCTCTCTCTCTTTCTCTCTTTCTCCCTCTCTCTCTCTTTCTTTCTTTTTTTTAGGACTGCACTCACAGCATATGGAGGTTCTCCAATCAGAGCTACAGCTGCCAGCCTACACCACAGCTCACAGCAACGCCAGATCCTTAACCCACTGAGCAAGGCCAGGGATTGAACCTGCAACCTCATGGTTCCTAGTTGGATTCGTTTCCACTGCACCACAATGGGAATCTGAGGCTGATTTTCTTTCATTTGTGAAATTGTGAACCTTTGTGTCCCTGAGCCAATTAAGTCCCCAGGGTGGACATTCTTGGGTTTCAAGGAAATAGTTGTGTGGGTCACATGTTTTCTTTTTTAAAAATACCAAATGCAATTATGTTTTATAAAGACAAACATATACCCTTTTCCTTTTTTTGTCGTTTTGCCATTTCTTGGGCCGCTCCCGTGGCATATGGAAGTTCCCAGGCTAGGGGTTGAATCAGAGATGCAGCTGCCAACCTATACACAGCTCATGGCAACACCAGATCCTTAACACACTGAGTGAGGCCAGGGATCGAACCTGCATCCTTATGGATACTTGTCGTGTTCATTACCCCTGAGCCACAATGGGAACTCCTCCTACCATCTTTTTCAATGAACTCAGATAAAACACCTAATTACTATTAAGGCCAAAGGGATTTGCATATTTCAAATTCGCTTACTTTTTTTTTTTTTTTTTTTGTCTTTTTGTCTTTTGTTGTTGTTGCTGTTGTTGTTGTTGCTATTTCTTGGGCCGCTCCCGCGGCATATGAAGGTTCCCAGGCTAGGGTTGAATCAGAGCTGTAGCCACCGGCCTACGCCAGAGCCACAGCAACATGGGATCCGAGCCACGTCTGCAACCTACACCACAGCTCACGGCAACGCCGGATCGTCAACCCACTGAGCAAGGGCAGGGACCGAACCCGCAACCTCATGGTTCCTAGTCGGATTCGTTAACCACTGCGCCACGACGGGAACTCCCGCTTATATTTTCTGAAGCTGCTGACCATATTCTTTATACATTAGAAACAATACTTTGCAATTTCAGAGCAAGATTTGTTCCTGGAAAAATAGAAAACACTGTTCAAATAAATGATTACCTATAATCATTGATTACCTTTGTAAATAATGATTATCATTGTTTTTGACTCACTCAACCTGACAGAAGTGTCCATGCTTTTCTGAAATTTCTTCCCCAATTTTTAAAGGAAAGCTTTATGGCCGAGGAACAACAGACAACAAAGGCCCTGTTTTAGCATGGATCAATGCTGTGAGCACATTCAGAGCTCTGGATGAGGTGGGTGCCTGTGAGGATGAGGACAGTGATGATGGTGGTGGTGGTCTTGGTGATGGTGATAGTGATGGTGCTGATGGTGATGATGGTGCTGATGGTGTTGCTGGTGGCAACAGTGTTGATGGTGGTGATGATGATGGTGATGGTCTTGGTGATGGTAACTGATATGCTGATGGTGCTGATGGTGTTGATGGTGGCAATAGTGTTGATGGTGATGATAATGATGATGGTGGTGATGGTTGTGATGGTGATGAAGACAGTGAGCTGCATGGTGTCCTTTGCTCTTCCCAACAGTCTTTGGAGGAGTGTGTTACAACCAGATGCATTTGACAGATGAGGAAGGCAAGGCTCAGGAAGGGAAGGGAAGGGAACATGCTCAAAGACCCCCAGCTGGTCTGGGGCAGGGCAATGCCGTGAGCCCGAACTGTTGACCATGTTAAACAATGAAACACAACAAAATACATGTTGAGCCCATGGCTACATCACTATCTGCTGGGACTTGTCATCTTATTCAGCTTGTCTTTTATATCTGAAACCCCTTCTTATCACAAAGTATGGTTTTGTTAATAGAGGCAGGCATACAGTTTAAGAAATATACTAGTGGGAGTTCCCATTGTGGTGCAACAGAAACGAATCCGACTAGGAACCATGAGGTTGGGAGTTCGATCCCTGGTGTCGCTCAGTGGGTTAAGGATCTGGCGTTGTGAGCTGTGGTGTAGGTTGCAGACACGACTCAGATCCTATGTTGCTGTGGCTGTGGTGTAGGCAGGCAGCTGTAGCTCTGATTCAACCCCCTAGCCTGGGAACCTGCATATGCTGTGCGTGTAGTCCTAAAAAACAAACAAAAAAAAACAACAACAAAAAGAAAAATATATTAGCAGGAGTTCTTTTGTGTTGCAATAGATTAAGGATCTAGCGTTGTCACTGTAGTGGCTTGGATTGCTGCTGTGGTATGGGTTTGATCCCTGGCCCCGGGAAATTCCATATGCTGTGGGCATGGCCAAAAATGAAAAAAGGGAAAAAGAAGTATATTAGCTACTTTGTAAACTATCGAGGCAGTGATCTTTGTTATGTGCCATTCTGTGGGAAGTGGTTTCAGTAGGCCAAGGAAGGGTTACAGGAAGAGGGCAGCTTAGAGGGGAGGGCCTCTCTCTCAGGCCACCAGCTATAACTGTCTTGTGTGATATGCTCACAGGATGGTTTCTTCTGGCACTGCTTTTTTCTGGTAATGAATGTGCTTTGACTCCAAACAGGATCAGTCTAGCAGTGTGTCCATGGGTGGGAGATTCCACCTCTCTGGGCTTCAGATTCTGTTCCACAGAAATGAGGATGTTGATATGGGCGCTGGATCTGTGACATTGAGTTTGATGGCCTTCTTCCATCCATTTCACACAGCAGTGGCCCAGCTAGTTAGTGAGTTGAGCTTGAGCTGTGCAGAGCGTGGCCCTTGGCTTCCAGCCCCTGCTCCCCACCCTGGGGAGGTTGGAAAACAACCCCACTGAGACTGGCGAGCTCTGGGTCCAGGGATAATTCCTGAGAGGAGGTAGCTCTAGGGCTGGAGATGGTGGAGGGGCTGCTTGAAGTGGAGGAGGGACCAGGAGGAAGGACGGGGGCACCATCATTACAGCCTGACTCCCTGGACATTTCTAGGAAAATCCAACCCTGTTGGCCTCGCTCTGAGTTCAGAGCGCCTACTATGTGCCAGGCATGGAGGGTCCTGGGGGTGGGAGGTCAAGTCTCCGATGCCCTGGCCTCGAGGATTCTGGCTTCATTCCTGAGCTCACACTGGAACTGCCTCACTACTCAGGGACCCCTTCAAGCCAGAGCTTCTCTTCTGCTCAGACTCAACTTATAGGTGTCTATGTTGAATGCTCCTCTCCTTGGAGCGCAGTTTGGAAGGGAGTCTGGCTTCAGCAGCGTTTAAGTCCCAGGATTGATAAGCCCTTGATATTTTTCTTTCTCACTTTCTTCTTCTTCTTCTTCCTCCTCTCCCTCCCTCTTCCCTCCCATCCCCCTCCTCTTCCTTCTCTTCCTTTTCTTTTCCTCTTCTTCTTTTTGTGTTTTTAGGGCTACACCTGTAGCATATAGAAGTTCCCAGGCTAGGGGTTGATTTGGCAATGCCAGATCTTTAACCCACTGAGCGAGGCCAGGGACTGAACCTGCATCCTCATGGATACTAGTCAGGTTCCTTACTGCTGAGCCACAACAGGAACTCTTCTCTCACTTTCTTTAATTCGCTCTCTCTACTTTCTTTCTTCTTCTTTCCTTCCTTGCCACCTCCCTCCTTCTCTCTCCTTTTCTGTCCTTTCTTAAGAAAGGGGAGCAATATTTATAAGAAAGTTTCTATATAAAGGTCAAATATGCTTTGCCTTTTACATTTCAACTCTGAAGCTTACAGAATCACAAACAAAATGTAAGAAAGATCCACTGCCCTTAGGCAAATCTAGGGCTTCCCAAGCCTCACTTTCCTCATTCGTGAGCTGGGAATGACCGTTTCTACCTCCAGGCTTGTTGATGGACTAAGTGATGTTACACACGTAAAGGTTCTTTGGTGCCTTGAGTACTGGGCCCTTTGTGAGCACTGGTTTCTTTTTTCCTGGCTCCCTCCTGCCCTCCCATCCCCTCTCTCTGTCTTGCTCATGGAGCCCTTAAATGTACATCACCTGGCTGGGTCATCAGTGTTAATTTCCGTCTTGCAGAGAGATGTGCACTGCTGAGCGGTGAAAAGGCTGGTCCTGGGTCTCTTGGGTGTTGAGAGACATTGCCGAGACCGAAGCCCAAGCCTGGCAGCTGGCCCAACATCCTCCTCCAGTAAAACACTGGCTTGTATTTTATTAATCACATTTTGCCAGAAAATTCTTAGGCTTTCCAACTACTTCTCAGCAGTTGTTTTCTAGTTAAATGTTAATAAAGAGCTTTCAAAACTTACAATTTCAGAACTTTAGCTTAACTTCCTAATTCCATAGAAATGTGGTCAAGGAATACTTTGGATGAATCATTATCCCCAAATGCCCTTACCCAATTGAATGATGGAAGGTCACTTATTTCCTAACACGTAATCCTCCACTCATCCTGCCTTTGTTAATCTGGGCCGAGTTGATACCACTCATTACGACTAATTAGTATATTTGTGCTGCTCTGTCCACATAGAATCACTTTTCAAGTCCCCCTGCATGTGCCTTATGCTCCAGGAAAAGCCACTGACCTCTCCTTTCCGCGTGGGTCTCAAAGATATGAAGTTATAAATTATAAAGATACAAAAAGATCAAAACCAAATGGGGGAAAGGCACATTGTAAAAATTTTAAAGGCGCTATTCCATGTCTGAATATTAACTAGAGAAAAACTCAAGTTCCATTTTGCTACAAGATCAAAGCCTTTGAATAAGTTAAAAGGCAGATTGAACTCAGAGCTGAGAAATAACAGATACTTGAAATAAAAATTATCCTGAAGCTTAAACGTTAGACAGCCTTTCAAAGGAAAGAGTTCTCATTTATCATGCTCAGAATTACTAGGACAGAAAAAAGATTGTAACTGAGTAATCTTTCTGGAAAAATTCCTTTTGGGGAGAAAGAGGAAAGGGCTTCTCTATGGGGCCCAGCAGACCCGGTATTGTGGAGGTGCCTTTTTCTCTAGGAACAACTCCAGCATTAAGTTTATGGGTCATCTGCCATTAACCTTAAATTCTCCTTCACAACCTTAGTTAAAGCTCTTTCACTGTAAAGGGAGCTGTTGGGAATGTACTTAATACCTTAATGTATTTTTGTTACATGCCAATAAATCCTGGATCTTACAAGGTGAAAGGGCAAGGTGTCACTCTTTTTTTTTTTCCTTTTTAGGGCCACACCGGCGGCATATAGAAGTTCCCAGGCTAGGGTCAAATCAGAGCTGCAACGCCAGATCCGAGCCATGTCTGTGACCTACACCACAGCTCATGGCAACACCAGATCCTTAACCCACTGAGTGAGGCCGGGGATCAAATCCGAGTCCTCATGGATACTAGTCAGGTTCATTACCACTGAGCCACAACAGGAACTCCTGGGTGTCCACCCGTTTTGACAGCAGGATTTGTCTGCTCCACTGTGTATTCAGGATCTCCCTGTGAACATCAAATTCGTCATTGAAGGGATGGAAGAGGCCGGTTCTCTTGCCCTGGAGGAGCTCGTCAAGAAGGAAAAGGCTGGGTTCTTTTCTAATGTAGACTACATCGTGATTTCAGATAACCTCTGGATCAGCCAGAGCAAGCCAGCACTCACTTACGGCACACGAGGCAACAGCTACTTCATGGTGGAGGTACTGGCAAAGGGCAGCAGCCAGGAGGAAGGGTGCCTGCTAGGATCTTGGTGGGGGTGAGAGAGCAGATGCACGGCCTGGGGGGGTCCTGGGGTCCTGGAACTAGGGGAGTTCATGAAGCCCCCCAACGTGGATGCACGTGCTTTGTGCATTCTTCTAGAGAGAAGATTCAGGGGACTTTGTTACTCACAAACTAGAAGGTTTAGGACCTAAAGCTGTGGGATGTGGAGGCAGGCACAGCAGCACTGGAGCAAGGAGCCCAACTGACCATTAGGGGTGGGGAGGCTGTGACTGTGTTACCTGATCTGCCCGCCACCCCTGGGACAGAAGAGAAGAGGTGCAGGCATTGCCTGGGTTCTGGAACAGCTTGTGCGGCCCCTCAACCTCCAAGCCAGTTTCCTTTCCTGTAACACGAGCACAGGAGACCCCGGGGTTGCTGTGATCAGTTAACATGGCCTGAGTTCCGTCTGAAGCCGACTTGCTTCCTGCTCCTTCTCCATTAATACAGACAGCTTGGGAGAGAGCATGCAGTTTATAACTAGAAAGCCCTCGCAGCAGAAT
Source organism: Sus scrofa (assembly GCF_054392235.1). Classification (NCBI taxonomy): domain Eukaryota; kingdom Metazoa; phylum Chordata; class Mammalia; order Artiodactyla; family Suidae; genus Sus; species Sus scrofa. Next base: position 160,351,299 of record NC_139383.1, on the reverse strand, counting down.
CTCTGAGCTATTTACGCATTTTAGTCGTGTTCCTGAACAACAGTGTGTGCGTTGGTGACACAAGCCCTGTCTACTCGCCAAGGTTGTGACAATCAAGTGGGATAGAAAATTTGGGGACACTTGTGCATTTGGACAATGGCGTGTGCCTTCTGTTTGTGAGACATGGTTCCAGGAGGTACAGGACTGCCCTCAAAATTGACTGTCTACAGATACAGATGCTCGAATGGACAAGGTGGGAGTGAGAAAGGGAGCAGCGTTGGTCCTTGAAGAGACCTCCTCAGGGAACTTGTCTGTAAATGAGAAGGCACAAGATGGGGAGCAGCTGGAGGGCACCTGGTGGGGGGAGCTTATGAGAACAGAGGGGCTGAGACCCTATGCTGGGGGAAGTGCTGCAGACGCAGGCAGGATTGGGCGAACATCTCCCTGTAGCCAGCCTGTTTCTGCAGTTGTGTTGGAAGGAACTCTGTCTGCAGAGACATGTGCCTGAAGTGGTCTCTGTGGGGGTAGGTGGGCCGGAGGTACGTGCCAGGCAGGGTTAGCACAAGAGTCATCTCTCGGGCTGTGGGATATCGTCTACAGCTGTGCTCAGTAGCCAGTGATGGAGACGTCCCAGTTCACAGGGTTGGTCCAGTGCTGAGGCTGTGCCAGATGCTGTGATAGAGGAAGAAGGGAAAGTGAGCCAAGGCGTTGCCCTCAGAAAAGTTGAGGTGATGCAGAGAGGCATTTAGGCTGAGGGGGAGAAGGAAGACAGGAGGACAGGAGACAGGAGAGGTGGGGAGATCTCAGGTGGGTCCGGGCACTGGATGTGTTGATGGGGCCGAAAAATGGGAGAGTGGGGGACAGGATTGTGACCAGGGGCTAGGAGGAAGGAAGCCGTGACCAGAAGGTTGGATGAGGCAGTGTAAGAGTTCAGAGCTGGGGCCCTGCAAACCCCAAAGTGCTTTGTTAATATTACTGCCTAGTGCAATAGAGGTTTCACGCTAAAGTAACTGCAAGGAAGATTGATCTCCACTGTGTTATAGATGGCTAGGAGCCGGACAGGAAAGGTGAGAGGGATTGAACCAAAGAGAACTGAAAACCTCATTAGAACCTAGAAACTGGCGGACACAGTGTGCATAGGAGGAATCCAGCATCATTCAGGGGCATCTCTCCCTGTTTGGAAACAGCAGGCTGGGAAGTAACTGCAGGGGAAGGTGTTCACTTCTAGACCTTCTGCAGGTCAGGAGCTGCGAGCACACTGAGGTGTGGGGCGCTACACGTGACCGGAAGTTCCATGTGTTGTGAGTAGGTCAAAGGTCAGACCTACAGCATGAGCGTTTAAGAGCTTGGAGGGTGTGAATGAGGTCATGTGGGCCTGGACGCTGTGCATGTGGAGGAGGAATGATCCAAGGAGTGGGCTGGGGCTGAAGAGACAGAGAAGAAATTATTGAGGGGACACAAGTAGAATTATCCTGCAGGCAAGAAAGGAATAAAGAGAAGAAAGTTTCCTGGAGAATTGTTCTGGAAGGAAGGCTGAGCAAGAATGGGGTGAAACCAAGAGGAAGACAAGGCTGTTAAACATCAGCAGTTTGGCCGAGGAGGGGCTGGTGGTCTTGGCTGCAGCACTGCTGGGAGTGTAGTTGGGGGCTGAAGTCAGTTTCAGGGGCTTCCATGGGACATGAGGACATGGGGGGGGAGGGTGGTGGTGGGCAGACGCTTCAAGTCATGGGACAAAGAGGAGATGTGATGACATCAGCTGACTCACCTGGGTCCTGCGGGACATCGGGAAAGTGTCCTCGGCCAGGTGACAGCTATTGCTGAAGCTGGCAGGCGGTGAGCACTGTGGGTTCTTTTACCTGTCTTGCAGGTGAAATGCAGAGATCAAGATTTTCACTCGGGGACCTTTGGTGGGATCCTTAATGAACCCATGGCGGACCTGGTTGCTCTTCTCGGTAACCTCTTCTTTTATTTCACTTATTAAGCATCAGAGATCTGCTATGATGGTTCTGTTTGACCCAGTGTGTCTCCCCTCAGTTTCCAGGCCAGCCCAGGATCAGGGCAGAGTAGAGGGAAAACCATGTTCTTAGTTTCTTCCCCTTGGCTAATCGTTCATCAGACTTGTTATGTCATTTCTTTTCATGGACTGAACTCTTCCTTAGTCCACCCCGTTACTGGATGTTGAGACACCTCTGGCTGTCCCGAAGATCCTTCTGGAGAAGCATCCAGAGTTGATGCCAAATCTACCCAGGTCCCTTGCCTCCTTCCCAAAGGTCCCCACTACCCAAGTGGCTCAGAGACACCAGTGAGTTCCCTGAAGTGGACCTGGATGCAGTGCAGATGGGAGTCGTGTGTGTATGTTGTGTGTGTGTGTGTGTGTGTGTGTGTGTCCAGAAAGCCAGTTTGCCCAACTTGAATCACCTGTGGGTCCTGCCTGCATCCAGATGGCCCAGGCACCGAGGCCCAAGTGGAAGGCTGTGTGGGTTCCCCACGCACACGCCCTCAGCTGGCTCGGGGCATCACTGCCGCTGTGGACATACAGCCGACTCCTCACCTGTGTCTCTTTGGCTGGATTAGGAGCAAAGTCTGTCCTCACATACAAGAACGTCCGCAGATGTTCAGGGACATACCCCACAGGGAACACTCATGGAGTCTATGTTTTGCTTTGATTTTGGTGAAGGTGACAGACAGGGGATTGTAAACCAGTGACATCCAGTCTCAGTCATCCAGGTGCACAGCTTATTTTTTGATTTGAGTTTTATAATGAGTTTGTATCATTTATTTGATATATAATATTCTTTGGGGGCTGAATGAGGGGAATCCATAACTCAGGACCCCCAGGAAAGCCTATTCGTGCATAGCGGTCTGCAAATACCATCCCTAAAGTGCAGTTATAGTTTTGTTTTGAGTCTATACTCAACATATATATTATATAATGGAGTCTTTAATTTGTTCTTTATAATGAATATTTGTTCTTTGATGGTAGTTTTGTTATTTATTTATTTATTTTTCCTTATGAGCTATGGAGCGTTTGGTGAAGCAGATTAACAAACCAGAGCCCATAAGTACATTCCCAGGCATTCTTCCAGAAGGTACAAGCTCTGCTGATGGATGATGTCACATGTGGAGTTGGGAGCCAGGGGAATTGTTGGTGGTGTCATCCTACTGTTCCTGTGTGTATGACCCCATGTGAAGAGGGTCCCTGTCTGCCCCTGACAGGACCGTGTTAATCTTACTAATCCGAAGTCTAGGAGGATTCCTGGGGGTACTAGAGGGGGACTAAGGAGGCTGTGGTTGAGAGCCAGAACTGGGAAGGCGTCTCATCACATTTGGCCATCTTGGCTCCCTCACACCTAAGGGCTTTGTCTTCTCTGATCATCTCAAAGCACTGAGAAGCCCATTCCATTTCACATGACTGCCACCCTGTAGATTTTAGTGAGTGTTTATTTTGTCTTCAACTGTGTCTACACAGGCCAAACAACTTGCTGATCTGCTCATGTAGGGTCACTCTTGTTATCCAGCCTGTGTGGTCAGAGGTGTGGGAGGTGTCTCTGTCTTGTGGGAGGTGGGTCTGGTACAGGCAGGTGTCAGGTAACCATGTGGGGTGTCTTCTACCCCCAGCTTTGTAATTGCCAACTTTAACAGAAAACCTTGAAGACGCTGTGCTTCACAGTAATTTCCTGACATTGTCAGGTTATAATCAAGTGAAGAATGTGGTACATATTTTTATGAAGTGTCTTTACTTGAATAAAAGTCCCTGGATGGACTGAGGATGAATTTAGCTCCCCCAGAGACATTTTCTATCATTTTTATTATTAGTCTACTTGCTGGTTGCTTTGGATCTTTTTAAGTACTTTCTTAAGACGGTGAGCAGTGTTTACCCAGTCTCAGCATCTGCTCCTTTTATAGATAATTCATTGATGACTTGTCCTCATTCCTGTTAATCCTACAACTCCTTCACAAATAACAGACTAGTATATCTAGGAGTTCCCATTGTGGCTCAGTGGGTTAAGGATCCTGTGTTGCCACAACATGCAGCATAGTTTACAGATGTGGTTTGGATCTGGCATTGCTGTGGCTGGGGCTGCAGCTCCAATTTCACCCCTGGCCTGGGAACTTCCATATGCAGGTGTGGCCATAGAAAACAAAACAAAACAAAACAAAACAAATAACAGAATAGTGTACCTATTTGGTCGCTAAGCCTCCTTGTTCCTGATGGGTAGCCTGTAAATGAGATCTCAAGGCTACTGTGCTTTTAGTTAAAGATGAGTATTTATTATCTTATCATGGTGTGCGTAAGGGGAGAGAAATTGAGAAGGAATGATGACTTTCGGTTTCTCTGGAATATACATATATATATAATACATAGACATATATATTTAAAATTTTTTCTAATGAGCACATGACAAACTCAGGGTAAGATTAAACTAAAAAAGACCCTTGTTTATGATGTAAAAGTATAGTTGAGGAGTTCCCATTGTGGCTCAGAGGGTTAAGAACCTGACTAGAAATCAATGAGGATGTGGGTTTAATCCCTGGCTTCGCCCAGTGGGTTAAGGATCCAGCACTTCCTCGAGCTGTGGTGTAGGTCACAGGTGCAGCTTGCATTCGACCCCTAGCCTGGGAATTTCTATATGCCCCAGGTGAGGCCCTAAAAAACAAACAAAAAAGTATAGTTGAGAACTCATATGTAATGCAGGTAAGTCACTCCACATTTAACTGAGTGCAGACTCATGTGTGTCCATCCTTCCATTGACAGAATGTACATTAAAATGGGTCTGACTCAGGCCTGATGACCAGCTCCTTCCCACCATCACCTCTGGGGCATAAGTTGCTGCCAAGTGGCTCTGCTCTGGGGCCCAGGGCCAGTTGCAGGCTTGCTGCAACCCTGAGAGTCCCCAAGGTTCTGCCCTGGGGCCAGGGTTCAGCACACCTGTAACTTCCACCTGGCTGTATCTCCCGTGTTCTCTCGTAGGCAGCCTGGTAGATTCGTCTGGTCGCATTCTGATCCCTGGAATCTATGACCACGTGGCTCCTCTTACAGAAGAGGAAAGAAAAATGTATGAAGCCATTGACCTGGACCTCGAAGAGTACCGGCACAGCAGCCAGATGCAGAAATTTCTGTTTGACACCAAGGTATGGTCCCAAGGTGACAGGTAATCTGAAAGAGGAGAGATGCTAACCTGTGTATCCCCAGTGCCTGATGTGCCGTGTGCCCATGGCCTAGGTCAACTATGGTCAAGGTCTATGAAACTTAACTGCATCCTGGCCCTCCGCCACTGAGCTGGACTTCCTATCTGTTTAAGGGGTTGAGAAGTTCCTTGAAGCCTTCTGAGAAGAAAATGCATTTAGCACATAAGGTGTCATTGCAGTGACTGGAGATAGAATGTATAATTGAACCCCAATTTTGGAAAGAGCCCCCTAGCCATCTACTAACAGCAAACCTCAGAGCTTGGGTGACAAGGGGCCCTTGTCACTGGGAGAAACTTGGGCAGGCGAAGGCAGCAGAGGGTCCCAGGTCCTGAGGGGAAATGTCCACCTGTCCTTTTAGTCCAGACATGTCTAAGTAAGGTAGTAATGAACTTGTCACGAACAGTGCCGTAGGTATACAGAAATTGGTGGTACAAGCAATATAGTTCACCTGAGTTTTAACCAAACATTCTTCTCTATACCAATTGTATCTGAACTTAGGAGGAACTTCTAATGCACCTGTGGAGGTTCCCGTCTCTCTCCATTCATGGGATTGAGGGTGCGTTTGATGAGCCTGGAGCCAAAACCGTCATACCTGGCCGAGTTATAGGAAAGTTTTCTATCCGTCTGGTCCCTCACATGAATATGTCTGTGGTGGAAAAGCAGGTAACCAGCACATATGATTCTTCAGCCCAACAGCTCTATTACTGAGCACTGCACACTACGGTTTAGCCAGCAATTTGGCTGTCAGCACTGAAGGGACTTTTTTTTCCCCCAGTACAACAGAGACTGGAACACATATTAAGAAACCGATACACTTTTTTTTTTTTTTTTTTTTTTTTGGTCTATTTTCCATTTCTTGGGCTGCTTCTGCAGCACACGGAGGTTCCCAGGCTAGGGGTCGAATTGGAGCTGCAGCCACCAGCCTATGCCAGAGCCACAGCAACGTGGGATCCGAGCCGCGTCTGTGACCTACACCACAGCTCACAGCAATACTGAATCCTTAATCCACTGAGTGAGGCCAGGGCAAACTCATGGTTCCTAGTTGGATTCGTTAACCGCTGAGCCACAACTGATACAATTTTTGTTGAGTAAAAATCTCTTTGCTCAATTATATGAAATTACAGTAGTCAGATAAATAACTGTATGGAGTTGTAGGGATCGGAAATTGAAGTAAACCAGACGGCAGGATTGATTTTACACATGGATGGACAAACTCACTGCTGACGGCTGGACAGAGCCAGCAGATCTCAGGTCATCAGTTTGTCTGTGGCATCTGAAATCTAACTGAAAGCAACCATTTTCATGAAAACCTTGTCTGGAGGGAGTTAACGAGTCTAAATTATTCACCTATCATGGGTTATCCTAGAGTTTAACAGAACGTAGACTCTGGATAAATGAGCTCAAGAAATACCTCCTCCCAAGCCCCTCTGTGGCATCCTCGCCTTGTACTGTCTCCTCAGTCCTGATTACATCCTGCAATGCCCTCCTCCGCCTGCCCTCCCTTTTTGGACGAACTGTCCCTCTTTCTACAACATGTACATTCCACGAGGGCAGGCGCATCCTGGTCTTGCTGGGACCCAGCACTTCGGGCAGTTTCTGCCTTATGACAGGTGTCCATTAGTATTTATTGAAAGACAGAAGTATTTCAGAGTACAGAGTTTTTCTCAGAGGATGTCCCCAGTCATAGCTGTGACATCGCCAAGGGAAGAGAAGGATGCTACCGGTGAGTTTCCTTCACGGCTTAGCTCGGAACTGCCCCCACTTCTTGGAAATTTCCAAAGGCATAGCACTCCCCAAATAGTCATTAAGGTGCTGATAAGTCCCAAAGAGGGCCTGTCAAGTGGAGGAGTTGTCCATGAATGGGGTTTCACAATGACCAAGACTTATACTAACCACACGCCAGCAGTCAGACGCTGCAGTGGTGGTGGGGCAGGGCCAGGGTGGAGGGGATGGTGAGTTCTTCCCGCTGCATGAAGCTCTCAGCCCTGGGGCTCCGCTCGCTCCATGCTGTCCCTGTGGAAGAACCAAAGTAAAATCACAGCACTTGAATCTTTCGGCTTCAGGTTTCAGCCAGTTTCATGTGTGAGAGAATAACTTGAGGAGTTCCTGTTGTGGCTCAGTGGGTTAAGAACCCAACTAGTATCCATGAGGATGTGGGTTTGATCCCAGGCCTTGCTCAGTGGGTTAAGGATCTGACATTGCCACAAGCTGCAGTGTAGGTGGAAAACGTGGCCTAAATATGGCGTTGCTGTGGCTATGGTGTAGGGCAGCAGCTGTAGCTCTGATTCCACCTCTAGCCTGGAAATGTCCATATGCCACAAGTGTGGCCCTAAAAGTCAAAAAAAAAAAAAAAAGAGAGAGAGAGAGGACATTTTCTCTTACAACTGACAACATTATCTTTTAGGTGAAGCGACACCTTGAATCTACATTCTCCAAAAGAAATAGCTCCAACCAGATGACCATTTCCATGACACTGGGACTACACCCATGGATTGCAAACATTAGAGATAATCAGTATCTTGCTGCAAAGAGAGCCATCAAAACAGGTTGGATTTAAGATATTTTGAGTTGTCAGTTTAGAGTAGGACGAAGGGGTGTGCCTGATGGGGCAGAGGATAAAGCAGACAAGTTTAAAACCTCACTATCAACTCTCCTTTTACATGGGCTATGTCACTCCATACCACTCTATCTTACAACTGTCTCATGAGCCCTCTCAGCAGCCTTCTGATTTCACAAATTAAGGCAGGTGTGGCTGTAAAAAAAAAGAAAAAAAAAATGAAGAAGGAGCTAAGATGAAGGGAATGAGCAAGCTGACACCAGGCCACCCTGTGGGGATTTGCTTTTCCTGGTCACAAGGAGATTTGGTTTTAATGGTCTCAGGTCAGCACGAAGCAGGGAACAGAAAATGAGACATACTACATAAAGATGGGGCATTCTCCAAGAGCCACACTCACCCTGGAGGAGCGAGGTGTGTGTATATAAGCTTGATCATCCTTGCTTGGGTTTTGCACGAATACAAAGACTCCCCTGAGAGTTTTAACTATGGACCCATCTTGACATGGGTTTAATATCTATTGTGTGTGGTCCAGTTCTTCCCACACCCATGCTGGGCTGCCTTGCTGGCTGATGCAAACAGCCCCAAGGCAGGCCACATGAGATTTCCACTGAAGAAGCTTCTTGCATGTGAGCTCATTGTATAAACTTACATACACATGAGAAACTCAATTCCTGCCTATCCGACTCTAAAACCAGTGGACTTTTCACAGTGCCACTCTGCTTCTCCAGAGGAAGGGAATAGCTTTATTTGTAATTTTCTTGGTGGTGCCTATTTTGACCTCACATTTCTAAGACCTGGACAGGATCATGTGGTTGGTGAGCAGAAGACACATGCCTGGGCTTTGGCTGCCTCGGAAGGGAGAAGGAATATCCAGTCTTTTTTGCAGCAGGACTGGGACAGTACCAACAATGGCAAAATGGGGGACTTCCTACAAGCAGGGGGATTTTGGGGGTCTCTCCAAAAGCTGGGTGGGCGACATTGATCTATGTGCTATATTAGAGCTGAGACCTTGAACCAAGCCCCTAGTGACAGCAGAGCTGGAACTGGAGGCCTGGACCTCCTTGGAGCACTAACTCTCTCTATATTAGGATTATCAGACAGGGGCACGGACACTAACAATCAGAGGAAAAGTCCAAGACTTAGAGTTGTACTTCTCTACCTAATCATTCCCACTCTCTTTAGTTATAGCAGCATTTGCCAGTAAAATGTAGTCACGAAGAAGAGTTAGGAAGATAAATGTATCTGTCACCAGGTGAAGAGAGGGGTGTGATTGAAATGTCAAGGCCTGACATGCTCTTGTAGGAAAGCATAGGCACCTTTGGGTCTATTTGTGTGTGGAACCAGTTCTGCTAATAAAGTCCATCATCTTTATTCCCATTCACACCTTGCTCTGTGGATCAAGAAGACCTGGCATGTTCTCTTGTGTGACTTTGTTTCATTGTTCATTCCTGCTCCATCACCAGCAATCTGTCCTCTAGCCCAGAAGCTTTGAACTTATCTTTTCTGGACCCTCTAATATCTATTAAAACTATTATTTGGGACTCTTGAAAGCTGAGTATAAACACTGAGACATTCAAGTGGTAGTTGACTGCAGCTATTTATTTGTATATTGGTTATAGACAAGAACAAAAAGAAGTCCCACTCTCCCCATATTTAATTCATGAAGCAAACTTGTGGCACTCCTTCCAAAAAATGCATGACTTCTGGAGTTCTCTTATGGTGCAGTGGGTTAAGGATCTGGCATTGTCATTGCAGTGGCTTGGGTTCAATCCCTGGCTTAGGAACTTCCACACGCCTCAGATGTGCCCCCCCCCCACAAAAAAGAAAAACAAAACCCTATTCCAATCATGAGAAAACATCAGAGAAACCCAAATTGAGGGACGTTTTACAAAACAACTGAGGGTCAAGTTCATGAAAGTCAAAGAGAGACCGAGAACCTATCACAGACTAGAAGAGACTCAGCAGCAATGACAAAATGCAGTGTGGGATTCCGGATTCTATCCTGATACAGAAACAGGAAAAGCATAATGATTCAAATCAGGTCTGAGTCTGGTTAATAATATTCCAATGTTAATTCCCTATTTGCCATAATTGTGCAATACTTATATGTTAACATTAGGGAAAGTAAAGGGTATATGGGGACTCTATACTATTTTTGCAAATTTTTTGTAAGTACAAAATTAGCTAAAAATTCAAATATTAGGAGTTCCCGTCCTGGCTCAGCTGTTAACTAACTCGACTACTATCCATGAGGATGCTGGTTTGATCCCTGGCCTTGCTTGGTGGGTTAAGGATCCGGCATTGCCGTGAGGTGTGTAGGTCACAGACATGGCTTGGATCCCAAGTTGCCGTGGCTGTGGTGTAGTCCGAAAGCTACAGCTCCGATTTGACCCCTAGCCTGAGAACCTCCAAATGCTGTGAGCATGGCCCTAAAAAGACAAAAACCAAACCAAACCAAACAAAATATTATTGAAAATATGTTTAAAAAATAGGTCATTGTAAAGAAAGCAAGCGCAGTTTTCTTCTTGACTCTATTGATGACTTTGAAGTATAGACTACATGATATTAAGCTTACCCTAGGTATCCAACTTAATGATTAAAAAAATAAAAGAAAAAGCAAACACTACAATTGAGGGGATTACTGGGGGTAGTCTTGTCATTAGTTTATTCAGATGCCTTATTTTCCTGTGTTTCAGTGTTTGGGACTGAGCCAGATATGATCCGGGATGGATCGACCATACCCATTGCCCAGATATTCCAGGCCACCATCCAGAAGAGTGTGATGATGCTCCCCTTGGGCGCCGTTGATGATGGCGAGCACTCTCAGAATGAGAAAATCAACAGGTTGGTGATTTGGACGGGTGCTAATCCCTCAGGCACCTCTACAAGCTATGTGCTTTAGATGGAGTTTGTATCAGCAACTGCAGACGACTCCTCCTCTGGTTTGAATGGGAGTGACAGTGTTTCTATTTCTTTTGTTAGGTGGAACTACATAGAGGGCTCTAAAGTATTTGCTGCCTTCTTCCTAGAGGTGGCTAAGCTGCATTAATCATGGCAGGAACCTTCCGCCGGGATCTGATCTGCTGACAGGTTCCTTCTCCCACAACCCTGGGCAGGAGCAGAAGAAATTTTGGTCTGAAAATAATGTTTTCCCTCTCAATTAAAATGTCCTTGGTTGTGAGTCTGTGACTCACCTGGAGCACCAAAAAAAAAAAAAAAAAAAAAAAAAAAATTAATAAAAATAAAATAAAATGTCCTTGGAGGAGTTCCTGTTGTGGTGCAGCAGAAACGAATCCAACTGGGAACCATGAGGTTGCGGGTTCTATCCCTGGCCTTGCTCAGTGGATTAAGGATCCGGCGTTGCCAGGAGCTGTGGTGTAGGTCCCAGATGCGGCTTGGATCCCGAGTTGTGCCTATGGTGTAGGCCAGCAGCTGTAGCTCCGATTAGACCCCTAGCCTGGGAACTTCTATATGCCTAGGGTGCGGCCCTAAAGAGACCAAAAAAAAAAAAAAAAAAAAAGTCCTTGGATATTTGGACCAATAATAAAATATTTCCAAGGTATAGGCATTGGAACTAGATTAATGTCACTGTTGCATGCTTTTCTCAAGTTACAGCTCCCTTTAACAACCCGATTTCCCCAAGTCCTGCTGCATCACTCTAAAATTGGACTCACATGTACTTTTCAGGATAACGACAAATCTTTGATTAGCTACTCTCCTTGCAACTTGATTGGCATCATCACTCCAGTTTGTGTTACAGGCTCTGAAGTGCTCATGACACATAATCAGCCCATCTGTGACTGTCCATACTGTATCACCCTTGCTTTTACCATGTTCCTTTTTTTCCACCACTGCCTATCATGACTTCCCCCATGAGTTCACTTTCAGGAGTTACTAAAACATGATACCATATTAACCTCTTGGCTTTCCCTTCATTTATTTTTCCTGCTTCTTCACTAGTTCTGAAATGATCAGTATTCATGTCCACATGGCATCTGGGATCCCCTGTGTGCAGATAACTACTTTTATACTTCCAAGCCCCTTTACCTTTGCTGTGATTGATGCCAACTGCCCCTCCTGCATTCTGTTCTTTCTTCCTGCTGCATCAGTAAAGGCCTGCTCACTCTCTCCAGCATCTGTGCACATGTAAATTCGCCACAGCAGAATTAATCCTGATAGACTTTCTCTCACTCCATTGGAATTTTACTCAATGCCTACATCTAAGTTGCTCAAAGCCTTTAATAGCATCTGTTTTAGATAGAGAACTAATCAACCCTGACATCAGTAACACATTCTAAATTTAAAGCCATCAGCTAATGCTGCATTCAGTAATCATTTTCATTAACCATCTTGTTTGGCTTGATTGGATTTGATGGTGTAAACAAACAAAAAATGCAGTTTTTCTACAGTTAAGTAAATGTAAACAAAGTTAATATTTACAAATTCATTATTTAAGTCACATTAGTGGTGAAGAATTTAAGGATTTATTAGAAATGTTTTTCTTATGATTCTAAATAAAAAATAAACCTAATACATTCCATCACTTCGTTGGTTCTTTTTTTTTTTTTTTTTTGCTATTTTCCCCACCCATGGCATATGGAAGTTCCCAGGCTAGGGGTCGAATCAGAGCTGTAGCTGCCGGCCTACACCACAGCCACAGCAATGTGGGATCCAAGCCGTGTCTACAATCTACACTACAGCTCACGGCAATGCAGGATCCTTAACCCACTGAGCGAGGCCAGGGATCGAGCCTGCACCCTCAAGGATCCTAGTTGGGTTTGTTAACCACCGAGGCACAAAGGGAACTCCGTGGGTTCTTGAAATGTGTTTTAAAACATGCTGCAACTTGTCTTAACAGTCTAACATGGCTGGCCCAGAGGGCCAGGAGTTCCGCTTGCCCTGATCCTCACCATAGGAATGAGAGCCAGGTGAGGCTTTAGCCTTGTGGGAGCATCCAGGAAGGAGCCATGTTTCCTCTCATGCTACAGAACATTTAAATACTGTTTGAGTATTCGCAAGTGTTTGATATTCTTTGCTATTAAGCTTGGTTTGTTCTTGCCAGATTACACAATCTTGTGATATTTTAGATTTTGTGGGACTTGCCTGGTGTATCTGGCAGAGTTTCCAAGAAATAAATATACAAGAAGTTTATGATCCAATTTATATTTTTATTTTTTATTTTGCTTTTTTAGGGCCACACCTGCGGCATATGGAAGTTCCCAGGCTAGGGGTCATATCAGAGCTAAGGCTGCTGGCCGACACCACAGCCACAGCAACATCAGATCCAAGCCACATCTGTGACCTACACCACAGCTCATGGCAACAGCGGATCCTTAACCCACTAAGCGAGGCCAGGGATCCAACCCGCAACCTCATAGTTCCTAGTTGGATTCGTTTTCACTGCACCACGATGGGAACTCCCAATTTATATTTTTAAAAGGGTGTTCATATTATTCAGTTACAAAGCTGGGTAAAGTACATTGTAGCCATTTCTGGGCAATGTAACATGAATTTCACCAATCTGCTAAATTATAAGATTATTCATTCACTGATCTGCACTCCTGCTGAATCTCTGTTAATTAGCTACCAGCAGGCAAGAAGGGGAGGACAGCTGAGGCCACCAAATCTAAGAGAGGAAGTCTGAGTGCAGAGCCTGTGGTTTTCTGCCTCTCAGGGCCACGATGAGCCTGCTCAGCTCTCCTGGGTCCATCTGGGTTTTCTGCCAGGCGCAAGCCATGTGACTATGTGGGTTCTGCTGTGATTTAGGAGCCAGAAAGGAAACACTTTCCAGGTTGGGAACATTCAGAGGGGTGAGAGAAACCTACCCAGTTACTGGCCAGGAAAATCAACTGCAGAAAAATTTAAAAGAAAATACTAACATTTCTCTACTCCCAACCTCTTTGGTCTTCCATTTTCAACACATCTGTCTACTAAAGGGGTCCAGCAAAGTGCACTGCACAAAGTAGGTGCTCAACATTGCTTGCTAAAATTCTTTTGATTCCACAGCTGCGTCTTGGGGCTGTTCCCCCCTGCTCCGCCCCCCACCAGGCCTGCTGTTTTCAGTTGACAGTCTTGGGAGCAGCTACTCCTGGGCAGAGCACATAAAGCGGGTCATCTGGTAATGGGTCTGTGTACCCTCCCAGGCAGCACTTGTCTCCACGGGGGCCATGAACGTACAGCCCATGAGCCCTATCCAGCACCCTTCACTGTTTCATGAGGACTTCACCTGGTTCTAAGCACTTCTGAATTGGGTGCCAGCATTTCAAAATCAGACCTCACACAAATGACATCTCTTGAGCAATCAGAAGAGATGCTGATCCTTGGCTCCTGCTAGGTAACAAACAGCTAGCTGAGCCCAGGAGGGGTTGTGCTAAGCATAGTGACTGATCCATAACATGTGCTCAATACGTGTCTTAGAAGTGGAACAAGAAGGAACAAATAATGCTATTGTATTTGGCTTCTCACTTGTACTGATGGCTACTTTCACCTAAAAAACAAGTCCCTAGGAGTTCCTGCTGTGGTACAGAGGAAACGATTCTGACTAGTATCCATGAGGATGTGGGATCAATCTCTGGCCTTCATCAGTGGGTTGGGGATCTGGCATTGCTGTGAACTGTGGTGTAGGTTGCGGACATGGCTCAGAGCTGATTTGACCCTTGGCCTGGCAACTTCCATATGCCAAACGTGTGGCCCTAAAATGCAAAAAAACAAAACAAAAAAACAAACACAAGTCCCCAAACAAATGCTACTTTGTGATTGGTCAAAATGACTTTTAAACACTATCCTGTTTTAAATGTATTCAATGCTATCTATTGTTTTTATGTTTCAAGTTTGAATATTAATTGAACATGTAATAACTAAAGAGTTAAATAATGATCTGAGGTCTTGATTATATAAGATGTAATAAAATATTTGTTTGTGATAATAATGTACCTATGGTGAAATCTGGCATAATTTTGTTATCTGTAATATTGCCATTCATGATAAGCAGTAAAACTTAAACCAAGGTCTAATACTTGTACTTATTTCTGTTCTTCCACTGATTAACCCTATAACATTTATATTGTAATTTGTAGGTACTTAACAAGTAAGAACTTAACCTTCCTCTTTAGGAAGCCAGCTCTGGGAGGCAGACTGGGTTGAGTATATTCTGGTCTTTGCCTAGCTGTCCAAAAGCTCAAGCCATTAATGAAGTACAAAGATAGAAATACAGGTTTTCTGAAGGAAAGTCATGTATTCTTTTTTTCTTTTTCTCTAGTGTGATGTGCAAGAGAACTAATGGATGGTAGGTATAATGACTACAATTTCTTAACAGTTATGATAAGTAAATAAGTGCTTCTGAGCTTTTTTCGATTAGGTAGGTTGAAGAGAAAAAAATTGTCATTATGTGGGAAATTTTATTTAAAAACATTATTCCAGTGTAATTTCTTATTGAGAATGAAAAAAGATGTCAGATAAATTATGCCTTTGACTATAATAAAATATATAAAGATTTGAATCATCTCGCCTCCCACATTGAAATTCACCAAAACAGCATTCAAAAAAGAACTTAGATTTAAAATTCTAGTGTGGGAGGTTAAGTGTTCATAGCATGCTTTCACTGTTATTGTAGGTAGGCATGTGAATGTAATGGCAGAAAATGTTAAAGGAAATGAGAACTTCAAATGACACTGTTCAAGTAAATTAGTCATTGGAAATTAGTCACCAAAAATGACCAAAGCTTCCTTTCAAACTTTAAACAATTATAATCGAAGGCAGCTATCTAAACTTTATTTAAAACCCCACTTGAAGAACCAGGAGGCAGATTTCAGGGCTACTACATCAAGGCAAAATGAGGAGAGGGAGGTTTGGGAAAGAAGAGTCACAGCGTGGAGGCACCCAATTCTGCATACTCTGCCTAACCTTTGGATGACCTCTGAACTATGCGGGAGGCAGATTAAAGCCTTTGGCTGAGGCTGAGGGAACTGAATGTGATCTTAGTCACTACCATGACAGGAGAGACAAAGTATGGAGTATGAATACAGCCAAAATAACTGCCTGTTAATAATAAGTGCAAACAACCTCTTCAGAGGAACATTAAGTGAATTCAGAATTTCTACATTATATTACTCAGATATCTAGGATACAACCAAAATTACTAGACTTTTAAGGAAAAAGAGTTCCCATTGTGCCTCAGTGGAAACGAATGTGACTAGAATTGGTGAGGACTGGGGTGTGATCCCTGGCCTTGCTCAATGGGTCAAGAATTTGCCATTGCTGTGAGCTGTGGTGTAGGTTGCAGACGTGGTTCGGATCCCTCCTTGCTGTGGCTGTGGTGTAGGGCAGCAGCTATAGCTCTGATTCGACCCTAGCCTGGGAAGTACCATATGCTGCAAGTGCAGCCCTAAAAAAAAAAAGGAAAAGGAAACATGAATCAATCAGATGAGCAAATTAATGAAGATTAACTCGAAGAAGATTCATATGTTGGAATTAGCAGGCAAAATGTCAAAAAGCTATTATAACTGCTCAAAAACATAATGGAAAATATCCCTTTAATAAGCAAATAGGAAATCTCAGCAGAGAAATAGAAACAAGATAGAACCAAATGAAAATTTTAGAACTAAAAGATGTATCTGAATTAAGAAAAAAAATCACTAGCTGCTTTTAACTATTGGAGATGACAGAAGAACCAGGGAACAGAGAGGACAGATTAATAAAAATGATCCAATCTGAAGGTCTGAGAGGAAAAAAAAGAATGAAACCAAAACAAAAAGGAAAGACTCAGTGATTCATGTATAAAATCAAGAGGTGCAATATATATTTAATTGGAATTTGAGAGTATGGGGAAAAGTATTTGGATAAATAATGACCCCAAATTTTCAAAACTTGGTGAAGTATATAAACTTACAGGTGTTAAAATCTCAGAAAACCCCAAACAGGATAAATATGAAGAAAATCTAGTGCCTAGACACAACATAATAAAACTGCTGATAGGCAAAAACACAGAGAAAATTTTGAAATTAGCCTGAGAAAAATGACATATTATAAATAGGGAAAATAAAAGGGAGAAATGATCTGAATGACCTCTGCTCATCAGAATAAAATGGAGGCCAGAAGACATGGAGAGACACCATCATTAATAAACAAAACATCTCTTAAAGAAGCCCCAAAGACATAGATACACACAAAGGCTATATATATCCAAGGATATAAATAATGCATATAATATACATACTTATAGAAGGATATACATGTATATTATATATAAATTTTCCTAAGGAGACACAGGGAAACATAATCAAATTTTTCCTATATTCTTGGATTCTCTAGAGTGTTGCATAACACATAGCAACTACTTAGTAAACACAGCTATCTATCATCATTAGTATTATCTAATGGAACCAAATATTTAAAATGTTTTAATAAGAGTAGCAATATTAGACATTACTGCAACTTAGAAACTTTAGAACCTATTCTGTTTAATTAATAGAATTTCAAAAGCAGGGAAATTTACCCTTAATGACTCATTTTATACACGAGTAAAATGAGATCAAGTTGACCTCATTAAGGTCACTTTATGATGCAAAGGTCCTTTCTTGGCAAAATAATGGATGATGGGGAACTGACAAACTCAGATTTTATTTCACTGCTCAAAGAAGGGAGATGAAATGTTAAATAAATTCCCAAGGTAAGAAAGGTAGCAAAACCAGTCCCTTGAAGATCAACATCATGCCTATTCCGAATGGAAATTGTGTTAGCTATTTTAATTGTTGAGAAATTCATTACCTTGTCATACAAGACTAACACTGTTGAAATAGCTATTAAAAGGTGCATGGGGAGTTCCCATCGTGGCGCAGTGGTTAACGAATCCGACTAGGAACCATGAGGTTGCATGTTTGATCCCTGCCCTTGCTCAGTGGGTTAACGATCCGGCGTTGCCGTGAGCTGTGGTGTAGGTCGCAGACGCGGCTCAGATCCTGCGTTGCTGTGGCTCTGGCGTAGGCTGGCAGCTACAGCTCCGATTCGATCCCTAGCCTGGGAACCTCCATATGCTGTGGGAGTGGCCCAAGAAATGGCAAAAAGACAAAACCAAAAAAAAAAAAAAGGTGCATGGTAGGCTGGAAAAAGGTTGACACTGTAAGTTTAAAGGTAAGTTCCACTTTTACTAGAGGTGTAAGCTTGGAATAGCTATTTGATCTTCTAAACAGCAATTTCCTAGTGGGTTACAGTAAGAATTCGACCAGATAATGTCTATGAAAATTACCCTATAAAACAGTATTAAAAGTGTTATCATCACCGGAATATTCTGATTTAAAAGGAAGTGAGCTGGAACTGTCCTTGAGAGGTTTGGTCTAGAAAGCCTATCATTATAAGGTCATCACTTAAAAACTCCATTTACTTAAAATTATACAAATCTGATTATTTAAAACATTTCCCTATACCTACAAGATAAAGTCAAAACTTCCCAGCAAGCTGTATCTTCACAATCTGATCCCGGGTGGGATAATGCCGCTCCTCTACACCTCTTTGTCAATGCACTTTTCGAGGTGTGGTCTTCCTTGCTAGATTTTGAGTTTTCAAAGAAATGGTTGGAAACTCAAGGTCCGCAAATGATCTCATGTAAGGGGCAGGTCAGGGCGTTGACTAATACGCCTCAGGTCGCGGCTTACTTTCTTCCTAACAATTTTTGTGCTGTACCGTTAACGTTTATAAAAACGGTCCATGCGTGGACGTTTTAAACACCCAGGGCATTTTCGGCTTTTCTTGCCAAACTGGTGAACCAGTCAGCTTTTTTTCCTTCCCCTTAGTATCAGACTCTGCTCCTGGCTCCCTAAGGCCTGCGACCAAGGACCCCTTTTTGGAGTCAGTCGACAGACTTTTTTCATAATCTGGAGTTGCGCACGCGCCTGGCATAGCAGAAAAACCTGGTTCCTGTAGATGAGGGCCTCGGAGGCGCCAGGCACCACTCGGGCCGGCGAAGGCCGAGGGCAGCCGGCCGCCCGCCCCTCGAAGGCCTCGGGGTCCTCTAAGGCGGACGTGCGAGGGGGTGGAGTGAGGACGCTTAGGGTAGGGAGGAGTGCACTGTCCAGGGGGAAATCCTCTTCGGGACCCCCTGCAACCCCTACTTGGCCCTCGAGGTCAGACACCGCTAGCCTTCGAGCCTGACGCGCGTCTCCATTTCTTTACGTTGACTTCTTCGGCTTTCCGTTTTCCTCTCTTGGGGAGGGGCGGGACTTCCTGTTTCACAGCCTAGTGACTTCCGCCAAGAGCTGATAGACTAAAAACAACAGGCACACAGGTCGGCCGGCCAGTCGGGAGATAAAAAGGGACCTAGGCGTGGGTTCTACTAAGCCAGAGCCAAGACCTTGGTTTTCGGTCATGGCGTCCCCCGCTCTGTCCGCGAAGAAGTCCTCGGAACCGCCGGAAGTCGCTCAGCGGAGAGACAGGAAGTCCCTCCCCTTCCTCCCAGAGGGAAGACGGTGAGCCGGAGGAGTCAGTCAGAGGGGTGAGCAGGAGCGATTCCGTCGGCAAACAGGTAAGTTATTCTCTGGCCGGGGCGGGGGGTTTGGAGGCGGGGACCGTCCAGCGTCAGCGCGGGGCCGGGAGGCGGTGGCTTGAGGCCCCAGGCCCGGGCGGCTGGGCGCCGGGAGCCCCGCCAGGGCCCTTCGCTCTTCCTCCTCCCCCCTCCCCCCCGCCTCCGCCCCTCCCCGCTGGCCGGTCCCTCCCGACGCCGCCCAGACTCACCCGACACACGCCCGCCGCCCGGCCTCCGCTCCCGCCCGCTGCTGCTGGCTCCGCCGCCCGGACTTGCGCGGGGCCTCGGTTTCCCCGCGGGGCCGGCTGTCAGCGCGGAGGCTGCGATCCCGCGCACTCCGCGCGCCCCTGCCTGCAGTCGGGAGCTTCTCACCGCCAGGCTTTCCCCGATCCAACCGTACACGCCCGAGCGCGGAGCTGCCGCGGTGTCGGTTTAATGGCCTGGGCGGTCTGGGCTGTGGTTTCCTTCAGTCGACCGCCCTCTCCGGGCCTCCGGAGCTTCGCGGGCTCGCCGCTGCCACCCGCACCTTCTTCCGTTAAGGACGCGGGCGGGCAGTCTGTAACGCTGGTGACCGATCGCAGCGCGGCTGGAAGGGAGGGTCCTGGCCGCTGGGGTTCAGCCGCTATAAGCAGTTAAAGGGAGATCCCAGGATGCCGCACACCGCTGTTGGCAGCAGCGGGTTTCGCCCCAGTGGCTACCACCTCCTGCCAGCCAGCGGGCATGTCCTGTGTACGCTTGCCCGCCTCTGGAGTTTAGTCTGGTGGAGGTGGGCAGGAGCTGCTGACCTCTTTCGGTTGCAATGAGTTTTGAAAAGCCCATTTATTTTTCAAGGGGGGAATTCTGGAATAGGTCATCTTGGCCGGGTTGGCATCCATGGACACGCATGTAGTATTTCTTTATTTTATAGGTAAAGTAATGGTGATTGAGGGGTAAATTTTAAGTTTGTGCAGGTGGAACTAGTCACGATGTGCACCTGTTTTCAGGGAGGTGTTAGTCCAGTTGGAATACCAAATAGGGAAGGCAACCGAGGTATATTGGAACATCATTAATAAAGCTTATTTGATATATATAATATATGTAATATATATCTATATACACACACACTGTGTATACTTCATTTAGCATTGCAGTCTTGTAGGAATTATCACCTTTTCACCAACCGAGACTCAGATTAAATAATTTGGACAAAGTTAAATTACAGATTCAGATCTCAAATGTTTGTTATTCATTCTACTTCAAGTTTGCTACATGTGAAATTGCTAACTCCTATTGTCACCACCAAAAAACATTTAATACAAGGCTCTCTAGTAGCTAATGTCTTCTTGATGACATATACAGTAGTTGGGATTAATGCTGTAGAAGTTGATACTGGTTCCTTTTTTATTTTATTTTTTAAATAAAACTGCATTTTGGAATAATTTCAGGTTTACATAAAAGTTCCAAGATAGAACAGAATTCCACTGGTGTTCACCAAGGCACAGTGGCTTCATTTCAACAAACACTGGTTCCTGCTTCATTCCAGACACCATCCGAGGTGCAGGAAAGAGTAACATTGCTGTAGGTGATTTCAAGAGCCCGTTGAAGAGACAGATACATGAACAATTATAATGCCTTTTGCTGAGTACCAAAATGGAGATATGGTAGCATGACTGGGGTGGGAGTGATGAGAGCTTGCAGGATAGTACTTGAGTGAGGTCTCAAGGATCAGTGGGTATTCACTTGACTGATGGGACATCTTCCCAACATCCATTTTACTTCATTTTGTTTTATTAGAGAACTTCCTAACCCTTATAAAACAGACTTTTCTAATTTGATTCTCCATCCTCCTTACCCCTCCCAAAGTTCCTCTAAGAAGAGCTTTATTCACAGGTATCACAGGTAGTCAGAAGAATCCTAGATTAAAAATCTGTGAGTAGGGGGATAAATTAAAGCTGTTTCTTATGCAGTAATGGAAGTAAATAGATCTATACATATTAAAAGTCTTTGATTTCCAAGCTTGTTAAATACCTCCTGTGGACTCTCACATTATGAGAGGTCACAGAGCACAGCTGGGGACTGTAACCCGATGTGTTGGATCCCCACACCGGAGGGAACATTTGTCTGTCTTAGTCAGCTTGGGCTGCTATAATAAAATTCCATAGCCCTGGTAGCAGAAGCAGTAGACCTTTATTTTTCATGGTTCTGGAGGTTGAGAAATACAGGGTCAAGGTGCCGATTCCTGCAAAGGGCTCTTCCTGGCTTACCCATAGCCACCATCTTGCTCTTTGCTCACATGGAAGAGTGGGAGAGAATTCTGGTCTCTTCCCTTTATAAGGACACTTATTCCACCTTGGGGGCTCCATCCTTATGACCTCTTCTAAACTTAGTTACTTCCCAAAGGCCCCATCTCTAAATACTATCACATTGGGATTAGGGCTTCAATATATGAATTTGGGGTGGTGGGAGGGATTCAATTCAGTATGTTGTGTAGGTTTCTTGGAAATTTTATTATGTTCAGTTCCTCCAAATCTTGATATAGATTTGAATAGGAAACTAAAATTAAGAATTTATATGGCTTTCATAAAGCAAAGTTAAGGCAGCTTTATTTTATTTTTTTTTTTTTGCTTTTTAGGGCTGCACCTGTGGCATATGGAGGTTCCTGGGCTAGGGATCTAATCAGAGCTGCAGTTGTTAGCCTACACCCCAGCCATAGCAATGCAGGATCCGAGCTGTGTCTGCGACCTACACCACAGTTCATGGCAACAGGGGATCCTTAACGCGCTGAGCGAGGCCAGGGATCAAACCTGCAACCTCATGCTTCCTAGTTGGATTAGTTTCTGCTGCGCCACGATGGGAACTCCAAGGCAGTTTTATTTAAAATAAGAAATATGAATCAGAAACCAGCTGGCAAAAGGAAGAAATTTTAATTTTGATGAAAGAAACGTGAAATACTGTAGTCTTTTCAAGTTATGCCTCATAGAATTATCACATTCTAGAGGGCATATGGACTGTGGCAGTGATTTAGTTCCATTCCCTCATTGTCTGATGAGGAGGCTGAGCCTCACAGAGGCTAAGTGACAAATCTGTCTCAGAAATGAGTGGCAGAACAAGGATTAGATTCAGGCCTCCTGATTTATGGGCCAGTCTTTCTGCCCCCCCCCCCCTTTGTCTTTTTGCCATTTCTTGGGCTGCTCCCTCGGCACATGCAGGTTCCCAGGCTAGGGGTCTAATCAGAGCTGTAGCCACCAGCCTACGCCAGAGCCATGGCCGCGCGGGATCCGAGCCGCATCTGCGACCTACACCACAGCTCACGGCAACGCCGGGTCCTTAACCCACTGAGCAAGGCCAGGGATCGAGCCCGCAACCTCATGGTTCCTAGTCAGATTCGTTAACCACTGAGCCACGACAGGAACTCCACTTATTTTATATATAGTAGTTTGTACCTCTTAATTCCTTACCCCTATCTTGTCTCTCCCTCCTCCTTTCTTCCCACTGATAATGACTGGTTTGTCCTCTATCCTTGTGAGTCTGTTCCTGTTTTGTTATACATGTTCATTCTATTATTTTAGATTTCATATAAAAGTGATAACGGTGTATTTGTTTTTCTCCATCTGACTTATTTCGCTAAACACAACATGTTGTTGGCATTTTTTTTTTTTTTTAATGACTGCACATGTAAGTTCCCCGGCCAGGAATTGAATCTAAGCTGCAGCTGTGGCAACAGCAGATCCTTTAACCCATTGCACTGGGGGTCAAATGCATGCCTCTGCAGCAACCCAAGCTGCTGTAGTCAGGTTCTTAACCCAGTGCTCCACAGTGGAAACTTCCTTTCTGCTCTTTGAAGCATCTGTAGTTCTCAAACTTAAGGTGCATCTGAGCCACCTGGGGGCTTCAACACCTCCCCCCCCCCCATGCTGGGCATTGCCCAGGGCTCTGATTCAGAAGGTTGGCACCAGGACTGAGAATTTGCATTTCTGATAAGTGCCTGGGAGATGTTGAAGCCGAGACCACACTTTGGGAACTCTGGCCTTTGGTGATGTTGCCTTTTATCTTTTATAAGAGGAGAATAATAAACCTGCAGGGATTTTACCAGCCTAACCTTTCCTCTGGCACTCAGAGAATCAAGTTTTTAAATTTTATATTGTGAACAGTCATGCACCAACAACATAGTGACTAGATGAAAAATAAAAAGGACTGGAAATGGAGTGTTTCTCAAAGAGCATCATTTTGGCATTTTCAGGGTTTTTGGAGATGATTCTAGCAGTCAGAACTCCTCACTGTTGAAAGGGGATGCACCTGAGCTGTGAGAGCCCTAGGTCCTACCAACATTCTCACTGAAAAGTGTCCAGATTGATTGCTAGATTGTGTGGGAAGGAAAAATTAATTCTAGCTTTGTTATTCTATGCTTTTCTCTGATGTTTTGTGTACTAAAATATTCTTATATGTCAAAATCTTATCAGGCCCTACCATGGTTTCATGCTTATAGTGGATGTTGAAGAAATGTAAATTGGATTGAATTGAAAAAGATTAAGGGGAAAAATAAGGTAGGCCATTTATCTGGAAAGTTACTCTGCTCTTTAGATGGTCATAGGCTTTTATTGAATAATTGCCATTTTTTTCCACTTTAAGCTTTATTTGCAATTATTTGGATTTTTTTTAAGCACAGTTATTGAAGGAGGCAGGCATATTTTTATGTTAGAGTTAATGATTCTTATGTTAATGATTTTTATGTTAGAGTTAATGATTCATTCCCCTGTACCTTTTTTTTTAAATCTTTCATTTTAAATGATTTTTTAGAACTTTTTTTTTTTTTTTTTTAAGGGCTGCACTTGAGGCATATGGAAATTCCCAGGCTAGGGGTTAAATCTGACCTGCATATGCAACCCACACCACACACAGCTCAGGGCAATGCCAGATCCTTAACCCACTGAGTGAGGCCAGGGATCAAATCCACATCCTCATGGATACTAGTCTGGTTCCTGAGCCACAACAGGAACTCTGAAAAACTTTTTACTTTGAAATAATTTTGGGATCACACACACAAAAAAAATTGCAAAAATAGTCCAGAGAGTTCCTATGTACCTTTCAACCAGGTCCCTTTTGTTAACATTTTATGTAACTATAGTGCAGTTATCAAAGCCAGGCAGTCGATACAGTTAATTTAAAGACTGTGTTTGGGAGTTCCCTGGCGTTGTCACTGCTGTGGCTTGGGTTGCTGCTGTGGCTTCGATTCAGTCCCCTGGCCAGGGAATTTCTGCATGAAGCAGGTGAGGCCAAAAAAAAAAAAAAAAAAAAAAAAAAGTAAAAAGAAAAAGACTGTATTTGAATTTTCACCAGAGATGTCCTTTTTCTGGTCTGACGTCCAGTCCAGTATCCCATGTTACATATAGTTATTATGTCTCTGTGATCTCTTGGAGTCTGTGACAGTTTCTTTTGGATTTATCTTTCATGGCTTTGATACTTCTAAAGAGTGCTGGTTGGTTATTTTGTAGAATGTTGGTGGGCTTGAATTTATGATGTGCTCAGTTCAGGATTAAACTGAGGGTTAGGCATTTTTGGCAAGAGTACTACAGTGATGAAGTTTGCCCTCAGTGCATCATGTTGGAATGTACCTGATATAGGTTTGTCTTATGAGTGGTGAACTTTGACTTTGGTCTCTTGCTTGAGGTGTGTTTGACGTCTTTCTGTGCTCTGGGATTAAGCATTTTCTCTTTGTAATGAATGACCCTCCCAACTTTACTGATTTAAGTGCGGAAGTTTAAAAATAAACATATAATGTCAGAATCCTTTGACCCTGACTCTAACTGTGGGATATTTCTTATCTTGGGAGGCTTCAGTCATAGCAGGGAAGGGTGAAGGTGTTGACTGTTGGAAGAACAATTGTTTGCTGAAGAACTTGTACTTGATCTTGGTCAGTATTAGTCTCGAGTTTTCTAAAGAAAGCTGAGTTCTTTCACTGTGATTATACAGTCTGTCACGCATGTGTCTTCCATCGCGTGGCTTTGCATGATTGTGCTACATGCTTGTGGAGCCTTTGTGGAAGGTGGATGTGCTTCAGTTCACCTTAAGGCAGTGTTCCTACTGTCTCACTGCTTATCCGCTTGCTGGCCTGCAGAGCAGGGGGCACGTATTCTCCTTGATGAAGTTGCTGGCTGTATTACCTATGTACACATATAAATTGTCTCTATTCTCAAAGTGTGTGCACATTTAATATCCTAGTCCCAGTCAGTTGGAAGATGCATACTGGGTTTGTTTCCTCCCAGTGCTTGTAAACTCATTGGAGGCAGGGAACAGATCTCCTTTTGTTTACCAGTAACTTGCTTGGTACCCAGCACATAAAGGCACTCAATAAATATTTATGAGTAAATGAATATTATATGTGCATTTTGGTAACTGTTTTTATAAGTTCCAGAAATCCTGTGGATGTTTTCCCACGTCAGTACAGCCCTGTAATCTGCAGGGTATTCCAGTGTATGGACCTGCCACAGTGACTTCCTCTTTAACCAGTACTTCATTGCTGGCTATTAGGCTGTTCCCAGTTTTTCCTGTTTTAAAGAGTTCAGTGGTGAATGTCCTTAAACATGTATTTTGTCCAGTATTTCTTTAAGATAAATTTTGTAAAGAGTCATCAGTAGCCTCCTAAAAGATACATACTTTAAGGTTTTTGATATGTAAATTGCAGTATTACCCTCTAGAAAGGTTGTATAGGTTTAAATCCCAATCAGTACTATTGAGAATGCACATATCCCCACACGTTCCCCAATGCTTAATTTTATATTTTTTAGAACAAGACAACATTGAGTTTTGGGGTGGGGGTATTTGTAAGGATTCTTCCTGGAGTTTGGTGGGTGGGGATCATAATTTGCTGAAACATTACAAATTTTCATATTGAAGAGTTCCAGTTTTTTGTTTGCATCAGCAAGAGAGCAAAATAAACCTCAGTAAAGCAGTGGTTAACACTTAACTAGTATTTCACTTTCTCGATATGGTTATAGTTGGCTGTATCTGTGGCCCTTACCAAACAGAAAACTGCTTAGGAATGAGATGCATTTCTAATTCATATCATTCACCAAAATCAACTACAGGTCAATTAAAGGCATATATGTATATATAAAAGACACAACTATGAAACTTTTAGAAGACAAGGTAGAGAATAGTTGTATCACTCTGTTATGGCGAAGAGGCTCTTAAATCACAGAAGGTACAAACCGTAAAGGAAAAAATGGCTATTCTTGACAACATTGGTATTGACAAGTTTTGTTTATTAAAATAAACTGTTAGAAAGTGAACAAACAAGTCGTTACGTGAGAACAGATCTTTTCAGTACATATTATTGGTAGAAGTTTAGTGTCCAGAAAGGTGAACAGTATCTGTAAGAACAATAGAATAATGGGCACAGGACCTGAACAGGCATCTTATGGAAGAGGGAACTTAAATGCACAGACGCTCAACTTCCTTAGTGATAAGAGAAATGCTGGTTAGGACCAACATGGATTTGGCCACAGTGTAAAAACCTGACAACATCTGGGGTCTGGGAGGGTAGGATGTGTTCTTTTTTTATTATTTTTTATTTAAAAACATTTTTTTTTTTTGGAAAATCATACTCCTGCGTTATTCTCAGTGCTTCAAAAGAATTTTAAAATAACAAAACAATTTCATAATGCATTCTAAGAATGCTAAGTAGGAATGTAAATTGGTCCAGTAACTTTGGAATTAACTAGTACAGTTATAGATGCATGTATTCTTTGAGAAATTCCACTCCCTTGTCTTTACCTTAGAATGATGCTTTTCCATTGTGTCCTCGGAACTTGTTAGAAATGCAGAGTTTTGGGCCCCACCCTAGACCTACTGAGTGGAAACTTTAGGGATGGGTCAGCTGTTTAGCAAGCCCTCCAGGTGATTTGATGCCTGCTAAGATTGGCCTACCACTGCACCCCGCCTCCCCCGCCAAACTCCTGTCCAGGAGTGACTGGGGACTGACTGGAGGCATGTGCAGGAATGCTCACAGTTGCACTGTTTGAAAGAGGCAAAAACCCTGGAAGCCACGTCTATCACAGGAGAAT
The DNA here is from genome assembly GCF_054392235.1 of Sus scrofa. NCBI lineage: Eukaryota > Metazoa > Chordata > Mammalia > Artiodactyla > Suidae > Sus > Sus scrofa. The sequence continues at coordinate 160,324,016 of NC_139383.1, read as the reverse complement.
GGATACTAACTGTGTTTCCTGCAGTGAAGTACTGTGTAGCTGTGAAAGCCAGAGGATTTTAGCCCCATGCCTCACTGAAGATAAGTATCAGGAACATTATCTTGAGGGAAAAAAGCTACTTGCAGAAGAATGCATATAGCACTTTTCCTTCTTTTTTGATTTTAGAAACATCAAAACAAAATTATGTGTTGTTAGGAATACAGATATGGTAAAGTAATAAAGAAAATAGGTAAATTATAAACAGCGGGTGCTGTGGGTGAGGTCAAAAAACCAAGTTATAATTAGTGGCTCTAACAAGAGGGAAGATGATAGGCACACCGGGAGGGACTTCAAAGACAAGAATTAACAAAACAGGAATTCCCATCATGGCTCGGTGGTTAACGAACTCGACTAGCATCCATGAGGACCTGGGATTGATCCCTGGCCTCGCTCAGTAGGTTAAGGATCTGGCATTGCCGTGAGCTGTGGTATAAGTCAAAGATGCGGCTCGGATCCCGTGTTGCTATGACTCTGGCCTAGGCCAGCAGCTACAGCTCCGATTGGACCCCTAGCCTGGGAACCTCCATATGCCGCCAGTATGACCCTAAAAGACAGAAAGGACAGCAAAACAAAACCAAAACAAAGGCAAAATTTAATTTTTTTATACTGAGCTGTACTCTGTTACATTATACTTAATATCTTTGTACATGTTAAAAATGACTTTTTGTATCTACCAAATCTTTTTAAAACCAGCCTTTTTCCTTTTTGCAGGAGCTGTTTGGTTTGTATGAAAAAAGATATGATGAGGGGGTGACTGGTCTTATAACAGTGTTCTTATAATATGTCCCTGTAGGATTATGATATAAAAGTACTCTTAGGAGTAGAGATAGCAAAAAGGAGGTAATTGGTAATGGTTGTTCATACTTGCTGAACACTCACTGGGTGCCAGGCCCTGGTGTAGGCACACTGCACTGAGTTCATACTGAGAATTGGGCCTCCTAGTACCCTGTGGGGTGGGTCATTGCTCCCTGGTTTCCCAGAGGAGGACGGGTCCTGTGGGCACACAGGGGAAGGGGGTGGAGGCTGCCTGACTCCTAACATAACACTCTGCCAGGGAAGGTCAGAGGAAGAAGACAGAGCAAGGTTATTTCCCAGAGTGTGAGAGTTTTGAGAAAAAAAAGAGTAGGAACAGGAAGACAGAGGAGGACATTTTACAAGTTACTTTATTTTAAATCAGTGTACATGACCCTATCATCCTAGCAAATGATAAGAAAGCAGAAATAATCGTTTTGTTTTTAGTTCTAAGTATTGACTCTTCCTCAGTTCATTAGGAAGTGGTAGGATCATGCCATAGAATTTGGGAACTCGAACTTCTTTGCTTAGGTTGCTAAAAGCAGCACTTTTGAGAAATCTGCCTTTGCCTATGTTTTTTTCCCCTAGCCTTTGATAATTTTTTTTGAGTGTCATATGTATCACATATTACGAGGAATCTTTTTTTAAATAAACATTGGTAATGCTAGAAACCTTACTTGAAGCCATCATGGCATGACACTCACTCCCTGAAATGAACAAGTATCAGAAAAATAAAAAGATGGTTCTAGAAGCCCTAAGTCAAATTACATGTCCTATGGAACCAAGTAGCTCTACTATTTTCGTTTGATATTCAGAGTGCTAAAATTGTCTAAACCACGAGAACTGTCAAACATTTGTAATTATGTAATGTCATACTTTCTAGAAAAGTCAGCCCCTCACTAAGAAGCTGACAGCCCCTGAGAGTCCTGCCATATCAGGATGTCTGCATTTTAGACACATGTGGTGCTTGGCACAGATCCCTTATGGGCAAATGTAGAGCGTAGGCTTCTTGTGGTGGATTTTAGGTACTTCACCTTCTTCTATTTCAGCTGTCTTTTGCCAAAGCTAGATAATCTGTCTTAATTCTCAGTGCTCTTCAGTATGATGTTCATGCTTCTCTGTTATTTTCTCTTATATGCTTTACTTTTCCCCTTTTATTAAGAAACAAAATAGTTTTAAGTGAAAACAAGTAAGGTAATAAGAACCCTCCTTGGGAAAAGACATTGCTTAACACAGTTGGAGTAATACGGATGAAATCATCCAGTGTGACCAAAGCCTAGCTTCCTTGTCAGTTACTAAATATAATGGAAACTTTGTGTTTTAAACCTAGAACAAGCAACAGACTGCTTCGTTTCAAAGTGTACAGTTTACTTGTGGGTTATTGTGAGTTCAGGATCATGGTTTGATATATAATTGTTAGTCTGGTTATTATTGAATGAGGAATCACAGTTATAGGAATACATCAAACTATAAAACTGTTAGAACTTAAATTTTTAAGTTGTAAAACACTTCTAAAAATAGCTTGGTAAATTTAGATCATTCAGGGAGAAGAGTTAGTAGAAATTAGAGTCTTTCAAAAAATGAGATCAGAAGCTTTTCATTAAGAATTTCAGGGTCCATCATTTGTTTTCCCTTAGAGATGGTATTTTAAACCCTAGGATTTCTGGGTGGAAGATTGAGGCAGTGTTTGCTAAAAGTCACATTCAGAATCATTTTGTGTGGCAGTGTATTATGTAGGTAAATGACTTTGGAATCTGGTGTGATGGCCACGTTTAGTGCAGAACATTATTCTCCTTCCTGATTCACCTTTCTTTCTCCCCATCACTCCTTGTTTTTCCCCCTTCACCCTCTTTTCTCCCCTCCTCCTCTACACCTGTCTGGTAAATGTATGTTAAGTAATATATATATATGTATATATATATATATACATATATATATAATTATTTTTTTTTTGAAGATAAGAGGGGCTTTAATCCTACGGGTCCCAAGTCTGGCTCATCAGAATCAACCAGGGAATTTAAGATTTTTGTCCCCACCCCAGACTTTCTTAATTGGCATCTTTCCATGGGTATGATTCATGTTTTGATGACTAGCTAAATTTGTCAGCAATTGATATTATCTGTGGTTGCCTTGGTTTACAAATGTGGAAGTCATAACTCCCTGCTCTTCCAGGGACAGTTGCATTTCTAAAATAGGTTTTCTAAGTCTTGTAAAGTCTAAAGTCTTCATTAGTGAATGAGAAGCAATGAGATAATTTTTGGATTGGTCTGTGGCAGAGATGGTCTGTGGCAGAGATTGATCTGTCCACATAGATCAGTTCTTCGCACCCATAATATTTGGTTGCACAACTCAGGTTACATTTTTCAGATGTTCCTGTAGCTAAGCAGGAGTGAGTGAAAGTGGTGGATCCCACTTTTTTTTGGTTTGTTTGTTTTTTTAGGACCTCACCTGCAGCATATGGAGGTTCCCTGGCTAGGGGTCTATTGGAGCTACAGTTGCTGGCCTACACCACAGCCACAGCAACGCCAGATCAAAGCGAGTCTGCACCCTACACCACAGCTCATGGCAACACTGGATCCTTAACCTGCGAGGCCAGGGATCAAACCTGAAACCTCATGGTTCCTAGTTGGATTCGTTTTCCCTGATGGGGACTCTGGATGTCACTTTTGAGTCAAGGCTTTTAAAGAAGCAGGTGTTTGCTTTCATCTTCTGTCAGCTGGCTGCAGCGAATGAGGAAGCTCTGGGGCACAGCATCAATGTGGAAAGAACCAGGATCGCTGAATCAAGCGGGGGCAGGCTGCTTGTTGACCAGGAACACCTGGCTTGGAAGTTTACAGGAGCCACATGTGAACTTCTTTTGTGTTAGATCCATTTTCTTTTTTTTTAAGTGTTTTTATTTATTTATTTATTTTTGTCTTTTTGCCATTTCTTGGGTTGCTCCCGTGGTATATGGAGGTTCCCAGGCTAGGGGTCTAATTAGAGCTGTAGCTGCCAGCCTACGCCAGAGCCACAGCAACGCGGGATCCGAGCCGCATCTGCAAACTACACCACAGCTCACGGCAACGCCGGATCGTTAACCTACTGAGCAAGGGCAGGGACCGAACCCGCAACCTCATGGTTCCTAGTCGGATTCATTAACCACTGGGCCACGACGGGAACTCCTAGATCCATTTTCAAGTCCACCTTGTTATAGCAGTTAGGGATTAGGGCATAAACTTCTTGTTAGGTTGATTCTAGCCCTTGTATCCAAATCTAACAGGAAAGGTTATTAATGTGTAGAAAATGAGTCTTGTTCAGGTTTTCTTCAATATATAATTCTGTTATCTTTTTCTTAGAATGTAGAACTGCAATAATATAGAGTAGGAACATTTTACTAGACCACAGAGTTTTCTTAGTGGTATGACCTGATGACGGCTGGTACCCGTGTGAAAATTAGTAAGTGAAGACCTGTGATACCACCTAGGAAGGGTTGCCAGCAAAGGGGAAGGCACGAATTTTCAGAAAACTCTTATTTACTAACAAACTTAGTGCTGAGAATTCTTATCTATTTTTATTGATTTCTTACTGTTTATACAATTAAAAAATTAGCAAATGAGTAAGCTTCCTCTGGAATGACTCTGAGTACCAAAATCTGTAATAGTCAGGGTTCCATAGAGAAAGAGAATCAATCAGTAGGTTATATACAGGTCTATGTTAGAGGGGGTTTGAATAGAATATGGATATGGGGCATGGGAGTCCACATTCTTCTTTTTGCAGTTGGAGAAACGGGAAAGCTGATGATGGAACTTAGTTTGAGTTTGATGGCCTAGGAACCAGCAGTGCTGATGTCTGAGGGCGGGAAGGTGACATCCCAACTCCCAAGGAATAAAGCAAATTTGCCCTTCCTCCACCTCTGCTCTTCTTTTCGGGCTCTCAGCAGACTGAGTGTTACCCACCCACATTGGTGAGGGTGGATATTCTTTACTCAGTCTACTATTTTAATTCTTATGCCTTCTAGAAACACCCTCACAGACATACCTAGTAATAATATTTTACCAGCTATCTGTGCATCCGTTAGCCCCCAGTCAAGTTAAGGCATACAATTAACTGTCATGGTACTTCTGGTCACTTGACCTAAAAGGTCCTGAGTAGCATGTTTTCCTGCCACCCTACGATCCAGTCTGAGAACACATGCCACATTTAGCTGTCATGTCTCTTGAGCTTCCTTTAGTCTGGGGCATTTCCATAGTCTTTCTTTGTCTTTTATGACATTGACATTTGTGAAGAAGGTCGTCCTCCCCACTCCCCCACCCCACGCCTTTAAATCAGACATTCCTTATTTTGTGTTGTCTGTGTTTCCTCTCCATTAACTGCAGGTTTGGCATTCTCAGAGGCAGCGCTGCACAGGTGTCCTGTCCTCAGGTGCTGTATCTGGAGGCAACCGTGTCTGCCTTCATTGAGGATGTTAATTTTGACTGCCCCTGGCTCGATGTTGCTGATTTCTCCACTGTACAATTACTGAATTTTTTTTTCTTCTCTTGCAGCTAAAAAGTAGTTTGTGGGGAGATGGTTTAATGGCATTCGAACATCTTGCATGTCAAAATTACCCTTCTAGATTTGGCATCCATTGATAATTCTTGCCTGATACAGTGTTTGCCAGTATGATTTTCTGCCTCCTGCACTCCCTCCACATTTTCCACTTGGCCTGCAGCATTCTGCTGTAAACAGAGCCATACCTTTGCCCTGTCAATCTGTGCATTTGGTCATCTGTTTATCTATCTTTCCCTCCCAGTTATCTGTATGGATTTATTCATTCCTACCTTGAATGGTTTAATGGTATTTAATTATTGCGGTGCTCAAATTGTCCCAGATTTGGTCAGTAGAAACCACTTTAAGCTGACTCCTGTGTCTTTGGCACAACATTTTTAAAAAGCGCTTACACAGTTTGTGACATAGTAAGATGGTCCAGGCTCATCTTATACCTACCTTGCCCAGGCCTAGAATCTGCCACTCCTTGGAGAGCCAGGTTCCATTTAGTGGGGATGGTATTAGAGGCCAAGATGTAGGTGCTAGGTGTACTCATTGTTATTGGGGCTCCTCCTCTTTTGAGTTTAGTGGGAGGTCCTTTGAGCTATAGGGAAATTTCTTGGTGTGCCCAGGTATTTTTTTTTTTTTTTTTTAAGTCTTTTTGCCTTTTCTAGGGCCTCTCCTGCGGCACATGGAGATTCCCAGGTTAGGGGTCTAATCAGAGCTGTAGACGCCAGCCTATGCCAGAGCCACAGCAACATGAGATCCGAGCCACGTCTGCAACCTACACCACAGCTCACGGCAACACCGGATTGTTAACCCACTGAGCAAGGCCAGGGATCAAACCTGCAACCTCATGGTTCCTAGTTGGATTTGTTGACCACTGAGGCACTACTGGAACTCTGTGCCTGGGTATTTGACTAGAATTAGATCCCAGTTGTCTCTGATGTTTATAAGTCTCCCCCTAAATTTCCTTTTATTTGTGGTATTTTGATTCTCAGTTTAGTGCAAGAACCACAATCATAAATCTATTTTTACTTGAGGGCTTTCTCTTCTTGAGAGGAATCATTGTTTTCCATTTCTTACCATGTGTGAAGACTATTTTTAAGCTTCTTGCTTATTCTTCCCCCAAAGTAATATATTTAAGAAAGCATGAAGAAAATGGCCAAGAAGAAGAAATTCCCTATAATTTCTTCTTCCCAGGGAAGGACAAAAACTATTAACCTTATTAGATAAATGGAATGGTTAGCACTATATAGTCATTTTATCTTTTAAAAATTTTTAAATTTATTTTTTATTTTTTTTAGGGCCATACCTGTGGCATATGGAGGTTCCCAGGCTAGGGGTCCAATCAGAGCTGTAGCCACTGGCCTACGCCACAGCCACAGCCACAGCAATTTGGGATCTAGGTTGCATCTGCAACCTACACCACAGCTCACGGCAACACCAGATTCTTAATCCACTGAGCGAGGCCAGGGATCGAACCTGCATCCTTATGGATACTAGTTGGGTTTGCTAACTGCTGAGCCATGATGGGGAACTCCCAAATATACTTTGAGACTCAAATCTTTTTTTTTTTTTTTTCTTCCACTTTTTTAGGGATGCGTTCTTGGCATATGGAGGTTCCCAGGCTAGGGGTCTAATCAGAGCTACAGCTGCTGGCCTATGTCACAGCCACACCAGATCTGAGAGCATCTGCAACCTACACCACAGCTCATGGCAACACTGGATCCTTAACCTGATGAGTGAGGTCAGGGATCGAACCCGCAACCTCATAGTTCCTAGTCAGATTTGTTTCTGCTTTGTAACGACAGGAACTCCAAGACTCAAATATTTGATACCTAATAATTTGTATTCCTCATATCTTAAGGCTTGATAGTTTTAGATCATGTATTAGCTTATTGACATTTGGAATTATAGTGTTTTCCAGATTTTTTTTCCAAAATTAGTTGTTTTAGCTTTTTTTTTCCCCTGCAGTTCTTCGATTAGCTTTTGTATTAATCTCTCTCCCTCAGTGGCCCTGATGGATCTGTCTAAGCAAGAGTAGTATGGAGTGTGTCTTTTGCCTTCCTTTTTTTTTTTAAAGTTATTTTTCTTCCATATTTACATTTTGGGAGTAGGCTTTTTCTTTGTAATGTTCCTGCTGGAATGAAAGACAAATCTATTGGTAGGAATTCCTTTTTCTATTGGTTGAGTGTTCAACAATTTTTTTTTTTTTTTTACCACCAGTGAGAGATTGTCTCATGAAATTTAGAAATCTTAGTCCTTCTCTCTCACTTTCCCAACGGGGGAACTTAGGCTCAGAAAAGTTAAATGTTTTCCATCTGTCCTGGAGTGTATTGTTGGAATAGTTGGCTTCCTTACTTTTACCTGAATGTTCTTTTTCATAGTGCTTAACATTTTTAGTGTAAATGCATTTTGTTTCTTTTTTTTTCTCCTGTTTCTCTTCCCTTCCTCAGCATTAATAGGCCATGTGCTTCATTCTCTTGCCTTGTGAAAAAGAAGAAAGGAAAATTTAAGGAAAATATACTAACTTTTATTATGGAATGCTTTTTTATGGCTACATTATAAATTCTTGAAAATAAAGGGTCTAATGGAAATACTTAATGAGAAAGTAGGGGCTCTATCACATGTAACCCCCTCCCCCCTTTTTTAGTGAATAGACCGTTTAAACTAAATTAAGTAAAGGATATAAATTCTGTTGTTTCAGTTTTAATATTTCATGACTGATTTTATAGATGAAATTATATTTTACAATAAATAGGAAGAAGAATTTATACAGCCTGTTCTATTTGATGTGAAACAGCAAATCCCATTTTTCTGTAGCTGTAAAGAAAATTCATTATAATGTCTTAGTTATAAGAGATGGTTTCATTGTGATTAGTTACATTGATAATAAAACAACCTTTTCATATGGCAAAGATACAAACGGTCCTATGTGTCTGCTTTTAATGGCATTGAATTTTTTTCATTTTCTGCTTTACTCATAGAGTCTTTATTCCTTTTACTGTTTTTCTATTCCAATAAGAATGTCCTTTGTTAAAAAAATCAAAACAATTAGAAATACTAATAAAACATTGATTTTAAAAATACTTTTTGAAAAGAGATATATTAAATTTCAACTTTTTGAGAGTTTCCCCTGTGGCATATCAGAAATGAATTTGACTAGGAACCATTAGTTGCGGATTTGATCCCTGGCCTCGCTCAGTGGGTTAAGGATCTGGCATTGCTGTGAGCTGTGGTGTAGGTCACAGACGTGGCTCGGATCTGGCATTGCTGTGGTGTAGGCTGGCAGCTGTAGTTCCGATTAGACACATAGCCAGGGAACCTCCATATGCCACAGGTGCAGCCCTAAAAAGGAAAAAAAAAAAAATTCAACTTTTTGTGTAAAATCTTTAACAGCAGAAAAGATGCATTTGTCAGATTTGGCTGATATAAGATAGTCATAAAATTAATTTTATTTCTTGATCAGTTAACGTATTTGGAAACTAGCACTTGAAGTGTAGGAAGATTTTAAAAAAGAAATAGCCAGATAAGGTTGAGCTAATTTTACAGTTTATTTTTGCCCTGTGATTTGTTGTTTTTTCTTGGTATTAATACATCTTCACAAGTGGTATTGGAAGGGTAGCAGTCTTTGATACTGAAAGGGATGATGATCTGTTAATCCTGTTGTGGTTACCGTGGTTTGATCCCTCTTAGTATGATTTTTTTTTTTTTTTTTAATAGAAAGTTCCAAGGGCACAGCAGCAGCAACATCAGATCCTTTAACCCTCTGTGCTGGGGATCGAACCTGCACCTCTGCAGCAACCCAAGCCACTGCAGTTGAATTCTTAACCCATTGCAGCACAGCAGGAACTCCCAGTATGACCTTTTGGTGATTGTTTTAGTTCTAACATAAGCACTGCAAAGATATTCTTTTTTTGGCTGTGCCTATGGCATGTGGGAGTTCTTGAGTCAGGGATTGAATCCACACCACAGCAACGACCTGAGCCCCTGCACTGACAATGCCAGATCCTTAACCCACTGAGCCACGAGAGAACTCCAAAGTATTCTAATTTGTAACATGCACACACAATTCTGATTTTTAACTTGGACATTTGAAACAAAACATGGGTAACCCTGGAATAGAAACAATATTCTCTTGTAACTTAAGAATTTTTTCTCCCTCTTACTCTTTTTCCATCTGATAGTTTTACCTTACTCTCACCATTTGGGCTGAGGAGCGCATTGTTCTAGTTTGCTTGTCTTCAGTGTGTCCTTGGACTGTGGCAGGGGAAAGTTTTTTTTAGGATTAAGCTATATGTGGCATGTGAAATGCCTTACAGGTGAAGCTTGATCAGATACAGGTCCTGTAGCCACAGGCCCCTCCATCTCCTGAGCTTGGATGCCTCCTGCCAGGGGAAGGTGAGGGAGTTCTGTAGTCTCTGTGGCCAAAAGAACTGTGACTTGCTCAGCCCCTATGACCTGTGGCTGTCCATGTGCTTACTGCATGGGCCATCTCCTCAGTCTTGGGAATGTTGGTCTTGGTAGCCTGCTGCTATTCTGAGCCAAGCTGGGATGGAACTCATGGCTGCAGTTACTCTAAGGCAGGTCGTTTGTATAAATGATTCTAGGAGCCTATAAGAGTGAACATCCTCATCCAGAATAAGCAGGTCTTTCAGAAATATTAAGACATTCCTTTGATTTCATACAAATCTAAATTTAAAATTCTTTCCACTTCATCTCTTTAATAACTCTTGATTTTATTATATCGCTTTTTCCTTGTAAGTTATATCAGATCTGATTTTGGTAGTGGGTAGAGGCATAAATGTAAATGTCAGTTTCTTAAGTTCTAAAATCTTATAAAAGTTTGATAGGAATTCTGCTCTGGTGTGCATTTCAGAGTATACTTCACTTAATATTTATTGACCTCCTCCTGTGTACCTTAATGCTTTTGTGCTAGTACAGAAGGTTCTGATTAAAGGTTGGCGCATATAGGAAAGGAAATTACATGTAAAATGTATATAAGGAAGGGGTGAACTGGAGCCATATTTATTCTTGACAAGGTGTAAAGGAGAGAGAATGGGCATTATATTGGTAGTCTAGCACTGTATAACGAATTATGACAAAACGTAGGGTCCTGAAACCCAGTTTCTATGGGTCAGGGATTTGGGAGTGGGCTTACCTCATGGTTCTGATAGTGGCTGCAGTCAGGATTTTGTAGGGGCTACAGGTATCTGAAGGCTTGCCTGGGGCTGGAGGAGTGATCAGGGGTCCTTAGTTCTTCTCTGGCTCTTGGTAAGAGGCTTCTGTTCCTCCCCGGTGAGTTTCCCTAGGCATAGGCTGCAGAAGCGTCCCTCCCAGCAGGGTGTCCCCAGATGGAGTGTTGCAAAGGACAAAGCAAGCAGGAAGCACGGTGCCTCTTATACGGTAGAACACCCTCACTTCCACTGTTTTCTGTCCCTTCCAAGGAGGTCATCAAGGCCAGCCCACACCATGGGGAGGGAATTGGGCTCCATCCTTTAAAGGGAGTGTCGGAGAATTTTGTGGACTCATTTTATTTTTAAAATTTCATTGAGGTGTAGTTGATTTACAGTGTTGTGTTTCTGCTGTACAGCAAAGCGAATCAGTTATACACATATACTTATTCATTCTTTTTCATATTCTTTCCCATATAGTTATCACAGAATGTTGAGTAGAGTTCCTTGTGCTGTACAGCAGGTCCCCGTTCCCCATCCATTCCATATACAATAGTGAGCTTATGTGTGGCCCCATTTTAAACCACCACAGGCATTTTCCTGGGTGGAAAAAAGTCCTAGTTTACAAGCATCACTTACAAAAGCATTACAGCCAGTTCTCGAGACAGCAAGGACATGGGTTTTATTGGACCCAAGTGTTCATGTGCTAGTCCCAATAAACCACAACTGTATTACACACCCATTTGTGGTAAATTGCCTCCATTGTTATCAGTTTTAGGGTGTTAAATTATACTCTTTTGCCATGGAAGAAGTTACTCAACTTCTAAACATTTTCATGAAACAGTGATTTTTTTTTTTTGGTAGAATTCTTTATATTGTGTTCTCTATTATGAATTGGTGTTTCTTTTTTTTTTTTTTTTCGTCTTTTGTCTTTTGTTGTTGTTGTTGTTGTTGTTGTTGCTATTTCTTGGGCCGCTCCCGCGGCATATGGAGGTTCCCAGGCTAGGGGTTGAATCGGAGCTGTAGCCACCGGCCTACACCAGAGCCACAGCAACGCTGGATCCGAGCCGCGTCTGCAACCTACACCACAGCTCACGGCAACGCCGGATTGTTAACCCACTGAGCAAGGGCAGGGACCGAACCCGCAATCTCATGGTTCCTAGTTGGATTCGTTAACCACTGCGCCACGACGGGAACTCCCTGAATTGGTGTTTCTGATAGAGTTCTGGTGAGAGGAGAATTGCAAAAAGTACAGCACCGTTAGTTACCCTTAGATTATGTACATGGTGTTTTGTAACGACAGCTAATGCTTCAGAGTTGCTCAGAAACTCTCATTAACAGATTCTACAAATGGACTTAGTGGTACTGTATTAAATTCGTAATAGCGTAGTGGTAGGACACTTATTTCAATAAAAGCTGCAAATGGTAGCTTAAGAAAGAGATCTGAGTAGTCCACTAATTTCCCTTTATTCTCATCTAAGTTGTTGCCATTTCAGATCATAATGGGCTTATAAGACGTTTTACCTGCCTTACTTTGACCTTCCAGGAGGGGAATCTCCCCCCCCACCCCTGGTCACGCTTATGGCATGCAGAAATTCCTGGGCAAGGGATCAAATCCACCACATCAGTAATCAGAACTGTAGCAGTGACAATGCCAAATCCTTAACCTGCTGAGCCACCAGGGAACTCCAATATAACACTCTAGATCTCTCTGTTTTTTAGTTTGTTAATCTTTCTTTCTTTCTTTTTCTTTGGCCATACTCCTGGCATGTGAAAGTTTTCAGGCCAGGGATGGAACCCATGCCACAGCAGTGACAACACTGGATTCTTAACCTACTTGGCTACCAGGGAACTCCCCTGGTAGATCTTAGAGACTGGTAGAGTTCATCCTTTTTTGAACACCCCAAAAGGAAAAGAGTGGAAGACCATTCATAGTTTCTATAACTGCATGTGTGAGCATACCTAACGTGCCACACATATAACCCCTGCTGTATCTTTACTGTTGGCCTGGTGCTAATACATGCTATGTTCACACTGCTTGCACTAGAAATTTGGGTCAGTCTAGAAAGGATGAAGGGTGGGATGGCATATGCTGGAGGCAAAGTGGTTTCTTGTGAGGGTCTCGGCATATCAGTGGGGGTATGTCTGTGAGTGTATGAGAGCTGGGGCTTGGACCCTCTTTACTGTGTGCTTAGTACAGAGAGGACGGAGCTGAAGGGTGAAGTGCAGTCAAGAGGCCATGAGTGAAAGTGTAGCAAAAGGGTAGACAATGGAAGAAACATTTCATGCATGCTGCCCATAGGATGGTTAGCCTGTAAAAGGTTGAGTGACTGGTATATTTCTCTACTAGTTCCTGAAATACTTTCTTAAAAATGCTGGGAAAAACTTCCTGTGAGAAATGGCCACCAGGTGTCATCAGAAGGCTGCTATTGACTTTTTTTGTTGTTCTTAACAAGTAGATGAGTGCTTTCGTTTCTTTTTTGTACCTTTTTTCCCCCTTCCTTTTTAAACCATAGCAGAGACTATTTCAGTTAGATAAGGGATTTTCTTTTGGGACAGTTTCTTGGTGAGCTATCCTTTTTATAGGTAAAATTGAAGATCTAGTTATATATAACTTTTTTTTTTTTTAAGTGAAGGAACAAATACTAGTTAGTTGAGAATTTGAATAAGAGTAGAAACTAGAAATGGAATTGCATATCTAAAAACCTTTGGCACAGTGAGGCTATTGATAAATTTGTATAGGGTTCCTATGCTTTAAGAAGATTTGGTTTAGTAATATAGCTTATTGTCTTGGTCTAAAGACTTGTGAATCTTCAGAATCTTGAAACCTTATTGTGGGAGGAAACCTGGGCTCATCGTCTTCTCCAAGGAATCCAAGCAGCCATACTTTGAGAAAAAGTGGAAATTATGCCTTTTTTTTTTTTTTTTGAGGGCTGGCTGTGAGTCTCCTATCTGTTCTGTTTTCTTTGTTCAGAGAGAATTAAAGGTGATTTCTGGTACATGGTAGGCTTTCAGTGACTGTTTTTTGAGTGAATGAATTAAATCTGCCTCTAGAAGAAAGAGCCTTTGAACTTTCCTAGTTGGGTGATTTTTGAATTCTGCTTTATTTTATTTATTTATTTATTTTTGTTTTTTCTAGGGCCCACCCGAGGCATACAGACGTTCCCAGGCTACGGGTCTAATCAGAGCTATAGCTGCCGGCCAACGCCAGAGCCATAGCAACTCGGGATCCAAGCCATGTCTATGACCTATGCCATAGCTCACGGCAACGCCGGATTCCCCAACCCACTGACGAGGCCAGGGATCAAACCCGCAACCTCATGGTTCCTAGTTGGATTCGTTAACCACTGAGCCACAACAGCAACCCCTGAATTCTGCTTTAAAACAGACCCCTTCTCCCATTTCCACTGGTAATACGGTAATTGTTCTAATAACCTTTCTGATGAAGGTTTTTCTTTTTAAATTTGCATAAGCTTCCTCATTTCCTTTTAATCCTCTCTAGATCACTTTAAAACACTTGTTAAATCACCTTGCACTCCAGCTTATGAATGTCATTCCAGTTCAGACCTTATAGCTTAAACTATTAGAAGGTACTCTTTCTGCCTCTAGACTTTCTTACCTGTATGTATATGTCCTGCATACTGAAAAATAAATCTTCCTGAAGCAGTGCTGTGTTTCGGTGACTCCTCACTGACACTACTGAATTCAGCTCTTAATTCAGAGCCACTTGGGATGTGGTGGTTGGTTCCTTGCCTCGCTTCTGAGTTGCCCTGCAGGAGAAATCCAGAACTGTAGATGTCTGGAAGGCTGACAGTCTTGCATGCTCCTTGGATAGGTTTCGTGGCTTTGTTAATTACTTTTTTCTACTTAAAATGTTTAACGGTTCCTACCTGCTCCCTCAACAAAAGGGAAAAAAAATTCTGTTTCCTCAGGGTTTAGGTCAAATGATATTTCTGCTATTGTATCCAAATAATCTACTTGGCAGTATGGGCCCCTTGCTCATTTATACTGATGTAGTCCTTAGTTTATGTCACACTATATGGCCTTGTATTAGAGTTCTTTTGTATATGTGACACATGGCTCCTAATAGAATATGAGCCTGCTGAGGGCAAAGAATTTGTTTGTATTATTATAGTTCCTTTCATAGTCTAGGCAACTCAGTATGTATTTGTTGAATGTTGTTCCTGGAATGATGAGATGCTGAATTATTTCATTAATTTTAAAAGTCATTTGGGAAATAACAAATTAGAAATAGTTTCTTCTTTTATTTTAGAGTTTTTGGAGCCATTATATGGATAATAAAAGAGTCTCATTATTTTGCTTCTGCATATTCATATAGTCATTCTTTTGTTCATAGAATAATATGAGTCAGGGGCTGTCTGTGGAATATTCACTTTGAGTAGACATGTGTGTGGGGGGGCGTCTTCCCTCAGTTGGTGTTTGTGCGTTCTGTGCATGGATGCCTGCTAATGTCCATAGAGGAGGTGGTTGGCAGTGGGCCATGGTGGTGTCTGAAGTGTAAGGGATGGTTGGATTCATTGAAAGGAAGAGAAGTCACACTGTTTTAGACTAAGCATTTAAAAAAATTGGAGTTCCCACTGTGGCACAGTGGGTTAAGAATCTGACTGTAGTGGCTTGGGCCTCTGTGGAGGCACAGGTTTGATCCCTGGCCTGGTGCAGTGGGTTAAAGGACCCAGGGTTGCTGCAGCTGCGATGTAGGCTGGAGCAGCTGCAGTGTAGGTTGCAGCTGAAGTTCAGATTCAATCCCTGGCCTGGGAATTTCCATATGCCATGGGTGTGGCCATTAAAAAAAAAATAGTCTTAAAAAGTAACTACTGTTTTGGACATTCTCAAACATATAGAAAAGTTGATAAAATGGTATATTGAATCCCCATGAAATGGTCACTCAGCTTTCATCACTGTCAGTATACAGCCTTCACTTGGCCCCTTTCCTGGATTATTTTGAATTGTGTATCTCAGACATTTTTCGTTTCACAAGCAAATACTGAGATAGGAGACATTCCTTATATCACAATGAGGTAACTATTCATTCTGGTACCTTTGTGCTTGGAATTGCTCTAGGCTCGTGGGACACGTGGGTAGATAAAATAAACCAGGCTCTTACCTTCTAGCATGAGAGACAGGAAACAAACTAGGCACGTAAATAACCAGAACCAGGAAAAAACTGATTTTATCAAAATTTAAAACTTCTGCTTCTCAAAAGGCAACATTTATAAAATGAAAAGGGAGAAAATATTTGTAAAGCGTATATCTGACAAAGGATTTAGATCTGGAACACATAAGCAACTCCTCCACCTCCGTAATAAAACAGACAAGTGATTTAAGAAATGGGACAAAGGCTAACAAGGACTTTGTGAGGCATGTAACGTGGGGTTAGTCACCGGGGAACGCAGAGTGAAACCAAACGCATCCACTAGAATGACTAAAATTTAAAAGCCTGACAGAATCAAATGTTGGCAAGGACGTGGATCAGTCAGAACTCTTGATGTTGCTGGTGACTGTGTGAAATAGTGCAGTCAGTTCAGTCAGGCAGTTTCTCATGCAGGAAGCATACACATCTGCCCTCCAACCCAGCAGTGCCACCCCTAAGTATTTACAAAAGAGAGGTGAAAGTCTGTGTGCTCCTAAGACTTGTATAAGCAATATTTACAGCATCTATGTCATCATAGCCAAAAAAGGGAAGTTGCCCAGTGTCCATCAGCAGAACTGTGGTAGATAGCACAGCAGAGTGTGCTCAGCACGGAAATGGAGCACGTTGCTGATTCAGGCAACAGAAACATTGTCCTGAGCAAAAGAAGCCAGGCCCTCCTCCCCACCAAGGCATATTGATTGTCTGATGCTGTTTACGTGAACTTCTGGAACAGGCGAAACCAATCTGTTGTGGGAGTCTTCTGAGCAGTGCCTGCCTTGGGCAGGGGGTTACAAGGGCTGAGTGCCTGGGGAAGTTTTCTGGAAGAAGGCATGTTTTTCGTTTTTTTTTTTTCTTTTTTTTTCTTTTTAGGGCCTCACTCGTGGCATATGGAGGTTCCCAGGCTAGGAGTCCAATAGGAACTACAGTTGCCGGCCTACACCATAGCCACAGCGACATCAGATCTGAGCTGCGTCTGCAACCTATACCTCAGCTCACAGCAGCACTGGATACTTAACCCACTGAATGAAGCCAGGGATCGAACCTAGAACCTCATAGTACCTAGTTGGATTCATTTCTGCTGAGCCACAATGGGGACTCCAGAAGGCATGTTCTCTGTTTTGCTCAGCACCGTCCTGAGGGCCCCTCTTCAGATCTCTGGGCTTCTCTCTTTGGCGTCTCTGCTCTCCTTTACGCTGCCCCATAAGTCGCCCCACATCTCTGCTTGGAGACCACTGGGGTCTGCCTGTGGCCTGCATCCTTTCTTCCGGGGAGTCAGCCGAGACTGACCTGGATTGTTTCTCATCTCTCAGGATCACCGTCTTTGGTGCCTGATCTCCAGTGTCTTGTGCGGTTATTTCATAGATTCTGTTTTTTTTCTTTTTTCTTTTTGAGTAGTTTCTTGCATGAGAGTAAATTCAGTCCCTGTGACTCTTCTTGACCAGAAGTGGACGTCCTGGATTCGACAGTTTATCTATTAAAAGAAAAATTGTCTCACCTCTTACAGCATAAGACAGAAATGTTGCATTTTTCTTTGCTCTAATTCCAGTATCAAAAATACTCGGCATACAGTAGGCACCAAAAGTGAAGCTTTTGGAGCAGACACATTTTCTTTCTTCCTTTAACTGTTCAGTTACAAATGTTGAATAGCAAAACCAAGGCTTTATGTGAAACAGCATTTTCTAAAGGGCCCTTTGAAACACTGGCCTCTTGATTCTTTATAAACAAAGGGTTCTGTAATGAAATTAGTTTAAGAAATGCCTATGTATTGAGAAATTCTGTGTTAAAGACACTTATTCAAAGAAAAGTTTTCTAAACCTGTTTGACCAGGGATATTTTGTCCCCTCAAAACACCTATTGACCTCATATAATTTATATTTTGTGGAACACATTCTGAAGAAATGATAATCTAAACTAATGTTGAACGTCTTAAGTGTAATAAACCTATATATTTATTTTTTCGTTCTTCTACAAAAGTGATAATTGTAACACTTTATGTATTACTGTATTATGATATAGTAACAAATACAAGATATTTTTGTATGAAAATTATGTATATTTTTCTTTTTTTTTTCTTTTTACGGTTACACCTGTGGCATATGGAAGGAAGTTCCTGGGCCAGGGATTGAATTGGAGCTGTAGCTGCCTACGCCACAGTCACGGCAACACTAGTCTGAACTACACTTGTGACCTATGCTGCATCTTGTGGCAATGCCAGGTCCTTAACCCACAGAGCAAGGCAGGGATCAAATCCGCATCCTCAGAGAGACAACATTAGGTCCTTGGCCCACTGAGCTACAAAAAGGGAAGTCCTGAAAAATAAATAAATTTATTTATTTATTTATTTATTTTTGTCTTTTCAGGGCCACACCTGAGGCATATGGAGGTTCCCAGCCTAGGGCTTGAATCGGAGCTGTAGCTGCCAGCCTAGGCCAGAGCCACAGCAACATCAGATCCGAGCTGTGTCTGCGACCTACATCACAGCTCATGGAAATGCCGGATCCTTAACCCACTGAGAAGGCCAGGGATCAAACCCATATCCTTATGGATACTAGTTGTGTTCATCAACCACTGAGCCACGACAGAAACTCCAAAATTTACATATTTTTAAGCAATTTTATTGAGATATTCACATACCATACAAGTCACCAATTCAGACTATGATTTAATGGGTTTAAATGTATTGACAGACATGTTCAACCATTACCACAGTGAATTTTAAAACGTTTTCATCACCTTTTAGCTATACCTTCCCCCCTGTCACTTACTGTCTCTTGGCCCACATCCCATGACCCTGCCCAGCCCCAAGGAACCACTATAATACCTTCTATCTCTATAGATTTGCCTATTACAGCTCTTTCTTATGAAATAAATCATTTTGTAACTGGCTTCCTTCACTTAGCATACTGTTTCCAAGGTTTATCCATATTGTGGTTTGTATTAATACTTCTTTTTTTTGTGGCTGAGTAATATTTCATTGTATGGCTGGCTGTACTTCAAGTTTTGTTAATCTGTCACTGAACGTTTGGGTTGTTTCTACCTCCTGGCTATTATGGATAATACTGCTATAAACATTCATGTACAAATTTTTGTGTGGACGTATGTTTTTATTTCTCTTGGGCTTATACCTATGAGTAGAATTGCTGGCCTGTATGATAAGATCATGTTTAATCGCTTGAGGAACTGTCAGACTCTTTCCCAAGGTGGCATCATCACTGTACATCCGCTACCATTGGATGAGGGTTCTAATCCTCACCAACACTTGTTATTATCTGACTTTTTGATTCTAGCTGCCCTAGTGGGTATGAAGTGATTATCACATTATGGTTTTGATTTCCATTTCTCTAATGACTGCTGATGTAGGGTAGGTTTTTGTGTGCTTTTTGGCCATTTGTGTATCTTCTTTGGGGACATATATATTCGGTTCCTTTTAAAATTGGCTTATTTTTTAAGTTATAAGAGTTCTTTTTACATATTCTAGATTAAGTTCTGTATCAGATATGGATTTGCAGAATTTTTTTCCCCATTCTGTGGCTTGTCTTTTCACTTTCTTTTTGGTGATCTTTGAAGATAATGTCATCCAAAGTTTTTAATTTTAATAAGAACTGATTTATTTTTTCTATTGTTGCTCATGGTTTTGGTGCATCTTATATTTTCTAGTCCCTGCTTTTAGCACGGAGTCAGAGCAACAGTCTTCATTTGATTTGTCATTGTTATGAAAAAAAGTTAAAGTTATAATTAGCTTTGAGGCTATAATACTTGATGGCTTTTTATTAACATCAAATCAAATGGCATTTGGCTGAAAATTCCAATCATGGTGTAAAGTAAATGGAAAATGATATGTTTTAATTGAATTAAATAGCATAATGAAAAATAAAATCAATATTATTGATTTTAAAGCATTTTATTCAATAAAAGTCTTTTTCCCTCCCTAAAATTTACTTCATTAATTCTACTCTATCACTGACATTTCCCTTTGCCATTAACCTTCAGATAACACAAATGACTTGTTAGATGAAGAAATTGGTGATTGACAGTTGGAATAGGAGCCGTCTTTCACTGGCAAAGAGGTTGTGTGTGAACAGTGATATGTGATGAGCATATACATGTTATTAGGATATATTTAGAAAAATAATAGTAAGACTCTTTGGGAAAAAGGATGAAGTATTTGTTTAAAAATTACATTTCTTTTACACTGGGACTTGGGCATCTGTTTGGGAAGCTAAAGATGGCAAGGGCTGACTTACTGACTCATATCACAGCAGTTTTTATTTAATCCACTTTACAGAATGGGAATTCACTGAAATGTAATTTGAAAAGAGGGCTTCTCTGTTTTTGTTTTTGTTTTTAGAGTTGTAAATGGAACCAGTACCATTAAAGAGAATTGGAGCATGGGAGTATTTTTTTACAAGCTGGTTGAAAATCGCTTTTTCCATCAAAGTAGCATGGTATCACTTCCCAAGTCCGCAGTGTGGGCATGAAGTGGGCCCCGAATCTGCTTTCATCCTCTTCATGGAGGACTTCATACAGTGATCAAATTCATCTCAATAGAAAGGATCTCTGCTTTTAGGCTAATTTTATGATTTTTTTTTACCCGGTGTGTCACTTTATATAAGACTTTTGGACTAATACATGTGTCTTTTCCTTTTATTCAAAGGATTAATGTGCGTTTATATTTTTCACAGGTTATGAGTGCCAACTGAGCCACAAGATACCTCTTCAGCACCTTGTTAACGATGGACACTGAGAAGAAGCCAGAGAGTGATGAGGATGACAACATAGACAAAGAGGCAGAAGACTTGAGAACAGGCTTGTCCCCTGGTGTAGACTGTGGGCCTGTTTCGGAGGGGATTGCAGGTCCCTTGGAGAACTCCACACGTAAAAGAGGGTTTGCAGAAGCTTCAGCCTTTGACAGTGTTGTCGTGGAGGAAGATGGGGATCAACACGCTGCCAAACGAATGAAGCTAGCAGAGGCAGGGTCCTCCCACCCTGGGGAGCAGAGCATCTATGGGTCAGGAAGTTCTGAGGCTGCAGGCCCGGGAGTGGGTGTCCCGTCTGAGGGGACAGTGACGGAGGCCCTCCTGAGCCATGTGGACGGAGGTGTGAGTGCCTGCAGCGGGAGCACTGGGGACGCTGAGGACAGGCCTTCTGAGGACATGGTTTTCCTTGATCCGGGAGGAGTGCCCTCCTTCCCTCTGGAGGAGAGGGGTGTGAGCTGCAGCCCAAGGGGTGCGGGTGCAGCTCCCAAGGATGGCCCCTGTGACCGGCTGTCCTCCTGCCCTGACCTGGACCTGGAGTGTCAACCACAGCAGCCCAGGGAGCACACCTGCGGCCACTGTGACCACCAGGCAGAGAGCAGTGCGGCACTGTACACACACGTCCAACAGATGCATGGGCACAGGGTCTTTTCTTGTGACCTCTGTGGCTTTCAGTGCGTGGAGGAGAACCTGCTGAACGCACATTATCTCGGCAAAACACATCTCCGGCGTCAGAACCTTGCTGCTCGTGGGGGCTTTGTACAGATCCTAACCAAACAACCCTTTCCCAAGAAGCCATGTCCCATGGGATCAAAAAATGTTCGCACCAAACCAAGGCCTTCTAAACCAGTTGCAAAGAATAGTGATTCAAAAGGATTACGAAGTGTTACAAGCAGATTCAAAGATTTCAGAGGAAGCATTTCTAAACAGAGTGGAAGTAGCAGTGAGCTGCTGGTTGAAATGATGCCCTCCAGGAATACCCTGTTGGAAAAAGTAGAGATTATTGAAGAAAATGCAGCCTCCCTTGGTGTGGCTAAGAATCCTGAAAATCAGAGTAAAAAGTTAGGAGCTTTAGTCACCTCGGAGGGTCTCCGAGATAAACTGGAATCTACTAGAAATACCCTCCAGGCAGCCCACAGTATTGGTTCGACCTCAAGACTGAGATCCGAGAGAAACATCCTCATGTTGGGCAGTAGCTTGCGACGGCGCAGTGGCACTTTCACCCTAAAGGGCCAGGTGAGGAAGCGGTTCAGTCTCTTAGGAATTAGTAAAAGAGGCACTAATGAAACTCAGAGGCTGTATATGAAACACTTTAGAGCACAGATGAAGACAAGTGATGCTGGGTCAACACCTCAGCTTCTAGAAACCAGTGGCAGTGTCCCCAGTCTGTGCACAACATCCTCAGAAACCCAGGAGCCGGAGCAGGACAGGAGAAACACCCACCTTCTGTGCTCCTTTGACTCATCAACGGTGAGGCCAGCTTCTGACCACCCGGTGCTGTGTGCTTGTACAGACTGTGGTCACACGGCCACAGATAGGACAGAGTCAGAAATCCACGCACAAAGGTGCCACGTGGGAGAGATGCAGTTTCGTTGCCAGACCTGTGGCTTTTCCGGTACGTGCAGGAAGGACTTGGATGAGCACATGCATAGTCACCAGCATCCAGAGAATGACTCTGGCCTCAGTTGTCACTGTTGTTCATTTATTTCCTCGAATGAAGGGGAGCTGAGAGACCACATGAAGGAAAAGCATGGTATGGGTTTTCTTTGCGCCCCTTGTAACCTGTTCTTCGTGTCTGAGAAAGACATGGAGGAGCATAGAACAGCTGAGAAGCACGTTTGCTTATTGGTTCAGCCAAAGACTCCTCAGTCACTTAGCAGTGATTTGGTTTTACAGACTTTACCTTTAAGTACTTTAGAATCAGAAAACACAGGTGATCCTGTGAGTGAGTCAGGAAAAGCAGCTCAGGAAGAACCCATTAAGTCCAGGGTGAGTCATGGAAATGACACGAGACATTCAAGTAAGCCCCAGTTCCAGTGTAAGAAGTGTTTTTATAAAACAAGATCTTCCACTGTCCTCACAAGACACATAAAGCTCCGGCATGGGCAGGACTATCACTTTCTTTGTAAAGCATGTAATCTTTATTCATTGAGCAAAGAAGGAATGGAGAAACACATCAAGAGAAGCAAGCATCTTGAAAATGCTAAGAAAAATAATATTGGCTTAAGCTTCGAAGAATGTATTGAAAGGATCTGTATAGGTGTAAATGATAAGAAAGAAGAGCTTAACATTTCCGGTAATGGAAGGATCGAGGGCCATGGAGAAGGTGTGCAGTTTCAGGAGCACTCCTATCTTGAGAAGAGCATCCTGCCCGCCCAGGAACTGTCACAGTCTGGGGTAGTCACCAAAGAGGCTGAATTAGCTTTGACTGCTACTCCAAAGAGAGGGAGACCCAAAGGTAACATCTCACGGACATGTTCGCATTGTGGCCTTTTGGCCTCGAGTATTACAAACTTGACTGTGCACATTAGACGAAAACACAGTCACCAGTATAGTTATTTATGCAAAGTGTGTAAGTATTATACTGTAACTAAAGGAGATATGGAGCGTCATTGTGCCACCAAGAAGCATAAAGGGCGTGTAGAAATAGAAGCAAGTGGAAAACAAAGTTCAGATATCATTGTTGGCCCCGAAGGGGGTAACCTTGAAGCATGTGGGAAGAACGCCAGTTCCACAGTTTCAGATGAACCCACTAACAAGGTGGCTGAAGCAGACACCTCCATCCCGGAAAAGCCAGTTCTGGAGCATGGGAATCCAGTTGAAGTCGACGTTGAAAATGTACTTCATTCTGTAGATGGAGAAGCTAATGGTCACCTTATTCAGAAAAAGGACCAAAGCTATCCAGAACCAGAGGACCTTGACCATCAGGGACCTGCATGCGCCCAGAGAGACGACATGGGCACGGGTGATAACAGATGTGTGCACTGTGAGTTTAACGCTCACTCTTCTGCTTCCCTAGAACTGCACGTAAAGCGGAAACATACAAAAGAGTTTGCCTTTTATTGCATGGCATGTGATTACTATGCTGTGACTCGGCGGGAGATGACCAGGCACGCAGCAACAGAAAAACACAAGATGAAAAGGCAGTCTTACCTGACCTCTTCTAATGGAGAAGCAAGTGCTGCTGAAATGTCTGGAAGCACCCTTATACCTGAAGAGCAGCATCAACAACATTCTGAAGAATTTCAGATCATTTCGGAGCAACCCTCTGAAACCCTCAAATCCAGAAATGCTGCTGATTGTTCTATTTTGGGTGAGAATACTAATTTAGATGCATCTAAAGTACTCTGCACACCGGACTCTGTAGAAATTGAGACTGAGGAAGACTCTAATCTCAGTGAAGGTCATTCCTTTTGTGGGACTTTGCAACAGCCCCTGGCCAGGGATAAAGTTCTGAAACCGGAGGAGATGCTGTCCCTTAATGTTTCCTCTAATTATGACTCCCCAAGCAAATTTCAGAATGAAAACACAGGAAGCTCAGCTTTGGATTATGAGACGACAAAGAAAAACCACAGCGTGTTGAATGACATCAGTGATCCAAACACACTTTGCGAGAGTGATGGGGGCGATAAGGCAGATCAAGTACTTGGCAAGCGTGGGTGTCCTGGAGCTCCAGATGGAGAGCATTCAGCCGAGAACACCATGATGAGAGTGACCAGAGAACAACTCAGCCCTGTGACCAGTGGTCAGAACAGAGTTGAGAGCGTGCAGGGTTCAGGGGGTTTGAATGATGTGCCAGAAGATCCTGTTCTGGAGAATAAGGAGATTATGATGAATTCCCAACATGAAACTAAAATTATTCTGGAAGAGGATGGTCCAGCTTCTGATAGCACCATTGAAAATAGTGATGTTTATGAAACTATAATCAGTATTGATGATAAAGGACAGGCCATGTACAGTTTCAGCCGATTTGATTCTTCCATAATTAGAATAAAGAACCCTGAAGATGGTGAACTTTTGGACCAGGCTGAAGAGGGACTAGTAGCCACAGGAGTGAGGATGGGTGAGCTGCCCATTAAGGACTGTGCTCAGGGTGGGAAAAAGAGGAAATCTGAAGGCAGTTCCTTTGCTGAATCCACGCGAATTCGTTGTGATGACTGCGGCTTCTTAGCAGATGGGTTGAGTGGACTGAATGTTCATATAGCCATGAAGCATCCTACAAAAGAGAAACACTTCCACTGTTTACTGTGTGGAAAGTCATTCTATACAGAGAGCAACCTCCATCAGCACTTGGCCAGTGCTGGTCATCTGAGAAATGAACAGGCCAGTGTCGAGGAGCTTCCCGAGGGAGGGGCCACCTTTAAGTGTGTCAAGTGCACTGAGCCCTTTGATTCTGAACAGAATTTATTTCTGCATATTAAGGGGCAGCATGAGGAACTGCTGCGAGAGGTGAATAAGTACATAGTGGAAGACACTGAGCAAATCAACCGAGAGAGAGAGGAGAATCAGGGGAATGTTTGCAAGTACTGTGGGAAGATGTGTCGCAGTAGCAACTCCATGGCCTTTCTCGCACACATCCGCACTCACACAGGTATGTAAACCCAGCAAACCTCTGTTTACCTATAAGGTGGAAAGGAGTGACGCGGTCTGGATGTTTGTTCCCATCCAAACGTGGAGTCCTTAAGTGCCTTTGCCTCCTGGCCTCTTACCCAGTTCCCCTCCCACTGCACTGTAGCTCTGGACATCATGGTCTTTGTTGACACTTAACATTTCCAAAGGTAATTAATTCAGCCTTAGTGATTCCAAAGGTGGGATGTTTGGCAGATTTCTTTTATCAAAAAGGCTGATCCCTCCAGTTCCTTTGTTAAATTCCTGTCTCTTAGAGCTTTTCTGTTGTTTCTAAGTCCTAATCGTTTGGTTTTTCCAGGGTTTCTGTGAAGTGGCACTTGGGGTTTCAGAGGACACAGTAAAGGGCTGTTGAGGAAAGGAATATGAACATTTTCTTACAGTTTTAGAGATTTAAATGTGTTCATCGCCAGATAGTTTACATCCCAAAGTGTAACCCCCTGGCAGCAAGATTCTGCCTTCAAGGCTCGATATGAGTCAACACTTTTCAAAGTTAATATGTCCCAGGCATTTGGTCTTCATGGAGGTAGCACTTGATTTAGTTTCTGTCCTCTGTCACATGTAATGTTCATTTTAATGTTTAATTTTAGGTAGAAATTTTTTTAAAAACTTTTTTTTGTGGAAAATACATAAGCCACTATTCTAAATTTATGTAAAAATTCACTACACTATTTCTATAAACCTGCCATACATTCTTTATTTTAAATAGACAGCTTTTCTAAATCATTGTGCTCTGCTTAGACAAGTTCTGTCTCCATGGTTGAATTTATGAGTGGATTTGAATAATAAATTCACATTTCAATGAACGTATTTTCATTAAAACTGTAAGGTTTATTTTACTGTACTTTTAAATAATGGCTTATTATTAAAGCTATACTTTAAATTCATGCAGTTTTTGAAACTTAGTGCATGGTTACAAGGAGGAAGACAAAAGAGTGTGAAACATTATTAATAGTTTAGAGTGATTAAAGAGAGGTAAAAGTTTTTCACTGAAGAAAGTAGCAGAGAAACCTGTTTACCAAGATTAATCTAGGTAAATAGAAACACTATACTCTTGATCCCAGCTCTTCTCATGCAGTAGAACCATCGCAGGGGAATACGTTCAAATACTTACTTTCTGGCATTATTAATATCTCTGTCGGTACCATGTTGCAATTCACTTTTGGAAATGATGTGGCTTTAGAAATCAGGCTCGTTCACATGTGCAGAAAATAGGTACTTTCTTAACATGCCCTCTTAAGGCAGATAAAACTGAATAAAACTAAGAGGAAGATGCTAATGGAGCTCTTTTTAGAATTCTTTATGCAACTGTCTGGTCAAGACATGTTGCTTATAATTGATGTGTCCATTACTTGAATTCTCTTGTAATTATAGTCAATAAGTCTTGTAAATGTGTTAAAGCTCACTAAAAGCATACAAATTCAAGAACAGAGTAAGGCTAATAATTTAAAATAATCAATGTAGGCATTTCAGCACTTAATTTCCCTTGTGTGTTGATAGCTGATCATTCTTAATCCATTAAGATTTATTTAGTCGTTTACAATGCAAAATAGGTTTGCACTGGTCACTTGTGCCATTTGAAAATGTCCACCAGGTTAAGTGCGGAATGTAGTCCATTAGTCTTCCTTGACTATATGTATTAATTGCATTTAAAATCAAGTTAATGTGGATGTGAAAGTGAGGTAACTATCAATATGTGACAAAGTAACCCTACTTATATAAGTTACATCATTGATTGTAACATTTAGTAAAAGTTAGCATACTTTTTAACATCTTGTGTTGGGCTTATCAGCAAGTACATTTTTATTGTGTCCTGAGGCACCACAAAGAGCGCTGTTCCTGAGTACACAATGCCAGTCTACATTTCAATTTTGCAAGTCATTTTTTGGGGAGAGGTTGCCCTCTAGGTTTTAATCTAAGGTCTCCTCCCCTCTCTGGGGGACATCTTAAAATGAATTGCTTTTCTGATACTTTGCTTATGTCCATGAAATAGTAATTCAGGGACTGTTATTAATGGTTAACTGGAAAAGGGCTTATTCTTCCAATCCCTGTTTTCATATTTTGTGATTTGCTATTTATTTTATGTATCCTTTTCTTCCCTTCCTTAACATGATAAAAGCAGCATTAGAAGAAATAAATGAGTTTTGGTTATCAAGAATTGTGGTAAAAAAAGCCTCCCAGAGCTTTCTTGAATGTTTGCTGGTATGAACCCATCAGCGTGATCTGAAAGAGCAGAGTCTCTTTTCCATTTATTGTAGTAGTACAGAAGAAGCTGTTCATTTTCTACCCGGCATTGTTCTAATAGTTAGAGCTCTAATTTCATAAACCAGAGGTCCTTAAGTCAGAGGACTGTCTGAAGCCCTTTACTTTCTGTTTAGAGCACAGTGGTCCCTGGTGCTATTTAGAAATATCCACACTTGGGAGACTAGGGAGTGGGTGACTTCACTGGAGAGTTCTCAAGTTAGGCCTGGTAATGTTTGTATCTTTAGCATGTGACAGACCAGAAGCCAGGTCAGCTTGGGAAGTCTGGAGAGTTAGTGCTTGGATTGTAGGCGGGTGAGAGCAGGGGCTCTGCTTTGTTCACTGCTTTGCCTCCATGCCCTGTGCCCTTGGCCTCGGTGCTCTTTGTTGAATGAAGGGATAAACTCATGAGCAAATGCATGAATGAGTGTTCATTGTCGGGAGGATTGTAGAATTGAGGCTCTAGTTGAGAAGTGTTAGATATGGGCTTGTACACCTTCCTTGATTCTTTAAGACCTAAAGCCTTCTTAATGATTTTTAACTGTTAAGGTCATGTCCATGTGTGCATAGCAGTTAGCAGTGACTAATGTCGAGGAATGCCTCTGAAGGTCTGCAGGGAGACATAGTTTTTAAAGTCTTTGGAAAAAAAATTAAAGTCTTTGGAATTCTTTAGGTAAAATTGTAAGGTGCTGGAATGCTAGAGACCCTTTGATGTTTCCCTTTCAGAAAACCTCACAGGCCAAATTAAATTAAAATAAAAACAAACCAAAAAACCCCAAACTACTGAGGATAATATGTTGTCCCCCAAAATGGAATTATTTGAAATAATATTGACAGTTTACAATAAACTCAGTAACCCTGAGAGCAATAAAAATTAAAAAATACGTGGTTTTACAAATTTTGCCTTATCAACACTGTGCCTGGATTCATTTAGGGATGTGCCTAGCAGGCTTAAAATGGAAACATTGTCAGTTAGGAAAAAAAAAAAAAGGGACATTTCTTTTTTTGTTATATAGAAAAGGATTACTTCTAGTACCCTAATACTTGAATTTTTACGGCACAGAAAGGAGATGTTAACTCATCTGCTCCGCCTGTGTGATACAAAATATAGTCAAGGGTCTCAGCGATTTCTACACGAGAAGAGTCAACAGGGTAACTGGTTTCTGAGTTGTCAGCACACTGGCGGTGCTCACTGAAGCCAGGAGGCACTGGGGCTTCTATTGGGAACCCTTACAGGCTACAGTACCTTGGAAACGCTGAAGGTCTCTACCCTGCCCTGCGAACCCAGGTGCTGACAGAAGGAGCCCAGGCCATGCAGAGCAGTGTGAGCAGATGAGAGCTTGAATCACAAGGTGGTTTGAGTCCTTTCACCAGAATTGGAATGCTACCTTTGGAGAGCTTTATCTTCTTTGTTTAGAGTCCTGATGTTATTATTGATTAATGATTTCCTAACTACCTTATCTTTAATGCAACTTAAAGTATAGGTAAATTGGTTCTTCTCACTCTTTCGCAAGTCCTTTATAGAATTCTGTGTGGAGATGAAATATTTCAAAGTAGTGATAGGCTTAGTTTTATCAGAATCATTTAAATAAACTGTAGTTTCTAATGTGACTGATAGAATGCGATTGCTGTAAGCTGCGGCCTCAACCTGCTTTTGACATTTAAACATATAAAGCTGACTAGATATAACCATTCAGGTGCTAAATATATTTTACATCTACTTCTAACAGTAGAAATGGAAGTATTAAGAGATCTGGCTTCATTGTCATTGAACTGTGAAATATTCAACCTTGTCTGCCTGTGCTTAGTACTGTTGACTTTTTTATTTCTGTTAGAAGATTAAAATTAAATGCTTCACTTTTTTTGTCAGCTTTTCTGAATTAAATTGAAATTTAAGACTCTAAAATTTTTTACTGAGTGCTTCAATTTCAACAAAGTATTCTTGGAGGATTTTTTTCCAAGGACATTGCACAAAGTTCCATTGATCAAAAATGATTTATTGTAGCTTTTTATTTGAACTCATTTTGTATATTTATTAAAGTTCACACATTTCATATTCTGCCTAGCCATATCAGAAGACGTACTTCAGCAAGTATGGACCAAACATGCTACAAAAAATTTGGAAACATTGTATTGACTTTAAACTGTGGTTTTTATGATTTTGATTTATTTATTTGAAGAGTTAGTGGTTGGAACTGGAAAGTGATATATACATGTTCCGCTTAGAAAGAGTGTTGCTTCTTGAGATTATGGGTGCTGGTCATCTTTGGTAACTACATTCCAATTAGAATCAACCTGTTACTGACAGTAAGTTTGTAGACTCTGAAAAACGTTTACTTTCTCATTTTTGAGTATCGGTTAATCTTATTTATTTATGAAATAAGAAAAAATTGTTGGTATTTAGCCTTTTATTAAGAAATCTTTGTTCTTGAGATCAATAATAACCAAAATGTCAGTATTTCTGATTTGCTGAATCATCACAGATTTTTGCCTATAAAATGATTATAAATGCAAATACTTTATCCACTGTGTATTCTTGTATTATCTGGTATTAAAAGGGTAAAATAATGAATCATTTGGAATAAATGTCAGAAAAATATCTGAAATACCATTAATGTGAATAAATTCAAAGTTGCAGAAATATGAGGAAATGAGGAAGTAAGTGGCCACTGAAAAATTTATTTGACAAGAAATATATTTTTAAAAATGTCAGCTACTCTGTGTACATTTATGTTTTAAAAATGTTCCATTTTCAGTGCGGAGTGACTTAAAAAGCTATTTTTGTGAATTGTAAGAAAATATTTGAAATTGTCATCTTATTTACTTAGTACTGCCCAAGTGTGTCACTTTTGGTTTTAAATTTTATTTTTTATTTTTAAATTTTTTTCCTTTTAAATAAGTGTGGTTGATTTACAGTGTTGTGCCAGTTTCTGTTGTACAGCAAAGTGACCCAGTCATACATATGTAAATACTGTATATATGTGTGTGTGTGTATAATAATAATATATGTACACATACATTCCCTTTCTTATGTTATTTTCCATCATGGTTTATTTATCCCAAGAGACTGGATATGGTTCCCTGTGTTATACAGTAGGACGTCATTGCTTATCCATTTAAATTTTATGAATGTTATTGAAAGCTAGATATACTCATTGACATAGTAAAGTCTTCTTGGTGGAAAAATTAGACAATGCAAGTTAGAAAGGAATACAAGTATTCCATTTTGGGGACAGAAATTTATAAATAGGTTATAAGTATGATTTAAGATCTAGAAGGCCTCTTTTTAAACTATCAGTAATGTATTATTCAAATTCCAATCATATTTTATGTTAAATTTACTTAGGATCAAAACCATTCAAGTGCAAGATATGCCATTTTGCAACAGCTCAGCTTGGTGATGCCAGAAACCATGTCAAAAGGCACCTTGGGATGAGGGAATACAAGTGTCATGTCTGTGGGTGAGTAAATGGAAACCATCTCTACCTGGTGAACCAGGAAGCGTGTGCAGGATATCCATTGTTTCAGAATTCAAAACTGATATGAGTAAGAGTGGCTAAAATTATGCACGCGCGTCCTCCTCTCCATTGTTATGGTAAATTCCTTAAACACAGTTATGACATTCTTCTCCCACTTCCAATCCTGTACTGAAGATGAGCAATTTTATGGGCTACAAGGTCAATTTGAACCTGTAATCTGTAAATTGACTAAATTATAGGATGTTCATTCACATTGCCAGAGAGAACTGTAAATTCCACTTAAAGACATTAAAAAAATACATAATATAGCTTTAGGAGTGTATATGCATGTTTTTATCCTTTTGCTATATGCTTTAATCACATTAAAGTTTCTTTGGAGCCATTGGACGTATTCTATAAGGAAAAAAGCAGAAAAAGATTTAGTTTTAGAAAACTGATTATTGTGGGGATGAAGTTTAAAAGACCAATGTGTAATATATGTTTTTGTGTAACTTTATTTCAAAACTTCTCGTTTTCCTGTTCTAGTTAATAGCTCTTTCCCCTAAAGAATCATTCACAATGTTTAATCGTCACTCAAATACACTGCATTTAATAGGGAAGCACTGAGATGCCTTAATGTAAAACTAATTAATTTAGCAGAAATGTTTAAAAGGTTTTAAAATGCCATGGCATCTATGGTATATCATAGGACATTCCAAGCTGGATTTTAATACCTCATTTCTGATTAAAAATATATTTTAATGTTATTATGCTAGAGAAATTAACTAATAAGTGCATCATATAAAAACACTTTATGTAAAACCTGAGAAACCTGCAGTTCTTATGGTTAATTCACAAAACACTTCAGATTCAATTAAATTATGCAATGTGCACATGTTATATTGGGTTTATTTTTTCAGTGGAAGATTCTTCTGGCTAGCTCTACTGTGTAAATATCTTTTAAGTCAAAAACAGCTCCTTTTTTTCTGTTGGGATGTGCATTTCATCTCAGTTGCATATTTTGACCCTTAAGATAGTTTTACAAATAACTTTGCAAGCAGTTTTATTAACCATGGCCTGTGATTTATTCATTGGCAGAATTGATGGTTCAGTGACTTGCAGCTAAAGTAAATGAAGATGAACCTTTGCCCTAAAGCCCCCTGAAGATCAGTGGGAGAATGAGTTTTGTTGCTACTGATTTTAGCTGCAAGGGTCGAGTGCCGAACGGTTCATTTTAGTTGCTCCAGGTCTTAGAATTTTAAAAGATACTTCATTTATTGTTTTTTCCATGAGAGTTATAGGAAAGAAGAAGGCCCTGACTCCAGTGAAAATTTACTATAAGATGGCAATAAGCAATTTCTTCTTCATTTCTGCAAAATAAGTGAACAATTTTTTGCATACTCTGATATTAGAAACCTAATTCCATTCATTTTTATTAGCTTTACCAAGACCTGGGAAAAGAAGAAACTTTCAGAGAGCAGTTTCTGACAGATGTAGCATCAAAAACAGTACCTGATTTGGTTTTGGTTGTGTGATTTGAACAGTGCAGGCTTTGCTTAGCTCATTGCTTACAATGTACAACTGAAGTGTTACACTAGCGGTTTCTGTAGTTGATTCCCAAGTAAAGAATTATGAGTACAAATAGGTATGTGGAGTTTTATACTGCTATCCTAGAGGTTTGCATGTATGTGTATGCATAAAAAAAAGCAGTCTATATGCCAAAATTGTATCTCTTAAGAATTGAATTTTACTTGGCCAAGAGTAATAAGTTAATTTTTTAAAGTGAAATTTAAGGGTCACAAAGCAACAATTTGAACTGGGTAGGTATTTTTACAGTGAAGCTAAAAGTTCTGAAGAATTACAGTAAACTGAAGAATGCCTATTGATCTCTGTACTTGAACCAGAACAATAATGAGTTAAATACCCTGTAATGCTAAAGAAAAAGTATCATAGGTTGTTCTGTATTTATGTGTTTCAAAGGGATAGAGCATTACGTAGGTTAAAAATTGAAGTGAAAAACATTAAAAAAAAAAAAAAAAAAGCAGCACAGGAGTTGGCTCTGAGCTTAGTGGCAGGAGAGAGCACTGGTACATTAATACCACTGACAATGTCAATTCATTATCTTTGATGGCTAAATAATCTTAGAAATGCTCACTGGACCTATTAGTTCCTGAACATAAGCAGCTCATGCTGCATTTCTTCATTAGCTTTAATTGCTATAAATTTTACCTTTTAAAAAATCATGCTTTAAAAGGTGAAGTGATCTTTCAGGAACATTAACTCTATAATTTTGTCACAAACAGAAGGTCCTGCACTATGTTTTCTTTTCTTCAGTAGTTAGTATCTTAGTCTCCATTTTAGAATTTTATTAATAACCCCTCATTATTTGACTTGTAAGAAATGAACTGTTTTTCAAATAGTTTTGATAGAGTAATAATATATGAAAACAGTGGGGCAGGCACATTTTTGAAGTGAAATTATTACTCACATGTTGTATTTATTTTTCTTAGTAACCCCTTGAAAAAATCTAATATTTTATGGTGAACCTGATGAAAACAACAAACAGTGCATTTTGCTGAGTTGAGCTCAGTGTTAGTTTTTCAGATTATTGGTATTTGTTTGACTTCTGTTTGACCTCTGTTTCATATCTTTTTATTAGAAGATTTAGGTGGTCATCAAATATGTATTACATATATACGTAATATATATATATTTTTACTAAGGCTTAATTTAAGAGTTGTGCACTAGCTACCCTCTTAACAAAAACTGCATTTTAAACTTTTATTTCAGTTGTTTGTACCTACATGGATTTTTGAATTTTAAGCTCAATTTTTCGTATCTTTCTCCTCCTCACTGGCAAATCTTAGGTATAGTAGATCGTAGATTGAAGTTATTTGACAAAAGAAGCTGAATGTATTAGATATCTAATTCCTGTTGGTAGCTAGAGTTCATAATTCAGGATTTAAGTTTTGTTTACCCATGGTTTACATGCTTATGTCAGGGTATAGATTTTACAAATGTATTGCTCTGCACTTACTATTTTATGTACATGTTACAGATAACTTCATTTAAAAGCCTTTTCATTTTACTTTCGCTTTTAGGAGGAACAGTTTTTGAGTTACAGTTTCTTAATGTTTTTCTTCTATCTGAGCATGATCGAAAGAGGAATTTTATAGAATATAGGTGTATTTATATTTATTACTTGATGAATAGTTAATATGAAAATGTGCTATGGGTCACACACAGGGCTTAATAGGGAAGAAAATAAAAAATAATAAAAATAATAAAAAGCACTCTTTTTTATATAGAAGTTAATAATTTTCTTCGGAATGTATGTTTAAAAATAGGTAAACACGTTTTTACTAAATCCATGATCTTTACCTTTGTTTTTTCTTCAGTAGCCAAGAATTAAAAAATCTCAATGGCTTAAGAATGTCATTATGGACACCATGTTTTGTTAAATTCATTGAAATTTATTTTAATAATCTCTTTCTCCATGTGTACACAGACACACACTCCCACACACAATGGTGTATATATATAATACTCTTAATAATAAATAGTATTTATGCAGTGCAGTGGCTTTGTGTGTACCTTAATAACATTGAATTCATATGTTGATCTCAGTTTTAGGAGATTATTTACTTCATGTTTATTATTCCCATTGTACAGATGGTAAACTTGATGGTAAAGTGTTTTTAGTAATGGACTTAAATTATGTGCTAGTAATGATATACCACAATTTCCTTCCTTTTAACTGTATCTTTTCTTTATTTCTGTTTTTGTAATATGTGATTTTAATTTGTACTTATTTTTTTCTCTCTAGGTTGTTTTCTCTAGCATTTGATAACTGTAACTTGTTTCCTTCCAGCCCCTAGCCACTTTTTTTTTCCCCTGCTTTTGCTCAGACTTATATTCTTTAAAAAAATTACTTGCTCTGTAATTTACTTTAATATTTTGGTATTCTGTTTTTTTCTCTTTGGCCTCTCTCTGCTCTCTTTTCTCAATTAAAGTGTTATTTTAAATACTTTATTTTTCCTCATTGTTCTTTATGTGTTAACATATTGCCTTGCGTGATTACGAATTGAATATGTTAGTATAGTAGAAATAAGTGCCTAAAAAAGTAAAGATATTTTTTGTCTTTCCATTAGGATGATAGGGGTAAAATTGGTCCTCTTGTTTTTTTTTTTTTTTGTTTGTTTGTTTTTTGTTTTTTTTTTTAAGGAGAAAAAGGTAGATTTATTGCTTTGCCAGACAAAGGGGGCCACAACAGGCTGATGCCTTAAAGACTGTGCCCCCATCTTGATTTTTTTGTTTTTGTTTTTCATTACTAGCTACTACCAAAAGAGTTAGTAGAAAATTGGTAAGTAGCCCGAGATTTCGGTAAACCTGAGAAATGATACCTAAGTTTTATGTGCCATTATTCACAAAGACCCCAATATGCATGATTTAGGGATTATATTATTTTCTGACTGCTTTCCCTGTGTCTAGTCGTGAATATTGTATAAAGAGTTAAACGGTTGAGTAGTACTTACCTAATCAGGAGAGAATAAGGGCATTTACTAAATCTGTCACCTCTGCTTTCATGAAAAGATTCTAGACATTTTCTATTGTGTATTAATGTGCTTATGAACTGTTTATTCTTAGTTGGTTTAAGAAAACCTTAAATAGAAAGTTACTAATGCAGTAAAACTCTTTGTGTGTGTGTGTGTGTGTGTGTGTGTGTATGTGTGTGGCATTACCTAGTTTTTGTGCATTAGAAGGGATCTCTATGTAGATGATTATAATGTCACTTTCTGACCTTTGCAGCTTGAATAATTGTAAATCATTGCTTCATAACGTGTCAGAGAATGTCTGTACTAGGCAATTAAATGGCAGAATATAATAGACCAAATTATTGCCTGTCATGTTTTCAACAACACAGTTAGTATTTGAGTTACACTTAATCATTACGTGCATTAGCAACTTCATTGGAATCCAGCTTCAGGCTGAGCATGAAATACATTACATTATTTAAACCTCTAATGGTACAAGTCATTTATTTGTGTTGAAGTGTACAACATGCAGAGTTTCATAAAGCAAGGAACACTTGAGAGCTTAATTTATCCAAATCAAAGTCTAAATGCAGATAAACACAAGTGGCAAAAATTAGTAATTTTTATAGGCTGGAAATATTTAAAAATACATGGTTGTGGGTAATTGTAGGCAGCAGGAATAAATTAAAATCACTATTTTTAGTCTGCTCTGAGAACTAAAGCTGTGTATACCTAAATCATTAAAAGCACCATGGAATTGCATTTATAGCTGAACAATTAATCACACCCATCGTATCTATAGATGTATACAAGTAAAGTAAGGTTTTGGTTTGGCTGATTGTTTTGGTTAAAGAGATACAGAAAAAAGATATAGATTAAAAAAGTTTGTTTTATTTTGTGTCAAAAATTATGCTTATAACAGTATAGCAGCCTTTCTCAGTTTTGTAAAAAAAATCTGAATATTGAGATACTCTTATTATAAAAGATGTATTACATATTTTATCACTGTATTTTAATGCTTGTTGCTTAATGATTTTCAAACTAATGACAAAAATAATGTCTTTAGTTTGAAAATTTGACAGTTACATGTAATGCTTACTGCCTTGCAATTCCTGGCCATGAGGAATACCAAATTTACATTGTTAGGTTACTCCTCTGATGTTGAAATCATTGAAATACCACTTAAATAGTGAATGGATATTGTTTTATATTTCTTATAAATAATTCACTTTTTATTTTGAAAATCAGAGATGTCTTAGTTATATTAAAATAAAATACACTCTTTCTCAGTTATGGTTGTGGGGTATTTTCCAGTGAGCAGTTTGGAAATCCAGGAGAGAGTTGGGGGTAAGTTTAGGATAATGGAGGAGATATGCATGTTTCTGGTGTCTCCACACAGGGAAAGGAGAGCGTCTTTGTACCACCATAGCTGGGCTCCTTTCTTGTCATGATATTTTCTTGAATTTTTGCCATGGAGGAGTAGGGTCATAGATTTATTGCAAAACAATAAGTATGATCTACTCATAAGAAAATAGAAATAAAATACACATTGTCATTTGTTAGTATCAAATGGCCTCTGTCTCCAAGGTCTTATCACAGTGGCTTTAGTCATTTTTGCTTTGTCTTTATTTTAAAGCATTTGGTGGTGACTTTAAAATCTTATTGTGGAATCATAGATTCTGTAACTTCCTGTTCTCTAAGTGGAACGCTGGAGGGCAGCCATTCTCCTGTTTCCCTTGCCTGTCCTGTGATTTTTTTTTTTTTTTAATTGTGAACTTGTTTTCTCCCACTCTCTTCCTGTTCATTTATGTCTGAAAGTCCTTTACTATCTACAGGGCTTTGCTCTTTGATTTGAGATTAAGAGGAGATGTTGAAAGTGTAGATAGAAGGAAAGTAAACTGCTCATTGAGGTATTCCTTCATTTCCTACTGGGCAGCTTCTTGAGTTTCCTCTTCAGGTTGGCTCAGGTGGTGCAAGGGCCCTGTGGTCATATGCTCCAAGTAAAAGAGAGACTCAGAGACACATTATAGGAGTAAGAGCAAGGAATAGCAGTCCACAGAGGAGGGGTGCCCAGCTCTGGTTAGGAGCAGCAGGAAAGGCTTCATTCAGAGGATAGGTTGAAGAGGCATTTATACACAAGGTGAATTTGGACATTTTTTGTTAGAGGGAACAAAAGAGCAAAAGTATTGAAGTGTGGAATAGCATGGCATATGAAGAACACTTCAGGAAATTCCTGGAGTTTAAGTAGCTAGATGGGGTGACGTGAAGGATTTTTAAAAATATTAATTGTTTATGGAGTATTAATATGTGCCTTGGCTGCTAGTTTTTAGGGTTAAAAGATCAAAACAGTGCCTACTACAGGTGGATAGAGAAAGAGAAAGCTCAGGTGAAGAAATGCCCAAAGTCTTTTCTGAATCTTATTACCAGTTCAGAACATGCTTCATCAGATAGGTAGCATTTGCTGTGGAGGCTCTTGGGGGTTCTGCAGATAACCAGGGCAGCCTGTTCCAGGCAGGGCTTTGGGGACTTTCACCTGGGAGCATGCTAAGTTCAGGAGCTCTAAGGACTTCAGCTCTGACTAAGGAGGGACCATAAAAGAAGGGGATGGATGGCAGGGTCAGGTCACAAAATCGTGCTATGTTATGGTGTTAAATGCTGATCCTTTCCTCTGCTTTCCCTTCCTCCTTCCTTCCTCCCTTCCTTCTTCCTTCCTTTCTTCCTCCCTTCTTCCTCCCTTCCTAGTTTTCTGGATTGTGAATAGGTAGTGAAGGGAGGAAATAGAGAACCTGGTAGGAAGTGAGTTACTACTTTAGAATCAAGGGGCCTGGGACTTGACTATGGGGAGTTATTTTTAAAAGAATTTTATTATTCTTAATTTTAATTAGGAATGCTATTGATTGTGGATAATTGTAATGGAAACAGGTTACCAGTTCCATATAACCTAATGTTTCTAGTAAGGACACAACTATATGGCAGTGCTGCAGATGTCCACCTGCAGCTAATACATTGGAGAATGGACGGTAGAGTTGTTTCCATTCACAGTTCATCTTCATGGGCAATGTAAATTGGGACAGGAAACCATCAAGGGGTGTGTGTGTGTGTGTGTGTGTGTATGTATACTCTTTAGTAATGGATATTTTTCTTCTACTTCTTAGTCTTTGGGGACTTTTCTTATTTCCAAGCACCTAAGTTGTCTCTGTTTTTGTGGGTTCTGTGTCCACACTGTTTCTTTCACTTGTTCCTGGAGTTCCTTTACTCCCTACTTGCTTTAGCATTTTACCAGGATTGAGTACAAAGTCTTTGTTATCTGTGTATTAGAGTGCCAGGTAACAACAGTTCCAAGCTGTTGTTTAATGCTACTATCTTGACAGATGAGTTTTCAGAAATCACTTTTGGTTTGCTGTTCCCATTCAATTGCAGACAGTACTATTTGCTGCTGAAGAGCTAGAAGAGGATGTTGAGCTGGACCAAAGGGCGGTTCTTTTGAAGGACTGATAAAGGGTTAATTAGATCATAAATATACTGACAGCTAGGAAATTCTCTCTGTAAAATATGGTTAAATGTAAGGTCTTCCTTCTTCTGTTTTAGAAGTGCTGTTGTAAATGAAGTAGGTGAAAATGGTCTCATGTTGTTAACACATCTGATAATTATCATGATCATATTAGCAAATAAGTATGATTTTTTTTTTTTTAATACTGTGGCCAGTCAGTGCTTCTAAGCTACTTCCAAATTTGTG